>NC_140987.1:123286313-123886313 GCF_052327205.1 Somniosus microcephalus | reverse complement strand
TACTGAAAATAATGTTTTTATTATTCTTATTTAAAGGTTTAGCTTTTCAGAAAGTCTAATAGCGACCAATGCAATTATTTCTAATAATCATTATTGCATTAGGGATCATTTTTTTTCTGTATTCTGGTTTCTAAATGGAGGGTGTGACCTGTTGCCACACCAATAATGTCAAAGGTTTCTCCTTTAAATCTGCTGCTGCTATGTGACACTCACTGCTCTCCCCTATTCTGTTCAGCAGTGAGATAACAAAATGATGGCAACAGGGTGGAAAACATTGTTCATTGACATTTTTTGTAAAAATGTTCTTATTAAATGCTCACATCACAACAAATGGTATGAAACATTGCTAACCAGAAAAAAGGCAGACTGAAAATAAGGACGCTGAAATTCAGCGGGCCGCAACCCTGCTAGAGTTTGTGGGGTCAGCTTGAGAGCACCTAATTTACACAGGGCTGGTGGGTGTCCCATGCCACTATGGGTGCATCTCCAGAACCTGCCCCTCCCAGTAAATCCAACACCTGGCTTCTATTGGATGGGAGGAGGCTACTTGTCGAGGCTATTTGTCCAGGCCCCACACCCCAAGACCCAATAGTGCCATGTCCCTCGGTTCCCCCATTCAAGGCAGCCCGTCCATTTTTTAATAATAAAAATTACCTTTTCTTTGGGATCCAGGCTGCTCCGCTCACCTCGTTGTGTGCCCTGTGTAGCACACTTGCGCTTATCTGGAAGCTGGTATATCTCATCTCATTCAGCGTAGCGCCCTGCAGTAATATACTGGGTCCCTACTGAGACAGGGGAGAGGAAACTCTCAGTATAGGGAGTCCCTGCCCAGCCACCCCCCACCCCCATCGCAGCTCCATCCTCAGGAGCACCCCATGTTATTACTGATCTATAAGGGGCAGATAAAAGTTCCACCTCTTACAAAGCCAGTGGATAGATCCAGGAATCGGTGTGGACCCAGCACAATATGGCCCCTGCTGTTTTCGAGTAGGTTCTGCCACAGTTATATTGAAGTTATTTTCTTCACTCCAGCATTGGCAGCCATGCTTTCAGCTGCCTGGGCCCTAAGCTCTGGAATTCCCACCTTAAACCTCTCTACCTCGAGCTCCCCCTTTAAGGCGCTCCTTAAAACCTACCTCTTTGACCAAGCTTTTGGTCACCTGACCTAATATCCTATGTTGCTCTGTGTCAAATTTTGTTTGATAATTGCTCCTGTGAAGCACCTTGGGCTTTACTATGTTAAAAGGGCTATATAAATGCAAGTTGTTGTTGTTACCAGCAGAAATCCAGAGGAAACATGCCAAGATATGTGCATTTTTAAAGTACATTCCAATCCAGAGAAGAAAATTTGATTTCTGGCATTTAATCGTATTTTCAACAGCTAGAAAAAAATCCCAATCTGGAGCCAAGGCAATAAAAGTTAGGTAGAACTTTTTAATTTTTTCATACTTGATACTTTAATGGAAAGATCTCTTCAACTCCTGTTGTCTTAGTGGTGTGAATGCATCCACATTTCCTTGCATTGGAGTGATATATCCATAATGGTTTCAAGAATTCATTGGGTGTAGTGGATACTACCATTTTCTAGCAGTCCCAATAATAACTATGCATCTGCACTCCTTGGAGATCTAGTGGGATGGATACATCAGTGTTCCCAGTAGTCGAAGGAGTCCCCCACCCCCGGACTGGCTTTAGCTATTGGGATTAGTCTTTGCTTGTTTTAAAAGATCCCTCAGCTTCTGAAGCCAAATCCTAAAAACAACACAAAACTCTAAGAGTCCTACATTGTAACATAAATTATAGGTATACAAATTAGGTGCTGATATTCAAACCTGAGTGATGTTTCTTGCTTCTCAGGAAACATAACCCATTTATAATTATGTTTTCTGGAAGAAGAGCGGGAGTAGTGGAATGTCAGTGTTGTGGTGTATTTTAAACCAGCACTCAACACAAGGTTTTAGATCATTATTCAAATGGTCTTTATTACACTGGTGGGGAGACAATCTCTACTGGCGCACCAGGAGACTTCTCCGAAATGATACAGTAAGCATTACATATTTATGCATTCAAAAGTCGTGGTAACCTCGTGCATAATCCGTTACACTGTTTTAATTGGCTTAAAGCCCGCATGCACAGTTGCTGATTGGCTTATACCCTATCTCGCGTCACACAATCTTTCGCCTATCTTTTATTGTCACATGATCTTTATGATCTCACCTGTTGTTATATTTTGTAGCCTTTAGTAAAACCACTTGTCTGCATTTCTGTCTTGGTGTGCCCCGTGTGGTTTTACTTATCTCTAGGTTCCATAGTTTGTGGTTGGTGCTTCTGAGCTAATTTCATCCAATCTTGCAAAAGCATCAAGACCTTGTGGTCAGCATGTCTGAACTGTCTTCGCCGATCTCTGTCTAGTGTGCACGCTGCATTGTTAACCCCTTAATTCCTGAAGGGCGCTGATGCTCCACTTCAGTCCCCCCCCTTTGGTCCTTGGCTAACCTACCCAAGATAATCAATTACTACTACTACTGCCTTAGGCATCCCGCCCCACTTACAGTGGCCAGCTGCTAGGTTGGGGACACCTAGTCGCTTAGAGCTAAATAATTCCTCATCTTGCACATGTTTGAGCAGCTTACTCTGTTCCTTAACTATCGCCTTTGCCCTGGTTTTGTTTCTACGTTTCGAGCAAGCAGCACAAGTCATTGTGAGCCAACCTAATGCTAATATTAATTGTAGCGCTAACAGTACCTGAGAAATGATGCGGATCTAAGAGCGGATATCTACATTCAAGCCCCAGTTCCAGATTGTTTCATACCATGGTATCTTACGGAGTTCAGTTTCGATCTCCTTGTCCAGTTCCTGTAACTCTTGTTTTAGGAGATGGTACCATTTCATGTTCTCGCGTAGAGGGTCCCTAAACTTATTTAGATCCTCTGGGAGATGCGGAATGGGTGCTGCAAAGTGTTCCTCGTATAGCCCCAGGTCCACTCTTATCTCGTCTGTTAGATTCCGGGTGACTGTTTTTCGTGCGTGAATGTACGTCATCCATGCACGCCCGATTGTCACGGGTAGACTGGGGGTGAAGCAGAAGTTGGGGTTAGTGATATTACATGTCAGTCCACCATAGTCGTACGTCCGTTAGTTTGTCGTCACGCAGTACTCGCTTTTCCCCCGGTGGGCAGAGTGGGTCAGTTCAGATTCCGCTGGGCTTATTTCCAGCACACATCCGACAGTCTGATTGAACCCACACTCATCCTTACTACCTTGTCCCACCGGGTATGGTCAGATCGTGAGGCTTCCTTCCCTGCGGCACCCAATCAATGAGACCCCTCTCATGGTTCTGTTTCTTTTGATCGCATATTGATCCATTGGGTAATACCGCAGGTAGTCCCTTCCCCCGATCAGTCCTATGTTCTCTACCTCGTACTGCGGGTATGATTTCAAGTCTCCAGTCATTACCGGGATCATAAGCACCATCCCTATCACCGAGGTGTGAGAGTCAGTGCACCCACCCGTCACATGGCAGACCCTTGTCATGCCCTTTAGTATACAGCCATCCAGTGACCCTGGGTGCTGTGCCAACTGCAGTAGGTGGGTACTATTGATCCAGTTGGGGACCCTGCCTGTCTGCATCTGGTCCAGGTTGTGTCAGACTTGTCGTATCATCCATCCCCCATGTGCGTGACAAGTGTTTCGCTTCAGCCCCTTGGTGGCATCCTCGTATTCTTGGTCAATTAAGCGATTAATGGTGGTGGCATGCCCCTCCATTATCACAAGTCCCTGTAATAATATCTTGGTGGTCTGCTGCCCCAAGTCTACTCCCGTCTGGATGTCCCCCGTGTGCCTCTGGAGCAAAATCTGCATAGTCTCTTTAAGACTCTCCGAGCTTGCTTTCACAGATTGGATATCCAGGGCATTTATAAAGGACGTGCCGGTATTTATACCAGTCAGTACGTCATTGACTAAACGTCGCTTATGACGGTGGAACCCTGTGTGTCGAGGCACCGCATATAGTTAACGCGCGGCCACATGTTTCTACAGGCATGTAGTATCTGTGGCATCCCTAGTAGATACCTAAACTTAATCCACATACATCTCTGATATGTCCACCGGGGTTTCGGTGCCTGCCGCTGCTCTAGCTGCTTCATTGGCTAGCATGTTCCCTTTCTGGTGCTCATTCTCTATCTTGCAGTGAGCTTTTATCTTAATCACTGCTACCTCCTTCGGTCCCTTTGCTGCTTCCACTAATTCTCTAACTATTTCTTCATGCCTTATATGTCCCCCTCCAGAGGTTACATATTCTCTCCTGCTCCAGGCTGTCATGTAATCGTGTATCACTCCAAATGCATATCTACTGTCCGTATATATATTTACTTGTTTTCCTTCTGCTAATTTTAATGCCTCAGTGAGGGCTACTAATTCGGCTACTTGTGCTGAGACTCCTCCTTCTAATCCTCCTTTGGCAACTATTTCTCCGTTCTCAGATAATACTGCCCAACCAGTGTGTGGCTCTCCATTTATGTACCGGCGTGATCCGTCGACATAAAAGGTGTTCTCGGGACTCTCAAGGGGTGTCTCCAATATAGTTCCTCTGATTTCCTCATCTATTACTAACTGTCACTCATGTGCTTCACCTTCTGATAACATCCCATCTGCGGGATTGACTCTATGTTCCCTTATAATCTGGACTGAGCTGTCCTTGCGTATTAATGCTGCTTCCCAAGCCGCCCTCCTTCTGTCTGATACAGCCTTCATTTTGCCTGTGTTTAGTAGGTCTACCACTGTGTGTTGTGTGTGTAGTATCAGCTGTCCTGACAAAGTGATAGGCTCGCAGATTCGCACCGCCCATGCGGCACAGTCTAAGGCCGCCACGCATCTCATCATTCCTTTAATTACGGGGTTTGTTGGGTGGAGTAATAGGCAATTGGCCTCATATCTCTCCCATACTCTTGGGTGGCTATGGCGTTATAGAAGTTTCCATCTATACTGTAGTATATATGGAATGGTTTGACTAAATTCGGTAATCCTAATGCGGGTGCGGACGTCAGGGCTGCTTTTAATTTTGCGTAAGTCTCGTCCTGCACTGATTCCCATTCTATCTTATTAGTGGCGGGTCTCCCCCCTTTAACTAACTGTTGTATTGGCTCTGCTTTCCCTGCAAAGTCTGGTATAAAATTTCTGCAGTAGTTAAATAGTCCCAACACTTTCCTCACTCCCCGGATGGTCACTGGCCTTGGCCTGTCTTTTATGGCTGCCTTTCATTCCTGTGGGAGTGCCTTACACCCCTGGCTGATCTCGTGTCCTAGGCACTGCACCTTGGCCAGTCCGACCTGTGCCTTTTTGGGGTTAATTTTAAATCCCGCCTTCTTAAGTGTTTCTAGGGTGCTACATCCTGACACCATGTCCCATCCCTGTATTATGGAGCCAATTGACCACAGTTTTCTTTGCTCAATTTTGCTCTCACTAGTCCATCAACATCCCGATTGTGGAAGTTGTGACATATTCTTATTTCTCTCAATTTTTACCAAAATTCTGCATTACTCTGTCGGGGTTTTAAATCCGGCAGTAATTGCAGCAGTTTCAATTTATCTCCGGGGGAAAAGGATATGTAAGTGGTTTTATCTGTGGCGGTACTGCTGGGATGGGCACAGTACCTACGGCCACTCTGGCTGGCAATGACACTGCTGGAGTGCCTGGGATAAACTCCTCCTTAATAGGTGCCACTTTCACCTTGCCATGTGGGGGTGGTATCCCCCAGTCGCCATTGTCAGGATTATATTCGAATGCCTTTCTGCCTAAATCGTCCCAGTCTATGTCGTCGTCTACTCCTTTTACCTCTGTAGGCTTTACAGGAGCTGTTGCCATTACTGGTGCCCGGGTACATTGTGGACACTCATTTTTGGTCCATATTCGAGTATGTCTACTCAACTCATGATAGGCGCGAATCACTAAAATAAGGGCTTTTTCCTCTTTCAATTTTGTTTCCTTGGCTCACCATTCCCTTTGTTTTTTTTCTTCTTTTCGGTGGATTGTTTGATTGCCAATCACGTTTAACCATTTTGGCAATTAATCTTCCGTTTTTGCCCGCTAAAAAACGTGTCAGAGACCCCTCCGGTCCCCAATCAAGGTTTTCACTTCCCATGGTTAATTGTTCTCAGCGGTACTTCCCTTACTTTACTCTCGCAGAGTGAGATGGCACTTGCAACTGGAGTTGTCAGAGGTACGTCTTCTTTTACTTACTCCCACAGAGTGAGACCATACTTGCAACCTGTGTTGTCAGAGGTACGTCTTCTTTTACTTACTCCCGCAGAGTGAGACCGTACTTGCAACCTGTGTTGTCAGAGGTGCATCTCTTATTTACTCCTGCAGAGTGAGACCATACGTGCAACAATTTTGTTCGGTTAATTTGTTGTCAGAGATATGCTTAAACTTTCTGCGCTACTTTCAACCCTTTGTTATTCGGGTTCTTTGTTGTCAGAGGTATGCTTAAACGTTCTGCACTACTTGCAACTTATACCACGCCTATACTTCCGCACGTTTCGCCCAAACCCCGAGACCGTTTGACCTACCGATCAAACCTTCAGATTTCTTTGATTCTGAGGGGGCGGTGAAAACAGAGTGGTATTGCCTTGCCCTAACTGAATGCGGTAATTTAAAAGTATTCACGTTTTTGGCTTGGTTTCACTCGCTCGTGCCTCCAATCCATATGGAATCCTATTCGTGACACCAATTGTTGTGGAGTATTTTAAACCAACACTCGACACAAGGTTTTAGATCGTTATTCAAATGGTCTTTATTACAAAATGCTGCATTACTCTGTCACAGCCTCCCTGGGTAATCATAGCGTACACAAGCTTTACCTTCTCTTAACCACCTCAGTGCTCTTATAAGCAAAGCTCTTCAGGCTTCCTTCAAGGGAGTTAAGGGCTTGTAATTTATGAACCCTCATCAAGTTCAGTTCTGTTTTCTTGAATTAGGTGTCATCCTGCAGAGAAATAGCTTTGACATGTGATAAGTCGAAGGAATACATGCACAGTGACAGGCATGTGCCAAAGCTGCAACTTATTCTGAATCACGTTCAGTTGTGTGTATCTGTGAAAGAACACAAAAATGAAAAGAGAGAAAGGGTTAACTAAAAAGCAGGGAAATCCTGGAAGGACTGCACCATCATTCAAGTAAGATGGGGAGATCACAATTGTTGTGTATGTACCTTTAAGAGAAGAACTGATTCTATACTGCAGTACCGGCAGTGACCACCCCCGTATATAAAGCCATAGCAGGCTTCTGTATTTCAGTCTTGAGTTCCCCTCTGTTCAGTAAATACCTATTTTATTGTTCTCCTGCAGTCCGAGTATTATTGATACCCAGACACTACATTGGCGACGGGCAGGTTTGAACTCACCTGCAGTACTGCATCACCTCACGGGGATCTTTTCCCTGAAGAGAAGCTTCTTGGAGGTCGAAGTCAGAACGGCGGGCGTCGACCGCGGGCAACCGCCCAGGGATCCATCGGAGAGTTGCAGGGGAGGCTGTGGAGAGCTGGGCCTGGCTCCCCAGTCGAGGTGTTCCAGCAAGTCGTGCTGGTAGCAGGTAGTGCGCTGACCCTTCCGGACTGCGGCGGGCTTGGGCTCAATCGAGCGGCTCTGCAAAGGGGCCGTGCAGCGTCGTCGGGAGGAAGAGAGAGAGAGAGGGTGGAGCGCACAGGGCGCGGTCGGTGCTCAAGAACCGGGCAGCGTGGAGAGGATAGAACGAGGGGAAGGAAAAGTGATAGGCGCCGAAGCCGCGGGTCGCCGCCATTACCCTGTAGAATGCTAGGAGCAGCGTGGCAGCAAGGGGAAGAAGGAAAAGCGCGGGAGGCGCCATTTTATTCCATTGGGGAAGAAGGAAAAGCGCGGGAGGTGCCATTTTATTCCATTGGGGAAGAAGAAAAACGCGGGAGGCGCCATTTTAAATCACTCAAGATGCCGAAGAGTGGCAGTATCACTGCTTTCGACAACGAGGTAGAAGACTGGACCACGTATGTGGAAAGAATTGAAGTGTGCTGCGAGGCAAATGAGGTGGCCGATGGAAAGAAGGCGTCAGTATTATTAAATTTGATGGGCGCGAGAACGTACGGCCTATTGCGGAATTTAATTACCCCAGCTAAACCAATGGAGAAAAGTTTTGAAGAGATTGTTAATATCTTACAGGAACACCTAAACCCTACACCGCTGCTGATAGCAGAAAGATTCAAGTTCCTTAAAAGAAACCAGCACAAAGATGAGAGCAATGCTGACTATCTTACGGAACTATGCAAGTTATTGAAGCACTGCCAGTTCGGAGCAGGACTGGAAGACACCTTACGGGATAAGTTTGTCTGCGGGCTCCAGAGAGAAGGAACCCAGAAACGACTACTTTCGGAAAAGGACCTGATGCTAGAACAGGCTTTCAGCGTGGCAGTATCCTATGAAGCAGCAGCACGGGGAGCTGTGGAAATACAACAGAAACCACAAGAATACAGCGCGAACGAAATGGCGTATGGAGCAGAAAAGTGCGATCGCTGCGGCAGAACAACCCATGAGCAGAAGGACTGCTGGTTTAAGGACAAAGTATGCAGGCAATGTGGGAAAATGGGACACATAGCAAGAGTCTGCAGGTCGGGAAAGAAAACCAACACTACAAGAACTACTAAGGAAAAGTACAAGAAAGTAAAGAAATTGACAGACAGTAGTTCGGAAGATCAGGAGAGTGATAAGGACTCCGGGAGCAGGAGACTAAGTTGTCTAAAGTTACACAACGTGATCGCAAAGGAGGATCACCGAACCATTTGGGTCAACCTCATGATAGCAGGGTCCCCAGTAAAGATGGAATTGGACACAGGATCAGCCCTAACTGTCATGAATCGACGAGACTATGAGCGGCTATTCTCACACATACCCTTGAAGGACACATCCATTGTATTGAAGACATACACAGGGCAAAAAGTCTACCCCAGAGGTAAAATAAGGGTGCCAGTTGAATACAACGGCAAGGAAACACAGAAACTGTATCTATATATACTACCAGATGGAAGACCACCATTATTGGGACGTGAATGGATCCAAAAAATACAATTGGATTGGCATTCCATTCAGGCGCTAACTGTGACTGATAAAAAGGATGATGACGTCACACCTGGCCGACTGTCAAAGATTCTAACTGACGCGAAAGAGGTGTTCCAACAAGGATTTGGGACTCTAAAAGGAGTAACGGCAATGATAAAAATCAAAGATAACGCAAACCCAAAATTTTTAATGCCAGACTGGTACCTTACGCGATCTGCCCAGCCGTTGAAGCAGAGCTGGAGAGTCTGGAGCATTCGGGTGTGCTGTCCAAGGTGGACTGGAGCGAGTGGGCCACACCCATCATTCCTGTAATGAAGAAATCATTGAGCAGCACGCCTGGGGAACCCAAGAAGGTTCGCATCTGTGGGGACTTCAAGGTGACTGTGAACCCAGTCCTGCACACAGTACAATATCCACTTCCATGGATAGAAGATATTTTCGCCTCACTATCTGGAGGGAAACGCTTTACAAAGATTGATCTGGCTCAAGCGTATCGACAAATGGAGGTGGAAGAAGCATCTAGGAAATACCTCACGATAAACACTCACAAAGGCCTTTACCAGTACAATCGACTGGTATTCGGGGTAGCATCAGCCCCGGCTATTTGGCAGAGGGCGATGGAACAAGTCCTGCAAGGGATCCCGGGGACCCAGTGTTATTTGGACGACATCCTGGTTACGGGCGAAAATGACAGTGAACACCTTGCCAACCTGGAGCAGGTGCTCACGAGATTACAGGAATATGGGCTACGAGCCAACCGCCCCAAATGTGAGTTCTTCAGGAGACAAATCTCGTATTGTGGCCACATGATTGATGAGGAAGGGTTGCATAAGTCGCCGGACAAGATTGAGGCTGTAGTCAAGGCTCCAGCACCGGAAAATGTGTCGCAACTGAGGTCGTTCCTCGGGTTGGTGAACTACTACCATAAGTTCTTGCCGAATTTATCTACAATTCTGCACCCACTGAACGCCCTGCTGCAAACTGGAGTAACATGGAAATGGAGTGATGAGTGTAAGCATGCCTTTCAGAAATGTAAATGCCTAATCACTTCAAAAGAAGTATTGGCCCACTACAATCTAACACTACCGATTCGGTTAGCATGTGATGCGTCTCCCTATGGCATCGGAGCGGTGCTGTCACACAAATTCCTTGACGGTTCAGAGAGGCCAATAGCCTTTGCGTCGCGCTCGTTAACCTCAGCCAAGCGTAACTACGCCCAGATTGACAGGGAGGCCCACAGCCTGGTGTGGGGGGTGAAGAAGTTCAATCACTATCTGCACGGGCAGAAATTCACCCTACTGACTGATCATCAGCCCCTGGTCTCCATTTTTAACCCAAAGAAGGGCATTCCGGTGATGACAGCGCAACGGCTGCAAAGATGGTCACTTTTTCTGGGGGCACATCAGTACGACATAGAGTACAAGGGTACGAAACAGCATGGAAACGCTGATGGGCTGTCGCGCCTACCGTTGCCTACGGTAGAGGAAGCACCTGCAGTGGACCCTGTCGATATATTCCATGCGACCATAGTCAAATGTCTACCTGTTACAAACTCAAGTATAGAGAAGGAAACCCGAAATGACCTGACACTCTCTCGGGTCTATGATTTGATGGTAAAGGGATGGCCAGCACATGACGACTCACTGTTGCCAGCATTCTCGCCAAGGAGAGAACAGCTGTCAGTGTGCCGGGGGACCTTGATGTGTGAATCCCGAGTGGTAATTCCACCCAAGTTGAGAGATAGAGTGCTCAATGAGCTTCATGAGGGTCATCTGGGAGGGGTAAAAATGAAGAGCCTAGCCAGGGCGTTTGTGTGGTGGCCGGGAATCGATAAAGAAATCGAGGATATGACCAAGAGATGCACAGGATGCCAGAAGGTCCAAAACGCTCCACCACAGGCCCCGTTACATCCATGGGAGTGGCCCTCATCTCCATGGCAACGGGTACACATTGATTTTGCTGGTCCATTTATGGACTCAATGTTCCTAATCGCTGTGGACGCCCATTCGAAATGGCCAGAGGTCATCAAAATGTCCTCCACCACCACGGAGAAAACTATTGCAGCCCTACGGACCATCTTCGCCAGGAATGGCTTGCCAGAACAGATTTGCTCTGACAATGGGCCACAGTTTGTGTTAGAGGATTTCCGGAGGTTTCTGAGGAATAATGGGGTGAAGCATTACACATCTGCCCCATATCATCCAGCCACAAATGGATTGGCTGAGAGGTTTGTTCAGACCTTTAAAAAGGCCATAAAGGCAATGCATAATGACGACATACCACTACAATACAAGGTAGATAATTTCTTGTTTGCTTACCGGAATGCGACACATGCAGTCACCAACCAAGCTCCAGCCATAATGTTCTTCAACCGAAGGCTAAGATGTCGCCTGGATTTGCTCAAACCAAACATAAGATGAGATGTTGAGGATAAGCAATTCCAGCACATAAATGAGAAGCCAACCAGGAGCTTCAAGATAGGGCAACCAGTCTTGGCCCGTGACTACCGAACAGAAAAATGGCAGCCAGGAACGATATGCACACAGCAGGGACCACTAATGTACACAGTGGACGTTGGAGAGAGCATTGTGAGACGCCATGCTGACCAGATTCTAGAGTCACAGGAACAAGCCAAACCCATACCACGAGCAGGTGCACCTGGTAATCAACCCGAAGTACAGATTGCATCTACCTCAGAAGCAGTGGTATTGGAAGCTGACGAACCAACCAATGACAATGTGCCAGAATCAACTCCGCCACAAGAACAGGATACTCAAGAAAGGCGCTATCCAGTCAGGATCAGGAAGCCTCCTCAAAGACTGAACTTATAAATGATTATTTCAGTTGATGTATATAGTACAGAGAAAATTGTAATTGTAATTAGTTATTATTTAGTTGTTAAATGAATGTTATGTACTGTTTATCTAAAAGGGGAGGAATTGTTGTGTATGTACCTTTAAGAGAAGAACTGATTCTATACTGCAGTACCGGCAGTGACCACCCCTGTATATAAAGCCATAGCAGGCTTCTGTATTTCAGTCTTGAGTTCCCCTCTGTTCAGTAAATACCTGTTTTATTGTTCTCCTGCAGTCCGAGTATTATTGATACCTGGACACTACAACTATAATGAATATTGCATTTCGATATGGTACTTCAACAGGAGCTCTTTAATACCAGAAATTTTGGTCAAGAGCTGCTGTTCACCATTTACATGAGCGATTCGGACTCAGGAATCGGTAGAACAATTTCAAAATTTGCAGATGGCACCAAATTGGGGGGTGTAGTTAATACAGAGGAGGACTGCGACAAAATACAGGAAGACATTAATAAACTTGCAGAATGGGTGCGTATTTGTCAAATTAACTTCATTATAGATAAATGTGAGCCCTAAAAAGAGAATATAAACTGGCAGACTACCTCACGACCATCAGAGACACAAAACAGAGACAGACCCTCACCAGGTACAGACTAAGCGACCACCAACTGGAAATTGAAAAAGGCAGATACAAGAAATCCTGGCAGCCTAGAGAGAATAGAATATGCGATCAATGTCTGGCTGGCGAGGTTGAAACAGAAATGCATTTCCTCCTAAAATGCGAAAAATTCAACACATCAAGAAACATATTATTCAACAAGCTAAGCCAAACAACCCCAGATTTCAAGGAATTGGATGATCTGTCAAAATTGAGATTAGTCCTAGGAGAAGGAGACAGACCATACCTTGGGGCTAAATATGTAACAACATGTCACAACCTGAGGACTGTTTAAAAGTAAGACTGTTTAAAATTAATATTGAACGTACCAAATGAAGTAGAAAGACTGTTTAAAATTAATATTGTTTAAAAGTAATATTGTATGTACCCAACAAATGTCAAATCGATTGACACCTACAGAATGTTGGAAAACTGTACCTTTTTGCTATGTAAGCTTTGGCAATATGGTTCTCTGTAAACTTTCATGCCAATAAAGCATTTGAACTGAACTGAAACTGAACTGAAAACTGAAAAAGTGGTACATTTTGGTAGGAAGAATAAAGAGGCCTCATATTCCTTGGAAAATATGGGGGAGAAATTGGCCTCCTTTGCGCTTCCCGTTAGCACCTCCGGGGGGTGATAACGGGGCGCTATGAACTTACCGACCAGGCACAGCGAAATTACCGACGTCTGCGAACTTCCATGGTGGGTTAGCGCTGGCACTAAAACTTACCGCCTCATTCTCCTGCGCCCCGGAGATCATGATGTCATCCGACGCGCAGCGGCCTGTTATCGCCCCGCATGTAAAATTCGCTTCTGCCCCCTGCAGCATCGCCAGGTGTCAACAACGGCAGCTGCAAGAGGCGTTGTCACCTCAGCTGGCCGCTTGGGGAGCACTAAAGGCAGTGGTAGTCAGGTAGGCCAAAATTTAATAATGTCCCCAGTGTGCTGTATTTTGATTTTTATTCCAGCTTACGATTGATCAGCCTTGCACTCTCTTAGAATGCTTGGGGCTGCTATGTGCGTATCGCAGGAGCTGCCCACAACCATTCCAGCCGTCAATGACCGCAGCATTGGCCCTTCCCTTTAAGGGAGGGAAGGAGCCTGTAAAACTTGCAGCGCTGCATGGAACATTCTGCAGCGCTCTGCCGCTACCGCAGCTCTTGCTCCCTTTAGCGCTCTAAGAGAAGTGGTAGCGCTTGATTTAGCGCTCCACTTCCCTCTTGGAGCACTAAACCGGAAGTTCCCGTCGGAATCAATTGTGTAGTGCCCGGCGATACTTTTGCGCTCCTGCATAAGTTATCGCCCCAAATGTGGTGCTACACAATTTCTAGCCCTAAGAGGAAAAAATTCAGTATCGCCCCATTTGGGGCGCCATTATCGGCCGTGCGCAAAGTTTAGCGCCTGGCGCTAATTATCGCCTCTGACGGCAAACTTGGCTTTTATCGCCCCTGGAGGTGATTGGGGCGCTAAATCCAGCACTTCACACCTGTCTTAAGGCGCAAAGGCCGAGGAGCGAGGCGTTACCTCAGAGCGCTGGCAAAGCAAGGAAGGGCAAATCAAAATGAACCTGCAAAGTGCTGCTCAGTACCCAAAACTCCTTCACACAGCGTTGAATCTCTCCAGAAGTCTCTCTCTCTCTCTCAGAATGCGTGGTGCAAAAATGTCACCAACAAAAAAAGGCAGGAAGCGGTCGCCTTTAAATAGCGCTCCCCCAGTCCCTTTCTGACTGCAAAACGCTCCCCTCAACCTGTCATTGCTAGCGGCAGGTGGTAAGGCAGGGGGCGCCACTCAATATCTGGTCCGGGGCACTACCGGGGTGTTGCGCACTTGACTGACGTCACGATCTGCCGACGCAGGAGATCGTGGCGGTAGTGTTTAGTGCCGCTGCAAAATGTCTAGTTAATTTCATGAGCGGCGCAAATATTGCCGCGCCTGGGCGCTAGTTGTTTTGCACCCCATTAGTGCCCTCTTAAGGTGCTAACGGGAGGCACAAACAACTGAATTTCCCCCCCCAAGTGTCTAAATGAAATAGAGGAGCATAGGGATCGAGGGTACAGATACACAAATCATTAAAAGTAGCAACACAGGTTAGTAAGGCCATAAAAAAGCAAACAAAGCACAAGGATTTATTTCTGAGGGATAGAATTGAAAAGCAGAGAAGTTATGTTAAACTTATATAGAATCTTGATTAGACCACACTTCGAGCACTGTGAACAGTTCTGGTCTCCATATTATAGCAAGGATATAGAGGCACTGGAGAAGGTGCAAAATAGATTGACTAGAATGATACCAGAACTGAGAGGTTAAACCTATTTGGAAAGATTGAAGAGGCTGCGGCTCTTTTCTCTAGAAAAGAGACTGAGGAGTGACCTGATCGAGGTCTGTAAGATTATGAAAGAGTTTGATAGGGTATACATAGAAAAGATGGAACTAGAGACCATAAGTATAAGGTAGCTACTAATAAATCCAATAGGGAATTCAGGACAAACCTCTTTACCCATAGAGTTGTTAGAATGTGGAACTCGCTAACACAAGGAGTAGTTGAGACATCTAGCATAGATGTATTTAAGGGGAAGCTAGATAAATACATGAGGGAGAAAGGAATAGAGGGATATGTTGATGGCGTTAGATGAATAAGGGTGGGAAGAGGTTCGTGTGAAGCATAAACACTGGCATGAACCTGTTGGGCCGAATGGCCTGTTTCTGTGCTGTAAATATTATGGGCCGGTTTTTGCAGTGGGAATGACAGCAAAACTGTCAGCGTTTGCCATCAGTACTCCTCTGAAAGTGAGAGCAACTTCTGGAGTCAGCACATGCACAGATAAACATGGAAATGCAGAAGTTGTTGTCAGTTGTTCCCTGCTCTTCCCCAGGTTGTGCTGTGAAACTCTCCAGAGCCGACAATCAATTCAAATCACACTGAAGGATGAAAACGTCCCATATTACAACAACAACAACAACAACAACTTGTATTTATATAGCACCTTTAACGTAGTAAAACATCCCAAGGCGCTTCACAGGAGTATTATAAGACAAAAAAATTGACACTGAGCCACATAAGGAGAAATTAGGGCAGGTGACCAAAGGTTTGGTCAAAGAGGTAGGTTTTAAGGAGTGTCTTAAAGGAGGAAAGAGAGGTAGCGAGGTGGAGAGGTTTAGGCAGGGAATTCCGTAGCTTGGGGCCTTGGCAACAGAAGGCACGGCCGCCAATGATTGAGCGATTATAATCAGGGAAGCTCAAGAGGCCAGAATTATAAGAGCGCAGATATCTCGGGGGGTTGTGGCGCTGAAGGAGATTACAGAGATAGAGAGGGGTAAGGACATGGAGGGATTTGAAAACAAGAATGAGAATTTTGAAATCGAGACGCTGCTTAACCGGGTATCAATGTAGGTTAGCGAGCACAGGGGTGATGGTTGAACGGGACTTGGTGCGAGTTAGGACATGGGCAGCCGAGTTTTGGATCACCTCAAGTTTATGTAAGGTAGAATGTGGGAGGCCAGCCAGGAGTGTGTTGGAATAATCAAGCCTAGAGGTAACAAAGGTATGGATGAGTGTTTCAGCAGCGGATGAGCTGAGGCAAGGATGGAGACGGGCGATGTTACGGAGGTCGAAATAGGCAATCTTAGTTATGCTGCAGATATGTGGTTGGAAGCTCATTTCAGGGTCAAATAGGACACCAAGGGCTCGATTTTAACACAGCCGACAGGCGGGCTTTTAGGCGTGCGGGGGGTTAAAATTGCAAAACCTCGGGACGGGACGCCCCCCCCACCTGGTTCCCGCCTCCACGCCATTTTAACCTAGGTGTGTCTGATTGACCCGAATCAGTCCCGCCTGCAACAGGCGGGACTGGTCTTTAGGGCCCTTAAACAGCACTGATTGGCCTTTATAATCCCATTTTAACAGGCCCTTGCCTGTTTAACCCTTTTCCCACGTAAAACGCGCCTGGTAGGGATCACGCCTGTGAAACCTGGCGTGAACACTATTGGCTTGCTGACTATCAGCTGCAGGTCCAACATTAAAGAGGATATTTGATCAGTCATCATTTGCAGGTGGCAAGACTTTGTTGTCTCAGGTCTGGGGCAACTTTTACCAGGCCTAACCACACCCGTGGAAGGTTGGAGCCTCACACACTTCTCCAGTATGACCTCCTGCGAGACTCCTCTCGCCACCCTCACTCAGCGCTTCCTCAACTGAGGCACCTACCAGAAGCATGGGAGGCCTTTTTTTCCTTCCCCTCTTGGCATTAGAGGACCTCCAGCCCCATTCGCGAAATGACACATGCCACAACTGCAGAAGTTGCCATCAGAATTTTTATGAACAACACACAACTGATGGCATTTTCACAAAATACACAGCATTTCACCCAAGTGACTACCCTTGTGACTATTTGTGCTTTATTTTCCTCTTACACGTGCTCCTACATAGTGGTTCCCCTGTGACTTCAGCAGATGTGGAGGCCCCTTGCTCACTTTCCTGCTGCTCCTGTCTCGACACCTTTGGCGGCTTCCTCTGGGATGGTGAGCCTGTGAGGGCTCGCCAGCAGTCTGCTGCTCCTGCGGCTGTGCAGGGGTTGAGACCTCTATCTCCGTTGGGCGTGGACTTCGGTGGGGCTCTGAATGAGGGCTCTGCAGTGGCATGGAAGTGTGAGCACTTGGAGAGGAGCCCCCACTTCCTTGAGGTCTGCCACCAACCTCCCTCTCATGGGTCAGGTCCCCCTCAGTGCCTGCAAGTGGCTTGAGAGCAGCTTGCTGCACATCAGGGGGGCCATGGGGACCCGTATCTACAATGGCAGTCCTACTCAGAAGGACTTCCATGAAGGTCTGGTTTCTCTGTTCAATAGATGCCCATCGCTCCTCAAGAGATGTCATTCTATTCTGAACACTCACCATGTTTTCCATACCCTGGCGACTAACCTCCTCCATGGCCGTAGCCCTCCTCTCCTCTACCATAGCCAGCCTTACCACGGAGGCAGCAATCATTTCCACGTAGGTAGCCATCCTTTCCGTGTTCATGCGTTCATGCGCCAATGACTCCACAAAGGCTCTGCTCATGTTCGCTATGGACTCCTCCATTCGCTCCACACTCACAGCGACCCTGGAGACAAAACCTGCCAGAGACTCCTGCATCTGTGCATGGAGTTCCATCACCTCTGATCTTACGGATGGACCCAGAGGCAGAGGGTCGACATACAGCTGAGCCGAGCTGGCAGAGTCCTGCGCCCTCCGACGAGGACTCTCCACTGCTGTCCCTGTCTCCACAATCTGCTGATGCTCACTTGTGAGCCGTGATACACCAGGTGACAACTCTACTCTATGTCCCGAAGGTCCCACCGAGGTGTGAGTGTCTGCGCTGGTGCTGGGTGCGCTTATTTCTGATGACGCTGCGCCCTCAGAGGTTGCAGATTCCTCTGGAGTCTGGCTGCTCAGGCTCTTCCTCCTGCACAGTGGGGACCGGGGCTCTCGATGGTCCTGTGGGGGAGTCAAGGAAAAAGTTAGAGATGTGATGCCAAGATTTAGGAACAGCTTCTTTCCCAGGGCTGTCATCCTACTGAACTCCACAAATAAACTCTAAAGCCTGCACATCTGCCAATGCACTTTATTATGGTTATGCTTATGTTAATGTATTACAAGCCAAAAGTATGTTGAATGTTTAAATGTCTTAATCTAAATGTACACTCTCGGGAGCTGCAAGCCTACATTTCGTTGTACTGCACTTGTGCACTAACAATGACAATAAAAGTTGATTTGATTTGATTTTGATTTGACATGCACATTGCATTTTGCAGATGATCATAAGTCCATATGATGTAGCTTCAGAATCATTATCAGCGACTCATGCAATGCCAATGAGAGAGATGGAAAACTATTCTGTCACCAGCTTGCGGGGATGCTCCTGCCTGTCCTTCCCCAACGTCCACATCTTGGTCAGCCCCGGCAATCTCCAGAACACCTTCCTCCCAGGGGGTGAGCTGGGCTAATGAGGGCAGCCCTCCTCCTGTCCTGGCACGCTCTCTCCTGTTGTGAGCTCTCTTTTCCTGCAATGAGGGAGACAAGTGGAGGTTGAGTGAGAATGAAGGAGTGAGTGCAGAGATTGCATAATTTCAATTTCAATTTCAATTTTATTGGTCACATAACTAAATACAAGAAGTGTAATCTAGTCAGTGAAATGCTTTTTTCTTGATGAGCCGAGAGCACCAAGCAGCAAGAACACTTAGCTGCCTGGTACGCACGGAGCTCGCAAGGACGGCAGCCATCTTCATCGGCGCCATCACAAAAAAACACATTCCGACATATACACGCATACATACTTTAAATATAAATAAAGCAGACATAAAATAAATAAAAGACATAAAAAGACAGCACATAAAATGAACAAGCAATAATGTAAAAAAAAGTAATTTCTACAGTAATTACATTGATATTTCTACCCAGGCTTCTAGAATAATCTCTGGTTACAGGGTGGCCGCACTGGGAGAGCATCGTGAGGAACTCACAACTTATAATTAAATAATTTAATTAATTAATTAATTAATTAATTAATTAATTAATTAATTAAATAAATAAAGTGCCCCCTCAGTCTTTCTCGATGTTTCCATCTTGGTCTCTCTCAATGTTTCCCCCCTCTCTCTCTCTCAATGTTTCCTCTGTCTTTCTCGATGTTTCCTCTCAGATTTTCTCGATGTTTCCCCTCAGTTTCTTCCACACACCTGGACTGCACATTACCCCTGGCTGTCCAACTTGGCGTCCTGGTAACCGGGTTCCGCTCCAGCTGTCTCTCCAGCTCTCATCCTTCAAACTGTCTCTCTAGCTCTCGTCCTTCAAACTGTCTCTCCAGCTCTCGACCTTCAAACTGTCTCTCCAGCTCTCGCTCCTTCAAACTGTCTCTCTAGCTCTCGACCTTCAAACTGTCACTCCAGCTCTCGCTCCTTCAAACTGTCTCTCCAGCTCTCGACCTTCAAACTGTCTCTCCAGCTCTCGACCTTTAACCTGTCACTCCAGCTCTCGACCTTCAAACTGTCACTCCAGCTCTCGACCTTCAAACTGTCTCTCCAGCTCTCGACCATTAAACAGGCAAGGCCAAGTCTAACTAACGGCAGGCATCTTTCGTTCATCGGTTGCAGTAAATTCTGGCCCATTATTATGTTTTCTACCTACTACTGCATCAGTTTGGCTCAGTGATAACGCTCTCATCTCAGCTTCAGAAGGTGGTAGATCCAAGCCTCACTCCAGATTTTAGTGTATAATTTAAGCTGACACTTCAGTGCAGTACTGAACCCTTCAGCTTAAATTATACAAAGTTTAAATTATACATATATTATTGAACAGAAGGACCCTTGTCGAGGAGTATGTATAATAACCGCACATGCCCAGAGGAGACCAACCCCCCCTTCTAAGTATCTATGCTATGCATAGCATAGATACTTAGAAGGAGACAAAGATGGAGTGAGGTTGCAATACCAAGGGCCCTCCCTCTGTGTTGTCAGTTGTGTTCAAAGCATCAGAGTGAGAGGGAGTGTGGGGGCTGCATGGTGGCATAGTTCTGTGAATGTGAGCATAGAGAGAGAGGGAATGGGTAAGGGTGCATGGATGTGAGTGTCTAGTGGGATGCGCAGGAAGAGATTGCTAAAGCTGAGTGCTGGTGAGGAAAGGCAATGGGGATCAAATTGAGGGTGATGGAAACATCATACAGCACTTACTTTTCCAGTGTGATGAAGGTCATGGAATCTTTTCCTGCACTGCAACCACGTTCTTCATGTGAACCCCAAGCAGTTGCCTTGACCTGCCACCTGTAGCCACACAGCCTTGGTCTGGCTGGGAGGCCTCTTCCTCCCTGAAGGAGGGAATAGGACCTCCCTGTGGGCCCTAGCACCATCCAGTAATGCCTGCAGTGAAGCCTCATCAAATTTGGGGGCAGATCTGGCCCTCCTGTTGGCCGTTGCTCCTGCAGGCTCCTGTGCCATCTTAATGGTGAAATTTGGGAGCCTGCAGAGGAAGCAAGGCTTGCTGTGGACCTTAAAAGCAGCAGCAATGATGACGTCATATTTTGCGATTTTCTGACTGGAAATACTCAATTGCCAAGGCTTCCCACACGTTGGAAATCAATTGGCCAATTGAGTTAAAATTGCATCAATCTCATAGACCCATTTGGAATCGTGTGGGAATCACTAAATTCGGGGAAACCGTCAATTCCCCGCACCTGAGTAAAATCGACCCCCAAGTTTCCGAACAGTGTAGTTCAGCCTCAGACAGATGTTAGGGAGAGGGATGGAGTCAGTAGCTAGGGAACAGAGTTTGTGGCGGGTACCGGAAACAATGGCTTCGGTCTTCCCAATATTTAATTGGAGAAAATTACACTGGAATATTGCTGTTACATCCCCCAAAAAAGTTAAGCCTTGTTGAAAGAGGTGTAACTGAGTCTTGAATGGCCTATTGACTGCTGAACAACCGTTCTGGTCCTGATAAACTAATTTTATATTTGTCAAATGTCAAATATTTCCATTACTATGATAATAATTACATCATTTATTAATAAAAAATTAAAGTCTGTTGCATATTTCAGCTTCTACCTTAACCCCACGTGTATGTCCCAATCTTTATTTAGCTCTCTGAAATATTTGTAAAAAGTAAATTATAATCTGTGCATTTTACTTCCTGGCTTGCTATTTGTGAGAATTCTTCAATGTGATTAGCTGATAAGCCTGCTTGATGACATTACTGTTGCTGGACGCTGGACATTCGTTTGATTTGGTGCCAGATTCAAACTAAAGTCGTGAGAGCTGAAATTCACACCACAGAAATCACTAGACCTTTGTGGGCAGCTTTCTTTGAGGTCAGTTGCGAATGTTGTCGCTACATCGCTGAACTGCAAATTCCAGGCTGATGTAAAACTATTTAAGAACAAAATCTGCCAGCTTGTTGCATATTTTCTTGAATTTTGAATTATCCATTACTAGTTAAAAACAAACCCTATAGCCTAATGGATCAGTCTGTTCAATTTTTGTAGTGTGATCAACTCAATAAAATGACTTCAATGATAATAAAAGTTGCTTTTAATCACTTTCAACGGACACCTCTGCCTAATAGAGGAAACAAGAGAAAAAGAAAAAGAGAGAGAGAGAGAGAGATATAATAAAGGAAAAAAAGATAGCAAATGCAGAAACAGAACTGGCCAGATTTGTATTGGAATATCGAAGTACCTAATGTTATAATGGTTTTATATTTGAAGCCCTTTGAAGTTTTGAATGTACCAAGGCTTTTAATTGTAAGCTGCAGCAGTAAAATGTGCTGTATGGACATATACGGTCAGCAATTGGGCTGTAAAATTCTGTGAGGTCTTGGCATGGGTTAACAGGTTGGCAAGCAACTTTTTGTGGCAAGTATACATGAGCCATGTACCTGGTAAATGGAACTAGTGGATATGTTTAGGTGTGTCACCTTCTTCTGCATTTGCTGTAGGTCTTGCAGGATGTGCAAGCAGCTTTGAACCATCAGGAATGCTGCCCTGCTGCCCTCTGGGGAGGATGCCTTGAGGAGGCAAATAGGACAACCCTTCTCTCACCTGCCTTAAGCTGCAGCAGTTCCACTTCAGCAAACAAGATGAGTGCTATGCCAGTCCATCACGTTGAATTCAAATGGAGATGAGAAATGAAAAACATATTATAGAAAGTCTATTGAAAAAGGAAGCACAAGAAAATGTGAAAAGACTAAAAACATAATCAGGGTGCAGAGGTACACCATATAGGGAATATAGTAAAGGACATTCTGTGCAATAATAACTATAATAATAACAACATTCATGCCACACAAGAGGCAGCCAATGACCATCTCCAATAAAAGAGAGCCTAGCCACCTCCCCATTATAATCAATAGCATTACCATTGCCAATATCCATCACCATCAATAGCCTGGGGTTCACCATTGACTAGAAGCTCACCTGGACCTACCACATAAATGCAGTAGCTACTAGAGCAGTTCAGAGGCTGGGTATTCTGCGACAAGTGGCTCACCTCCTTGTTATGTTCATAAATAAATAGACGTTTTCATTATGAACAGCTAGCTTGAGCTAGTCATTTATTCAGCCATGTGGACTAGTGTACAGGCATCCATCTTGACTACTGCCTTGTGGGTAGCCCCTTACTAAACATACAGCTCCACCTAGTGTACCATTCTAGAATGACATGTTACTGATCATTACATCCCCCTTCCTTAGAGGTTAAACAAAATCAATATCAATCAATCATAACGACATAAACATCTTCACAACAGTCAACACATTTTCAAAGCTTTACTTTATGAACTCTAAGCTTTTCATTCTTTTATTATAGTTTTCTTTGTACTCAAAGATTAAGTCTATCAGGCTTTTTTACTTCATGTGTGGATCTTCTCAGCACAGGTAGGTCTGATGTGTTTTCATGAGAGCCTGTGTGTGTGTTTGTGTTAGATTGTTCTGGTGGTGAGTGACAAGATTCAGTTGCGGCATTGTCATCGATTTGCTCTTGGATAGTTTCTTGTGTTTTCAGGAGGGAACGGCGGTTCCTCCTGAGAATCTGTCCTTCCTCAGTTCTAACAGTGTGTGACCTTGGTCCTACTTCCTCAAGAACTGTAGCTTTCCTGTTCCATGCATCTGGATCCTCAACCCTGACAACATCATCCCTTGTCAATGGTTTCAGAGTTTTGGATGACTTGTCATAGTGTGATTTCTGTTTCAGCTTTTACAGTTGAAGTCTCTGTCTCAGTTCCTTACTCTGCTTTTCTTTTGCACAGCAGGGTAGCGTGGTACGCAACTTGCGACCCATTAGGAGTTCAGCAGGTGAAGAACCACAGTCAAAAGGGAAGGCTCGGTAGCTCAGCAGGGCGTGATAAGGATCAGACTTGCTTTCTGTTGCTTTCTTCAGTAGCTGTTTGAGAACTTGAACACCTTTCTCTGCCTTACCATTCGACTGAGCATACAGTGGACTGGATGTGACGTGTTGAAAGCCATAATGTGCTGCAAACTGTTGCCACTCCTTACAGTTGAAGCACGGACCATTGTCGCTAACGGCAATCCTGGGAATTCCATGTCTGGTGAAGATCGAATTAACATGCATTATGACACTGCTTGCTGATGTGCTTGAGAGCAGCGCCATCTCAGGATAGTTAGAATAGTAGTCAATCACTATTAGATAGTCTTTACCATTCAAATGAAAGAGGTCCATACCAACCTTTTGCCATGGTGCTGTTGGTAAGTCAGCTACTATCATTGGTTCCTTTGCTTGTTTGTTTTGGTGTTTCTGACATATCTCACATATGCCTATCATGTTCTCAATGTCCTTATTTATGCCAGGCCAATAAACAGTGTCTCTTGCTCTCCTTTTGCATTTTTCAATTCCGAGGTGTCCCTCATGAATCCTTTTGAGCATGTCTCGACGTAGAGCCTGTGGAATGACTATTCTGATCTGTCTTAGTAATAGTCCACTTGCGACACTTAACTCTGACCTAATGTGACAGTATTTTGGACAGGAACCTTTTGGCCAACCATGATGAATGTTCTCTATTACTGTTTGTAACACTGTGGCCTAGAAATTCAGTGGCCTGCGCCACCAGTTTGCGCCCAAAGAGGGCTTTTGCGCCAGTCTGCAAACCTCAGGTGAAATTCAGCGGGGCGCTAATGGCGGCATTAGGCTGTAGCGCTGCGCCACCACCGATGACGTCATTGGTGTGCGCAGCGCCCCGTTTCCGCGAAGAACGCCATATTAAGTCGCGCCCGCCTCTTCAGCGCCGGCCGCAAAGAGCGACCGGTACACAGGGCCTACCTGTGGCGGTAGTGGTGGTAATTAAAGTGGAGGTGCGGCCGGCCGCTTTTTCGGCGGCCGCCTGCCCGCACCTCCTTCCCTGGCCTCCTCCACCCCCCCCCCGCGGCATTGCCGGCTGGTTTCCGGGAGCCCGGCACTTCTCCGTTCTGCCGGGCTCTTTTGCCGGCACTCGTGATCGGGGCTCCGGCTGCTGCAGGCACCTCCCCCTTAAGAGAGGGAGGAAGGCCTGCAGTACCGCAGCCTGCCGCTCCGCTGCGGGTGGCGCTGCGGCCACTAGCATGCCGATAATCAGTTTCAGCGCCCAAGCGGGGCGCCGAAACCCCTGTTTAGCGGCTGCCTTCCACTTGGTGCGCTGACACTGAATATCCTGCTTGCGCAAGTGGATCCGCGCGCAACGGTAATTCCGGCGCCCAGGCGAGCTGGGCGCCCCATAATGAATTTCTACGCCTGTATCTTTTACTGTTTCTTCTGCTATTTGCTTTGATTTTGTGTCTGGCATGGGCAGCGCAGCAGTGACCATACTCACACGAACATCCACGTCTTCCTCAGTAGAGCTCACATGACTCATTGTGGGTACTCGGGATAATGCATCTGCTAACACTATGGCCTAGAAATTGAGTTTTGGCTTAGCCAGGGCTTTAGCACCGGAAGTTAGTGCTGGCGCTAAGTCCCCCTGCGCGCGCCAAAAATTCAGCAGGGCCGCGCCCAAACGGCTGCCGGCGCTACTGAAGGGTCTTTGCGGCGGTAAATCGGCGCTAACTGCCGTTTCGCGCCGCAATTCCGGCGCTGCGGCACCCGATGCGGTGCGGCAGGCTCGGGAAGTGCAGGCCTCCTCCTTCCCTTAAGGAGGAGCTGCCTGCACCCGATCGCGGCCCGTGAAAATCTTTTAAAAAATGAGCCCGGCACCTCGGACAAGTGCCGGGCTTGCTTCTGTTCCGGGGGGGGGGGGGGGAAGTCCGGGGAGGGAGCTGCGGCCAGGCGGCCGGCGGGAAAGCGGTCGGCCGCTGCGGGGCCTTTAATGCGCCGGTGCAAAGACTCGTAAGACTCTGTTGCCAGAGTCTTAGTTGCGGCTGTCACGGGCGAGGCGGCCGCAACTGAATTTCGGCGCTGGGGCCCGTCGGCATGGCAACCGGGACGCTGCGCACACCGATGACGTCATCGGTGCCGGCGCAGCGCTACCGGTCTACCGCGGCGTAAGGGCCCCAGGCAATTTCGGCACCGGCGCCAAATGCAGCGCTAGGCCCTCTAGCGCCGCAAAATCGGCGCTAAGGGCACTCAATTTCTAGGCCTATGTGTTTGCCTGGTGTGTAGATCAGTTCAAAGTCATATCTTTGCAGCTTCATCATGAGACGTTGAATCCTTGGAGACATCTCATTCAGATTTTTTTTTATGATGGCAACCAGTGGGCAGTGGTCTGTCTCAACTGTGAAGGTGGGAAGTCCATATATGTAGCCATGGAACTTTTCTAGTTCAATTACCAAGCCCAGACATTCCTTTTCAATCTGGGCACATCGACACTCAGAATCAGTCATAGACCTGGAGGCATAGGCAACAGGTTTCCAATCTTCACCCTCTGCTTGTAGCAAGACCGCGTCTAGACCATCTTTTGATGCATCCGTTGACACTTTGATTCTCTTTGTTGGGTCAAAGAAGGTGAGTACAGGTGTGGTTGTCAGCACTGTTTTGAGGTTCATCCACTCTTGTTCATGTCTTTCTGTCCATGCGAACTCATTTGTTTTATGTAGCAGGTCTCGCAGACAGGCTGTCTTGGCTGACAAGTTAGGAATGAACTTTCCAATGAAGTTTATCATCCCCATGATGTGTAGCACTCCTTTTTTGTCAGTGGGTCGGGGCATTTTGAGTATGGCGTTTACTTTTTCCATATCTGGCTCTATTCCTTTACCAGATAGATTATCTCCTAGGAAAGTGACTTCCTGGATGCCAAACTGACACTTGGCTTTGTTGAGCTTCAGTCTATTCTGGCGTATGCTCTGTAGCACTTTAGTCAGTCTCTCATTGTGTTCTTTCAGTGTGGAGCCCCAGATGATGATGTCATCAACATAGACCTAAACTCCTTCCAGGCCTTCAATTATGTGTTCCATCGCTCTATGAAAGATTTCAGATGCAGATATTATCCCGAAAGGCATTCTGAGGAAACAATACCTGCCAAATGGTGTGTTGAAGGTACAGTATTTGGTGCTCTCTTCATCCAGTTTTAGTTGCCAAAATCCTTGTGAGGCATAGAGCTTTGTGAAGTATCTGGCACCTGACATTTCACTGGTGATTTCTTCTCGCTTGGGAATCTGGTAGTGTTCACGTTTTACGTTTGCATTTAAGTCCTTTGGATCCATGCATACTCTTAGATCATTGTTCTTTTTCTTACACATACCATGGAGTTAACCCAGTCTGTTGGCTCTTCGACTTTCCTGATGACTCCTAGTGTGGTCATTCTGTCCAGTTCTTTCTTGAGCCGGTCACGCAGGGGTGCTGAAACTCTCTGTGGAGCATGTACCACTGGCTGAGCATCCTCCTTTAGCTGGATCTTGTAAATGAATGGTAGAACACCAAATCCTTTGAACACATCCTAGAAATTATTCACTACAGAATCCAGTGAATCATCTGGTCTGCTTATGGCACAGTTTATACGGTAGACTCTCTTGACCAGTTCTAAGTCCTCACAAGCTTTGTCACCTAGTAGTGAATCAAGTCCTTCAGCCACAACAGAAAACATGAGATGATGCACTTTGTCTGTGACTGTCACTTTAAGTCTGCATACACCTAAGCTATCTATTTTCTGTCCATTATAGTTCTTCAGTAGTATTGACTTTTTCTGTATTTTGGGCTTTTCTTTCATATTTTTAATGTCACTCATACTGATTAAGTTTGCTTTTGCCCCAGTGTCTAGTTTCAATGTAACAAATGCTCTATTTACCTGCAGTGGCATTATCCATTTGTCCTCTTTTACTGCATTAACTTTATGTTCAGCATTGTCCATTCCAGAGGGCTGCACATTTTCTGTATCCTTTTCCATATTGTCACATGACACCATTCCTACAAAAAATGTCTCACTTAAATCAGTGTCCTCAATCACATTGACTTGTTGCCCTTTCTTTGTTTTTACTGTTGAAAAGCATTGTTTGGCAAAGTGATTCTTTCCATTACATTTTGTGCACATTTTTCCAAACGCTGGGCATTGTCTTGACTAGTGTTGGTAACCACAGCATTTACAATTAAAAATTCCATCCTCCAATTGCTTTGCATTTCTGTTCTGCTCACGTTTCTTCCCTTTGTAGGACACAGCACCGACAGCAGCACTGTCATTCACTACATTTGCATTATTATTAATTTCACTGAAAGTCTTTGCGTGCTGTTGAGCTAGCTCACTGGTGTAGTGTATGTACCTTTAAGAGGAACTATGTTTTTGAAGCCCCTGTATACTGTAGTACCAGTAGTGACCACTCGGGTATATAAGCCTGTGTAGCGTCTTGTGTTGTTAGTTCACCTCCAGACTTTGTTCAGTAAACACTTGTTAAATCAACTCCTGCATTCCATGTCTCCATTAACACATGGATCTAACAGTGGCGACGAGTTAGAAATGAACTTACCTGCAATTCGGCAGCACCTCAAGGGGATCGATTCCTCAGATGAAGGTCGAAGCCAGAAGCAAGAAAAAAAAAATAACTCGAAGAAACTCGAAAACGAGGGCCAGGCTTGGCCTCCAGTCTGTGGTTTCCCCAGCTAAATGGGCTGGTGGCAGGTAGTGCACTGATCCTTCCTGGGCTGCGGCGGGCTAGAGCTCGATCGGGTGGCTCTGCAACGGGGCCGGGCAGCGAGTCGGGAAGCAGAAGCAAAGAGAGAGAGAGGGTGGAGCACTCAGGGTGCGGCCGGTGCTGCAAAGCAGGTCGGCGTTCGGACCGAGCAGAGGGAGGGGAAAGTCCCAGAGGGTCCGCTCCATGACGGGAATGGTTCTCCAAGTAACGGAGAAACTATTGAAGCGATATATAAAAAAAATAGAAATACCGCGAAAAGCTGCAGGTCGCAACGGGAACCGTGGAGAACAGCATTGGCAGCAGCGATTGGGGAGGCGCAAAGACCATAGTGCATCGCCATTAAAAAAAATAATAATTAATTAATTAATTAATCGCCAGCAACAGCGTTGGCAGCAGCGGCAGTGGCGGGAAAGCGTGGGAGGTGCCATTTTAACTCGGCGGGGAAGAAAGAAAAGCGCGGGAAGCACCATTTTAGATTTTCAAGATGCCGAAGACTGGCAATATTACTGCTTTCGATAGTGATATAGAAGATTGGACCATATATGTGGAAAGAGTGGAGGTATATTGCAAGGCGAATGAAGTAGCAGATGATAAAAAGGCATCGGTATTTCTAAATCTGATGGGCGCAAGGACATACGGGCTGTTATGAGACTTGATCACTCCAGCCAAACCGATGGACAAGAATTTTAAGGAGATTGTTGTTACCTTACAGGAGCACTTAAACCCAACACCGCTGCTGATAGCGGAACGATTCAAATTCTTCAGGAGGAATCAGCACAAGAATGAAAGTAACGCTGATTACCTCACCGAGTTATGAAAGCTGTCAAAGCACTGCCAATTCGGGGCAGGACTGGCAGATTCTCTACGAGACAAATTCGTCTGTGGTCTCATAAGCGAAGGAACACAGAAAAGACTACTTTCTGAGAAAGATTTGACACTGGACAAGGCTTTCAGTGTGGCTGTATCATACGAAGCAGCAGCAAGAGGAGCTGCAGAGATACAGCAAAAGCCACAGGACTTCGGCACCCATGAAATGACACGGGGTTTCGAGAGATGTTATCGTTGCGGCAGATCCACCCATGACCAGAAGGACTGCTGGTTCAAGGACAAAGCATGCAGGCAATGCGGAAAGATGGGACACATTGCACGTGTATGCAGATCTGGAAAAAAATCCGCTGACAGTAAAAAGGTCAATAAGGAAAAGTACAGAAATGTACAAATGATGACGGACAGTAGCTCCGAAGACCAGAAGAGCGATAGCGACTCCGGAAACAAGAGACTAAGCTGTCTCAAATTACATAATGTAATTGCCAAAGAAGATTACCAGACCATTTGGGTTACCCTCACGATAGCGGGGTCCCCAGTCAAAATGGAGCTAGATACAGGATCAGCTCTGACCGTCATGAGTCGACGGGATTACGAGCGGCTATTTCCGCATATACCTTTGAAAGACACATCCATTGTCTTGAAGACATATACGGGGCAGAAAGTATACCCCAGAGGGAAAATAAGGGTGCCTGTTGTATACAACGGCAAGGAAATACAGAAGTTGTATTTATACGTTCTGCAAGATGGTGGTCCACCGTTGTTGGGATGTGAATGGATCAGAAAGATACGTTTAGACTGGCACTCCATTCAGGCACTGACGGTGACCAGTAAGAAAAAAAACGATGATGACATCATACCTGGACGATTAAAAGAAATCTTGGCTAACGCCAAAGAAGTGTTTCAACCGGAACTACGAACCCTGAAAGGTGCCACCGCCTCAATAAAAGTGGAAGATGCGGCAATTCCCAAGTTTTTTAAGGCAAGGCCGGTGCCATACGCAATTCGTCCAGCCGTCGAGGCAGAGCTGGAGAATTTAGAAAAAGCAGGTGTGTTATCCAAGGCAGATTGGAGCGAGTGGGCAACACCCATCGTCCCGGTCATGAAGAAAACGTTGAATAATGATAAATCTGAAGAACAGAGAAAAGTTCGCATCTGTGGGGACTTTAAGGTGACTGTAAACCCGGTTCTTCACACAGTACAGTATCCTCTTCCGAGGATAGAAGATATTTTCGCCTCACTATCCGGAGGGAAACGTTTCACCAAAATTGACTTAGCACAGGCATATCTACAGATGGAGGTTGAGGAGGCCTCTAAAAAGTATCTCACGATAAACACACACAAAGGCCTGTACCAGTACAATCGACTGGTTTTCGGAGTGGCATCAGCTCCGGCTATCTGGCAAAGAGCTATGGAGCAAGTCCTGCAAGGGATTCTGGGGACTCAATGCTACCTAGACGACATCCTTGTAACAGGAGAAAACGACAACGATCACCTTGCCAACTTGGAGCAGGTGCTCACAAGGCTGAGAGAACTGGGCCTACGAGCAAATCGCCCCAAATGCGAATTTTTCCAGAAACAAATATCATATTGTGGCCATGTCATTAACGAAGAAGGGTTGCATAAGTCACCTGAAAAAATTGAAGCGGTCGTAAAGGCCCTAGCGCCTGAAAATGTCTCACAATTAAGGTCGTTCCTGGGATTAGTAAATTACTATCATAAATTTTTACCAAACTTGTCGACGGTTCTGCACCCGCTTAACGCACTGCTACAAACGGGAGTAGTTTGGAAATGGAGCGAAGACTGTAAACGAGCCTTCCATAAATGCAAAGGCTTGATCACGTCCAGGGAAGTGTTGGCTCATTACAACCCGTCACTGCCAATCAGACTGGCGTGCGATGCATCCCCTTACGGCGTGGGAGCGGTATTATTGCATAGATTCCCTGATGGCTCGGAGCGGCCGATAGCTTTTGCGTCACGCTCATTGAACTCAGCTGAGCGTAACTCAGCCTGGTGTGGGGGGTGAAGAAATTCAACCATTACCTACATGGACAAAAGTTTACCTTGTTGACTGACCGTCAACCCCTCATCTCCATATTCAACCCTAAAAAGGGCGTTCCCATTATGACAGCGCAAAGGCTACAGAGGTGGTCCCTTTTCCTAGGGGCACACCAATATGACATAGAGTACAAAGGAATAAAACAGCATGGGAATGCTGACGGGTTATCGCGCCTACCGTTGCCAACGGTGGAAGAGGCGCCTACAGTGGACCCAGTGGAGATATTCCACTCGACTATAGTGGAATGTCTACCAGTGACAAATTCTACCATTGAAAAGGAAACGCGAAATGACCCGACTCTCTCACGAGTCTATGATTTAACGGTGAAGGGATGGCCAGCACATGGCGAACCACTGTTGCCAGCATTCTCGCAAAGAAGAGAACAGCTGTCAGTGTGCCGAGGAACCTTGATGTGTGGATCCAGAGTGGTGATTCCACCCAAACTCAAGGATAGAATGCTAAAGGAGCTTCACGAGGGGCATCTGGGTGGAGTGAAAATGAAGAACTTAGCCAGAGCGTTTGTGTGGTGGCCAGGTATCGATGGAGACATCGAAGAAATGACCAAGAGCTGTCTAGGATGCCAGAAGGTCCAAAACGCCCCACCACAAGCCCCTCTACATCCATGGGAGTGGCCCTCATCTCCATGGCAAAGGGTACATATTGACTTTGCTGGTCCATTTATGGACTCAATGTTCTTAATCGCGGTGGATGCACACTCCAAGTGGCCGGAGGTAATAAAGATGTCCTCCACCACCACAGAAAAAACCATCACAGTATTAAGGACCATATTCGCCAGGAATGGGCTGCCTGAACAGATCTGTTCTGATAATGGACCGCAATTTGTATCCGAAGAATTCAGGAAGTTCTTAAAAAACAATGGGGTTAAGCACTACACGTCCGCCCCATACCATCCCGCCACCAATGGATTGGCTGAAAGGTTTGTCCAGACCTTCAAGAAGGCCATAAAGGCCATGGGTAATGAAGACATAAATCTACAACATAAGGTAGATAACTTCTTGTTTGCGTACAGGAATGCAACACATGTGGTTACAAACCAAACCCCTGCCATGATGTTTTTCAATAGAAGACTAAGATGCCGGCTGGATTTGGTCAAGCCAAACGTCAGAAGGGACGCAGAGAACCGGCAATTTCAAAGCATGAATGAAAGGCCAACTAGAACCTTCCAGATAGGTCAACCAGTTTTGGCCCGGGGCTACCGTACCGAGAAATGGCAGCCTGGAACTATTTGCACACGACTAGGACCGCTGATGTATACCGTGGACATTGGAGAAAGCATAATAAGGTGCCATGCTGACCAGATCATAGAGTCATCCGAAAAAGGACAACCTACACCACAACTCTATACGCCTAGTGATGAAGCAGAGATACCCATAGTATCTACCTCCGATCCGGTGATACTGGAACCAGATGAACCCGACACTAGCATTGAAGCCGAATCGACCTTGCCAAAAGAACCTACTACACCACTGAGGCGTTATCCGGATCGAGTCAGGAAGCCTCCAGAGAGACTGAATTTGCAATTGATTAACTTCAGCAAATGTGTATATTATTGTTCTTGTAAAAATGTTATTTAATGATTACTTAAAATGTTATGTACTATTTATCTAAAAGGGGAGGAATTGTAGTGTATGTACCTTTAAGAGGAACTATGTTTTTGAAGCCCCTGTATACTGTAGTACCAGTAGTGACCACTCGGGTATATAAGCCTGTGTAGCGCCTTGTGTTGTTAGTTCACCTCCAGACTTTGTTCAGTAAACACTTGTTAAATCAACTCCTGCATTCCGTGTCTCCATTAACACACGGATCTAACAACTGGCATGGCATATTTTTACAGCATCCTCCAATGTTAGTTTGGTTTCTCTCAACAAAGGTTCCCTGACTTTTTTATCATGAATACCAAACACAATCTGGTCATGAATCATGGATGATTTCAGTTCAGAGAAATTACATGTCTGTGCTTTCAGTTTCAGATCGGTCACAAAGCTATCAAAAGTCTCATTTTGCTGCTGTATCCGTGAACGGAACACGTACCTCTCATAGGTCTCGTTCTTTTTGGGAGAACAATGTGTATCAAACTTCTTTAGCACATCATCCATTTTTTCTCTGTCCTCCTCTTGATCAAATACAAACGTATTAAATACCTCTATCGCCTGCGGGCCTGCAATCGTGAGCAGTAACGCTATTTTCCTTGTGTCTGGCATCGTACCGAACCCGATGGCAGCAATGTAGAGTTCGAATTGTTGTTTGAAATGCCGCCAATTGCAGTCGACATTCCCCGTGAGTTTCAAACCCTCCGGTAGCTTCAAATTCTCCATGTCGCGTTTCACAATATTCAGCAGATATTACCAATCCTGGTACCATGTTATGTTCATAAATAAATAGACGTTTTCATTATGAACAGCTAGCTTGAGCTAGTCATTTATTCAGCCATGTGGACTAGTGTACAGGCATCCATCTTGACTACTGCCTTGTGGGTAGCCCCTTACTTAACATACAGCTCCACCTAGTGTACCATTCTAGAATGACATGTTACTGATCATTACACTCCTGACTTCTCAAAGTCTCTCCTCCACCTACAAGGCACAAGTCAGGAGTGTGATGGAATACTCTTTATTTTCCTGGATGAGTGCAGCTCCAACAACACTCAAGAAGCTTGATACCATCCAGGGCAAAGCAGCCCGCTTGATCGGCACCCCATCCATCAGTTTTAACATCCACTCCCTCCACCACCGGCATACATTGTGTACTATCTACAGGATGCACTGCAGCAAGTCACCAAGGCTTCTCCGGCAGCACCTTCCAAACCCACGACCTCCACCACCTAGAAGGACAAGGGCAGCAGATGGGTACACCATCCCCTCCATGTTCCCCCCCAAGTCACACAGTATCCTGACTTGAAAATATATATCACTGATCCTTCATAGTTGCTGGGTCAAAAGCCTGGAACTCTCTACCCAGCAGCATTGTGGGAGCACCTTGACCACACGAACTGTAGTGGTTCAAGAAGAAGGCCCACCACCACCTTCTCAAGAGCAACCCGGTCTTGCCAGCAATGGTGAATGACTGAAGACTGGAAAAAAAACTAGAAAATATGTGGTATTATAAATTGTAAAAGGATGGTTAGGAAGGAAGTTGGCTTTAAAAGATTAAAGTGGTGGAATAATTGAAGATGAAAGGAAAATAGCTGAATGACTTTGTGGTTATTTTTCAGAAGTTCACCAGGGAGGAAAGCCATGGTTAACTATCCAATTATTGTGGTAGAACAAATATCATAGAATAAGTTGAATTCAAAGGAAGAAGTGCTTGATAAGTTAAAAGGACTGAAAACAAAATAAATTGTCTGTGCCAGTTAGTGTATATTCTAGCATACAGAAGTAAGCTAGCAAGAAAATTGGCATGGCACTGGCTAAATTAATGAAAGATTTATTGAATACTGGAGAATTTCTGCAAGATTGGAAGCTAGCAAATATAACGGCCTAGAAAATCCATGGGGACGCGGGGCTTGGCTGCTCACCCTGCCAAAATCTGTGAGGTCGGGATATGGGTTTCCAGCAGCAAGGGTTTGGGGGAGGCGCATCTGGAGCTCCCCCCCACCAATGAAACATGGCAGAAATGTTGGTGGAAGCTGGCCAGGAGGGGGAAGGGGCGCACTGAATCCACTCCTAGTTTATCACAGGAATATTCTCGGGGCTCTCCCAACCGGCTGCTGTAACTTCAGTAGAAAATTTGCGGAATGCCTGGATAGATGGCTCCCACCTCAGTTTCCTGGGCATCTGCTACACGGATGCCCAAACAGAGGATCACGGAGTGAAATTGGGCCTTAAAGATTACAACCAGCCTCTTCAGGTTGGAGGATCTCACAAGGACCTGTGAGCAACCTCCAACCACCTCCAGGCAGCTCCATTTAAAAAAAATTCTTCTAGGTCAGCAAGGAGGAGCAGAGAGGCTGTCTGCCTTCTGTCTGAGAAAGTCCAAAGCCAGTGGACATAAGGGCCTAGAAATTCAGTTGCTTGTGCCACCAGTTTGCACCCAAAGAGGCCACTCAGAGGCTTTAGCGCCACTGGCCACAACCACCGCGATATTTAGCGGGGCGCTAATGGTGGCGTTAGCCTGTAGCGCTGCGCCGCCACTGATGACGTCATCGGTGTGCGCAGCGCCCCGCTACTGCCCCGAACGCCATATTAGGTCGCGCCCGCCTCTTCCGCGCCGGCCGCAAATAGCGACCGGTACACAGGGGCCAACCTGTGGCGGTAGTGGAGCGAGTTAAGGTGGAGGTGCGGCCGGCCGCTTTTTCGGCGGCCGCCTGCCCGCACCTCCGTCCCCGGCCTCCTACACCCCCCCCCCGCGGCATTGCCGGCTGTTTCCCAATAGCCCAGCACTTCTCCTTGGTGCCGGGCTCATTTGCCGGCACTCGCGAGCGGGGATCGCGCTGTTGCAGCCACCTCCCCCTTAACAGTGGGAAGAAGGCCTGCAGTACCGCTGCGTGCCGTGCCGCAGCGGGTGGCGCTGCGGCACTTTGCGCGCCGATATTCAGTTTCAGCGCCCCAAGCGGGGCGCGGGAAGCCTCGTTTAGCGGCCGGCTTCCATTTGGGGCGCAGAAACTGAATATCCCAATGGCGCAAGTGGCTCCGCGCGCAGCGGTAATTCCGGCGCCCAGGCGAGCTTGGAGCCCCAAACTGAATTTTTAGCCCAAGGCTTTTTAGGCCTGTAACAGCAGAAAAGTTCCTCCCATCCACCACCAACTCCCCTCACCCCAAATTCTGAGGTGCTCATACATTCCCAAGGATGTTTCTGTGAAGAGTAAGGCATGCAAATTAGCTGAACCAAGAAATTCATCTGCATTCCTGTCAGGTGCAATGCAGGAGTGCATTGCCTGATTTATGCCGGGGCAGGTTAAATGGAGGAAAACTGGCCCCCCAGATTTTTTTCACTTGTCAGATTGAAACATCCTTTAAATACTGCAACGCTATGTCCAGGTTTTCAATGAGGAGAACCATGAGGACAGCATCCCTTTAATATGGTTTTGATATTCTTTCACCTGTCATTTCCTTTTCCACAATGCATAAAGACATCTCTCCCACCTCATTGTCTTAAACAAAAACTAAAGGAGGCAGAAGAACTTGAACAGTAAGTATTTATAGCCACTCCAGAAAGAAAGACTGGAGGATCAGAATGATTGTATCGTGGAATTTTTCTGTTGCAAGTAAGAAGAAAGTTTCTACAACGTATGTACTCCAAGTTTCATTCCAGCATACTGATATACTGCTGTGGACTGACACAGTAATATCTAGAAAGAAGAGGATAGCCATCACAGACAAGAGGAAACACCTGCAGCTAAAACAGCTGCCAAACTGCTACCCTTTATAAATCGAAATAATTATGCTTAAAAAAACATACACAGCTGCTCCAAGTAGCAGCTCTTCAAACGATGTCGATAGAAACCATTTTGAGGTTAGCCCACAAGGTCAATGCAGACCTCATCGAATGCTGATTAATTTCACCTGTGGCTTTCTTGCTTGTGCGATGATAATACATTCCACGAACCATTTGCCAGCTTTTAGTTAGAAATAGCATTAACAGAGGTACTGGATGCATGAGACATAGAAGCTTGCTAAGTTTTATAAAAATGTCATGTTCTATCAATAGAAAGCACAGAGCTCTCCTTGCATCCACATGGTGGAACCTTTGTTCCAAATCAAACTAATGTTGAGGCAGACACAAGGAAGGAATATTAAATTGCTGCTACAAATGAACTTCACTGATCACCTTCAGTAATTTTGGACCACTTGATCCTCATGCCATGTTAGATACAGCATTTGAATTATGAGTTCTTTCATTAACTGGTCTAACCAAAAATTGCAAAGAAGAGTCAACTCTCTAAGCTTCTACCGCTCACAACTATCTGGTTCTGAGCTAACCCTGTGCATGATGCTGGATAGTGCCACATCAGAATGACCAGCGTCTACTGCTGGAGGTAATGTGGGTGATTTCCCAATCAATGCCAATGAGTCAAGAAACTGGACCTCATAATTGTAAGTATTGTCCCAAAAAGGGAAAGGCACCAATTCACCAAACAAACTGTCCTTACTGCTGTGGTTAATTTGCTTTTGCCGAATCTTTTTCCAGTATTGGAGGCAGTCATAAAAGGTTCTTAATGAGAATCCAAAGAGAACGACAAGCTTTCAAAACATTTATCAAAGACAAGCCTCAGATACTGTGAAGGTTCTTTCTTGTGCACTGCTTAAAACACATAAGGGGAAAGTATTCTTTGCAGAACATCTTGTAAAATAATGGTAAAAAAAATATGAATATTACTTTTCAATTTATTAAAAATATTTAAAAATATAATTTACAGAGCCTGAAATGACCTGATGTTATGAAGTGATCAATATCCTTTTTGAAAACATATTAAAGGAATGAAATCCCTGTAATTTTGTCAGTTGCCAATCTGGGTTCAACCTTGCAGCATGTAGAGAATACTGAAATGAAGAATAAATAAATATTTTCTACATTATTACATTCTTATTACTTTCAGCCAAAGAGCCTAATGACTGATCTAATGGTGGTAATGAACTAGGAGCATGTGTATTAGGGAGCGATTTATCGCTTTGGCATTTGGCTTCACCTCATGCTGAAACAGGTATTAGTGCAGCAAGACCCCGATATACAAACATCTTGTTATTCATGATCATCCAATTAGATTTTGAGCATAGAAAAATTCTAACTGGTTGAGAATTATTGCAAGACCCACAAGGTGGTTTTATTCAGAACCTATAATTACCTTGCAAGAAACGTCAAGTACAGTGACATCAACAGACTTACAGATAGCCACAGTAAAAGAAAAAGATGAAAAAAAATATAGATAACCACAATCTGACAACATCAGTGAATTGGTTTGGTACAGATTCTGGGTTTAAATATAACCTATGTAGATGAAATGAAAGGACGCTTCTGACACAGACTGGCAGGGTGATTTTAACTCTTCCCCGATCGGCGGGAACAGAGTGGGGAGCAGTTAAAATGATACTGCTCTAGTTCTCACTCTGTTCTCGCCGATGTGCGAATTTCAGGCCGCGGGAGCCTCATTAATAAATGCACATTGCACCCTGATGGAATTTTAACCCATTCCTGAGCAGGGAGTCCACCGCGGCCACCCCGTCAGGTGAACCTATCAGGAAGCCCCAGGACCAGATGGTTTCCATCCAGGGTTTAAAGGAAGTAGGTAAGAACATTGCAGGTGCCCTAACTATAATCTCCCAAAGTTCTCTCGATTCAGGAACCATTCCTTTGGATTGGAAAATTGCACATATCACTTGACTATTTAAGAAAGGTGAGAGAGGGAAAGCATGGAATTATAGACCAGTAATCCTAACATCTGTTGTCAGGAAATTACTAGAGTCTATACCTAAAGGATAGAGTGACCGAATACCTTGAAACTTTTCAGCTGATCAGAGAGAGCCAGCATGGATTTGTAAAAGGTAGGTCATGCCTGACAAATCTGATTGAAATTTTTGAAGAGGTTACTAAAGTAGTGAACAGTGGAGTCTATGGATGTTATTTATATGGACTATGATAAAATCCCTCATAAGAGACTGTTATTTTTCTTTTATTCATTTATGGGATGTGGGTGTCGCTGGCAAGACCAGCATTTATTGCCCATCCCTATTTGCCCTTGAGAAGGTGGTAGTGAGTCACCTTCTTGAACCGCTGCAGCCCGTGTGGTGAAGGTACTCCCACAGTGCTGTTAGGGAGGGAGTTCCCATGCGCCTGCTGCCCTTGTCCTTCTAGGCGGTAGAGGTCACAGGTTTGGGAGGTGCTGCCGAAGAAGACTTGGCGAGTTGCTAAAGTTGAAGCTCATTGAATTGAAGGCAAATTATTGACCTGGTTAGGAAATTGGCTAAGCGACAGGAGACAGAAAGTAGGGATAATGGGCAGGTACTCTAATTGGCAAGATGTGACTAGTGGTGTCCCGCAAGGATCTATATTGGGACCTCAACTATTCACCATAGTTATTAACAACTTAGATGATGGCATAGAAAGCCACATATCCAGGTTTGCTGATGACACAAAGATAGGCAATATTGTAAGCATTGTAGATAGGTGCATAAAATTACAAAGAGATATTAATGTATTAGGCGAATGGGCAAAATTGTGGCAAATGGACTTCAATATAGGCAAATGTGAGGTCATCCACTTTGGACCTAAAAAGGATAGAACAGAGTACTTTCTAAATGATGAAATGCTAAAAACAGTGGACGTCCAAAGAGACTTGGGGTCCATGTACATAGATCATTAAAATGGCATGGACAGGTACAGAAAATAGTCAAAGAAGCTAATGAAATGCTGGCCTTTATATCTAGAGGACTAGAATACAAAGGGGTAGAAGTTATACTACAGCTATACAAAGCCCTGGTTAGACCACACTGGAGTACTGTGAGCAGTTCTGGGCACCACACCTTAGGAAGGATATATTGGCCTTGGAAGGAGTGTAGTGTAGATTTACCAGAATGATAATACTTGGACTCCAAGGGTTAAATTATGAGGTGAGATTACATAAATTAGGGTTGTATTTCCTGGAATTTAGAAGGTTAAGGTGTGATTTGATCAAAGTTTTCAAGATATTAAGTGGAACTGATATGGTAGATAGAGACAAATGATTTCTCTGGTTGGGGAGTCTAGGACTAGGGGGCACAGTCTGAAAAAAAGAGCCAGACCTTTCAGGAGTGAAGCTAGGAAACATTTCTACACGCAAAGGGTGGTAGAAGTCTGGAACTCTCTTCCGCAAGCAGCAATTGATGCTAGATCAATTGTTAATTTTAAATCGGAGATTGATAGATATTTATTAACCAAAGGTATTAAGGTGATTTGGGGCAAAGGCAGATATATGGAGTTAGGTCACAGAATAGCGGAACAGGCTCGAGGGGCTAAATGGCCTACTCCTGTTCCTATGTTCCTAAGCCAGTGAGACACAGCAAAGTAAGTTAAAAAAAAACGTTCCTTTTTGGAGCCCGGAGGAGCACAAATGTTCCTCCTTGACCCGCCCAGAAAGTCCGATCACTACTGTCCGGGATCCCTGGCGCTCCTCAGCCGTAAAACCCTTGCAACAATCACCGCACTTACCTTGCTTCCAGCGGCCTTCTCTCAATGCCAGCAGGAGGGCTCCAGAGAATGGGAAATTGCGGGGGACATGCCCACGATTTTGTTAAATATGCTCCCGATAGCTGAGGCTCATTGCTGGGAACATATATTCATAAAATCAGCCAAAAAATGTAATTTAGCGTTGTGTATTCTACAATTGAGTATTGCATTTGTGTAAGTACACTTAAAAACCAAAGAGGTTCAATCCAGTGGTACTTTTGTTACAAGTCCAGATCTGATGCTTCAAATACAGTACATGCCCAAACATACACACCTGTTATTTGTACTAATTGATCTGATTTTCTATTATGTCCGTGTGTAATTGAGACACGGACTGCAGGAGTTGGTTATAACAGGTCTTTACTGAGTGGAGACAACCTGGAACTACTATGCAAAAGTTACTACACAGGCTTATATACAGGGGTGGTCACTACTGGTACTGCAGTATACAGGGGCTGCAGAATACAGTTCCTTCTGCAAAGTACATACACTACAATTCCTCCCCTTTTAGCTAAACAGTACATAACATTCGATTAATAATTAAATAACATATTTACAATTACAGTTGCTAGATACATTAGTTGAAGTTAAGCAATTATAAGTTCAGTCTTTGAGGAGGCTTCCTGATTCTGTCTGGATAACGCCTCTTTGGGGTATCAGGTTCTTCTGGCAAAGTTGATTCGGAATCAATGTCGTTGTTTGGTTCGTCTGCTTCCAATGTCACCGATTCTGAGGTAGATGCAATTGGTACTTCGGTTTCATCACCAGGTGTATCGGATCGTGGTGTGGAATTGACGTTTTCCAGTGACTCTAGAATCTGGTCAGCATGGCGTCTTACAATGCTCTCTCCAACGTCCACGGTATACATTAGTGGTCCTTGCCGTGTACAGATCGTTCCTGGCTGCCATTTCTCTGTGCGGTAGTCCCGGGCCAAAACTGGGTGACCTATCTTAAAACTCCTGGTCGGCCTTTCATTCATATTCTGAAACTGCCTGTTCTCCACATCTCTTCTGATGTTTGGCTTAACCAAACCCAAAGCGGCATCGTTGTCTTCGATTGAAGAACATCATGGCTGGAGTTTGGCTGGTAACCGCATGTGTCACATTCCAGTAGGCAAACAAGAAGTTGTCCACCTTGTGTTATAGGGGTATGTCTTCATTACACATTGCCTTGATAGCCTTCTTGAATGTTTGAACGAACCTCTCAGCCAATCCATTGGTGGCTGGATGATACGGGGCGGATGTGTAATGCTTAACACCATTGTTCTTTAAGAACCTCCGGAACTCTTCAGACACAAACTGTGGTCCATTGTCGGAGCAAATCTGTTCAGGCAGCCCATTTCTGACGAATATGGTTCGTAAGACTGTGATAGTTTTTTCTGTGGTGGTTGAGGACATTTTTATTACCTCTGGCCACTTTGAATGTGCATCCACCGCAATTAAAAACATCGAGTCCATAAATGGACCAGCAAAATCAATGTGCACCCTTTGCCATGGAGATGAGGGCCACTCCCATGGATGTAGAGGGGCTTGTGGTGGGGCGTTTTGGACCTTCTGGCATCCTGTACAGCTCTTGGTCATCTCTTCGATTTCTCTATCGATTCCCGGCCACCACACAAACGCTCTGGCTAAGTTCTTCATTTTTACCCCTCCCAGATGACCCTCATGAAGCTCATTGAGCACTCTATCCTTCAATTTGGGTGGAATTACTACTCTGGATCCACACATCAAGGTTCCTCTGCACACTGACGGCTGTTCTCTTCTCGGCGAGAATGCTGGCAGCAGTGGTTCGCCATGTGCTGGCCATCCCCTCACCGTTAAATCATAGACCCAGGAGAGTGCCGGGTCATTTCGTGTTTCCTTTTCTATGTTTGCATTCGTCACAGGGAGACATTCGACTATGGTCGAGTGGAATATCTCCACTGGATCCACTGCAGGTGCTTCTTCCACCGTCGGCAACGGTAGGCGCGACAATCCATCAGCATTCCCATGCTGTTTAGTTCCTTTGTACTCGATGTCATATTGGTGTGCCCCTAGGAAAAGGGACCACCTCTGTAGCCATTGTGCTGTCATTATCGGTACGCCCTTCTGAGGGTTGAAAATGGAGACAAGAGGTTGATGATCAGTTAGTAGAGTAAATTTCTGACCGTGCAGGTAGTGATTGAACTTCTTCACCCCCCACACCAGGCTGAGGGCCTCTCTGTCAATCTGGGCGTAGTTACGCTCGGCTGAAGTTAACGAGCATGATGCAAAAGCTATTGGCCTCTCTGAACCATCAAGGAATTTATGTGACAGTACCGCTCCAATGCCGTAGGGAGACGCATCACTCGCCAGTCTTATCGGTAGTGATCGGTTGTAGTGAGCCAATACTTCTCTTGAAGTGATGAGGTCCTTACTCTTCTGAAAGGCCCGCTTACATTCATCACTCCATTTCCATGCTAATCCAGTTTGTAGTAGGGCGTTCAGTGGGTGCAGAATTGTGGACAAATTCGGCAAAAACTTATGGTAGTAATTCACCAACCCGAGGAATGACCTCAGTTGCGACACATTTTCAGGCGCTGGAGCCTTAACTACCGCTTCAATTTTGTCAGGGGACTTATGTAACCCCTCTTCATCAATCGTGTGGCCACAATACGATATCTGTTTCTTAAAAAACTCGCAATTGGGGCGATTGGCTCGTAGCCCATGTTCTCTTAGTCTAGTGAGCACCTGCTCTAGGTTGGCAAGGTGTTCACTGTTATCTTCACCTGTCACTAGGATGTCGTCCAAGTAACACTGAGTCCCCGGAATCCCTTGCAGGACTTGTTCCATCGCTCTTTGCCATATCGCCGGAGCTGATGCTGCTCCGAATACCAGTCGATTATACTGGTAAAGACCTTTGTGAGTGTTTATCGTGAGATATTTCCTAGAGAATTCTTCAACCTCCATCTGCAAATATGCTTGTGCTAGGTCAATTTTTGTAAAACGCTTCCCTCCAGATAGTGAGGCGAAAATACCTTCTTTCCTCGGAAGATGGTATTGTACTGTGTGAAGGACTGGGTTCACCGTCACCTTGAAGTCCCCACAGATGCGAACCTTCCTTGGCTCCTCAGACTTATTGTTTAACGTTTTCTTCATGACAGGAACGATGGGTGTCGCCCACTCGCTCCAGTCTACCTTAGATAACACGCCTGCATTCTCCAGATTCTCCAGCTCTGCCTCGACGGCTGGGCGAATTGCATATGGTACCGGTCTTGCTTTAAAAAACTTGGGAATTGCATTCTCTTCTATTTTTATCGAGGCGGTTACGCCTTTAAGAGTTCCCAGTTCTTGTTGAAATACCTCTTTGGCGTTAGCTAAGATTGTTGACAATCGTCCAGCAGTGACGTCGTCATCCTTAATACCAGCCACTGTCAGTGCCTGAATGGAGTGCCAGTCTAAACTTATCTTTCTGATCCATTCACGTCCCAATAACGGTGGTCCACCATCTTGCAGTATGTACAGATACAATTTCTGTATTTCCTTGCCGTTGTATTCGACAGGCACCCTTATTTTTCCTCTGGGGTATACTTTTTGCCCCGTATACGTCTTCAAGACAATGGATGTCTCTTTCAAGGGTATGTGTGAGAATAGCCGCTCGTAGTCTCGTCAATTCATGACGGTCAGAGCTGATCCTGTATCCAATTCCATTTTGACTTGGGACCCTGCTATCGTGAGGGTGACCCAAATGGTTCGGTGATCCTCTTTTGCGATTACGTTGTGAAGTTTGAGACAGCTTAGTCTCTTGTTCCCGGATTCACTATCGCTCATCTGGTCTTCGGAACTACTGTCCGTCATCTTTTGTACTTTCCTGTACTGCTCCTTAGTAGCCTTTTTGTTGTCGTTAGTCTTCTTCCCAGACCTGCAAACTCGTGCAATGTGTCCCATCTTTCCGCATTGCCTGCATATTTTGTCCTTGGACCAGCAGTCCTTCTGGTCATGGGTTGTTCTGCCGCAGCGATAACATTTTTCAAATCCCTGTGTCATTTCGTGGGTGCCGTATTCCTGTGGCTTTTGCTGAATTTCCGCAGCTCCCCTTGCTGCTGCTTCGTACGATACTGCCACGCTGAAAGCCTTATCTAGCGTCAGCTCTTTCTCTGAGAGTAACCTCTTCTGGGTTCCTTCACTCAGGAGTCCACAGACAAATTTGTCCCGTAGGGTATCTGCCAGTCCTGCTCCGAACTGGCAGTGCTTTGCTAGCTTGCGTAGTTCCGTAAGGTAATCAGCATTGCTCTCATCTTTATGCTGATTTCTCCTGTGGAATTTAAATCTTTCTGCTATCAGCAGCGGTATAGGATTTAGGTGTTCCTGTAGGATATCAACAATTTCGTTAAAACTCTTCGCCTTCGGTTTGGCTGGAGTAATCAGGTTCCGCAATAGGCCGTACCTTCTTGCGCCCATTAAGTTTAGTAGTACCGATGCCTTTTTCTCATCTGCTACTTCATTTGCCTCGCAATATACCTCGACTCTTTCCACATACGTGGTCCAGTCTTCTATTGCATTATCAAAGGCAGTGATATTGCCAGTCTTCGGCATCTTGGAAATCTAAGATGGCGCCTCCTGCGCTTTGCCTTCTTCCCCGATTGAACAAAATGGCGACTCCCGTGCTTTGCCTTCTTCCCCGCTGGATTAAGATGGCGCCTCCCGTGCTTTCTGTCTTCTCCGCTGCTGCTAGCGCTGTTGCTGACATTTTATGCCTTGATGGCGACGCCCTATGGTCTTCGCGCACTCCGCTAACGCCGCTCTCCGCGGTTCCCGTAGCAAACTGCAGCTCCTCGCGGCTTTCTGCGCTTCTAATTTTTATTATTTCCCCGTCGTCGGAGCAACCCTGTGGGACACTTGCCTCCCTCTTCTCGGGTCTGTACGCTGCCCGGCTTCGTAGCACCGGCCGCGCCCTGTGTGCTCCACCCTCTCTCTCTCTCCTCTTCCCGACAACGCTGCTCGGCCCCGTTGAAAAGCCACCCGATCGAGCTCTAGACCGCCGCACCCCAGGAAGGATCAGTGTACTACCTGCCACCAGCCCAATTAGCTGAAACACCATCGACAGGATAACCAAGCCCCACTCTCGACAGCCTCTACTGCAAATCTTCAACTCCGATGAATCAGAGGCAGATGCCCATGGTCGACGCCCGTTTCTTCTGTTCGTTTGATTTTTTTTTTCTTTCTTCCTTCTGGCCTCGACCTCTGATAACTTCGCTTCAGGGATGGATCCCCATGAGGTGGTGCAGACTGTAGGTAAGTTCGGATCTGCTCGTCGCCAGTATTATGTCCGTGTGTAATTGAGACACGGACTGCAGGAGTTGGTTATAACAGGTCTTTACTGAGTGGAGACAACCTGGAACTACTATGCAAAAGTTACTACACAGGCTTATATACAGGGGTGGTCACTACTGGTACTGCAGTATACAGGGGCTGCAGAATATAGTTCCTTCTGCAAAGTACATACACTACATTTTCTACTGCGCCCAGTTTAATTTTAAATGTTAACTAGATTCTTGGTTTCATCTGTTATAGGTTATAATAACAATGCTAATACTGCTCTGTGGCTTAGCAAACAAGAGGCCTGTTTACTGTCAGTTCGAGCTGACAGCTACTTCATGAAGCAAGTCATCCCTGTAAAAAATTAGTAAAATCATCACATTTACAATCAAAGATTTCAGTATCAGAATATAATTTAGTTTGATAGCATAATAGTTTAAAGTATATAACAGTATAATTGTAATAGCTGTAATAATCCTATTTTCAAAGAAATAGCCATAGGATATTGAAAAGGCTTTGTACAGTACTAAAGTACAGATCTTGTCCAACCCTTCAGAGTTGCATTCTTCAATATAAATCTTTATTTTCCTACACTACAAAGGCAAAACTATTTCAACAGATAAAGGAAGTAATCTCATAATCAATAGTGTTAAAATAAAAATGCACAGTAATCATTGTTAGTGTTTTATGTTTAAAGGTATACCTCTTGATTTATCACAAATTACTGTTGTTAGATAATGCAGTGTGAAGCAATATAAGACCAAGGTATGATCACTTAGTTCTGACGCATGTAATAGTATCACACTTCATTATATAATAGTGTGTGATTCATTCTTTTTCTCAAATATCTCACATTTGCAGCCTGTAGACAAAAGTCTGCTCTGTAAAACCCACCAGTCAAAAATCATGCTTTCTGCAAGACAGGTACAGCTGCACTGAACTGTTACCATGGCCACTAGTCAAAGTGACCAATTCTCTCTGGGCATGATGCCCCACAGTATGAGCTAGTTAAAACTTGATTAAAATCACCACACATTTGGCAGACGAGTTGTAAGCCTGCGTTGTGACTCAAAGCTATGACCTCAGAGGTAATAAAGATAGAAAGAAATAAAGAAAGACTTACATTTATATAGCGCCTTTTGCGACCTCAGTATGTCCCAAAGCATTTTACAGCCAATGAAGTACTTTTGATGTTTAGTCACTGTTATAATGTAGGAGCTGTAACACAGCCAAGCCACTGCACCATTTGATTTCCGCCAACACAACTTCATCTGCTACAATGTTTACATGATCAGGATACATCAACTTTACTTTGAAGTTGATGTATGTTCATGGCACAGTAAAACATTAATAGGCACTAGCCTTAGGCTGGCGTTAAGTTGACTGAGGCCTTGCAAATAATTAAATGCACACAAAGGATGGACCTTCTTTTTCATTTGAAGTTTGGCGTAGTAACCTTTAAAATTGGGGTTTTCAGGTGGATATCAGCCTCTCTCGGCCAGCACATTATCCATGACCCTTCTCTCAAAGTAGCAATTGGGAATATGGATGTGTACTCATTTATATGTGAGCAAGGATCAACCACAGGGGGATCAGAGCACAATCTTGTGCCCAAAAGCAGGTCTGAGTCAAAAACTGGTGTTACCAAGCATGATGACAATCACAGTCAATTCCAAAATCAAATCATTTCCCATCCCGCCAGAAGATGAGCAAGACATTTACTGCCATTGCAGGAACGTGGGTTCCTAACTAAAAGACTGAGTTCTACTCAGGCGATCAAACAAAACGAACTTTAATGAAACAAACAGGCTTTAACAAGAAACTGCAGGATAACATCGAATGTAGGTCTGCTCTCTCTGGAGGCTCCACCAGGACTACCCCTGCCGTCCCGTGGCTGACGTCATGACGTCATCACGTTTTCCCGCCAGTGGGGGATCACGTGATGAACGGCGTGACGTCATCACGTTTTAGCCGCGCTGTTAAAGCAACCACACTCTGTACAGTTAAACAGCATAAATAAAGATAGACTCAGACTGTAGCTAACATGTTGTTAAAGGAATTATATACAAACGATCTGAGTCCTTTGGTGGCTCCGCCACATGCGCCCCCCCAGAATTGTCTTTAACAGCAAAAGTGAGACGTCGAGGAGGCCTGACAAGTCTGTCCGAGCGACTTCGGTAACCCTGCAGAGGAAGCTGATGGACGGTGGTCGAGCTGGCGGGCGGTTGTGGTTGACCTGGTGCGGCGAGTGTGGTCGAGCTGGCGGGCGGCTGTGGTTGATCTGGCACGGTGGCTGTGGGCGGTCGGCCACGTTTCGGCGGTTGAGCGACGACGACTGGGCGGTCCAGGTCCAGGTGAGCCGGCTTCAACCGGTCCACCGAAATGTGATCCAGCTTTCCTCCGATGTCGACCGAAAAGGATTTGTCTCCTGATTCGATGACGCGGAAAGGACCAGTGTAAGGGGGCTTGAGCGGATTCCGGTGAGCGCCGTGGCGGATAAATACGTACTCGGCATTCTTCAGCTCCGCTGGCATGTGGGAGCTCTGTAAGCCGTGATTTGACGTAGGCACCGGAGCGAAGCATCTGGCCGCTTCCTGGTGGCTGATGAGTTGCTGGGAGGCGGACCATGGCTCTGTGGGAGAAGGGAGGAAATCCCCTGGTACTCGGAGCAGCTGGCCATAAACAAGTTCGGCCGAGGACGATTGCAGGTCTTCTTTGGGCGCTGGACGAAGACCCAAAAGGACCCATGGGAATCTGTCCACCCATCCTGCACCTTGAAGACTGGCCCGTAGGGCAGCTTTAAGCGACCTGTGGAATTGCTCGCAAAGGCCGTTCACCTGTGGATGATAGGCGGTGGTGCAATGAAGTTTGGTGCCGAGCCCCTGAGCTACAGCGTTCCAGAGTTCCGAGGAAAATTGTGGCCCACGATCGGAAGAGATGTCTGCCAGTACCCCGAAACGAGCAACCCAACAGGAGATGAAAGCTCTAGCGACGTCTGCCGAAGTGTTGGAAACCAAAGGAATTGCCTCTGGCCACCTAGTGGTGCGGTCCACCATGGTGAGGAGATGCGCACAACCATGGGAAGGTGGAAGTGGCCCCACAAGGTCCACATGCACGTGGTTGAAACGACGCTCCGGAACAGCGAACGTAGCCACTGGAGCTTTTACATGACGCTGGACCTTGGCCTTCTGGCAGACCACGCAGGTGTTGGCCCAGTCACGGACATCGAGGTGCATACCCTTCCAGACGAACTTCGCCGACATTAGCCATTGTGAAGCCTTCATACCAGGGTGCGACAACCCGTGTATGGCGTCAAACACCTTCCAGCGCCATGCGACTGGCAGGATAGGTCGGGGAACGCCCATGGAGACATCGCAAAGGAGCATGGTGCCTGTGGCCTGGAAACTGGCGTCGGTTGCTTGGAAACTAGAGGGGTCGGTTCTGTATGATTGGACCTCTGGGTCCAAGGCCTGATCCGCAGCCATGAGGGCGTAGTCAATCCCCAGGTGAACCGCATGGACCGTCGCGCGGGAGAGGCAATCCGCTACCAGGTTGTCTTTACCAGACACATGTTGAATGTCCGTGGTAAATTCAGAAATAAACGTCAGGTGACGTTGTTGACGAGTGGACCACGGTTCGGCGGTCTTGACCATGGCGAACGTTAGAGGATTGTGGTCGACAAAAGCCGTGAAGGAACGTCCTTCTAATAAGAACCGGAAATGGCGAATGGCTAGGAAAAGGGCCAGTAACTCTCGATCGAAGGTGCTGTATTTTCTTTCGTTTTTCCGTAGTTGGCGGCTGAAAAACGCCAGCAGTTGCCACATGCCGTTCACCCACTGCTCCTGCATTGCGCCGATGGCGTAGTCTGATGCGTCTGTGGTAAGGGCGATGGTGGCACCTGGAAGTGGGTGCGCCAGCATGGTTGCGTTGGCCAAAGCGCTCTTGGTGTTGACGAACGCCTGGTCCATCTCGGCCATCCAGCTAACTAGATCCTTACCGGACTTGTCCTTGAGGGCCCCGTACAAAGGCTGCATTAGCTGAGCCGCCTTAGGGACGAATCGGTGATAGAAATTGACCATCCCCAGGAACTCTTGCAGGGCCTTGATGGTTGGCTGGCGCGGGAAAGAGGTAACAGCTTCCACCTTCATCAGTCTGATGTTATGCGGTGTCCCAAGAAATCGATCCACTGCAGGCCGAACTGACACTTGGCCGGGTTGATGATCAAACCGTGCTGGCTAAGGCGTGTAAAGAGGGTACGCAAATGAGAGATGTGCTCTTCCTTGCTAGCGCTGGCGATGAGAATGTCGTCAAGGTAGACGAAGATGAAGTTTAGGTCTCGGAGCACGGAGTCCATTAAGCGCTGGAAAGCCTGTGCCGCGTTCTTCAAGCCAAACGGCATCCGCAGGAACTCAAAAAGGCCAAAAGGGGTGATGACTGTGGTTTTCGGGACATCTTGCGGGTGCACGGGAACCTGGTGATACCCCCGGACGAGGTCGACTTTAGAAAAGATAGAATTTCCTGCCAAATGGGCCGAGAAATCCTGAATATGCGGGATCGGGTACTGATCAGGATTAGTGGCGTCGTTCAGGCGTCGGTAGTCACCGCATGGCCACCAGCCGCCGCCCGGTTTCGGAACAATGTGGAGAGGCGAAGACCAGGGACTATTCGACCGGCGAATAATCCCCAGCCGCTCCATCGTGTCGAACTCCGCTTTTGCAGCCGCGAGCTTGCCGGGTTCAAGCCTTCTAGCCCGTGCATAAACCGGGGAGCCAGTAGTGGTGATATGATGTTCAACACCATGCTTCGTGGCCGAGGAGGAGAAAGTGGGCCTGGTCAGCTCCGGGAACTCTCCGAGGAGCCGAGTGAAGTCATCTGGAGAAGGGAAAGTGCAGGCGATATAGCGCGCCACGGTGGTACCGTGGTGGCACGGAATCGAGTGGAAGGTGGCCGCGTTGATCAACTGGCGGTGCCGGACATCGACAAGGAGGCCGTTGGCACACAGAAAATCTGCCCCTAGGATGGCCTGCGAGACTGTGGCCATGACGAATTCCCAATGGAAGCGCTGACCGCCGAAACAGACTTGGACCCGCCGCTTTTGGAAAGTTCGAATGGCTGCGCCATTAGCCGCCATGAGGGAAAAACCGTGGTTCCCAGCTTGCATATCGAGATTCGACGCAGGTAGGATGCTACACTGCGCCCCGGTGTCACAAAGGAAACATCGACCCGATAGAGAATCGGTGATGTAAAGAAGTTTCCCCGTAGATCCGATGGCCATCACAGCTGCGGAGCGCCCGTTAGACCCGGTCCTCCTTCGCCAGGAACGCTGCAGGAGCTTTGTTTTTTTTTTGGGTGAAAAACTGCAGGGAGAGCGGCAGCGTCATGCTTTCGCGCCAAAACGGGCGTGGTAGGAGTACCAGCCCGCTGCGAGAGGAGCTGGAGCCACGTCTGTGGGGGATGGGCGCCTCGTGGCTGCGCAGCACTGCTGGGTTATTGTGAAAATCTTATCTGCTTCGGCAGCAAGCTCGGCGCAGTCTATAATCTCGGATCTGGCTAGGGCAGCCTGCACCTGCTCCGGCAGTTGGCAGAGGAATAGCTCCCGGAAGAGGAAGCATTCCGGTTCGGCACCCAAGAGCGTGAGCATTTGGCTCATGAGCTCGGATGGTTTGGGGTCCCCGAGGCCAGGCATAGCGAGAAGCCGGCGAGCGCGTTCTGACTTTGAGAGCCCGAAGACCTGTAGCAACCGTGCCTTTAACGTATCATACTTACTGTCAGTAGGAGGACTACCGAGGAGGCTGATGATCCACGAGGCAGTGGCGCTATCGAGGGCGGAGACCACGTAATAATAACGGGTCTGATCCGCAATGATGTTCCTGATGGCGAACTGGGCTTCAGCCTGGATAAACCACGCGGCTGGTTGTTGCTCCCAGAACTGTGGCAGTGTCAGAGTCACGGCGTTCGTGTCCATGCTGAAGATCTTCCGCGAAAACTGTTCACGAAAGTCGGGGTCACCAATGTAGGAACGTGGGTTCCTAACTAAAAGACTGAGTTCTACTCAGGCGATCAAACAAAACGAACTTTAATGAAACAAACAGGCTTTAACAAGAAACTGCAGGATAACATCAAATGTAGGTCTGCTCTCTCTGGAGGCTCCACCAGGACTGCCCCTGCAGTCCCGTCGCTGATGTCATGACGTCATCACGTTTTCCTGCCAGTGGGGATCACGTGATGAACGGCATGACGTCATCACGTTTTAGCCGCGCTGTTAAAGCAACCACACTCTGTACAGTTAAACAGCATAAGTAAAGATACAGACTCAGACTGTAGCTAACATGTTGTTAAAGGAATTATATACAAATGATGATCTGAGTCCTTTGGTGGCTCCGTCACACCATTTAATTTAGTGAACCTACAACAGGGAAGTGTCTGATAATTTTCCTAAACACTTTACTCAACAAACCTTTAAATAATTCTTATCTCAAAGTACACCAAGAAAGTAAGACCAGAATACATAAATATAAATTAGTGAAAAGTAAATTCAAAACAGACATATCAGGAAAAACTGCTTTACTGAATGAGTGAAAAATATTTGGCAATGTAGGCAAAATCATTAGGGTTAGTCTAAATACTATTAGATGCCATGATGCAGGAATTAATTTTCTGAAGTGATGAGCTTCAAAGGGGTGAATGACCTTTTCTCATCTTTGACTTTTCTTATGTTCATATAATTAGCGTATCTCCTCGATCTCACACTTGAATGCTTGAAGAATATGTAGGCCAGAGTATCAGGATACAATGTTGCAACCCCATCGCTAACCTATGCTCCTGTGAATACAGTTACTCACTGGGAGCATGGCATCGCAGACTTACCCTAATATTTCAAGGTGCCATAGAACTATTCTTGTGCAATAGCAAGTAATGGAATTGCAGTTCAGCAAACTCAGAAGGTGTAAAATTAGCTACAAAAGAACAAATCACGGCATTTCTGGGCTAGGAATTTCTCCCGATCGACCACGGGAACAAACCTGGATAAACCAGATAAATGGGGTTTCTGATGATCTTCTGTTGAAGTTGTGGTGACCAATTGAGAGAAACCCCAAGGAAATTCGCAGTGCTAATACTCTTAACAAGAAGGGTTTTCCAATAGACACTGCCAGCGAGCGAAGTTCTCTGCTTTAGCGTGTACTCAGAAAAGTTTAACCTTGTAGCTTCAACATCAGAGCTCTGAAAAAGAAGTCAGATAGTTGTCAACAGTTAACTTAAAAAATATGTTGTTTATTTTGTTTTCCTTTGGATTATTTTTTGATTCTTGCACCTATATCGAATGGATTGCCAATAGGTACCTGGCTGAGGGGTGATGACACCTTCCCCCTAAATGAAGCCTCCCCACCTGGCTATACCTTCCACCACTTGCCTAGCCCAGACCGTTGCGGTGGCAGTGTGGGTCTATCACCAAATTACAACTTGGTCTGTCCCCTACTCCTCTGGTACTTTCTCCTCCATTGAGCAACTCACCTTATTCCAACCCTTTCACTTAAAATCCTTGCTTACCAATCTCGCAGACCGGCGGTGGTGTTCCAGAGCCACGTCACGATTCAAAGTGACGCGGGCAAGAGGAAGCAGCTGATTGGGTGAGTACAGCCAGGTGAGTATTTATACTGCTCTATAGTTTGACAGTTAAGATTAATAATTTATAAAGTTTAGAAGATCTTAATTTTGTGGTTATAGTTTCTAAGGTCACTGTTGTGTAGCGGGCAGTGCTAGTAAACAAGGGCCCTTGAGTATATCATTTAATTGTAGTGTAATTAGTGGCATTGATTTGATTTAATTTAATTTAAATTAATTAAAGGGTAAGTCATGGCAGCACAGCTCGGCCCCGTGGCATGTTCCTCCTGCACTATGTCGGAAATCAGGGACACAGGAAATGTGGGAAGTGTATCCAGCTGCAGCTATTGGCAGACCACATTGCGGCACTGGAGCTGCGAATGGATACATACTGGAGTAGAATCCCCTATTACTATAGCTCTCCCCCTCTTTTTCCTCCCGTCCTGTGCAGCAGATCCACCCCTGGTGCCAGGAAGTTGGCTGCTGCTGGCTTCCTCTGGTAAGCCATCCCCCCCAACAGTACTCATAGCGGTGTATCTGTTTGAGAGGGGGATGTCCACAGGGGACCCCTGCACTACCTGCCTGTGCCTAGTACTCTGTCTGTTGGTCACCCATTCCCTTTCTGTCTGTCCAACCTTTGCCTGCGGTGTGACCAACTGATCAAACGTGCTATTCACAACCTCCTCAGCCTCGCGAATGGTCCAGTATGAATCCAATCGCAGCTCCAGCGCCACAATGCGGTCTGCCAGAAGTTGCAGCTGGACACACTTCCTGCACACATAGTTGTCAAGGACACAGGAAGTGTACCTGAGTTCCCACATAGGAGGAGCATACAACGGGGCCGGGCTCTCGTGCCATGACTTACCCTTTAATTAATTGCAATTAAATTAAATCAAATCAATCCCACCAATTACACTGCCGTTAAATAGTATATTTAAGGGCCCTGGTTTATAAACAGTCCCCGCTACACCACAGAGACATTAGAAACTATAAACCACAGAGTTAAAGTTTATAAAGAGAGAAAGACTCACCAACCAATCACTTACCTGCTTTCTGGTGACATTAGTGGGAGTTGTATACAGACCCCCAAACAGTAATGCTGAGGTTGGGGATGGCATTAAATGGGAAATTAGAGACACATGCAATAAGGGCACAGCAGTTATCATGGGTGACTTTAATCTACATATAGATTGGGCTAACCAAATTAGTAACAATACTGTGGAGGAGGAATTCCTAGAGTGTATACGGGATGGTTTCCTGAACCAATATGTCGAGGAACCAACTAGAGATCAGGCCATCTTAGACTGGGTATTATGTAATGAGAAAGGATTAATTAGCAATCTTGTTGTTTGAGGCCCCTTGGGAAGGAGCGATCATAATATGATAGAATTCTTCATTACGATGGAGAGTGAAGTAGTTGACTCAGACACTAGGGTCCTGAATTTAAATAAAGGAAACTATGAAGATATGAGGCATGAGTTGGCTAGGATGGATTGGGGAATGTTACTTAAAGGGTTGATGGTGGATAGGCAATGGCAAACATTTAAAGACTGCATGGATGAACCACAGAATTTGTTCATCCCTGTTTGGCACAAAAATAAAACAAAAAAGGTGACTCAACCGTGGCTAACAAGGGAAATTAGGGCTAGCATAAGATCCAAGGAGAGGACATATAAATTGGCCAGAAAAAGCAGCAAACCTGAGGATTGGGAGCAGTTTAGGATTCAGCAAAGGAGGACAAAGGGATTAATTAAGAGGGGGGAAATAGAGTATGAGAAGGGAACATAAAAACTGACTGTAAAAGCTTCTATAGATATCACAGAAATGTGAAGAGAAAAAGATTGGTGAAGTCAAGCATAGGTCCCTTGCATTCAGAAAATGGGGAATTTATAATGGGGAACAAAGAAATGGCTGACCAATTAAATACATACTTTGGTTCTGTCTTCACAAAGGAGGACACAAATAACCTCCCAGAGATGTCGGGGAACATAGTGTCTAATGTGAGGGAGGAAGTGAATGAAATCAGTATTTGTAGGGAAATGGTGTTAGGGAAATTGACGGGATTGAAGGCTAATAAATCCCCAGGGCCTGATAATCTACATCCTAGGGTACTTAAGGAAGTGGCCCTAGAAATAGTAGATGCACTGCAGGTCATCTTCCAAAATTCTATAGACCCTGGCACAGTTCCCATGGATTGGAGGGTAGCTAATGTAACCCCATTAGAAAAAGGTGATAGAAAGAAAACGGGGAATTACAGACCAGTAAGCCTGACATCGGTAGTGGGGAAGATGCTAGAGTCCATTATAAAAGCTGTAATAGCAGAGCATTTGGAAAACAGTGACAGGATCAGACAAAGTCAACATGGATTTACAAAAGGTAAATCATGCTTGACTAATCTACTGGAATTTTTTGAGGATGTAACTGGTAGAATAGATAAGGGAGAACCAGTGGATGTGGTGTATTTGGACTTTCAGAAGGCTTTTGATAAGGTCCCGCATAAGAGATTAGCATGCAAAGTTAAAGCAGATGGGATTGGGGGTAAGGTACTGACTTGGCTAGAGAACTGGTTGCAGACAGGAAGCAAAGAGTTGAAATAAATGGGTCTTTTTCCGAGTGGCAGGCAGTGACTCGTGGGGTACCGCAGGGATCAGTGCTAGGACCCCAGCTATTCACAATATATATTAACGATCTAGACGAGGGAACTAGATGTAATATCTCCAAGTTTGCAGATGTCACAAAGCTGGGTTGGCGTGTGCGCTGTGAGGAGGATGCCGAGAAACTCCAGTATGATTTGGACAGGTTGAGTGATTGGGCAGATGCATGGCAAATGCAGTATAATGTGGATAAATGCGAGGTTATCCACTTTGGTGGCAAAAACTGGAAGGCAGATTATTATCTGAATGGCAATAGATTGGGAGAAGGGGAAGTGCAACGAGACCTGGGTGTCCTTGTGCACCAGTTGCTGAAGGTAAGCATGCAGGTGCAGCACGCGGTTAAGAAGGCAAATGGTATGTTGGCCTTCATAGCGAGAGGATTCTAGTACAGGAGCAAGGATGTCTTGCTGCAATTGTACAGGGCCTTGGTGAGACCACACCTTGAGTATTGTGTGCAGTTTTGGTCGCCTTATCTGAGGAAGGATGTTCTTGCCATGGAGGGAGTGCAGCGAAGATTCACCAGACTGATACCTGGGATGGCAGGAATGACGTATGAGGAGAGATTGGGTCGATTGGGCTTATATTCGCTGGAGTTTAGAAGAATGAGAGGGGATCTCATTGAAACTTATAAAATTCTAACAGGACTAGACAGACTAGATGCAGGAAGGATGTTCCCGATGGCGGGGGAGTCCTGAACCAGGGGTCACAGTCTAAGGATAAGGGATAAGCCATTTAGGACAGAGATGAGGAGGAATTTCTTCACCCAGAGAGTGGTGAACCTGTGGAATTCTCTACCACAAAAGGCAGTTGAGGCCAATTCATTAAATATATTCAAGAAGGAGTTAGATATATTTCTTAAGGCTAAAGGGATCAAGGGATATGGGGAGAAAGCAGGGACAGGGTACTGAATTTGGATGATCAGCCATGGTCTCATTAAATGGTGGAGCAGGCTTGAGGGGCCGAATGGCCTACTCCTACTCCTGCTCCTATCTTCTATGTCTCTATGCTTCTTCTCTACCGTTCACCCAAGTACCATAAAAATGTTCTCACCGAGATATCTTCACTGCCTTCCTCCCTCAGCCTCTGCAGTGAGCTACTTCTCATCCTTGGTGATTGCAACTTCCATCTAAATTCATCATGCTCTCTCTCCTCCGAGTTCACTACCCTCCTAATCTACTCTTTCCCTCCATGTAAACTCCCCAACCCATGTTCACAGCTACCCCCTTGATCTTGCTATTTCACGTGGCCTTGCTACTCCCATCGTGTCAATCACAGATAAGGCCATCTCTGATCATTTCTTTCTATCGCTCTCTAGCGACGTCCCTCTTCCCCCTCCCAACCCTACTTCCTTCTGTGTCTGTGGAAAAAATTCTCTCCCAATTCACTTACAACTGCACTTTCAAAAGCCCAACTGTCTAGCCTTTGGCCTTGCATTCACCACAACATTTTTGCAGCAACTGATCTGCTCAACCACTAGCTCACATTCACATTTGATGCCCTAGTCCCCACTAAAACCATTACTATCTCTCACCCTGGCCATTCCCTCTTCTCCGCTCCCTTAAGTCCAAGGGACGTAGATTGAATGGATATGGCGGACAACTGATTTGCTGGTGAATGGTTTAGCCATTCACCGCCAGATCTGGCTGGACCACATAAAGCATCATTGGGTCCTGCTCTCGTCTGCCAAAACTGCTCACTATTCCAGGATTGTTCTGGAATGCAAAGATAACCCCCAGCTTCTTTTCTCTACTGCTAACCATCTTCTTAAACCCCTCTCCCCTGTCTCCTCCATCCTCACCTCCAAGAACAAGAGCGAGGAGCTCATGGACTTCTTTGTCACTAAGATTGAGACCATTCGATCAGCTGCCTCTGCCACTTCCCTCCCTTCCCCATGGCCACCGGGCCAAACTTCCTCTAAGGTTCTCCCCATCATAGCCTTGAACTCGCATCTTTCTCCAGTTTCTCTCCGATCTCCCCTCATGCCCTTGCCGAGCTCACCTTGTCCATGAGACCCACTTCCTGCTCCCTCGACCCTATTCCCACTAAACTGCTGACCATCCAACTTCCCTTCCTGGCTCCCATGTTAGCTGATATTATTAATGGCTCTCTCTCCTCAGGTACTGTCTCCCTCTCCTTCAAATCTGCCGTCATCAACCCTCTCCTCAAAAAAAATCCCTGATCCCTCTGTCTTTGCAAACTACTGCCCCATCTCCAAACCTTTCCTCTCCAAAGTCCTTTAATGTGTTGTTGCCTCCCAAAGCCATGCCCATCTTTTCTGCAACTCCATGTTTGAATCCTTCCAATCAGGTTGCTGCCCCTGCCACAGTACCGAAACGGTTCTCATCAGAGTCACAAATGACATCCTTTGCAACTGTGACAGAGGTAAACTATCCCTCCTCTTCCTTCTTAACTTGTGTGCAGCCTTTGACATGGTTGACCACACCACTGTACTCCAATGCCTCTCCACTGTCATCCAGCTGGGAGGGAGTGCCCTCGGCTGGTTCCATTCTTAATTATCTAATCATAGCCAGAGAATCACCTGCAATGGCTTCTCTTCCGGCTCCCACACCATTATCTCTGGTGTCCCCCAAGGATCTATCCTTGGCCCCCTCCTATTTCTCATCTACATGCTGCCCCTCGGTGACATCATCCGAAAACATAGCGTCAGTTTCCACATGTACGCTGATGACACCCAACTCTACCTCACCACCACCTCTCTTGATCCCTCCACTGTCTCTAAATTGTCACACTGCTTGTCCAACATCCAGTACTCGATGAGCAGAAATTTCCTCCAACTAACTGCTGGGAAGACCGAAGCCATTGTCTTCGGTCCCCACCACAAACTCTGTTCCCTAGCCAACGACTCCATCCTTCTCCCTGGCAACTGTCTGAGACTGAACCAGACTGTTCGCAACCTTCGTGTCATATTTGACCCTGAAATGAGCTTCCGACCACATATCAACGCCATCACTAAGATCACCTATTTCCAACTCTAGAACATCACCCAACTCCAACCCTGCCTCAGCTCATCTGTTGCTGAAACTCTCATCCATGCCTTTGTCACCTCTAGACTTGACTATTGCAATGCTCTCCTGGCCAGCCTCTCACGTTCTACCCTCTGTAAACTTGAGGTCATCCAAAACTCATCACCCCTGTGCTCACTGACCTATTTTGGCTCCCAGTTAAGCAACATCTCGATTTAAAAATTCTCATCCTCATTTTCAATTCCCTCCATGACCTCGCCCCTGCCTATCTCTGTAATCTCCTCCAGCCTCATAACCTTCCGAGATCTCTGCGTTCTTCTAATTCTGGCCTCTTGAGCATCCCTGATTTTAATTGCTCCACCATTGGTGGCCCTGCCTTCAGCTGCCAAAGCCTTAAGCTTTGGAATTCCTTCCCTAATCCTCTTCGCCTCTCTACCTCTCTTTCCTCCTTTAAGATACTCCTTAAAACCTACCTCTTTGACCTTGGTCATCTGTCCTAACATCTCCTTATGTGGTTCGATGTCAAATTTTGTTTTCTAATGCTCCTGTGAAGCGCCTTGGGTCGTTTTACTACATTAAAGGCGCTATATAAATACATGTTGTTGTTGTAGTATCTGTTTTTCCCCATTCCCGAGGAGGAAGGGAAGGAAGAGGCTGGAGGGTAGGTTCATGGGTACGAGATCCGCCAAAAAAATAGGACACATGTATGTGGGCCTGGTGGCCTTTCCTTGTCACAGAATCACAGAATCTACAGTGCAGATAGAGGCCATTTCGGCCCATCGAGCCTGCACCGACACATATCCCACCCTATCCCCGTAACCCCATGTATTTAATCCCCTAACACTAAGGGTCAATTTATCATAGCCAAATCAACCTAACCTGCACATCTTTGGACTGTGGGAGGAAACCGGAACACCCGGAGGAAACCCACGCAGACACAGGGAGAATGTGCAAACTCCACACAGACAGTCGCCCGAGGCCAGATTTGAACCCGGGTCCCTGGCGCTGTGAGGCAACAGTGCTAACCACTATGCCACCGTGCCCCCCTAGGTCCTAGGTACATAACATAACATAACAAACTCAATCAGAAATTGGGCGGAGATTTATCAAGCTGGACTTCCACCTATTCCCCCACCATCTGATTTTCTGATTGGACTTTTGTTAGTTCTGAGAAGCATCTGCCAGTTTGTGGACAGATCCATGTAAATGAGCCCATAATAATGTAATTTATGCCAGCTTCCATCTTTTCTGCATATTTAACACTGTTTCAATTCCCCACCTTTATAAACTGGATATTCCCTGTGTTTCATATGGAAAGTAATTATTAAACTGACACATTGTCAGGCCTGTTGATGCTTTTATTATATTTTTGGTTTATTTCCTGTTGCCTCTGAAGTTTATTCAAGAGCTTTGGTGGCAATTTCCACAGTGGGCTTTCCACTGGGAATTTCCCTATGCCTCTGCTTTTTAGAGGAAGGTGAAGAGGACCAATAGAGGGAGACAAGGCAGGTCAGGCTGCACAAGAGACGTGCTGCACTCATCTGCCGGTTGCCCCGCTGCAGAATATATTAACAGGGGTGCACATGCTTCCACATGTCTAAGAAGCTGTGCCTGTGGAGGCTTTGATGGACAAGGGAAGCCTGATTGGGTTATGTCAAATGCTGCAAGTAAATCTGCAGTCAACCTCCACCACGAGCATGCACTGCCAGTGGCTGTAAAAGTTACAACTGCACTCAATGTTTATGTGTCTATGTTCTTTCATGCTGCCACTGGGAACATTACGAATAGCAGGTAATCAACTGCGCATAGATGTATGAAACAAGTCAAGGATGCATTGTTTCCTCAAGCCATGCAGTTCATCTAACTTCCCCATGGATGATAACCAGCGCAAGAAAGGCTATGTAATTTTACAGCTTGACAGTCTAGACACACTTCCCAAAGGTGCAGCGGGATATAGATTGTGCAAAAATGGCCCTATGTGCTCCCTTGTATAATACAGTACCACTATCTACCTGAATCAGAAAGGATTTCAATTTCTGAATGTTCAGCTCATTTGCAGCCTTCAGCAGGACATTATGCAAGTCACTGCTCACTTCCCAGGCACGGCGATTTCATTTTAGTGAAGTCCATGTGCTACTGACATGAGTAGGGTTGCCAACTCTGGTTAGATGTATTCCTGGTGATTTCATCACCTGCCTCCAACAGCCTTTCTTCCCCGTTTCCAATTTTTTTTTAACTAATACCGAAAGCTGCAGATTCCAATGAGGCTACCATATGCTCCATTGATGTCTGCAATGAGGAAAAATCTTCCATGATGTTACCACAAATGAGGGCTGTACACTCATAAGACTCACCTGTTAATTGCTGCACATCCTCGAAGGCAGATCTCAGGGCCTCCACATAAGTGTAATGTTCCTTGAATATACTTCTTTTCAGGTGAGTACCCACGATTTCTGAGTCCTACCACACCAATGCCATAGGTAGCCTTCTTCTCAGACTCCAAGGGAAAGTGGCACATTCTCCCAATTCCTCAGTTCCCTTTCTCTGTGAATCACCTGGTGCTGCATCTTTACCATCGATATTTCATTCCCCCAGGTGAAATTATCTGATGTGGTGTGTGGGAGTGAGAAAGTAAGTGACATGGGGGGTGATATTGAAGAGTTTGTGACAGAGGATCTAGGGCCTGGGACATAAGGGTGGGCTATCTCTTCACATCCTCTCCCTCATCATCATTGTCTTCCTTATCAACATCATCATAATCCGCAAGGACAATTTTCCTTCTCTCCTGCTAGTTCTCCTCCTCATCATCATCATCATGTTCCTCCTTTTCCTAATTGCCTGATTTACATTGCTGTGGTGGATCTGCAGGAAAGAAGGGCATAAGCTAAGAATGGGTCAGCCTTTCAGATCCCAAAATGTCTGCTTCCAGGTTGCTATTTTACAATCTGTTTTAAATGTAAGACAGAGCATCAAATTGCGATGAAATCCATTAGTTTATAATCACAGCTGTTTCATGTGTAGCAGAACACATACAACTTATATTTCTATAGTACTCCACATATAGAGGTATCTCAGAGTACTTTAGAGGATGGGAACAATGAAGTGGACACTGATCAGGAGAGAGAAAGAGAAGAGAGGGCAAAAGCACAATTGAATAGAAGGGTTTTTAGAAGGCTTTTGAAGGCAGAGTAGGAGATGGCAACATGGAGATGCTGAGAGAGGGAGTTCTAGGGCACTGGTTCTCAAACAATTTTGGTTGAAGGACACCTTTTCAAATGGATTAGTAATCACAGACCACCCCCCCCCCATCTAAATTATAATAATATATAATACTTATAATATGAAAGTGCTGCAGGTTAAGAGTGTTTTAATAATGCTTTTAAGAAAAAAGGTATTTACTGACAGAAATCGGTGAGATGGGTGTGCCAGCTTCTCACAACAATTCTGGGAACTCCGCAGCAACAGATGGTCACTATTAGCCACTTAGTGCTGGACAATTTTTAGGCCAAAGTGAGTAAGGGCACGAGCACCCAAGCCCATGCTGGGATGCTGCTGGAAGCATGACTCACCGCCATACTGTCCCACTGGCATGTTCTGCAACAGCTGCACTTGGGATTGTACATGTCTGCGCGAACACGTTCAGGCACTTGTTTGAAGGGCCCTGCAGGTGCTCTAATCCCGTGTCGGGAGGAGGACCAGGAGAGGAATCGGCTCAACCGGCAGGGGGCGCTCATTGCAAAGTGAGTGAGAGCTGCGGGCCTCTGTGAGGAGGTGAGCCCAGCCGTTGAGAATAATTCACAAGAACAGAATCTTTGTCGGTTTTATAAAGAGGTGCAGGCTTGAAATTACCTCCAGATGTGGACCCCCTGGAAAGCCTCTATGGACCCCCAGTTTAGAAACACTGTTCTAGAGGATGGGACATAGTGCCTGAAGGAGTGACCACTGACATTAGAGCAGAGGAAGCATGGAATAAGAGGCGGACTAGTGCCAAAGGAGTGGAGGTGCATGCAGAAATATACAGTACTGTCAACCGTGAGGGATTATGGAGTGTCCTCCTCAAATTCGGCTGCCCTCAAAAGTTTGTCACCATCCTCCGCCTGCTTCACGATGACATGCAAGCCATGATCCTGACCAACGGTTCCACCACAGACCCAATTCACGTACGGACCAGGGTCAAGCAAGGCTGTGTCATCGCACCAACGCTCTTCTCGATGTTCCTTGTTGCAATGCTCCATCTCACCCTCAGTAAGCGCCCCGCTGGAGTGGAGCTAATTTACAGAACAAACGGGAAACTGTTCAACCTCTGTCGCCTTCAGTCCAGATCCAAGGTCATCCCATCCTCTGTCGTTGAATTATAGTACGCAGATGATGCTTGCGTCTGCACTCACTCGGAGGTCGAACTCCAAACCATCGTCAACACCTTCACCGAAGCATACGAGACCATGGGCCTTACACTAAACATCCTTAAGACAAAGGTCCGCTACCAACCTGCCCCCACCACACAGTACTGCCCCCCGATTATCAAAATCCACGACAAGGCCTTGGACAACATGGACCACTTTCCATACCTCGGGAGCCTACTGTCAACAAGGGCAGACGTCGATGACGAAGTCCAACACCGCCTTCAGTGTGCCAGTGCAGCCTTCGGTCGCCTGAGGAAGAGAGTGTTTGAAGACCAGGGCCTCAAACCCGGCACTAAGCTCATGGTCTACAGAGCAGCAGTGATACCCACCCTTCTGTATGCCTCAGAGACATGGATCATGCACAGCAGGCACCTCAAAGCACTGGAGAGGTACCACAAACGCTGCCTCCACAAGATCCTGCAAATCCATTGGCTGGATAGGCGTACCAACATCAGTGTTCTCGCTCAGGCCAACATCCCCAGCATCGAAGCTTTGACCACGCTCGATCAGCTCCGATGGATGGATCACATCGTCCGCATGCCCAATACGAGACTCCCAAAACAAGCGCTCTACTCGAAGCTCCAACACAGCAAGAGAGCCCCAGGTGGGCAGAAGAAACGCTTCAAGGACACCCTCAAAGCCTCCTTGAAAAAGTGCTACATCCCCACTGACACCTGGGAATCCCTGGCCCAAGACTGCACAAAATGGAGGAGAAGCATCCGGGAAGGCGCCGAACACCTCGAGTCTCTTCGCCGGGAGCAAGCGGAAGCCAAGCGCAAGCAGCGCAAGGAGCGCACGTCAATCCAAGCACCCCACCCTTCAACCACCTGTGACAGAGACTGTAGGTCCCGCATTGGACTCATCAGTCACCTGAGAACTCATTTTTAATGTGGAAGCAAGTCATCCTCAGTTCCGAGGGACTGCCTAAGAAGAAGAGTGCCAAAGGAGTGGAGGTGCATGCAGAATTTTTTGGTTAGGAGAGATTATGAAGGATAGGAAGAGGTGACCGATTATAGAATTTGAAGATGAAGATAAGAATCTTAAAATTAATTCTCAGCGGCATGGAGAGCAAGATCCGTGGCAAAGACAGGGATCGTGGTAATGCAGCCCTTAGCACCAGTGAGACCACAGACTGCATTATTTTGAATGACTTGCTATTTATGGAGGGTGGAAGTGGAGAGATTGGAAAGAAGAGCATTGGAGAAGTTCAGCCTTGGGGTGATAAAGGTATAGATTAGGGTCTGTGGCAGAAGCATAGGAGGTAGAGATGGAGGTGGACAATGTTTTAGAGGTGAAGGCAGTCTTGGTGATGGGTCAGATCTGAAAAAAGAAGCAAAGGAAATTGTGACCTTATGGTAATTATGACCCATATTTCCCAATAGGAGGCTTTCTGCGTGTGGATGCCTCCAATTGGGAAAAAATCTATGCCCTCACCTGAAGGCTCCCGAGGTCCGGCCATTTCCGATCCTGGGCCTCTCCTGGTGCGCGCGCAGTGGCCCAGGTATCCCAGGGGCGCAGGCGGTTCGCAAGCATCCCTAGGATCACGTGGGCCAGGCCAGCCAATGGGAGAAGGGAATTCCCCTTCATACTTTTGACAGGGAGACCTGTTAAAAGTATGAATGGGGGTCACTGAAAAAAGACATCAAAATACTAAATACATTTTTAAAAAACCATCACGTTTTTAAAATGAGTTAAAATTACATTAAATTAAATATTTTAAACAAAAATTTAATTTTTTGAAAAAATAATTAAAATTTTTTACGGGGCTAAAAATAAACTTAACTTTTTAAAAAGTACTTTAAAATTATAAATGAGTGAAAATAAATATTTTTTTTACATTTTTAAACTCTTATGCTGGTAAAAGCAGGCCTTACGCCTGCTTTTACCAGGCGTAAAGGGGGGTAAATTCGGTTGCTTTGCGCCTCCGTTAGCCCTAAGAGGGCGCTAATGGGCGCAAAGCAACTAGCATCCGGGCGTGGTGCTGCCAGCGCCTCTGGCGAAATTCAGTGGGAGATTAGCGGCGGTGGTAACAGTTAGCGCCCCACGGCGCTGCGCCGCCAGCGATGTCGTCATTGCCATACACAGCACCCCGCTCGCGCCCCAGCCGCGATCTTCGGTAGCGCCCCCTGACTTACCACCGGACGCTATGTCTGACGGGGTCAGGGAGGCCTACCTGCGGCCAGGGCAGTGCCAATTAAAGGTTGAGGTGCCGGGCGGCCATTTTTGTTGCTGGCTGCCTGCCAGCACCTGCCCCCGTTGACGTCCCCTGCCTCCTCTGCAGCGCCCCCCACGGAGTGCCGGCTGCACTTCATGAGCCCGGCACTTCTCTTGAGTGCCGGGCTCTTTTGCCAGCACTCCGATCCCCAGTGGCCCAGCTGGGCCCCGGGTCGCGCTGCGCAAGGACCGTCCCCTTTAAGAAGAGGAGGAAGGCCTGCAGTCATCATCATCGGCGACCACTCGAATTTGAGTATGGTATGTCCTTCATCAGTCATCTACTTGTGGGTCTTCAGGTGGCTGTGGAGGCCAATCCGAGATCCACAGACTCTACAACAGTGTGGGCATATAAGACTATTGGTAGTGACTGGAGTATGGGTCTTCTTAAGTTGTTGTCTCTCCTTACGGCGCTGGCGTTTATCCTCAGCGGCATGCTGGAGATTCTTTTCATGTAGTGCGGCACCGTTGTGGATGCATTTTCTCCAATTCTCTCTGTCCAGTGCGATTTCCTCCCAGTTATTAATATTGATATGGAACTTTTTAAGGATTACTTTGATGTTATCTTTGTAACGCTTCTTTTGACCACCAGGAGACCTCTGCCCTTCCGTCAACTGGGAGTACAGAACCTGTTTTGGGAGACGTGAGCCTAACATGCGAATGACATGTCCAATCCATCGGAGTTGATGCTGCATGATGAACGTAGTGATGCTGTAGATATTGGCCTCTTCAAGTATACTCCAGTTGGTACGCTTGTCCTCCCAGCTGACCCTCAAGATTTTGCGTAGAGAGCGTTGGTGGTATTGCTCTAAGACTTTGAGATGTCTACTGTACGTAGTCCAGGTTTCAGCTCCATATAAAAGGGTGGGAAGGATGATGGGTTTGTATACAAGAATTTTAGTTTGGACTTGGAGGTCATGATTTTCAAAGACTCTCCTCCTCAGTTTAGAAAAGGCTGCACTTGCACAACTCAGGCGGTGATGGATTTCAGAATCAATGTCAGCTTTGGAGGATAAATGGCTACCAAGATATGGAAAGGTGTTGACATTTTCAAGGGTGTTATTATCAATCTTTATAGAGGGAGGAGTTGCAAGCTGATTAGGTGATGGCTGGTGGAGCACCTGGGTTTTCTTTATATACATGGTGAGGCCCAGAAGTTTGTAGGCTCTGGAAAAAGCATTAAAGATGTTTTGTAGATCATGCTCGGAAAGAGCTGTGATGGCGTTATCATCTGCATACTGTAACTCCATAATGGCAGTGATGGAGACTTTGCTCTTGGCCTTAAGCCTGTTGAGATTGAAAAGTCGGCCATCAGTACGGTGAAGGATTTGAATTCCGGTGGGCAGATCATTGCCGATGAGATGGAGGATAACTGAGATGAACACTGCAAAAAGGGTTGGAGCAATGATGCAGCCCTGTTTTACTCCTGTCTCAACTGTAAAGGGCTCTGAAATAGAACCGTTGCTGAGAACTGCTGCGGACATGTTGTCATTTAGCAGCCTCAGAACTAAGATGAATTTATCGGGGCAACCAAGCTTAGACAAGATATGCCATAAAGTCTGGCGGTGGACGGTGTCAAAAGCTTTAGTTAAGTCTATGAAAGTTATGAACAGTGGTTGCTTTTGTTCACGGCATTTCTCCTGTAATTGACGTGCTGTGAAGATCATATCAGCTGTTCCTCTGGATGGTCGGAAACCACACTGCGACTCCAGAAGCACCTCCTCAGATAACGGCAAAAGTCTGTTAGCAAGGACACGGGCAAGCACTTTTCCTGTGGAAGAAAGAAGGGAGATACCTCGGTAGTTACCACACACCGACTTTTCCCCCTTTTTAAAGATAGTAGCAATCAAAGCGTCTCTGAGATCTTGTGGAATTTCTTCCTGCTGCCATATTTTTAGGAGGAAGGCATGTATGTGTGTCAGGAGCTCAGGGCCACCTTTTTTAAGGATTTCTGCTGGAATCCCATCTGAGCCAGCAGCTTTGTTGTTTTTCATGGATCTGATGGCATTCTGCACTTCTACAATGCTTGGGGGTGCCCCCATTTCCTCCCTTTCTGGTCTCTGCGGTAATTGATTGATGGACTCTGTAATGTATATACCTTTAAGGGGGGGAACTACTTTTTACAGCTCATGTATACTGTAGTACCGGCAGTGACCACACCTGTATATAGCATTGAGTAGTAATCTGTACAGTCAGTTCAACTGTGAGCCACGTTGAGTAAACACCTGTTGTACCGTTTCTGCTGCAGTCTGTATCTTATTATACCCAGACACAACATTGACGACGAGGCAAGTTTGAACCTACCTGCAACTCTGCATCACCTCCCGGGGATTCGTTCCTGGAGATCAGTGGATTGGAGGTCAAGGCCAGAGACTCGGGCGTCGACCACGGGTAACCACCCAGTCATCCAGCAGAGACTCGAGAATTGCGGGGGAAGCTGTCGAGAGCCAGGCTTGGCTTTCCAGTCGAGGTGGTCCAGCGAAACGGGCTGGCAACAGGTAGTGCGCAGACCCTTCCCGGACAGCGGTGGGCTAGAGCCCGACCGAGCGGCACAGCAAAGGGCCGAGCAGCGTCGACGGGGGAGAGAGAGAGAGGGCAGAGCGCACAGGGCGCAGCCGGTGTTCAGGGGCCGAGCAGCATCGGAGAGAGGGAGAGAGAGACGCGCAGAAACCCGCAAGGCGCCGCCATTGCCACGAGGACCGCCGAGTGCGGCGTTGGCAGCAGCGGGGGAGGAAGGAAAGCGCAGGAGATGCCATTTTAAGCCTCTGGGAGATGCCATTTTAAACCACACCCAAATTGCCGAAGAGTGGCAGTATCGCCGCATTTGACAATGAAGTCGAAGATTGGACTACATATGTCGAGCGGATAGAGGTGTACTGCAAGGCAAATGAGGTGTCAGATGACAAGAAAGCATTGGTATTGTTAAATTTAATGGGTGCGAAGACGTATGGGTTATTACAAAATCTAGTAACCCCAACGAAGCCAATGGAAAAGAGTTTTGAAGACATAGTAACGATACTACAGGAATATGGGCTCCGAGCTAACCGCCCCAAATGCAAGTTTTTTAGAAAACAGATCTCGTATTGTGGCCACGTTATCGATAAAGAGGGGTTACATAAGTCCCCAGAGAAGACTGAGGCAGTAGTCAAGGCTCCAGCGCCGGAAAATGTGTCACAACTGAGGTCGTTCCTCGGGCTGGTCAACTATTACCATAAGTTCTTGCCAAATTTGTCTACAATACTACACCCACTGAACACCCTACTGCAAACTGGGGTGCCATGGAAGTGGAATGACGAATGTAGACGAGCTTTCCAGAAGAGCAAAACACTAATCACATCGAAAGAGGTATTGGCCCACTACAACTCAGCATTACCAATTCGGCTGGCATGTGATGCTCAGGATGCCAGAAAGTCCAAAATGCACCACCACAGGCCCCTCTACACCCATGGGAGTGGCCCTCATCTCCATGGCAATGGGTGCATATTGATTTTGCTGGTCCATTCATGGACTCAATGTTTTTAGTAGCCGTGGATGCACACTCGAAATGGCCTGAGGTCATCAAAATGTCCTCCACCACCACGGAGAAAACTATTGCAGTCCTACGGACCATTTTTGCCAGGAATGGCTTGCCAGAACAGATTTGCTCCGACAACGGACCACAGTTTGTGTCCGAAGATTTCCGGAGGTTCTTGAAAAAGAATGGGGTAAGGCATTACACATCCGCCCCGTATCATCCAGCCACAAATGGATTGGCTGAGAGGTTCGTACAAACCTTTAAGAAGGCAATAAAGGCTATGTACAATGACAACATTCCGCTGCAGCACAAGGTGGACAATTTCCTTTTCGCCTACCGGAATGCGACACATGCAGTCACCAACCAGGCCCCAGCCATGATGTTCTTTAACCGAAGGTTAAGATCTCGCCTGGATTTGCTCAGACCAAACGTACGAAGAGATGTTGAGAGTAAGCAATTCCAGCACATCCATGAGAAGCCAACAAGGAGCTTCAATGTAGGGCAACCAGTCTTGGCCCGCGACTACCGAACAGAAAAATGGCAGCCAGGAACGATATGCACATGGCAGGGCCCACTAATGTACACAGTGGATGTTGGGGAGAGCATTGTGAGACGCCATGCTGACCAGATCCTAGAGTCACAGGAACAAGTCAACCCCATGCCTCGCCCATACGTACCTGGTGATGAACCCGACGTACAGGTCGCATCTACCTCAGAAACAGTAGCATCGGAAGCTGATGAACCAACCGACGACAGGGGGCCAGAATCGCCTCCGCACCAAGAGCAAGACACTCGGGAAAGGCGCTATCCAGAAAGGATCAGGAGGCCTCCCCAAAGACTGAATATATAAATAGACTATTTTCAGCTAATGTTGCATGTTAAAAGTGTTCATTGTAATTAGTTTGATATTTAATTGTTAAATGAGTGTTATGATACTGTTAATCTAAAAGGGGAGGAATTGTAATGTATATACCTTTAAGGGGGAGAACTACTTTTTACAGCTCATGTATACTGTAGTACCGGCAGTGACCACACCTTTATATAGCACTGAGTAGTAATCTGCACAGTCAGTTCAACTGTGAGCCACGTTGAGTAAACACCTGTTGTACCGTTTCTGCTGCAGTCTGTATCTTATTATACCCAGACACAACAGACTCCAGGTCTACGCTACTGTGTCGGTTTAGCAGTTCTTGAAAATGCTCCCTCCATCTAGTTCAATTGCCTCCTTGTCCTTGAGCAGAGTTAAACCGTCCTTAGAGCGTAAGGGGTTTAAGCCACGGTAGCTTGGTCCGAAAACTGCCTTGGTGTCACTGAAGAAGCCTCTGGAGTCCCCAGTATCAGCCATACATTGTATTTCTTGGGACTTTTGAGACCACCAGTTGTTCTTCATCTCCCTTATTCTCTGCTGGACATCTGCCTTAACTCTAGCATGAGCCTCTCTTTTGGCCTTGCTGCTGATGTTGTTTTGCCAGGCGCTCCAATCCCCAGTGGCCCAGCTGGGCCCCGGGTCGCGCTGCGCAAGGCCTGTCGCCTTTAAGAAGAGGAGGAAGGCCTGCAGTACCGCGGCACGTAGCACCGTGATATTCCCTTGCAGCGTCTCAAGAGGGAGATGGGGCGCTTCTAGTAGCGCTCCGCTTCCCTCTTGGGGCGCTACTGATAAATTTCGGCCGCGGGGGCGCTAATTTTTTTGGGGCGCTAAAGGTAGTGCCCCAGCGAAGTTAGCGCCACAAAAGGGGCGCGACTCAGTTTTTCCCCCCAAGATTTTTAAGGGATTTCAGCGGGCGGAGGTTCTGCAGAAAGTGGTACTCTCCACCCGCAGTGGCCCTTCTCCAGGGCAGGTGTTCGATCTGTCAAGAGGATTCTTGACAGATCGGAAATGCCGGTTTTCAGCGCATGCGCTTCGCATGCCTGAAACCGGCACTTGCGAGGTCCCTATGGGTGTGTACACACCTCGTACACACCCGTAGGGATCGGAAATTACGGGCCAAAGTAAAAAAAATAGGGTGACCACCCAAATAACCTTTCCACTATAAGCAATACAATTAGCTCAACCAAAATTATCCTGACCCATCGTTTTGTAAGGCCATTAAATTATGTACATGTATCAAAGTTAAATTTGCAATGTATTTCTTGGCAGATGCATACCTAAATTAAACTATTTTGACAGACAATTCCTAGATTAAGCATCACTTCAAAACTAATTATTGTTAGCAGTCAGTTTATGGAATAAATCGTTGCCTTCACCTGGAATCTAACTGTGTCTTATTTTGTGTCCTTTTTCTGCCTTTGATATATGCCTTGTCAAGAAGCTGGTTACCATAGCATTTCAGTAAAATCAAAAAATAGAACAAGCTAACAAAAAGCACATCAATGCCAACACAATAAAGTAGAATAAAATATATACTCTACTTACAATACATTAACATTGAATCCACTGTGTGGTAATTGTTAGGAGCACTGCTAACATGTCATTAAATTATGTAGAAAGCAGCATTTCAGATTAAAAGGACTGAGCTCTGGCTCTCTGCTTCTAGTGAAAGCTAATCAGAAACAAAGGGCAGGTTATTTTTCATGCCACTGCAAAGCCTATTTTTCTTCTGAATGAGCACAAAATGCATGGCGAGGAGTATGCTTAAAGAATCTCCTACGAATGAGCTGGAAACTCTTGCAATTTATCATTGTTTAAAGATCAAGTTTTGGTTTCCATAGTACCAGCAAATGCTTTAAACATCAGTGTGGTAAATTAAAATTTCTCTGCTATTAAAAAGATTAGAATTATTCTCTGTTTTACATGAGACAATCATGAAACAATGGAAAATTTGGCACCATATTATTTAAGATGATATTACTTAACAATCCATCCCCCATAGAAAACTCAAAGTCCATCCTTCTTTCTCATCTACGTGCATGTTGTTAGTTTATCCATAAAATATCAATAGGCTTTGAAAGACACTAAAAAGTCAGCACTTCATCCATGGAGGACAGTGGTGGGAAATGTTTGGTAAATGAAGTAACATTTTTAAAATAGCTAAAAAGGATTTTGTGTTGATTGTTCTTTACTGCCAAACTAATAAATGACCAGCTAAACTAGAAAGCATGATGTGATTCCCTTATGTATTCAGTTCCCTATCTTGACCATAGTGAAGCACTGACCAGATTCCAGATAAATAAGGAATAAAATCAGTAAATCCCAGCTTCTTCTCATACAGCTAGTTTGTTTAAAGAATAGTGCTAGCACAGTGCTATCACCCCCTCCTCTTCCCACGGCACCTTCCCATGCAAGCGCAGGAGATGCAACACCTGCCCTTTTACCTCCTCCCTTCCCACTGTCCAGGGCCCCAAACACTCCTTCCAGGTGAAACAGCGATTTACTTGTATTTCTTGCAATTTAGTACACTGTATTCGCTGCTCACGATGCTGTCTCCTCTACATTGGGGAGACCAAGCGCAAATTGGGTGATCGCTTTGCGGAACACCTCCGTTCAGTCTGCAAGCATGACCCTGAGCTTCTGGCCACCTGTCATTTTAATTCCCTGCCCCACTCCCAATCTGACCTCTCTGTCCTTGACCTCGACACTGTTCTAATGAAGCTCAACGGAAGCTTGAGGAAAAGCACCTCATCTGTTGATTAGGCACTTTACAGCCTTCTGGACTCAACATTGAGTTCAACAATTTCAGATCATAACCGCCGCTCCCATTTTTTTGGATGGCAGTTGTTGGTAATGATTCAGCTATTTCCATTTACACCTCCTCTAGACCCATCTTTTGTTTCTTTACTTGTCCCATTAACACCCCCTTTTGCCTCGCACCATCATCCCTTTTGTCATTTAATCACTCCTGCCTTCCGCCCTATCACAGACCTTCCCTTTTGTTCTTTCCTCCCCTCCCCCCTTTCCCTGCCTCTGTACTTGCTTAAAACCTGTTACATAGAAACATAGAAACATAGAAGATAGGAGCAGGAGTAGGCCATTCGGCCCCTCGAGCCTGCTCCGCCATTCAATGAGATCATGGCTGATCATCCAAATTCAGTACCCTGTCCCTGCCTTCTCCCCATATCCCTTGATCCCTTTAGCCTTAAGAAATATATCCAACTCCTTCTTGAATATATTTAATGAATTGGCCTCCACCGCCCTCTGTGGCAGAGAATTCCACAGGTTCACCACTCTCTGGGTGAAGAAATTCCTCCTCATCTCAGTCCTAAATGGCTTACCCCTTATCCTTAGACTATGACCCCTGGTTCTGGACTCCCCGGCCATCGGGAACATCCTTCCTGCATCTAGTCTGTCCAGGCCTGACAGAATTTTATAGGTTTCGATGAGATCCCCTCTCAATCTTCTAAACTCCAGTGAGTATAAGCCCAATCGACACAATGTCTCCTCATACGTCATTCCTGCTAACCCAGGTATCAGCCTGGTGAATCTTCGCTGCATTCCTTCCATGGCAAGAACATCCTTCCTCAGATAAGGCGACCAAAACTGCACACAATACTCAAGGTGCGGTCTCACCAAGGCCCTGTACAACTGCAGCAAGACACCCTTGTTCCTGTACTCGAACCCTCTTGCTACGAAGGCCAACATACCATTTGCCTTCTTAACCGCCCGCTGCACCTGCATGCTTACCTTCAGTGACTGGTGCACAAGAACACCCAGGTCTCTTTGCACTTCCCCTTCTCCCAATCTATTGCCATTCAAATAACAATCTGCCTTCCTGTTTTTGCCACCAAAGTGGATAACCTCACATTTATCCACATTATAGTGCATTTGCCATGTTTCTGCCCAATCACCCAACCTGTCCAAATCGTACTGGAGTTTCATGACATCCTCCTCACAGCATACCCTCCCACCCAGCTTTGTGTCGTCTGCAAATTTGGAGATATTACATCCAATTCCCTCGTCCAGATCATTAATATATATTGTGAACAGCTGGGGTCCTAGGACCGATCCTTGCGGTACCCCACTAGTCACTGCCTGCCACTCGGAAAACGACACGTTTATTCCAACTCTTTGCTTTCTATCTGCCAACCAGTTCTCTATCCAAGTCAATACCTTGCCCCCAATCCCATGTGCCTTAATTTTGCACGCTAATCTCTTATCATCTCTAACTTTTTCCAGTTCTGATGAAAGGGCATCATCCTAAATCATTAACTTTGTTTCTCTCTCCACAGATGCTGCCTGACCTGCTGAGTATTGCCAGCATTTTCTGTTTTTATTTCAGATTTCTAGTATCTGCAGTATGTTGCTTTAGTATTACTGCTAGCAATAGGCTAGAAAACAATCCATTTTCCCCTTCTCCAAATTGAGGAGTAGCAAATAGCATGGAGTGAGTTTAAAAGGAGCGAAAAAAATGTATTAAATAAAAATGGCAAGGGTAAGATAGAAATTCCAGCGGGGGTTGGGAGGGAGGAACTGCAGCATGATCCCAGCAAAGGATGGGGAAGTGGGATGGTGGTGGGGGGTGCGGGGTGACGGGGGGAGAGGCTGCAATGTGGATCAGAGCCCAGGCTCTGGGTTCCTGGGTCTCATATCTTGCCCCACAAATTGTGCTCTGGGGATGGTGGGGCGGGTGGGAATGGGCAGGAGGTTCTTCACCCAGAGAGTGGTGAACCTGTGGAATTCTCTACCACACAAGGCAGTTGAGGCCAATTCATTAAATACATTCAAGAAGGAGTTAGATATATTTCTTAAGGCTAAAGGGATCACGGGATATGGAGAGAAAGCAGGGACAGGGTACTGAATTTGGATGATCAGCCATGATCTCATTAAATGGCAGAACAGGCTCGAGGGGCCGAATGGCCTACTCCTGCTCCTATCTTCTATGTTTCTATGTTTCTCCTACCTGCTCCCATTATGTTGAGAAACCATCTGGAGTTTCTGATGATTCATGTCTCGCGTCCTTTCTTAACAAATTCTTTTGAAAGAGTTTTATACAATTAATTTTCCAGGCCTCTCAACAAAAGCTCCACAATTTTCTTGACTGACACTCTAAACAGCCCCAAATTGATTTTTCAGGTGATTATAGAATTGTTGCTAGGCACTATGGTTTGGTCTCAGTATCCCTAGGTCAACGGAAATCAGCAAGTCCTGATCACTATTTAAAGATCCCTGCTGCAAAGTGTGGGTACGAGAATGTTGGGGCAGGATGAGGGATGAGTAATGAGTAATGATTCTCCCTGACCACCTTCCCCTACTATGGTAATATGCAAGTTGTTGTTGTGGTCAAATAGCCACCCAATGTTTATCTAGTTTCATACATGAAGAATGTCCATTTGGGCCAGCTATCAGAGGGTTGCTGGCACATATGGAACTGAACCTTAGGATGGGATGAGAGGAAAAAATTGAAAGAAGAATGGTGATTAAAGGTAAGTGGCTATATAAATGGAGATAAAAATATCATGGCCTAGAAATTCAGTATCGCCATGTTTGGGGTGCTACAGCCGGGCATTCGCTAAATTTAGCGTCTGGCGCAACTTAGCGCCACCTTCGCCGAAATTGAGTTGCATCGCCCCAAGAGGTTGCTGCTGCGCTAAAGCAGGCAATGCATTACTATCATTAGGCGCTAAGCCAGCGAGCCGAGGCACTAACACCGAGGGCGGGCGCAGCGCAGGTGCGGCGAGTTGCTGATTGAAGGCAGACACGCTGGCGCCGGTCAGCTCTTAAAGGAGGAGGGTCGATTTGTTTGGCTGGCACGCCCTGCAGACTGCAGCCCTGAAGCAAGACCTGACCATTGCTGGTTCATCAGTTCTACGCCCAGGACCATGGAGAAGGCCGCTATTCTTCCAAGTCCCATTGCACGCTCTTGCTGCTTGTCCAGGGTCATGGGGAAGGAGATGTACTGACGCCTCCTTCTGAAAAGGGCATTGGTCACCTGGCAAATGCAGCAATGTACCGCAAACTGGGAGATATTGGCAATGTCCCCAGCAGCGGATTGGAAGGAGCCGGTGGCATCGAAGTTGAGAGCCACCATCACCTTCACTGCCACCGACAGAGACGTCCTGCTCCTCAGCTGTGGCTGCAGATCTCTGCGAAGCAGCTGGCAGATCTCAGTGACCACCTCCCTTCTGAATCGCAGCCTCCGAACACACTGCTCCTCAGACATGTTCAGATATGAGAACTACTGCCGATATACCCTGGGTGGGTAAGGCCTCCTGTGTCAATGCCTGTTGGCCCTTCTCCGTCTGGCCATGACTGGCACTCTCTCACAGCGTCTCTGAGCCCTTTGAATGCAATGGAGAAGCCCAATGTTTCCATCCATTGCAGCCCCCATTATATGTGGCGACTCAAGGCTATGGCACTGAAAGTTAAATCCAAGTGCAAAGCTCTGGCTTGAAGCCAGAAGTACCTGTGCGAGCGCTGAGTCAAAGCAGAAAGCTCTCTCCCTTTGTCTCTCTCCAAATATCCGTCTCTCACACAGAAGGATTGGCACAAAATGGCTGCCACTTATAATGCAGGAGGAGTCCCCTTTAAAAAGCGCCCCCCGCGCCCCGCAACGACTGGGAACCGTTCCCCTCTACCAGTCGCTGGGGGCGCCAGGCGCACAGAAGGGCGGCGCCACTGAAGTTCCGGTTCGGGGCGCACCAAGGGCATTGCACCATGAAATGACGTCAGGATCTGCGCGCGCAGCTGAGCGGGCACTGCGGTTTTTCGCTGCCGCTAAATCTTGAGTGAAGTTCACGAGAGGCGCAGATCGCGCCACGCCCGGGCGCTAGCCGCTTAGCGTCCCACTTCTCCTCCTCCTAAGGCGCTAGCGGCTGGCACTAACAACTGAATTTCTAGGCCCATAGCTTTTCTAAAGGTTCTAAACTAGTTAATTCAAGTTTTCAACTTTTGCAAAGACTGTAGGGGGGAAATTGACAGAGGAGCCATAAAGGGCAGACAACACAACATGTAGCCACAAAACAAGGGGTTAAAACTCCATGAGGATTCACGCAATCATTGTCTGGATACACTGTTTCATACTGACTACTATTCATTTACCTGGTCCATGTTAAATAAATGTGTTTATTTGTTTATAACCTCAGCTTTAGCCTGATAGGGGTTATCTTCAATCCATCTACCAAAGATGAGAATCACATGGCAGAACATGATACTAATGAGCTGAAAACTGGTGAAAGATCCACTGAAACTTTGGATAAATGGCATTAACGGATGATTGGGAGAATCCTCACGGAAAATGAAATGCAGAGTCTATGGGAAAATGGCCTGGCCCTAATTTGAATATTTTTGGCAACCTTAATAAACCTAGTGCACAATACGTGCGCAAGGTGTAAGTGCAACAAGAGCTCTCGGGATGCTTTATCGAGTACAACATGCATTGGGCACTCTGTCGATCTCAGTCCTCAGTGTCTCAAAGTGCCAAAGATTGCATTAAAAGAAAAAAAAGAAAGACTTGCATTTATATAGCACCTTTCACAACCTCAGGACATCCCAAAGTGCTTTACAGCCAATGAAGTCACTGCTGTAATGTAGGAAACGCAGCAGCCAATTTGCACACAGCAATTCTCCCACAAACAGCAATGTAATAAGGAGCAGATAATCTGTTTTAGTGATGTTGACTGAGGGATAAATATCAGCTAGGACACTGGGGATAACTCCCCTGCTCTTCTTCAAAATAGTGCCATGGGATCTTCTCCTTCCACCTGAGAGAGCAGTTTAATGTCGCAACCAAAAGACAGCACCTCCAACAGTGCAGCACTCCCTCAGTACTGCACTGGCTGTCAGCCTAGATTCTGGTGCTCAAGTCTCTGGAGTGGGACTTGAACCCACAACCATAGTAACTCAGAGGCAAGGGTGCTACCAACCAAGCCATGGCTGACAGTTCTGTGCCTAGAAGTTTCTAGTGCATGCCTATCTATGGTTATGAGTGCCAAGGTTCTTCTTACATGGCAAAGCAGGGTTATAGCCAGCAGAGGGTCTGGGCCAATTTGATTCCATGATAGCATTTTGCCATGTAAAAAGTGAGCAACTGTTTTCAGGGTTCTAGTTACATTGAAATACAAGTGTTTTTGTTGTCAGGTTACATTGTTTCATACTGACTACCGTTCAATTACCTGGTCCATGTTAAATAAATTTGTTTATTTGTTTATAACCTCAGCTTTAGCCTGACAGAGGTTATAGTCAATCCATCCACCAAAGATGAGAATCACATGGCAGAACATGATACTAATGAGCCGACATAAAGTGACAAGTTTTCTTTGTCCAATCCCTGGGTCTAGCTATTCTTTACCTAGATATTGAGCAGGTGAATCCACACTCTATATCATAGAGTAGCTGAGATTCCTTTACAGGAATGATCAGTGACATTGAACCCAAATAGAATACCTAAGGTAAAACCCAAAAAACATAATACAGACAGAAGCATAGAAACAGCAGCTGGCTCTTATATTCTCCTGAAAAAGGTTCAGAAGAAGCAGCGCCAAGTCTCCCAGCTGTAGACATACAGCCTCTTTCTGGCTCACAGGCAGAATCAGCAGTGCTTGCAAGACATATAGCTCAGCAGCCAGTGAAATCTTAAGTCCTCAGGAAACCTCTCAAGAATCCTCCACGCCCACACCTTCCAATACCGCATCACTTAAGGAGTAGTGTACAAGAAAGAGCATAGTACACTAGTTCACGTAGCACAAAGGAACAGCACAATGGTGCATCACATTAAACATTTTGCACACACACACTATTATACTAATAATAGAAAATGCTCAACACTAAAAATTATTGTCATATTATTGCAAGCCATTAAAAAACACTTTTATGTCACATGTATTGATAAAGTTATTGAATTCTGTCCCTTTTCTGCAGATAGAGCTGTGCGCATGCCTCGAGGGAAAGAGAAACACATTGATGAATGGCAATGCACTGGTTACTGTTCTGCAGGGGGTTAAAATTTCCTCTCATCCTCCTCCTAGGGCCTGTATAATTGCAACTGCTCTTCAGCAAGCATGGCTGTATGTCTTTCAATTACACTGTTCTCCAACGTAGGATCCCAGAGGGACCCTGGTTCCAAATGATTCGAGGTTGACCCGTATTGGGGACAGTGATTTAACTTTATTCAGCACAAGCAAGACAATACATTACAGTATTCAAGCAGCAGTTTACAGAGTATAATTGAGACTTATATTACCACTTATACTCTGGGTAGAAGCCACTACCGTGAGTAGGCTGCACCCTGTGTCTCTTGTCTCTCTCTTTCTCTCCCGTTCCGTCTCCCGGGTGTCTCCTTGATTCGTCCTGTAATCTTCTACTCCTGAAATCTTCTACAATTTGTGGCTGTTACGACCCCCTTCTTATACCCCTGCTCACATTCAAAACCTATGGAGTCCTCCTGAACCAATCACTGGCTGACACCCAAACCCAAAATCCAATCATAAAGATGCCACATTCGTAGCACCCTAGCTTACGCAGGTTTTTGACCATCAATACTTAGATCTGGGGTAGTTATGGCAATACAAAAGGAATATGTCTCCATGGGTTGAGATATGGCCCCTGCTGTTGGCCTTTGTTTTTATTCACTGCAGATGTTATAACATTCCAGCACAATGGTAACTACAGATAACCTTGGTTCCCAGGCTAACTGCAGTCTATTCGACCATGGCAATCTCTTTCTCACTCCAGGTTGTCTGGTTACAGCTTACTCACAGACTTTTAAGCATAAGAAAAAGGGTCACATGTTATACATAATTCAGGTTATACTTGCATGCAGTTGATGATTACAAACTTCCACATCCAATCCTTACACACAATTATAGATCTATTACTGATGATTACAAGATATTAATGGTTATAAGATATTAAAACAAGTATGCAAAAAAAAAACAACTAATATGTAACTCATAACAATCTTATGGCCCCTGCCTCTTATCTTAGTCTCTGGAATTCCATTAACCCTCTCAGTTTTTCTCACTCTGCTAGCAGGCCTTGTTGGAGTTTGCATTTTTAATATTTGTTCAAGCAGGTCCAATGCCTCTTTCTTCCATTTTAAAATCTAACCGGGTCTACCCAAGGCATATTACATTAGTTTAAAAGCATAATTATTCAAGAATCGGTGTGCATTGACTAACAGTTACATAATACAAACTTAAACCTACAATTAATAATGCTTATTTCATTTTATCCACGTTAGTTAGTGGGAATCTGAAATGGAGATTTCTCAGGATTCTTACAGCAGCATTGTGTCAACTTGCTCCAGAAGGTACCAGAGTGTCCCAAACATTGCTTGAACAGCTAAACATTTGCTCTGTTACATTTCTACGCTCTAAATTTGCATCATTGTTGTCCATTTCTTGAGACGTCCAGAGGTTCTACAATGGGATTAACATGTATGGAGTAGGTTAACCCACATCTCCCAGGGATCAGTGATACTTAATTTTCTGGTTTCAGTTTTCACCTCAAACCACTGAGGAACCCTTGATCCCATCAAGAGATGTGTATTGTGACCATGCCCTGGGAAATAAACATTAACTTGCATAATATCTGTACATCAAAGGAGCAGTAAGCCTTTCTGTTGATAAAAAAAAGAGGGCAGCGCCTACAGGAGCATGAATGGAAATGTGAGCGGCACTTTGGACCAAGGGCATGCCACTCAGCTGAAACTTGGGTTGGCTGAAACTTGGGTTGGCCTCACCAGTTAGTCCCTTATGCCAGTGTTTTAGTGCCATCTTGATGTTGCTCCTTGGCTGCAGGTCTGATTCCAGCAATGCCTCAATATTAAAATTCTCATCCTTGTGTTCAAATCCCTTCATGGCCCCTCCCCTCCCTATCTCTGTAACCTCCTTCAGCCCTACAACCTTCTGAGATCTCTGCGCTCCTCCAATTCTGACCTCTTGTACATCCTTGATTTTCATTGTTCCACTATTGGCAGCCATTCCTTCAGCTGCCAAGACCTTAAGCTCTGGAATTCCCTTCCTAAACCTCTCTGTCTCTCTACCACTTCCCCTTCCTTTAATTCGCTCCTCAAAAACCTACCTCTTTGACCAACCTTTACATGACCTGTCCTAATCTCTGCTTCTGTGGCTCGGTGTCAAATTTTGTCTGATAATGCTCCTGTGAAGTGCCTCGAGATTTTTTTTACTTTGTTAAAGGCACTATATAACTGCAAGTTGTTATTGTTGGGACACCCCACCATACCCCCCCCCAAAAAAAAACACCCCTCCCTCACCCCTGCATTTTTCGTCCTGCCCAGTTTTACATCCGATTGCAACAGGCTTAAGGTCTGCAGTGTAGCTTCTCAATAAATAGCTTTACAGTTTTGCAGCATTACTGCCATCTTCTGATTTTACCGATTCATTTAGAATCCTATGAACTGGAGGAGGTGAATGGGGCAAGACTGCTTACAGCTGAGGTGAAACTGCACAAGTAGCAATGAAAGAGATCATGTGACCAAACAAAAGTGTTTTACACTCAAGTCATCCTCTTTATTTTTAGACCTGCTATAATTGCATCAAGTACTGACCATTAGATTCACACAGCTTCCTGTGCCTGAAATCTATTTTTCCCTATGTTTTTAAATGGCAGGGCAACACATTCAAAGCAGATATTCAAAATTATATTCACAATATGATTTAACAACTTAAAATGCCAAGCAATAAGAAAAAGAACCATTAGAAATATGATTTCTGAGAAAAGCACGTTTGGTTATTAATGTAATTGTTTGGTTAATCAGTTTCATATTTCATCCATTTCTTAAAAATATGCGTGGAGTCGAGATAAATATGCTTTTAAATAATTCCAGTAAATTGTTAAAATTCCATTAATGTGAGAAATGCATTGTTCTCATTTTTCTCATTGTTTGGAAGAGCTATACTGTTATATGCAACTCAATTCAGAATTTATTTTTATGCCAATGAAACATTTACAAGTAACTGCTGATTCCTGTTTGAATTCAGCATCTGAGCCATCTATGCTCGTGGATGGTGGAGTAAGGTGAGTAAATGGAGTTAAGATACAGATCAGCCATGATTTAATTGAATGGTAGGTTCGAGGGGCTGAATGGCCTACTCCAGTTCGTATGTTCCTAACAGCTGTGGAGGAACAGAGGGATTTAGGTAACCATGTACACAAATCATTAAAAGGGATCAAAAAATCTAATGGAATGTTGGCCTTTATCTCAAGGGGATTAGAATACAAAAGTGAACAATTGATGCTTCAGTTATACAGAACCTTGGTCAGACCATATCTGGAGTACTGAGTTCAGTTTTGGGCACCGAACCTCAGGAAAGATGTATTGGCCTTGAAGGGGGTACAGCACTGGGCTTTAAAGGTCAAATTACGAGGACAGGTACATAAACATGGCTTGTATATCCTTGAGTTTAGAAGATTGAGGGGTGATCTAATCGACATCTTTAAAATGATAAAGGAATTCCTTTGGGCAGATACAGAGAAACTATGGTGGGGAATCCAGAACAAGGGGCATAATCTTAAGGTTAGAATTAGGCCATTGAACTCAGCAAGCACATTTTCACGCAAATAGTAGTTGAAACTTAGAAATCGTTCCCCAAAAAGCTGTTGAGGTTGGTCAATTGAAATGTTCAAGACCAAGATCGGTAGATTGTTGTTGGGTAAGGGTATCAAGAGATATGAAGCAAAGGCAGGTAAATGGAGTTGAGGTACGGATCAGCCATGACCTAACTGAATAGTAAAACAGGCTCGAAGGGCTGAATGGCCTACTTCTGTTCCTATGTTCCTAACTCCTCCTTATCTTCAAGCTCCCAGAAGGCAAGAGCAAAGCGGATTCAGTGAACTAGCACTGACATACCATATTTGAATGAGTGTAAGAAACCCTCAAAAACACTTTAACCATTTTTGGAGACTTACAGCTGCACATTACCTTGGCAAACCTAAAAAAATCATGGGCTAAGGACATTAATATTTTTTAAAGGTTTGGTAAGACTCTTGTGTACCTTCAAGGAGTGACTCTATTGAGCCTAGCACAACCCAGCCATAAAAACTGAACTGTTCAATCCCATTTGGAGAGGAGGCACAAGGTCTACTCATGGGATTTTCCGATCCCTTTCAGCTACAACCAGCGCAACCAAGCAGAAAATTTCCCCTTCACGCTTTATGCCTCTTATCTTCAACTAGCTGAAAAATTGGATCATGGAGATGTTTTCAGCCAATCAAGTCAGATTTAGCAATGTGGGTCCCCACTTCAACCTCCCATCTACCCCCCCCTCCAGCCTCCGATCAGCCCCCAGCCTCCGATCAGCCCCCCTCCAGCCTCCCATCTCCCCCCCCAGCCTCCGATCAGCCCCCCTCCAGCCTCCGATCAGCCCCCAGCCTCCGATCAGCCCCCCTCCAGCCTCCGATCAGACCCCCCCCAGCCTCCGATCAGCCCCCCTCCAGCCTCCCATCTCCCCCCTCCAGCCTCCGATCAGCCCCCAGCCTCCGATCAGTCCCCCTCCAGCCTCTCATCTCCCCCCCAGCCTCCGATCAGCCCCCCTCCAGCCTCCGATCGGACCCCCCCCAGCCTCCAATCAGCCCCCCTCCAGCCTCACACCTCCCCCCCAGCCTCTGATCAGCCCCCCTCCAGCCTCAGATCAGCCCCCCCCAGCCTCCGATCAGACCCCCCTCCAGCCTCCGATCAGCCCCCCTCCAGCCTCCAATCAGACCCCCCTCCAGCCTTCGATCAGCCTCCCTCCAGCCTCCCATCTCCCCCCGCTCCAGCCTCCGATCAGATCCCCCTCCAGCCTCCGATCAGATCCCCCTCCAGCCTCCCATCTCCCCCCCTCCAGCCTCCCATCTCCCCTCACCCATGGCCTCCGATCTAACCCTGCCCCCCGGCTTCCGCTCTACCCACTTTCCAGGTTCCGATCTCACCCCCACCCCAGCCTTTCTGATCCGTCCCACCCTCATGTCTGCTCCCCAGCTGCAGCTGATGCCGAAGGCCTACCTGCCCAACAGCCTCTCAATGCAGCCGGGAAACAGACAAAAAATGTTCATCGGGTCCTGCCATTAAATTTGGCAGAACCTGAGGAAAATCAGTTCTTCCAGGTTTTCCGAATGAACCTGTTAAATTAATGATTGTCAGGTCATAATAATATTTAAATTCTTTTTACATCAAACGGCTAATAGCCGACCACACATTTACAGGGAGCAAATGATTTGTTTATATGTGAAAGAAGGTTGAATACAGTTTGGCTTCACTTTAGGACCCTGCAAAATTACATACAAATGGATAGGGCTTTTCATTCTGTGATTTTAAATTTTTCTTTAGAAATAAATTCTGCTGCAAATTGGAAGTGAACAGGAGATGGGGGAGTTTAATGCTTCAAAGAAACCAACTGAAGAAATTTTAATTTGAGACACACAACAGGTCTGTCACCTGCCTATTGCTCCCACCGTGAGCTCGGAGCCATTTTGAGACCCGGGCCCCATTTACCTGCAGCCGCTGAGCTGCTGGTACCAAAATGGCACTCTGAGGGTTGGTGAGTGTGGGAAATTGGCCAGTTCCTATGTGGAGCCGACCAAGAGTCAAAGCCTGGGGGGTGGGCAGGCAATCCTAGGGGGTCCTCGTACAAGTTGGCAATGGACTGGAATTTTTTGTGTTGGCTCAGACGAAGCACTCGTAGTCCCTCAGAAATAACAGTTAAAAAATGTCAGTTGTTTTCTGAGCAGCCTCCAGTGGTCCCTTTAGGCAGTGCACGCTCTGTCCATTTGTACCTTAAAATTGCAATCGGGGTCCTATGTAAATTATTGGGCCCCGATTTGCAAATTACAAGTAGCCTCCACCTGAAACCAACAGACACTCTGGCCTCTCATGTCAGGACCCAATTCAAGACTGCGGTAGCTGCCACACTCAGTTAAATGCGGCCTTGATGTCAAGGGCAGTCACTCTCACCTCTGCAATTCAACTCTTTTGTCCATGTTTGGACCAAGGCTGTAATGAGGTCTGGAGCCGACTGGTCCTGGCGGAACCCAAACTGAGCATCAGTGAGCACTTCAAAACCTGGTGGGTAAAGGTTGAAAATTATCCCTAAAATACCTATTTGTACTTTTTATTATGCTGGCGTTAACCTGTTATTTCATAATTTAATACTATTTTGGCATTTATTTAACTTAATTTAGCTTCTAATGTTTTTTCATGGTACGCTGGAGAGGACTCTCCCTATGTACAGTTGAAAGCAGTATATAAAATCACGCAAATCATGTAATATCAAGAAAGGCAAAATTGTGTTTCGCACTCCCAGTGCTGAAGCTTCAACGCTGGGAGTGCACATTGGGAATCTGGCAGTGTCACACATTTTGGCAACTTAACCCAGTGATACTAATTTCTCAATTGGTCAGCAGCCTCGGTGTTAATGGCCCAGAAATTCGTGAACGGGGCTTGCAGCGCGTGCAAGCCCCGTATTTGCACTTACCCCGCGCTCGTGCCGATCAGCTTCTGGGACGCCTGAACTTGCAGAAATAGAAAGCACATTCCCGGGCAGCGTATGACGTCACGCCGCCCAGGAGTGCAGCCAGCGCGAAGCCAGGAGCGTGCAGTGCAAGTGAGACACGCCCCTTGAGGTCTCAGTTTCACTGGACACGCCCCCAATGTTTCTGTCAAGCTCCTAAGCATCTTTACATGCAAAGCAGCAGTTTAAATAGGTTTTTGGAAGTTTTTTGAAGATTTTGGTAACTTTTATAAACTTTTTAAAATGTTTACATTATTTTGAGTAATCTGAAGTAGTTTTAAAGAGAATTAAAGCAATTTAAAGACTTTTAAAAGCCCTAAAAGAATTTTTTAAATTCCATTTATTTATTTAGCAATGTCGTCGTCATACGTGTCTTCACACTGTTCCCTTTGGGGAACTGTATGAAGTGGTGGAAGGATTTATGGCCATGATTAACGCTCATTCCGTGACCGTAACCATCTTTGAACCAGCCATTAGGGCGGTTAGTGCTATGGCGGGAGAGTTTTACGGGCTCCCACAAGCTATACAAGGAGGAGGGGCCACCCACACCCACGGACGCAAATATCCCACTGGATGTCAACCCAGAATTTAGAGCCGGAGCTCCGACTCCACTTGCCGGGACTGTCTGGAGCGGGGTTCGAAACCCTACCCTGATCTGGCCCAGCGGCGGGGATCCTACCACTATGACAAAGGCCCAATCCGATTAGCAACGTGAAATGGCAGCATAGGGCTCCAGTCACGGGGAGGGAAAAGGCGCAGGAAACGTATGGGTGTCACCTTTTGTGCGGAGTGGGCCTTTTGCGTAGCAGTAAGCATCCCCGCCGCTGGGCCAGAAGGAGTAGGGTTTTGAACCCCACTCCAGACAGTCCCGGCAAGTGGAGTCGGAACTCCAACTTTAAATTCTGGGTGGACATCCAGCGGGATACTTGCGTCCGTGGGTGTTGGTGGCCCCCCCCTCAGATGGGTTGTGGGAGCCCGTAAAACCCTCCCGCCATAGGACTAACCACCCTAATGGCTGGTTCAAAGATGGTTACGGTCACGGAATGAGCGTTAATCACGGCCATAAATCCTTCCACCACTTCATACAGTTCCCCAAAGGGAACAGTGTGAGGATACGTACGATGATGACCTCTTGCGCAATGCACCTCCTTGGGCCCTCAGTCGCAGATGCGAGGGGGCAAGTCGTGCAATTGTTAAATTTTTTATTTTATTGACATGTAAAATGTTGGCCCAGTAATTCCCTTCCAAATGCGCTAGTACGGTCGGGGTACTTACGCATCTGGCCGGATGAAATGCCGGTTTTCAGCATTCACAGTGCATGTGGGGAAAACCGGCATTTCCTGTCCTCTGAATGAAGGGGTTCAGAGGCAGAACGCGTGCGACTGCACAGGCAGCGCGTGCGCAGTATAATTCGCCGCTTTCATTAATGCTTTCAGTGAGGTCCAGTCACTTACACATGAAAAAAGCATGGGTACAGTTGCTCCAGAGGCTGCGGAGGAAGATATTTCTTATCGTGGAGCTTCTGAAAGTATGTATGTCTGTATATATTCCTTTGCGTGTTATGTATATATTCCTTTACTTATGTGTATGAATGTATTATTTAATTATGACTTTCAGAGAAAGTAACTTATTGGAAAATCATAATTAAAAACATACATTCATACACATTAGTAAAGGAATATAAAACATACATACATATACGTAAAGGAATATATGTGGGCATACATACATAACTCATTCTCACATTCCATTCACACAGCCACAATTGCTCCTTCTACCTACCGTTCTGAAAACCCTTTTAAAAAAAAAAATTTAAACTTTAAAACTTACTTAAAATTTCTTAAAATAACTTCCCTCCCTTTCCCAAACAAAAATATTGCATTTCAAAAGCTCCACGATAAAATATATCTTCCTCCGCAGCCAATGAACAACTTTACACTTGCTTTTTTCAAGTGTAACTTCTAAGGACTTACCCTCACGGATTTATGAAATCTACGAAGTTCACTGCGCAAGCGCTGCCTGTGCAGTCGCACGCGCTCGAGGTCTGGAAATGCCGGCGTTCCCCGCATGCGCTGTTCATGCTGAACGCCGGCATTTCCAACGGCCAGAAGCGTGAGTAAGCCGACCGTACTCACGCTTCTGGCCGCGAATTTCTGGCCCAATATCTGGGAATTTTACAAACATAATACAAGAAATCTCAGGTACTCAGTGGTTTACTTCAACACTCCGTGCTGTTAGCAGTCCAATATTCTAATATTGAAAGTGCTGCATACTGAATCATGGGTGGATGCAGGGAAGGATGGATGAATAGGGGAGAGCTTGACTTTAATGTTACTCCAGAGTATAAGTTACAATATCTGGATATTAGTGAACCTCAAGATTAAATTGCAGATATACTCATTCACTATTGTCTATCATTTCAAAACAAAAAATAGTTTCTATAGTCTGAATAAGAATTTGAAAAAGCGAAAGAGTTAATTGAGAAATTAGTATCACTGGTTTTAGCGCCCCAAGAGGGCAGTGGAGCACTAAATCAAGCGCTACACACTTCTCTTAGGGCACTAACATCGGGGAGCGGGGTGCTACCACAGAGCGCTACTCAAGTTCAGGCGCTGTCAATTACAAGTACTCAGATAGACTGGCGCCTTCCAGTTCTTAAAGGGGAGGTTCAATCATGCTGCGCAGCCTCATTCTGATCATTGCTGCTTGTGACCTGGGCCTACAAGGAGGTGGAAACCTTCAACCAGGAATCTCATGACTGATCAGAGGCCCAGGGAGAGAGCTCGCTGGTTAAGCGACCAGGCATTGGAAACTCTGGTTGCGGCTGTGGAAAGCCGACGGGCAGTGCTGTTCCCAGACACTGGCAGGAGGCCATTGCCGCAGGAGTTCAGAAGGATGTGGAGGGAGGTGGCCCAGTACATCTCGGCCAGAAGCGTGGCACACAGGACTCACACCCAGTGCCGCAAGAAGTTCAACAACCTCACTCAGGTGGTCAGGGTGAGTAGATGCTTCAAAAACCTCGACATCCCACCATCTCAACCTGACTCTGTGCACAGACAGTATAAACTGCCAAATCCCCAACACTCACCCACCAACTATGCCCATCGACTAAAAGTCACATCCATATCTCACGCCTTGCAGACATTAACAGCTATTCAACTATGATAGGCACATCTGCCAGACACATGGCTGCACACTCACTCACACGCTGGCCTTTTTCGTGCCGGCCAAGCTTGCCCATAATGGAAGGGAGCAGCAACACACGTGAGGAGGTCAGGTGGCGCTGCACCCCCTTACACAGCTGGAGGAGCGAGTGCGCAGCATCATCGCGAGCCATGTCGTGGGCGCTGTGGCAATCGGAGAGGTCGACCCCCTTGGGGACAACAATGGTATCTTCATCACCTCTCCCTCTTCTCTCATACCACTTCCCCCTCACAACATGAGTCCTTCCCATGTTCCATCGACGTATACTGTCTCCATTCCTTGCTCCCTTCCTGCCCCCCTCCCCTGATGTTAAACCCACTCTTGTGCTTTAATGCTTTCAGATAATCAGCCACCAGCTGACCAACCTGTCCCTCAGCCTCCCAGTGGCAGCAACGCGGGAGAGGAGGAGGAACACCAAGCCGGAGCCTCACTGCCTGTGTGTCCTGAGGGCAAGACAACTGATAATGGGGGCATGCAGTCACTGGAGGGGAACAGTGGAAATGGCTCTGATGTGGGTGAAGCTCCGGGACACAGCGAGCTGCAGCAACACCATGGGGAAAGAGAAGCTCGGGGGCCATCTCCCCTGTGGTGAAATAAGTCTTATAAGTATATACCTTATTCTACCTGTGTATAGTTTCCTATTGTAATCTATTGTAACCCTGCTGTTTTCTTGGTTGGCCAGGAATGCTGATGTACTGTATACCACTCTGCTGTGCCATTGATTGTCCTGATCTGTTACTTTGCCCCTGGCTCCGCCTCCTAGTTCACTTCTGAGAAGCTGGTCAGAAGGCTAACATGTGTGTTCTGTTCTGTCCAGTTCTAAGCTATTAAAAGCCAACTGTTTGAGTTATAACTACCAGTCTCTGTAGCTATTTAAGGTATATCAATTTTAATAGCTTATTACTTCCAGGGATGGACAGACTCCTGAAGCCGGAGCGTCTAGACAGTGATCCACATTCGGCGGACACATCGAAGAAATTCGCACATTGGTTCCGGTGTTTCGAACATTTCATTGCATCGCTCGATGATGGGGCCAACAAACTGGGCCTACTGACTAACCTAGTAAGTCATCGGACTTACTCGCTAATCGAGGACGCTTCTACATACGAGCATGCACTCGCGACTCTCAAGGCCCAATACCTGAAGCCTGTTAACGAGGTGTATGCCAGGCATCTCTTGGCTACCCGCAGGCAACTACCAGAGGAATCGCTGGATGATTTTCTACAGAATCTAAAGGCCCCGGCGAAGGACTGCAACTACAAGGCCGTGACGGCCATTTTGTACCAGGAAGAAGCGGTTCGCGATTCGTTTATATCGGGCCTTCGATCGAATTACATTAGGCAGAGGTTGCTTGAAAGGGACACTCTGGATCTAAAGGCGGCCGTGGCTACAGCTCGATCGCTGGATGTGGCGCAGAAGAACTCCGAGACCTATGCGTCAGGCCATGCGGCCCTGTCAGCCTCGTGCGCGCCGAGCGAGGAGGCGCCATCCTCTCCGCCTGGGCCTCGGACCAGCCCTACACCACGGGAGTCTCCACCAGGCCCACCACTGCAGCGATGTCCCGCGGACCAAGATGCTACTTCTGCGGCCAGCTCAAGCACCCCAGACACCGATGTCCTGCGAGAAACGCCACATGTTTCAAGTGCAAGAAACGGGGACATTTCAGCAAGGTATGTAAGGGGAATCCCGTACCTGATACAGTCTCCGCGGCCCTACACGTGGTCCCAGAATTTGATACCGTCTCAGCGGCCGCCTACGGATCTACGATAGCCTTAGTCACGGTTGACCAGTCCAGACCGCATCCACTATCAAAGTCTATGATGGACATTAAGGTAAACGGACACCCGACGAAGCGTTTAATCGATTGCGGGAGTACTGAGAGTTTTATTCACCCTAGCCTCATCAAACCGTACTCACTAAAGGTGTACCCTACCCGGAGCAAAATCGCGATGGCATCTAAGTCCCTCACTTCGGAGGTAATCGGTTTCTGTAAAGTAACACTGACTGTTAAGGGCACAGAGTATAAAGATTTTAAGCTCCTTGTGTTGCCGCAGCTCTGCGTGAAACTAATTCTAGGCCTAGATTTCCAGTGCCACCACGAGAGCGTCACACTTGCATATGGCGGATCCCAGCCCCCGCTCACAGTTTGCGGCCTCTCCACTTTAAAGATAAGCCCGCCATCCCTGTTTGCGAACCTCGCCCCAAACTGTAGACCTATCGCGACCAAAAGTCGACGGTACAGTTCGGAAGATAAAAAATTTATAAAAGAAGAAGTAGGAAGGCTACAGCGGGAGGGTATCATCGAAAATAGTAATAGCCCGTGGCGTGCTCAGGTAGTAGTGGTTAAAACTAACGAAAAGAAACGGCTCGTGGTCGACTACAGCCAGACCATCAACATATATACGCAACTAGACGCTTATCCCTTGCCTCGCATCTCCGAGATGGTGAACCAGATTGCCCAGTATCGTGTGTTTTCCACTATTGACTTAAAGTCTGCCCATCACCAGCTCCCCATAAAAGTAGACGACCTTCCTTATACGGCTTTTGAAGCAAATGGGCGCCTGTACCAATTCCTTAGGGTACCCTTCGGGGTCACGAATGGAGTTTCCGTTTTCCAATGGGAAATGGACCGTATGGTAGATGAGAATGCGTTGGAGGCAACATTTCCGTACCTGGACAATGTTACTATCTGTGGACGCGACCAACAAGAGCATGACCGGAATCTCGCTAAATTTCTGGAGACTGCCCAAAAGCTAAACCTGACCTATAATGAGCACAAATGTACTTTCAACACTACTCGTCTGTGTATTCTCGGCTGTGTGGTAGAGAATGGGGTAATCGGGCCAGACCCTGAACGATTACGCCCGCTTAAAGAACTACCACTGCCACATAACCCTAAGGCCTTAAGAAGGTGTCTGGGATTCTTCTCTTATTATGCTCAGTGGGTGGCCAACTATTCGGACAAAGCCCGAGCCCTTATCAAGTCGACTGTAGTGTATGTAACCGTTCTACCTTTAAGAGAACTATTGTATGTAACCGTCCACCTTTAAGAGAACTATTTTAGGTGTTGCACTACTTTATCTTGGCTGCGGTATACTGTAATACCGGTGGTGACCACACCGGTATATAAGTGCTGTGTAATGAGTGATTGGGCAGATTCGCCCTGACCTTCGAATAGTAAAGTCCTGTTAAAGTTACTCTTGTAGTCTGTGTATTAATTCGCCATATAACACACAGACTTTACAGTGGCGACGAGTTCGATCTTATCCTGCGGCAGCGATACATCCGAAGCAGTTAACGAGCGTCGAGAAGAGGCATCCGCCCTCGTCGTTCTGCTGAGAGAAGACTCGAGTCTGCAGAGCAAGGAAGAAGGAAGAATTCAGACACGAAGCCTTCCATCAGCAACAGGCAGTGATCGTCCCTTCTGTCACGGTGGTGAGTGAGCCGATCAGCCACGAGAAGCAAGCCAGCCACGTTGGCTGTGAGTAGGGGGGAAATAAAAAGAAACAGAGGATAAGGGCGGTGAACTCGACCACGGTCGGGGGAAAGGAGCCGGACAGAAGTCGGGGCCAGAGACGCCGAGACTGGGGCAGCGTAGGGCACGGAAGCCGCGGTACAAGCGGGAACGCAGCCGGTGTGAGAGACCGGGCTACAAGCGGGAACGCAGCCGGTGTGAGAGACTGGGCTACAAGCGGGCTGGGAGACGCAACAGCGTCGGGAGACAGCTCAACCGCGACCGGCGAAAAAGGCTGGGCAGCTACCGAGGCCGCGAGGCGCTGCGACCGGGATCGTAAGGCGCGGGAAGAAATAAATAAATAAAACCGCGGAGAACTCAGCCGCAGCCGGGGGAGGAAAGGACCGGACTGCGAGAGGGCTGGGAGGCGCGAGGGAGAGACAGAGCCCGAGCGAGCGGGAGAGACAGAGCCCGAGCGAGGGGGAACGGGACCGAGCGAGGGAGACCGAGCGAGATTCCGCCCAGCGGCTGGAACTGTTTGCCGCCAATGGGTTGTCCCCAGCGCCGGTTGCCCTGCCGAGAAAAGGGAACAAGGAACGCACTGAAGCCGGCGCGCAGGCTGCGAACCCCGAAAGCCAGCGGTCGTCGCCCGAGAGCAAAGCTTACCCCTCCCGCCAGGGGAAGAAACGCGGGAAGCCGCCAGTAGGTGGGGAAGAAGACAGGAGTGGGAAACCGCCATTTTGAAAGTGGGCGGGGAAGAAGACAAGCGCGGGAAACCGCCATTTTTGGAAAAAAAAAAGTAACGAACAAATTTGTTGTTGTTTCTCAGAAAGATAGTGAAGATGCCTAAGCATGGTAACATCAACGACTTCGATTCCGAGGTGGAAGATTGGGCCACGTATGTAGAACGCATCGAGATATATTGTGAGGCCAATAAAATAGCAGATGATGATAAAGCTCTAACCTTACAAAACTCAATGGGGGCGAAGACATACGGGTTATTGAAGCATCTTCTATCACCAGCTAAACCGGCGGATCAGACTTTCGCTAATATTGTTGCTGTCCTGAAGGATCATTTGAACCCCACACCGCTGATGTTGGCGGAACGATTCAAATTTTATGCGAGAACGCAACGGAAAGAGGAAAGCAACGCGGAATACTTGGTTGAACTGCGTAGATTAGCGAAATACTGTCAGTTTGGGGAAAATCTGACAGAGGCATTGAGAGACAAGTTCATGTGCGGGTTGTCGAAGGAAGGAACACAAAAGCGACTGCTAGGAGAGAACGATCTTACACTTGTTAAGGCTGTCCTTATTGCAGCATCGCACGAAGCCGCAGCGAGAGGCACTGCAGAAATGCAGCTGAAGGCAGCGGTACTCAGCGTGGATCAAATGACTTCGGGTACAACGAAATGTTATCGTTGTGGGAAGACAACACACGACCAGAACCAATGCTGGTTTAAAAACCAGGAATGTAGAAAATGTGGCAAGCTTGGTCACATAGCTAAAGTATGCCGGTCAGGAAAGAAGACCAGCAACAAAAAAAAGTCACCGCAGGAAAAGTACAGCAAGGTACACAAGGTGGCTGAGAAGAGTTCGGATGAACAGAATTCGGATTCAGACCCAAACGGCCAGGAACTGGGTAGTCTGAGAATTCACAATGTGAGTAAGGAAGCTGACCTACAAACTATCTGGGTCATGCTAAAAATAGCCGGAGTCCAAGTAAAAATGGAATTGGACACAGGATCAGCCCTATCAGTCATAAATCGAAGGGATTACAACCGGCTATTCTCACATATACCCTTGAGAGATACCAAGATCATATTGCAGACATACACGGGGCATAAAGTATACCCCATCGGAAAGATAAAAGTCAAAGTGAGAGACAAGGGCAAAGAACACCAAGGAATGGACTTATATGTACTACCTGAGGGAGGTCCACCACTTCTGGGACGGGAGTGGATCAGGGAAATAAACATGGAATGGCACTACCTAAAAGCAATAACGAGTGAGAACTCGGTGAAGACAATCAGCTCAGACTCTGAAACTGATGACGATAAGACCAGCCCAGGTGCGAAAGACAAGTCTAAAATGGACTTGCTGACTAAGGTTGGAAAAACGAAGGAGTGCATAAATGCTTATGCTTCAGAGGAGAACAAAGTTTCAGAACAGAATTCCACTGAACAACAACAACATAGTTTGACAGAGAATTCTGAGTCTGTCCAGTTTACAGACATGCACAATTCTGAGGAACACCGGGCTCGAACTCAACTCCATTTCAAATTACAACAGCAATTAGAACAATTGAGTTGCCGTCTTGAGCAAGAGATGAAAGCAATGAAAAAGTTCTTTGACACAGAGTGGGAGAATCTGGAAAGACAACAGAAGCAGCTGATGGAGAAAAGGGAGCAGGAGCACACAAACCGTCTGCGCGAGGAGGCCAAACGAATCAAAGCTGATTCAGTTTCTGAAGGTGCGTGCTCTAATCTGGTGGAGCAAGATGTTCAGCAACTGAAGGCGCTTGTAAGCAGGTTGCAGGCAGAAAAGGCTGATTTGGTCGCCATGAATTCCGAGCTCCTACTGAAGTTGGGTGCAGCATCACCGGACGATTCATTTGTGGAAATTCGAATGGTGGAGGCTGCGGATGATGGCGAAGTAGAAACAGCAAAGGAGCCCCAGGGCAAGGTTATAAACATCCCTGCAGCTACTGGGAAATGGATGATGTCAGAAGAGTTAACGGTCCGCCAACTCCTTCATATGCTGAGGGACAAGACTCTGAAATGGGAACAATTTGAACATGAGCTTAAATCTTCAAAGGAGAGGGGTTTGGAGCTCTCAAAAGTTATTGAAATAGCTGAGGTTGCAACACAGACTGAGAAGATGGCAGCAGAGCAACCCTTGGATGCCAAAATTACGCTGACTCACGTCAATGTTGAACAACAGAATGCTGAAACAACTGCTCCAGTAGAGGGATTGAATAATACGATCAATCAATCTCCGAATGAAGTTGAAGTATTGAAATCACGAATGAGGTCATTAGTAAAAGACTTGCAGGAAGCCCAGAAAAAGCTGGAGGAAGCTGAACACATGAAGAAGTCTCTTCAGGAGAGATGTTTGGAATTGGAACAAAAGCTGACTAACGTCCAGCTGGGCATGGAGGAAATAAAAGACCCTCTCGCTGGCCTAGCTCAGGACGACACCGATTATTACCACGTCCTGTTGAACGACACCGAATATAACGATGACCTGTTCTGCCCAGCTTGTGGGGAAATCTTCCGAAGTGCAAAAACCCTGAAGAATCACAAAAAGTCTAAGAAACACCGGGAGATGGTGGCGCTGCTAAGGCAACAGGAGAAAGAGGAGGAGGAACTGTGCATGCGGCTGGCAGCGGAGCACAGAGAGTCTCCAAGAAGCAGGAAAGGAAAAGACGAAACAGAAGAAGATGACCCATCTGAACCATTATCACCCCTACCAGATCACGCACGTGGTCCCTCCGAACGGAACCAAATCAGTTTGGAAGTAGAAAAACTTCCCAAGGTACTCAAGATTTTAGAAGTCAGCAATGCTGGTTCAGAAGTGACGGAAGTTTAACCTGTCAAGTCCAGTGAAGGACTATTGCATCAGTCACCCCAGCAAACTGAACCGACTACACCACAGGGAACTGCTACACCACCGAGGCGTTGTCCAGACCGAGTCAAGAAGCACAGGAGGCGCCTCCACAGAGACTGAATCTGTGAACTGTTTTCCACAGAGACTGAACCTGTGAACTGTTTTCCGCAGAGACTGAATCTGTGAACTGTTTTCCGCAGAGACTACATCTGTGAACTGTTTTTACATGAAGTTGGATATATGTTATGATGTTATGTTTAATGGGGAATAAGTATGTTATAAGCTAAAAAGGGAGGATTGTAGTGTATGTAACCGTTCTACTTTTAAGAGAACTATTGTATGTAACCATCCACCTTTAAGAGAACTATTTTAGGTGTTGCACTACTTTATCTTGGCTGCGGTATACTGTAATACCGGTGGTGACCACACCGGTATATAAGTGCTGTGTATTGAGTGATTGGGCAGATTCGCCCTGACCTTCGAATAGTAAAGTCCTGTTAAAGTTACTCTTGTAGTCTGTGTATTAATTCGCCATATAACACACAGACTTTACATCGACGTCCTTCCCTCTATCAGTAGAAGCGCAGGAGGCATTCACCAACATCAAACAGGACATTGAAAAAGCCGTGGTATGTGCTGTAGATGAGAGGATACCCTTCCAGGTAGAGAGCGATGCTTCTGATTTTGCGTTAGCTGCAACCCTCAACCAGGCCGGGAGACCGGTAGCCTTCTTTTCCCGTACACTACAGGGTCCTGAAGTCAGGCATTCTTCCGTTGAGAAGGAAGCACAAGCAATTATCGAGGCGGTCAGACATTGGAGACATTATCTCGCCGGCAAACGTTTCACACTCCTCACTGACCAGCGATCTGTGGCCTTCATGTTTAACACGAAGCAGAGAGGCAAGATAAAAAATGACAAGATCCTAAGATGGCAGATAGAACTGTCCACTTACGACTACGATATTATGTACAGGCCAGGAGCACTCAACGAGCCACCCGATGCCCTAACTCGAGGGGTATGTGCCAGCCTTAGTACTGACAAGCTCCAAAGTCTCCACGACGCACTCTGCCACCCAGGAATCACCCGATTGAATCACTTTATCAAGTCTCGCAACTTACCCTACTCCATTGATGAGGTCCGAACGATGACCAGAGCCTGCCGCGTTTGTGCGGAATGCAAACCCCGCTTCTACACGCCCGAACAAGCTCACCTCATCAAGGCAACTCGGCCATTCGAGCGCCTAAGCCTTGATTTCAAAGGTCCTCTCCCATCGGTTGATCGTAATGTCTATTTCCTCAACGTTATAGACGAATACTCTCATTTCCCCTTTGCCATTCCCTGCCCGGACATGACCAGTGCTACGGTAATCAAAAGCCTCTGCAACTTATTCTGTCTGTTCGGTATGCCCAACTATATCCATAGCGACAGAGGGACGTCGTTTATGAGTGATGAGTTACGCCGGTTCTTACTATCAAAAGGGATTGCTACTAGTAGAACCACTAGCTACAGCCCCCGGGGCAATGGGCAGGTTGAGAGGGAGAATGCGACAGCGTGGAAGGCAGTCGTTCTGTCTTTAAAATCGAAAGGCCTACCGACCTCTCGCTGGCAGGAAGTTCTTCCCGATGTACTGCATTCCATAAGGTCTCTGCTGTGCACCGCAACAAATGCTACTCCTCATGAGAGGATGTTCGGTTTCCCCAGGAAATCTTCCTCAGGTATTTCACTACCTGGGTGGTTGATGTCCCCGGGCACTGTACTGCTACAAAAACATGTGAGAGGTCATAAGACTGATCCCCTAGTGGAGGAAGTACAGCTCCTCCACGCCAATCCTCAGTACGCATATATCCAATACCCTGATGGACGTGAGGATACTGTTTCAATAAAGGACCTGGCTCCGGCAGGAGAAGAGAGAGAGAGCGATGCTGCTAGCGAAGATGCGGGTGTGGAGCACCGTGATGCGCCGCCTGTGGGGGTGGGATGCCCGGAGGTACAAGATGTACAAAACGTCGTTTTGGAAAACCCAGCAGACGCCGGGACGGTGGAGGAACCTGAGCAAGTCCCCCAAGAGGTTCCTCAGCCGACGCTACGTCGCTCACTACGAACTGTAAAACCCCCGGTCAGACTTAACTTATAGGAGGGGTGAATGTGGTGAAATAAGTCTTATAAGTATATACCTTATTCTACCTGTGTATAGTTTCCTATTGTAATCTATTGTAACCCTGCTGTTTTCTTAGTTGGCCAGGAATGCTGATGTACTGTATACCACTCTGCTGTGCCATTGATTGTCCTGATCTGTTACTTTGCCCCTGGCTCCGCCTCCTAGTTCACTTCTGAGAAGCTGGTCAGAAGGCTAACATGTGTGTTCTGTTCTGTCCAGTTCTAAGCTATTAAAAGCCAACTGTTTGAGTTATAACTACCAGCCTCTGTAGCTATTTAAGGTATATCATCCCCGAAGGGTGAGTGCATGCACGAGTTCTGCTGCACGGGACTTGGATGAGGACCTCGATGTCGAGGCGATGACCACACAGGCGATGAGCATGCACACTGAGCTCATGGGTGCAATGGCAGGGGTGCCCGATAGTATGGATGCACTGGCTAGTAGCATGGAGGAGTCCACCTCCAACATTGCTCTCATCTCTGCGCAAACCATCGAGCCCATCCTTGGTACTTTGCAGAGGATGGTTGACTGGCAGAGAGACCGTGGGATCCCAGACCTCATGCCGAGTATCATGGGTGAGGTGGCAGCAGGATTTGCAGCACAGGCCGAGGCAACGTAACGGCTTAGTGCTGTAATGGAGTCAGTGAGTGGTTGGTGGCATCCAATCTCAGACTGCTCTCATGCAGTCTCAGATTGATGCCACGCAAGCACTGACTGCTGCCATCCTCACTGGGTCGCCCACAGTCCACCGGGAATCTCACGGTGCCACAGCAGGTCAGCAATCTATGCTTGAGCAGATTGCTCCAGATGTTGAGGTGCTGCCCCGGGGGAGTGGCAGTGTGTCGATCGAGCAGGAAGGAGCTGTCCTCTATCAGGATGACAGCAGTCCTGCTCCCACCACTGCCACTCCGCCATTGCACTTGTCGTAGCCTGTAACACAGCCATCCCAGGCTGCTGCCGCCCATGCAGAGTTGGTGCAGTCTGCAGTCGGGCCTTCAAGGCCCAGAGCTGGTTGAGGGCATCCTGCAAGGGCATCTGGAGCCTCTGACTCCCAGACTCAGCAGCCTTCCATCAGCCTTGCTGCAGCCACTGGGGTCACATTACGGAGGAGCAGTAGGGTTGGGAGGGGGGAATTGCAAAGGGGAGGGAAATCATTGAGGAAGGTCCAGTAAATAAAATGTTAATAGCAAATGGAGGGAGTGTGTGTACAAAAGTTGATGAGTTTGTAAATATATTGTTCAGTTTGGTAAGAAATAGTTCCATTTGCTAAGAACCAGTTGTGTTTGTTCATAAATTGTTGTGTTTGTTTATTATTAGTTGTGTTTAATAAGACAGAGTTGTGCAGAATTATTTTGATGTATCAAATTTTGTGATATTTCTCATTTGAGCTTTGGCCGGTGATAGGGGCTGCGAGCTGGCTGTAATGATGTGGTTGTTCTGTGCCAATGCCATGTGATATCTCATTTATTGGAAGCTCTGTGTAATGAGGTGTTCACAAACGGCCCTTGCAGAAGCAACATTGAGCGGCTCCCTCCTATGTTGGTGCTGGTCCTCCTCCTCTTCATCCTCCTCCTCCACCTCCTCCAACTCCTCTCCCTCTTCCTCCTCCTGAGGTGGACCTGCAATCCCTGGTGGCAATGGCTTGGCCCTCAGAATGGCCAGGTTGTGCAGCATGCAGCATACAACAATGAAAACGGAGACTCGATCAGGGGACTACTGCAAGGCTCCACCAGAGCGGTCAAGTCAGCAGAACCGTTGCTTTAGCAGGGCAATATTCTGTTTAATCAGGTTCCTGGTGGCGCTATGGCTCTCATTATATGCATGCTGAGGGTGTCTTCAGCCAGGTGGCGAGTGGGTAACCCTTGTCCCCGAGCAGCCAGCCATGAGCTTCATGTGCTGGGTGGAACAGTGCTGGGACACCAGTCTGTCACAGGATGAATATATAGTGGCTGCTGCCAGGATAGCGGGCATTGATGGCAAGGATGCGCTGTCTGTGGTCGCATGCCAACTGCACGTTCAGAGAGTGGTAGCCTTTGCGGCTGCGGAACACCTCTGCATTGTGATGAGGTGCCCACAATGCCACGTGGGTGCAGTCAATGGTGCCCTGAACCATGGGGAAGCCCACTATCCTTGCGAAGCCACATGAGCGTTCATGCTGTTTGTCTCTGGCCATGGCGAATGAGATGTACTCTCTTTTCCTTCTTTACATCTGTCACACCCCGGATGCAGCAATGGGCAGTGAACTGTGAAATGTTTGCAATAACCCCTGTTGAAGCTTGGAAGGAGCCATTGGCGTAGAAATTGAGAGCGACTGTGACCTTCAATGCCACTGAGAGAGACGTCCTGGTCCTGAGCTGAGGCTGGAGCTCTGGCTGCAGGAGGTGGCAGAGCTCTGTGACCACCTCCTTACTGAAGCAGAGCCTTCTAAGGCACTGCTCCTCTGACAGATGAATGTAAGAGAACTGCTCCCGGAATACCCTGGGAGGGTAAGGTCTCCTTTTGAGAGCCCTGTTGGCCCTACTCCCTCTGGCCACGTTTTCCAATCTTTCCCTCTTCCTCCGACGGTGAAGCTGGAGGGCGAGGTCCCATGCCAGTACAGCCCCCATTAAGTGTTGGAAATGTTGCAGTATCAAAAAGTAAGAGAAATGGAACCTAATAAATTTTTGTCAGGAGCAAAACTCCTTCAAGCAGGAAAACGTCAAATGGGTCAAATCGCCTGTCTGCTTCTGTCAAAGTGACAAAAAAAACAGGAAGTGCACGCCTTTAAATAGTGCTCCTGCAGTTTCCAGTTGACTGCAAACCGCCTCCTCTACCTGTTGTTCCTAGTGGCAGGCGCTAAGGCAGGGGGAGAAAATGAATTTCCGGTCCGGGGGGATGCACGGCTGGATGACGTTATGCTCTCCGGGCGCAGGAGTTCGTGGCGGTAGTGGTTAGTGCCACCACAAACCGCCAGGTGAATTTCGCCTGCGACGCTAACATCGCCGCGCCCAGGCAGTGAGTCGTTAGTGCCCCCCAGAGGCGCTAATGGGAGGCACTAACCAACCGAATTTCTCCCCCAAAATATCTTGTTAAAACAGCATTGTTTGTGATGTAATCACTGCAGAAAACTACAGTCACCTGATTCAAGAACAGGTATAACAGAGGTTATAAAGCAGAATGTTATGGAAATTAAGAGCCTACTACATTCTACAAGTATAATAAAAGACATGAATTGGTGAATCATGTAAAATATTTTCTGAAGTGATGACAAAAAGGGCGAATATAATACGTAGCTTTCATTACAAATAGATTATTTAACATATTCAACAACTACAAAACCATTCATCCATTTCTATCACTTGTATTTGTGTAAAAATCTAATGAATCAAATTACGTGTAATATAAAAATTGTAAATGTACTCCTCTTATTGATAATTTTGCTGAGTTCCATCTTGTACTTAGACCAACTATTTTGCTAAGATTGGCAGGATGAATTTCAAACCCCTCGCCACACACCATGGGGGAGTTTTAACCCCCCTCCCTCCACGACAGGCAGGAGAAGGTTGGGTGCAGGTAAATCAGAGGTGGGGGATGCGAATAAGGTGAATCTGGTCAATCTGTTTCATATTACAGTACATAATATGACTATCATGTATGCTGCAAGTAAACACAATGTTAGTCATGATTGTAAAAGTTAATAACTTGATATGCAACTGCTTGTTGTGTCCAAACCATATGCATATAGCAGGATCTTTGTGCATTTACTGAAACAGTATTATTTCTCAAGTTAAGTAGAGCCTTTAGACATATGAAATTGTTTGGTTTATTTATGGTAATTTTTACATTGTTTTCATGCTACATGTCAACAGGCTGCAGTGCAACTACAGAGTATTAACTTAATTATCTGAACCACCGGTATTCAAGGAACTGTTCAACATGATTAATGTGTGTTTGTTATGAGTTTTTCAATGTATGCATGTCAGGGCAACCTTAAATAAATCGCACTGAATCGAGGTAATGTACGATGACGATAAATCAACCTTCTGCTTTACTTTCAACTCTGTTATGATCTGGAACAATTTGCAGCAATTTCTGTGATATACAGGCAGAGGTAATGGCTTTAATGTTACATTTTAAACCACTTAGAAGAAGAAAATATGCTAGAAGCAACTGTACCACATAACAATTTGTATCATTAGTCTCTGATCAGTCATTATTTTGTCTTGCAGCAACTGATATGGCATTACAGCATTGTTTATTACCGCTGGTTATTTAAATAGTATTGTCATAAATAGGGGAAATTCATAGATATGGCAGGGGCGGGGGGGGGGAAATTTAATCCCAAAAAAAGGTTGGTTGGGGTCGGGTGGGAAGTTAAATTGTTAAAAATCTGAATCCTTACCAGAACCCACCCACTTCCAGTTTTAACGGAGGCAGGATGGGGGACAGGCGGCCAACCCACCCCCAGGAGGCGGATCGCCTATTTAAATATTATAATGAGGCTGCTGTGCCTCAGATTTAACCACCATTACAAATTTAACAGTGGCTGGTCTGGTTTTGCAGGCCTCGTGAAACCCGCCAGCTAAACTAAGGCGAAGACTGCTGGATCCAGGAGGTAAGTGCCTAACCCACTCCCTGAGATCGGAGCCCCCCCCCCCGCCCCACCCCCAGGAGGCCTTCGATCCACCCCCAATGCTCTGATTCTTATCATGCGGCTGGCCCCCCGATGACTTCTGCCTCAACCGCACCCACTCCCGCCACCCACCCCCGTGCTCTTCCGGCCTTCCAATCTTGCTCCGGAAACCCACTGTGCTCCTCTGGCCCTCTGATGATGCTCCTAGCCTCCAAATCTGGCTGGCTGCGAGTAGGAAACAGAAGTTTCAAATACAAACCAGGCCCTGCCGTTAAATTCGGCACTGCGGGAAACCCGTTCTCCCAGATTTCCCGACCGCTTCCGAGTCACCCCCGCTCCCAACCCACCAAAATATTAAAATTCAGGCCATGATTTTAATGCAGCACAATGCCAAAACACATTTAAACTGCTTTCTTCGAGAAAGACCTGGTTAACTTACTATTTGTGCCTGTTCGGGGCTGCATGTTTCTGCAATAAATATAGTGCTCTAAAGAGATTTTTGCACCAAAAACTATGAATTATCCAATAATATAAAATAAGCAAAGTTAAAAGTACAACTAAATGTGAAATTATATAACAAAAAATTAGAATTATCAGCTATTTCAAATTGATTTTCTATTGAGGAACAATAAATATACAAATATGCAATAATAGAGCAGTTGCATAGTCAAAGGAGTTCAGATTGCGTGTAAACCTGTAAGAATAGCTTTTAAACATAACCATGAAGTGGTAGCAATGTGATCTTGATCCTTTGCTTTTTCAGAAAATGCAATATTTGCTTCTTATGTGAAAAACAGTATGAGGCCAAAAACCCGCAACCCCAATCCACCATTGTAACTGTTATTTTTATTAGTTCCTGGGATGCGGGCATCGCTGGCAAGGCCAGCATTTATTGCCCATCCCTAATTGCCCTTGAGAAGGTGGTGGTGAGCCGCCTTCTTGAACCGCTGCAGTCCGTGTGGTGAAGGTACCATCATAGCGCTCACATAGTGAGCGAGTTCCAGGATTTTGACCCTGCGACGATGAAGGAACGGTGAAATATTTCCAAGTCAGGATGGTGTGTGGCTCAGAGGGGAACTTGGAGGTGGTGGTGTTCCTATGCGCCTGCTGCCCTTGCCCTTCTAGGTGGTAGAGGTCACGGGTTTGGGAGGTGCTGCCGAAAAAGCCTTGGCTAGTAGTTGCAGTGCATCTTGTAGATAGTACACACTGCAGCCACGGTGCGCTGGTGGTAGATGGGGTGCCAATCAAGCGGGCTGCAATGTCTTGTATGGTATCAAGCTTCTTGAGTGTTGTTGGAGCTGCACTCATCCAGGCAAGTGGAGAGCATGTGAAGGAATAAACTATATAACCTTTTTAGAAAATACACTATCTTATGAAAGAATTCTGGCCTTGTTGAGATAAGACAGTTGTTGACACTGAATAAATAACTTTATTAAAACAGAAGAATGGGTGGCTCCAAATGGGTGGCCTTGTTGGAACAGAACAATGGTCAACCCTGGATTAAACCTCTTGATTAAACCTCTTAAAGATGACACATGAGATAAGGGACGTCTGCCCTTCACACTTATATGGTAAACTCACAATAACTATTGCTGATGTGGCAGTAAGAATTGCAGAAGTCAGCAGAAAGATGAATAGTGATAATTAACTTGGAGCAACAGAAACGTTATGGAATACAACTGAAAAAGGGTATAAATACTGAAATCTCAAATGGGACATCAGAGTCACTTTAATTGGGCAAAGCGAATCTCGACTACAGAGGCGGCTCTGTAGTCTTTCACACTTTGTACCTCGGGGATCGAAGGTAATTTGATATTGATGGATATACTGTATAGAAAATTTTAAGAACTGTAATACTGTAGCGAAGTTAAGATTTAAAAGTAAGATTCTCTGTTAAAAATAAGATCGTATTTTTTTCTCTTTTTAGAACTGTTAACATTGCGATTGACTGATTCACCAACTGTAAATTGCATGTCGGTTCTTTTAAGAAATCTCTATATATTTTTAGGATTGTCTCACATAAGTCTTCTGTATCAATAACTCGCGAACCCAATCTCTGTACACTCTTTGGTGAAGAGGTACATTTCTGAGGGGAGATCTCCGGACCCTCATAATATCCGGGACGTTACAGTCAGGCTAAACGTATTAAAAATGCTATCTGGATGACAATAACATTCTCGGGTTGCTCCTTTCCTTTAGGGAGAGATAGCCCGGACCTTTAGACCCAGTTAAGCATCATTAGGATTTGGCTACCTCAACCTTTAGTGGAAAGTGAACATCTGAGAAATACGCCTGATCCGGGATAGCCCAAAAGTGGCTAGGACTAGTAAATATCCTTTCAGTTGGTGCTCAACGTGTGTGTTAACGACTTGATACAGAACCCTATACTTATATTTATATCTATATCCATCTCGTAGATTGTTAAGTATAGAAGGAGTGCTTTACTGACAGCGGTACTAAGACCCAGATTTAATTCTCTGGGGACGACAAGTCCCTGATCAGGCCTTGTAGAACTTAAATCAGGACTCCCTCAATGTACCACTGAGGTCTAGAAATTTCTTATAAAGTTCATATTAAATCCTAACCGAGATTAGGTCCTCACGAAATGGCAAACCCTGTCAGGAATGGCCAAGTCTTTTTATTAGAAAATTCAAATGATTGCTTTATTAGGGGAAATAATCCTAACCCTATATCTCCACAAGACCAAGTAATAATTTTTGAAATAGAAGGCTTTGATGCCGACGGAGCTGTTAGAACTCATGGCACGATTGCTGTTGATCCCCAGAATCAGGGGATACAGAATATCCAGTGGGATAATCAAACAAATACTCCAAATCCACTGAATTCCTTAATGATAAGGTGCACACCCGTACAATGGGGAGGCCTAATGAATGGTGCCCAACAAGGCGGAGGCAACCATGGACGAATAGTAGGACCTGGAGCAGCCTATATTCCTGGGGGCCATGGATTCCAGTTAAGGTGGCAAGCTCATGATGAAATAAATAACCAGAATCTTCAAGAAGACTATAGACAGCTTAGAATCCATTATAATCAATGCCAGCAGGCACTAGCTCAATCTTATCTCAATGCTAGAGGCGCAGGAATTGCTGACCCAGTAAGCCAACCCCAGCAACCACACTTTGCACCCCTAGGTCAAGTAAACCTGAGCTCTGTCTACACAATGTGTGGTAGACCGGAAAACACCAGCCAGGAAAAAACCTGCTGGATTCTAACTAACCTTGATAAATTGGAAACCTGTTGCCAAGATTGGAATGCCCAACACCTAAGGCAGCTACTACAAATGATGCTAAGTTCAGACTTAATTCCCCCATTAAACCAGTGTAACAACTGGGTTCAAATATACGCCTATGTTCTCACAGCAACTCAGGGAGGGCATGTACTGGGTTCCATCAATACTCACTAATACAGCCACAACTAAAGGGCTGGTAGCTGCCTACAGATTAGGCAAGGTACTCACACAGGATAACTGGGACATTGTCCACGGTTGCCTGGCCGATCAATACCAAAATACCACCCTCAAACTTGCCTGTGAGGGTGCTCTAAACAATTATCGAGATAAACAACAAAGATGGGATAATGTCAATTACATTATCCAATTAAATCATGAGCTCTTAGATCTACCCCAAACTAAACCTATAATGAGACCAGAAACTAGGGATAAAAATACCGGAGAAGGTACCTTTAGTACTCAGAAAAAAGGACCGCGTAGACCCAAGTCTCAAGTCCACCCCGCCCAGACACAAACTCGTGGCTCGGGACCCCCAGGAGGGTATTCCAGAAGGTTTACACCCCCAACTTGCTCACAACACAAGAAAGATTTCTCCCAGGAAAGATGGGATCGACAAGGGGCTAGACCTCGAAAGGAAAGCAAAGGACAGTGGACTCCCTATGGGGACAGCTTTTACCCTGGCCAAAACTATCAGAGAGCCATGGGAGGATACCGGGAAAACCGAAATAGGGATCAAAATGATTCCTGGTAGAACCAACATCCACCTTAACAGGAGGATCGTCGAGATAATAAACGGTCCGACAGACCCCCTAAGGGATCTGGAAAGCATGATACCCCCAAGAGGGAGGAACAAAAATCAGTCAAAATGATCAAAGACAAGGCAGCAAATGAAACTCAGGAGTCTAAGGATGAACAATCTCAGGATTGAAGGCCAGCCAGGGCCCCTTGAATTCCCCAATGCCCTGGCAACCTTGCCCACAAACACACAAGTGAAGGCACTGTTTGATACGGGAGCTGATTACACTGTAATGGATGCCGAAATTATAAAAGCTAAGTGGACAGATTTGAGGAGCTCAATTTGTAAAAAAAAACATTAGGGAGATTCACACAAGGTAAAACCCAAATAATTAATTTTTACAAAGTACCTATTACTATATACGGAATCACAGTGACCCTAGATGTAGGACTGGTAACACAATTGGCCTGTTCCCTCATTATAGGACAACCAGGCATGAAACATTACCTTAAGATCTCAACCAGACCTGTAGAAGCATCCACAGACCAGGATGACAGGGAAAAACATGTTCGGACACAACTTGATCGAACTTGCCTAGAGGGGGAGAAAAAAACCTCTACAACGCCATCCAAATCAATGTGGAAAGATAGACATCAAACCTGTAGGATTCGCAAAATTTCCACATTTCCCCAAAGGTTATTATTAATAAAAGGGACCCTGCGTGGACATTTTAAAAAGGGTACCCAAAGATGGCGTCCGCACCTCGTGGCCGAAAGCCTGTAAGATTTTAAAAGCTTGGACTCTGTGGCACAAGCAGCTTGTGGAGAAATCGAAACCTAACATGCAGTTTCTGTGAAGGGCTTTTGTATTTTGAAAAAGCAGACAGCAGGACTTTGAATATGCATTAAGCCAAATCGGAGACAGATAAGAACCAGTTAGGCCTATACTTGAGGCTATCAAGCAATTTGCATAAATAATCGGAAACAGCTTAAGGAAGCCATCGAGGCTGGTCAGGCCGATGAAGATGCATTAATAACAATACAGCTCAGACATCAGGCCAGTAGATGCGATTACCGACCATCTAAAAACAGTTAGTTTAGATTGCTACCATTATTTAAACTAGCCTGCCAAGATTGGGACAATGAACTAACCTGATTTGGCGCGCAGATAAGGGCCATCCGAAGGAGCATAACTGAAGGCCCCGGGTAGCAATCTCTCTCTCTGGCTCTGGCTCTCGCTCCTGCTCCTCGCCCTCGTGGCTGCTGCTCTTCCCCCGTCCGCGAGGCGGGATGAGACGAGGTGAGGAGGCGAGACGAATTGGGAAGACGAATGGGAAGACGATTGAAGAAAAGCTTTGAATAATCGGGCCTTCAATCCAGCCGACCTGTGACTATCTTCATACAAACTCCAACTGCCGCCCGAGGAAGAGGAACCATCATCCCTGCGAGGTAAAGTACCCAAGCAAAGACTTTAACCTTGGGGTACTGGTACCTGGACGACACCCTTGCAGCGCCCCGAGACCACGTGACGATGGCAGGCTCCAGAGAGCACAAAGAGTGAACCCCAAGCCCCACCGTTGTTTGAATTCAGCAGATTTTTGGATTGGTGAGCATGAATTCTGGCCCCTCATAGCGTAATCTAGTTAGGTATAGGGGGTGGGATAAGGATAAGGGGATTGTTAAGATAGTTGTTTTCCCTCGATGTGCCGTGTGTTCCCCATTCCCTGTATAAGTGTAGTTATTTTGTATTTGCCTGTAATTTTACACTAGTAAATGCTCATAAGTTTGTGTTAATTTCTGTTTTCTGTTTGATAAAATCTTGGTTTTGCTTACATCCAAACCACCTGTCTACTCGAGTCTTTTCTGTATCGCCGCCTGTACCTAAGTCCGGTGTCTAGAACCCAGGGGCGTGGGAGCGATTCGAACCACTCAGAAACAGTCAGGGGCATAACTGACTGGGCGCACGCGCCAACCCCACCACCCCCTACAGAAATGGCGACCGCAGCAGGACACCGGCAACAGGGTTGCGATACAGTAGACAATGGTTCGGATGAGCAAACTATGATGGAGGAAAGGATTTCTGATTATGTGTTTAGCAAGGTGAATATCACTAAGAAGTGGATCACCACTCTGTTAAAGGCTGGGCGTCCGGTAGATGCAGCAGCTAAGTGGACAGAGGGAAAGGAACACAAGAAGTCCTTAGAGAAGGCAGGTTGGCTGATGTGTTTTAAAAAGCAAGTCCAGCTTTTGGACAGGCTCGTTTCAGCACAGGCAGCCGAGTTGAGGGAGTCAGCCCTGGAGATCCAGGATAAGGCTCTTGCAGGGGAAAAGTTATTAGTAGCTTTGCAGGCCCTGAATCAGGAGAGAGTGCATTTAATGGGAGAACACAAGGACCAGTTGGGATACCTACGGTGCCAAATCACTGAGGCCAAGGGAAGTGAGTTAAGGTTGCGGGAGAAAAACGCCCGCCTGGCAAGGCAGATTAGGGAACAGGAAGAGAAAGTACAGGAGGTAAAGGCAGCATACAAGCTAGCGAGTGAACAGGGGTTTGAGGAGGCAGACCACGGACCCTGTAAAGAGAGGATAGAAAATCTGAGCCGGGCCCTCTGGAAGGCAAAAGGCATGGTATGCCTTATAAGCCCAAAGGCAGGCCAGGCAGATTTTATGGGGAACGAGGGGAGGACAGTTCCAACGTCACCGGTAGTGCCTAGGGACGACCCGGTTGATGCTGGCTGGCACAAACCTAAAAAACAGTGGCCTATCCAAGACCATGAGGGAAATTTAGATCTCCTAACAACCCTCAAAGAACTAACAGAACAGGGTGTCTTAATAAAAATGGCATCTAGAACTAATTCACCATTGTTTGGTGTTGCTAAACCAGATGGGAGGTGGAGATTAGTGGTCGATTATACAGCCTTAAATAGGGTAACGGCCCCACATACTGCACAACAGCAAAATTCCACAGCACTTCTCTCTGGAATCATGAGGGGAAAATATAAATCTTGTATTGATCTAGTAAACGGCTTCTGGTCCCATCCAATCGAAAAAGCTGATTGGCCAAAAGCAGCGATGACTGGACCCGATGGGTATCAGTACTGCTGGACTAGATTGCCCCAGGGATTTCAAAACCGCCCCGTTCTCTTTTCAGCCCACATCATTGATCTTTTAAAAGACCTACCTAACGTCAATTCTTATGTGGATGATATATACCTGTCACATGACAATCTCCAAGAGCACTTGAAAGTCATTGGTAGTGTTTTATCCAGACTTACTACCCGCTGGTTACTTAATCAACATAAAAAAGAGTCAACTAGTTAGGGAAGAGGTAGATTTTCTGGGCCTACGATTAACTGGAAATGGTAGAGGATTAACTCAATCCTATAAAGAAAAATTAGCCACCATTAAATATCCTAAAACTCTGAAAAACCTGCAAGCAAGTTTAGGACTCCTGAATTTTGCTCGATCCTTTACGCCAACCTTTGCTGAGCTCTCAGCACCCCTGTATGCTAGAGTGGGCGAAGCAGCAAAAGGACCATTCATATTTTCACCAGACGATTACTCAAAATTGCAACAATTATGCCGCGAGGTACAAAAAGCCATAGACCTGGAACAGAGGGGATTACAAGTTCCCCTCAATATTCACCTCAGGTCATCACCTAAAGTGGCAGCTGCAGTTTTCTATAATGAAAAGAGCATTGTGCCCATTCAGTTCCATTCTTATAACTTTTCCAATGTTGAAAGGAGGTACATTAAAAAAGAAAGGGTCATGACTATGGTAGTCCAATGCCTCATCAAGGCACGAACCCTTCAAGGGAAATACCCCATTACCATCTGTGCTGAGATTCCCGATTTAAGATCAGTATTGAGGATGGCCTCTGATGAAAAAAGAGCCACCCAGATCCGGTTCTTAAATGATCCTACACTCATTTTTAAATTCCTATCCCCGGAAATGGACTTCGAGCATCTCCCCATCATGGAGGATGATGATACGAAGGAGGGAATCAGACAAATGCCTATGAGACCGCTCACAGTGCCATCAAGTCATTTACTGTGATGGATCCTCAGCTGGGATGGGGATAGTAGCAGGGGCTTTTCGAGATTCCTATTCTTTTTATCCAGAAGACTTACTGTCCATACCCCTTAGCCATAAGACAGCACAATATGCTGAAGCCACAGCACTACAGTATGCTTTAGAAAAGGCAGACCCTATTAAATCCACATTAATCTGTACAGATAGTGACTATTATACAAGAGGATATAACCAAGATCTAGTTTTCTGGGAACAAACAAAGTTTACCAATCATAAGGGTAAACCCATAAAACATAAGTCATTGTGGGAAGACATTCTCCGTTCGAGGATGGGGAAACAGAATTGTCAGGTGATTCATGTAAACGGGCATACCACTGGGACAGTACACTCAAAAGACAACAGTCTTGCAGACAAACAAGCAAAATGTTCGGTCTGCATGACACCTGTAAGGGGTCTTTTTAACGAGCTTGTGGTGTGCGAGATCGATTCTTGATTTCACACTGCTCGTGAGCGGTTTCGAAGCGCTCCCCCCTCACTGATTCTAGACACTGGACTCATTGCCAGACTACCTTGATGTGTTGGCCCAACTTGTGACTCGGAAGACAAATGGATCAGGTGAGACAAGGTAAGTTTTAAAATTAATGGTTTCTTTATTTATAAGGAGAATAAAAACACAGGGAACAAAGAAACAACACAGACAAAATCATTAACATGCCTCCCAATGGGAACTAAAATTTAACACACAAGAATTACTTTGACTATCTTAAAATACATCAATTCATTAGCTGCGGTATAATAAAACGGGGGTGGGGAAAGCGCGCGGTACAACGAAGGATAAATAACACTCCCGATTACAAAGCCCTTAATATTAAAACCCTCCCGTCTCTAAAGTATCCCTCTACTAGGTCAGTTAGGTGGAGTTGGGCCTCTATGCTCACCAGGGTTTTAAAACTGTCCTCGACCTTGGTGCTCCTGTAGCTTCCGGGATTCCTGACTGGTCTTCCTTCTGGGACGGGCTCCTGAACCTGCTCTCCTGCTCGAACTTGTAGAACCTCCATGCTCCTCGAACCGTAATCGAACCTCCTAATCGGACCTCTCCACTCGAACCTGTAAAGTCTGTGGGTTGTATAGCGAAGTAATACACAGACTACAAGAGTAACTTTAACAGGACTTTACTATTCGAAGGTCAGGGCGAATCTGCCCCATAAATCCTGACACAGCACTTATATACTGGTGTGGTCACCGTCGGTATTACAGTATACAGCAGCCAAGATAAAGTAGTGCCACACCTAAAATAGTTCTCTTAAAGGTGAACGGTTACATACAATAGTTCCCTTAAAGGTAGAACAGTTACATACACTACAATCCTCCTTTTTTAGCTTACAACATACTTATTCTCCATTAAACATACATGTATTCAACTTCATGTAAAACAATTCACAGATATAGTCTCTGTGGAAAACAGTTCACAATTTCAGTCTCTGTGGAAAACAGTTCACAGATTTAGTCTCTGTGGAGGCGTCTCCTGTGCTTCTTAACTCAGTCCGGACAACGCCTCCGTGGTGTAGCAGTTCCCGGTGGTGTAGTCGGTTCCGTTGCTGGAGTGACTCATCCAATAGTCCTTCCCTAAACTTAACAGCTTGAACTTCCGTCACTTCTGAACCAGCATTGCTGACTTTTAAAAACCACTGGATTCCTTGGGAAGTTTTTCTACTTCCAACTGATTTGGCTCCATTCGGAGGGAGCACGTGCGTGGTCTGGTAGAGGTGATAATGGTTCAGATGGTCATTATTTTCTGCTTCGTCTTTTCCTTTTCTGCTTCTTGGAGACTCTCTGGGCTCCACTGTCAGCTGCCAGCTGCCTGCACAGTTCCTCCCGTAGTAGCGCCACCATCTCCCGATGTTCCTTAGACTTTTTGTGATTCATCAAGGTTTCTGCACTTTGGGAGTTTTCATCACAAGCTGGGCAGAACAGGTCCTCGTAATATTCGGTGTCGCTCAACAGGTCATGGTAATATTCGGTGTCGTCCTGAGTTAAGCCAGCGGGAGGGTCTTCTATTTCCTCCCTACCCAGCTGGATGTTAGCCAACTTTTGTTCCAAATCCTGACATCTTTCCTGAAGAGACTTCTTCATGTGTTCAGCTTCATCCCGCTTTTCCTGGGCTTCCTGCAAGTCTTTTACTAATGACATCATTTGTGATTTCAATACTTCAACTTCATTCGGTGATTGATTGATTCAATCCCTCTACTGAAGTAGCTGTTTCAGCATTCTGTTGTTCTGCATTGACGTGAGTCAGCGTACTTTCGGCATCCAAGAGCGGCTCTGCTGCAGCCTTCTCAGTCTGTGTTGCCACCTCAGCTATTTCAATAACTTTTGAGAGTTCCGAACCCCTTTTCTTTGAAGATTGAGGCTCGCGTTCAAGTTTTTCCCTTTTCAGGGTCTTGTCCCTCAGCATATGAAGAAGTTGGCTGACTGTTAACTCTTCTGCCATCATCCATTTCCCATTAGCTGCAGGGCTGTTTATAAACTTGCCCTGGGGCTCCTTTGCTGTTTCTACTTTGCCATCATCCGCAGCCTCCACCATTCGAATTTCCACAAATGAATCGTCCGGTGATGCCGCACCCAACTTCAGTAGGAGCTCGGAAGTCATGTCGACCAAATCAGCCTTTTCTGCCTGCAACCTGCTAACAAGCGCCTTCAGTTGCTGCACATCTTGTTCCACCAGATTAGAGCACGCACCTTCAGAAACCGAATCAGCTTTGATTCGTTTGGCCTCCTCTCGCAGATGGTTTGTGTGCTCCTGCTCCCTTTTCTCCCTCAGCTGCTTCTGTTGTCTTTCCAGATTTTCCCATTCGGTATCATAGAACTTTTTCATTGCTTTCATCTCTTGCTCGAGACAGCAATTCAATTGTTCTAATTGCTGTCGTAATCTGAAATAAGTTTGCGTTCGAGCTCGATGTTCCTCAGTAATATATATGTCTGTAACTTGAACAGACTCAGAATTCTCTGTCAAGCTATGTTGTTGTTGTTCAGAGGAATTCTGTTCTGAAACTTTGTTCTCCTCTGGAGCATAAGCCTTTATGCCCACATTCGTTCTACCAACCTTAGTCAGCAAGTTCATTTTAGACTTATCTTTCATGCTTGGGCTGGTCTTATCGTCATCCGTTTCAGAGTCTGAGCTGATTGTCTGCCCCGAGTCCTCACTCGTTATTGCTTTGAGGTAGTGCCATTCCATGTCTATTTTCTTGATCCACTCCCGTCCTAGAAGTGGTGGTCCTCCCTCAGGTAGTACGTATAAGTCCATTCTGGGGTGTTCTTTGCTCCTGTCTCTCACCTTGACTCTTATCTTTCCCATGGGGTATACTTTATGCCCCGTGTATGTCTGCAATACGAACTTGGTATCTCTCAAGGGTATATGTGAGAATAGCCGGTTGTAATCCCTTCGATTTATGACTGATAGGGCTGATCCAGTGTCCAATTCCATTCTCACTTGGACTCCGGCTATTTTTAGCATGACCCAGATAGTTTGTAGATCAGCTTCCTTACTCACATTATGAATTCTCAGACTACCCAGTTCCTGGCCGCTTGGGTCTGAATCCGAATTCTGTTCATCTGAACTCTTCTCAACCACCTTGTGTACTTTGTTGTACTTTTCCTGTGATGGCTTTTTTTTTTGGTTGTTGGTCTTCTTCCCTGACCAGCATACTTTGGCTATGTGACCCAGTTTGCCACATTTCCTACAGTCCTGGTTTTTAAACCAGCATTGGTTCTGGTCGTGTGTTGTCTTCCCACAACGATAACATTTCGTTGCACCCGAAGTAATTTGATCCACACTGAGGACCGTTGCCTTCAGCTGCATTTCCGCAGTTCCTTTCGCTGCGGCTTCGTGTGATGCTGCAATAAGGACAGCCCTATCCAGTGTAAGGTCGTTCTCTTCGAGCAGTCGCTTTTGCGTTCCTTCCTTCGACAACCCGCACACGAACTTGTCTCGCAATGCCTCTGTCAGATTTCCTCCAAACTGGCAGTATTTCGCTAGCCTACGCAGTTCGACCAAGTATTCTGCGTTGCTTTCCTCTTTCCGTTGCGTTCTCGCATAAAATTTGAATCGTTCCGCCAACATCAGCGGTGTGGGGTTCAAGTGATCCTTCAGAACAGCAACAATATTATCGAAGGTTTGATCCGCCGGTTTAACTGGTGCTAGAAGATGCTTCAATAGCCCGTATGTCTTCGCCCCCATCGAGTTTAGCAAGGTTATAGCTTTATCATCATCCTCTATTTTATTGGCCTCACAATATATCTCAATGCGTTCTACATACGTGGCCCAATCTTCTACCTCGGAATCGAAATCGTTGATGTTACCACGCTTAGGCATCTTCACCTCCCTGATAAACAACAACGAAATATTTCTTTAACTCTTTTTTTTTACAAGATGGCGGTTTCCCCGCGCTTATCTTCTTTCCCCGCCCCTTTCAAAATAGCGGTTCCCGCTTCTGTCTTTTTCTCTGCCTACTGGCGGCTTCCCGCGGTTTCCCGCGCTTATCTTCTTTCCCCGCCCACTTTCAAGATGGCGGTTCCCGCTTTTCTTCCTCTGGCGGGAGGGGTAAGCTTTTCCCTCGGGCGACGGCCGCTGGCTTTCGGGGTTCGCAGCCTGCTCTTCGGCTTCAGCGCGTTCCCTTCTCTCGGCCGGGCAACCGGCTCTGGGTACAACCCGTTGACGGCGAACGGTCTCAGCCGCTGGCTGGATCTCGCTTAGTTTCCCTCGCTCGGGCTCTGTCTCTCCGGTGCTGGGTACAACCCGTTGACGGCGAACAGTTTCAGCCGCTGGGCTGGATCTCGCTCAGTCTTCCTCGGGCTCTGCCTCTCCCGCTCGCGCGGCTCTCGCTCGCTCTCTCTCGGGCTCTGTCTCTCCCGCTCGCGCAGCCCTCGCTCGCTCTCTCTCGGGCTCTGTCTCTCCCGTTCGCGCGGCTCTCGCTCGGGCTCTGTCTCTCCTGCTCACGCGGCTCTCGCTCGCTCTCTCTCGGGCTCTGTCTCTCCCATTCGCGCGGCTCTCGCTCGGGCTCTCAATCGCGCCTCCCAGCTTCTCGCAGTCCGGTGCTTTCCTCCCCGGCTGTGGCTGAGTTCTCCGTGGCTTATTTATGTTTATATCTTCCCGCGCCTTACGATCCCGGTCGCAGCGCCTCGTGGTCGCAGTATATGTCCGGCCTTTTTCGCCGTCGCGGTCTAGTCGTCTCACGACGCTCCCCAGCCCGCTTGCACCGCGGCTTCTGCTCCACGCTGCCCCAGTCTCAGCGCCTCTGGGCCCGACTTCTGTCCGGCTCCTTTCCCCCTCGACCGTGGTCGAGTGCACCGCCCTTATCCTCCGTTTATTTGTTTCTATTTTCCCTTTACTCACAGTCACCGTGGCCGACTTGCTTCTCGTGTTGATCGGCTCACTCACCACCGTGGCAGAAGGGACAATCCGTGCCTGTTGCTGATGGAAGACTTCGTGTTTGAAATCTTCCTCCTTTCTTGGTCTGCAGACTCGAGTTTTCTCTCAGCAAAACGACGAGGGCGGGTGCCTCTTCTCGACGCTCGTTTACTTCTTCAGAAGTATTGTTGCCGCAGGGTAAGATCGAACTCGTCGCCACAGTAAAGTCTGTGGGTTGTATAGCGAAGTAATACACAGACTACAAGAGTAACTTTAACAGGACTTTACTATTCGAAGGTCAGGGCGAATCTGCCGCATAAATCCTGACACAGCACTTATATACTGGTGTGGTCACCGTCGGTATTACAGTATACAGCAGCCAAGATAAAGTAGTGCCACACCTAAAATAGTTCTCTTAAAGGTGAACAGTTACATACAATAGTTCTCTTAAAGGTAGAACAGTTACATACACTACAGAACCGTTCAACTTAACCTTAACCTCTCGTTGTTCTCTGCCTCCGATCGTACCTTCTGCCCGTCGATTTTTCCCCCAACAGTTATACCGTTTCCTTGCCCTTATCTTTGGCGCCAAATCAGGGGTTTTCTTTTGTCAAAGTTTTGGGCCGGCTACTTTGACAAAAGCTGGTACTTTAGTTTAACGACTTTAATCGTGGCCGAAACCAAACTGATGGGTTATGTCCCGTGTCCCGCTGAGTTTGATGCAGATAATGGGTCTTGTCTGTGCTCTGTGATTTCAGTGATGGGTTTACGTTTATCTGGCGATTAACATGACCTTTTCAAGTGCAAGTCCTTTGTTTTTGACTTCGTTACTGCTGCTACCTTCATTACCATATCAATTGCAGTCAGTCTGGAATTTTCCAATCAGTGGTGACTCAGGTTTCTTTAAGGTATTGCAGTGGTATGTCCTTCTGAAATGAGTCATGTGATCTGCCGACTCCATCTTGTGCTCTTAAAAATGTGGCCATTTCAGGGGTTTTAAAATGTAGGCTGTATTTTCCTGGATTTTGCGAATCCTACACACCCCCTCGAGAGGGGCCTGCCAATATTAGTGTTGTCACTAGGGCAGAATGGGCAGCTAATCAGGATGAGGAACTAATTCAGCTATTAGACTCAACAAAAGAGAATCCACCAGGATATCCATCAAAGTACTTTTACTTGGAAACCCCTGCTGGTTGTGCTAGTTAAGTTGCCCAATGGAAACTGAGAAGTACCCCCGAGACACAAACGAGAACAGCTTGTAAAAGCTCACGAGGGCAGAGGTCAAGCACATTGTGGTGCCAGAACAACATTCTGCAAATTGACTCCCTTATATTGGTGGTCAGGCAATAACATACGTGGCAAATTGTGAGCCATGCAATTTAACCAATAAGTCATCACTAATTAAGCCACCACCATTCTTTTTTAACTTCATTGGACCACTTCCCCCGTCTTTGGGATACAGACATGTTCTTGTTTGTGTTGATGGATGCACTTCCTTCTACTGGTTGGTCCCCACAAAAACTGTTTCGGAAAACGCACTCGCCAATGCTATTACTGATATAATTACTGTAGCTGATGCACCCAAAATCCTACACTCCGATCAAGGCAGAGCCTTTGTCTCTGAGGTCTTCAAAGACTACTGCGAACAAAGGGGGATTGGGTTAGAGCACAGCACATCACGTCATCCGCAATCAGCGGGGCTGGTGGAATGTAAAAACCAGGAAGTAAAAAAGCTATTGGTCAAACTGTTGAGAATCAGGGGAAATAAGTGGGCCACCATCATACCGGAAGTGCAGCTATCACTTAATAATGTGCCCGCATCTGCATCAGGGACAGTGTCCCCTAAAACTCCATATTATCTAATGTATGGGGTTGAGATGCATACACGGTTTACCCATGGTTCTTTTATTGCCTCTACACTCTCTGATTCCTTGACCCGACAGCAACAGTTAGATTTAAAAAAAGAAATAACAGACGAGATACATCAAATTGATCAGAGGATAAGGGAGACAAATAGGCAGAAAAAATTGACAAACAAAGCATGGCAACCTCTAGCAGGAGAATGGGTACAGGAAAAGAAGTTCGAGCAAAGACCTGGTTTAAGACCGAAGTGGAAAAAACCTGTTCAAATACGTTCCATTATTAATGAAAGAACTGTTGAAATACCTTTAAATCAGCCGAATGGCAAACAAACTCTTAAAACTGTCTCCATAGACAATCTAAAAAGATGTCCTGTGGGATACCGAAATGGAGGAACAATACAAGGTGCAGTCGTACACTGTCTTCCAAGACCCAGCTTGGAGCACGACACCGGAAACGGATGCAATCGAATTACTGATGACGGTCAGCCAGACAATGTTGCCGACTCCTCCACACAATGCTTGGCAACGTCTCAGAAATTGGTTTTGCAAAAAGCCACAACCGAAATGAGTAAAGGCCAACAAGTTACTTCAACGAAGGAGGGAAAACACTGCAGTTGGAGAAGGAATCAACTGAGCTTCTGGCAAGGCCTTTAAGAAAACAAGGAAAACCAAAGTCTCCTGATGACAGAATTTACCTCTCTAATGATTCATCATCGTTTGAGGAACAGTTTGATAATACTTCTTTCCTGATATACCAATCGGATGTGTATAGAGTGGTTGTGCCTTTAAATCAATTTTTTATGGACTTTATAAAATCAAGTGACTCTTCCTGACGTCACAAGAAACATTCTACATCAATGAACACCTGCTCACTCCAACAGTCTTCTCTGCTACTAGCAGAATCTGTCTTCACGATGGATCAATGGAACAGCGATCCAGAGCACAGCCTTCAGAAAATTGCAGATTTCGTCAACCTTCAGCCAGCTCCAACAACGTCTCGTTGACTCGTATGAATACCTCACCTCTATGGAACGTACATCTGCCAATTGGACATTCTAATTACATATTGTTTCGCTAATTGCATGACAATGTACCTATCATTCTTTTAATTTCTGTCCAATTTAAAATAAGGCAAAACATTGTCCTGGGGATGACTTAGAGGAATTTTAATGTAGCACATGATTAGACTCATGTAAATCTCATGAAATTAATGTTTTTTAATGTACTATTGCAACCTTATTTGAAAAATTGACCAAACCCTGCCCTTGATGCTCGAGTCATTTTTTGGTCAAGAGGGGGGTGTGAAGGAATAAACTATATAACCTTTTTAGAAAAATACACTATCTTATGAAAGAATTCTGGCCTTGTTGAGATAAGACAGTTGTTGACTCTGAATAAATAACCTTATTAAAACAGAAGAATGGGTGGCTCCGAATGGGTGGCCTTGTTGGAACAGAACAATGGTCAACCCTGGATAAATGATCTTGATTAAAACTCTTAAAGATGACACATAAGATAAGGGACATCTGCCCTTCACACCTATATGGTAAACTCCCAATAACTATTGCTGATGTGGCAATAAGAATTGCAGAAGTCAGCAGAAAGATGAATGGTGAAAATTAATTTGGATCAACAGAAACATTATGGAATACAACTGAAAAAGGGTATAAATATTGAAGTCTCAAATGGGACAACAGAGTCGCTTTAATCGGGCAAAGCGATTCTCGACTACAGAGGTGGCTCTGTGGTCTTTCACTCTTTGTACCTCGGGGATCGAAGGTAATTTGATATTGATGGATATCCTGTATAGAAAATTTAAAAACTGTAATACTGTAGCGAAGTTAAGATTTAAAAGTAAGATTCTCTGTTAAAAATAAGATTGTATTTTTTTCTCTTTTTAGAACTGTTAATGTTGTGATTGACTGATTCACCAAATGTAAATTTTAAGAAATCTCTATATATTTTTAGAATTGTCTCGCATAAGTCTTCTGTATCAATAACTCGCAAACCCAATCTCTGTACACTCTTTGATGAAGAGGTACATTTCTGAGGGGAGATCTCCGGACCCTCATAATATGTGGGATGTTACAGTCTGGCTAAACTTATTAAAAGTGCTATCTGGAGGATGGTAACATTCTCGGGTTGCTCCTTTCCTTTAGGGAGCGATAGCCCAGACCTTTAGATCCAGTTAAGCATCTTTAGGATTTGGTTACCTCAACCTTTAGTGGAAAGTGAACATCTGAGAAATACGCCTGATCCAGGATAGCCCCAAAGTGGCTAAGTCTAGTAAATATCCTTTCAAGTATTCCATCACATTCCTGACTTGTGCCTTGTAGATGGTGGAAAGGCTTTGGGGAGTCAGGAGGTGAGACACTCGCCGCAGAATACCCAGCCTCAGACCTGCTCATGTAGCCACAGTATTTATGTGGCTGGTCCAGTTAAGTTTCTGGTCAATGGTGACCCCCCAGATATTGATGGTGGGGGATTCAGCGATGGTAATGTCGTTGAATGTCAAGGGAGTGGTGGTTAGGCACTCTCTTGTTTGAGGTAGTCATTGCCTGGCACTTGTGTGGTGCGAATGTTATTTGCCACTGATCAGCCCAGGTCTGAATATCGTCCAGGCCTTGCTGCATGCGGGCCTGGACTGCTTCGTTATCTGTGGAGTTGCGAATGGAACTGAACACTGTGCAAGCAACAGCGAGCATCCCCACTTCTGACCTTATGATGGAGGTAAGGTCAGTGATGAAGCAGCTGAAGATGGTTGGATCTAGGACACTGCCCAGAGGAACTCCTGCAGCGATGTCCTGGGGCTGAGTTGATTGGCCTCCAACAACCACAACCATCTTCCTTTGTGCTAGGTATAAGAACATAACATAAGAAATAAGAGCAGGAGTAGGACATTCCGCCCCTCGAGACTGCTCCGCCATTTAATGAGATCATGGCTGATCTGATTTTGGCCTCAACTCCACTTTCCTGCTCGCTCCCCATAACCCTTGACTCCCCTGTTGCTCAAAAATCTGTCTATTTCAGCCTTGAATATAGTCAATGGGTTGGATTTTCCAAGCCCCGAGGAGGCGGGCATGGAGGCGGGACAGCCTGTAAACTCAGAGAAAGTGGGGGCGGATGGTAAAGCCGCCCCCATCCCAACTCCATACCCTTTTTCCAGAAGGCAGGAAGATGTGTAGCTTCGGGTCCTGTCTCCTGGAGGCGGGAAAGGCATTTAATCCTTTAAACTGCCTGTTAACAGGTAGTTAACAGGCAGAAAAAATGATTAGTGCCATTTTACCTTCACAGGTGAAGGCTTCACGACCTCGGAGAACCCCGTCGGGTTGGAGGAGACATGGAGGAGGTCTGCGGCGGTCAGAGGCACCTGGAAGTAAAGTGTAGAGGTGAGTGATGGGTGCAAGTGTGGAGTGGTAAATCGGGAGAGCCGACATCCTGCTTGTCAATTTCACAGAATGGCTGTTGGAACCTCCATTCCAATAGCCATGTGAAATTTGCAAATTTGAAAAGTTTGATGAGTCCTCAACACAAGGGCTCATCAAAACTAAAGAGAATATCAGGGCTGGATTTTCATTCAGAAGTCGGGTTGGAGGCGGGACTCCAACTTTCGGGGCTGTAGTCCCGCCTCCATCGAGATGTGGCCAATCCACGCGATTTTAACTTGATTGACCTTGTTGAGCCGGCCCAGCGGTCTCAGCAGGCCAATTAAGGGCCACCGGGCAACAGGTGACGTCACAGACTGAAATTTCATCTGTCAAGACGTTTTGACAGATGAAATATCAGTGTTTCACAGCTGTTTGAAGCTGTCAAACACTGACAGTCTTACTTCTAACATGAGTCCTTCTCCACAGACTCAGTTAGAAATCTCTCCTGCACAGAAAGCTGCAGGCTGTCACTTTTGACAGATCGCAGCCATTCTGCTTTCTGTGCCGGTGAGATGAGGGACTCCCCGAACCTAAAGAAAGGAAGGCTGAAAAGGTAAGAAAATGTATGTAAAACTTATTTAATCACTTTAGACACACCAAACACACTTACCTTTGCACTCATGCACACATCACTCACCTGAACACTGACATCTCGACCCCTCCAAGCCCTTCAACCCGACGGCCCGACTCCTCCAACTTGGCATGCTTTGGAGCTGTCGGGAATCCCATAGTTCAAGCTTAAAAATAGGGATTAGGCTAAAAACTGCCTGTTAACTACCTGTTAACAGGCAGTTAATTGGCACTAATCCCTTCGCGCCTCGGGTAGGCGGGTCCCAGTGCGGGGCGGGTACCTGCCTCCTTTGAAACTGGCATGGAGGCGGGTTGGGGGCGGGATGGGGTCGGGACCCCCGATTTCGGGAATTTAACCACCCGCATGCCTCCAATCCCGACTCCACGGCACACTGAAAATCGAGCCCTCAGTGTTTGACAGCTTCACAGAGCTGTCAAACGCTGACATTTCTTCTTTCAAGAAGTCTTGACAGATAGCACATCTGACATTGATGTGATCTGTCAGTGACTTCCTCCCTAATTGGAATGCTGAGCCCGCAGGGCGGGCTTAACAAGCTCAATCAGGGCAAAATTCCTCTGGTTGGTCAGGCGAGGATGGAGGCGGGACATTGACACGACAAGCAGCTGTCCCACCTCCAACTCTCCTCCATTCACAAAATCCAGCCCAATGACTCAGCTTCCACAACTCTCTGGGGTAAAGAATTCCAAGGATTCACGACCCTCTGAGAGAAGAAATTCCTCCTCATCGCCGTCTTAAATGGGCGACCCCTTATTCTGAGACCATGCCCGCTTGTTCTAGATTCCCTGACGAGGGGAAACATCCTCTCAGCATCTACCCTGTCCAACTCCCTCAGAATCTTATACGTTTCAATAAGATCACCTCTCATTCTTCTAAACTCCAATGAGTATAGGCCCAACCTCCTCAACCTTTCCTCATAAGACAACCCTTCCATCCCAGGAATCAACCTAGTGAACCTTCTCTGAACTGGCTCCAATGCAGGTATATCCCTCCTTAAATAAGGGGACCAAAACTGTATGCAGTACTCTAGGTGTGGTCTCACCTGCGCCCTATGCAGTTGTAGCATGAATTCCCTACTTTTATACTCCATCCCCCTTGAAATAAAGGCCAACATTCTATGTGCCTAACTAATTACTTGCTGCACCTGCATGTTAACCTTTTGTGTTTCATGTAGGAGGACACCCAAATCCCTCTGTACCACTGCATACTGTAGTCTTTCTCCATTTAAATAGAAACATAGAAACATAGAAGATAGGAGCAGGAGTAGGCCATTCAGCCCCTTGAGCATGTTCCACCATTTAATGAGATCATGGCTGATCATCCAAATTCAGTACCCTGTCCCTGCTTTCTCACTATATCCCTTGATCCCTTTAGCCTTAAGAAATATAGCTAACTCCTTGAATATATTTAATAAGTTGGCCTCAACTGCCTTCTGTGGTAGAGAATTCCACAAGTTCACCACGCTCTGGGTGAAGAAATTCCTCCTCATCTCAGTCCTAAATGGCTTACCCCTTATCCTTACACTGTGACCCCTGGTTCTGGACTCCCCCGCCATCGGGAACATCCTTTCTACATCTAGTCTGTCTAGTCCTGTTAGAATTTTATAAGTTTCAATGAGATCCCCTCTCATTCTTCTAAACTCTAGCGAATATAAGCCTTATCGACTCAATCTCTCTTCATACGCCATTCCTGCCATCCCAGGTATCAGTCTGGTGAATCTTTGCTGCACTCCCTCCATGGCAAGAACATCCTTCCTCAGATAAGGTGACCAAACTTATCGCCTTAATAAGTTGATAATTTCCTTTTCTCTGTCTCTCTGCACAGGTTCCCAACCCCCTGCCATTTTAGTTTAGACCCTCCCCAACAGCACTAGCAAACACTCCCCCTAGGACATCAGTCCCGGTCCCGCCCAGGTGCAAACTGTCCAGTTTGTACTGGTCCCACCTCCCCCAGAATCGGTTCCAATGTCCCAGGAATTTGAATTCCTCCCCCTTGCACCATTCCTCTAGCCACGTATTCATCTGAAATATCCTTCTATTTTTACTCTGACTAGCACATGGCACTGGTAGCAATCCTGAGATTACTACCTTTGAGGTGCTATTTTTTAATTTATCTCCTAACTCCCTAATATTTTTCTTGTCTATTCTTCCTACCAAAGTGGATAACTTCACATTTTCCCACATTATACTCCATCTGTCAAATTCTTGCCCACTCACTTTACCTATCTATATCCCTTTGCAGACTCTTTGGGCTTGATTTTGCCAGGCCCGAGGAGGCGGGATTGGAGGTGTATGAGGGGTGTTAAAATTGCAAAAAATGGCGGGCGGCTCCGACCCCGCCTCCAGCTCGCCTCCGAGCAATTTTCCCAGAAGTTTCCATCCTGCCTCCAAGAGGTGGGATAGGCCTTTAAGGCCCTTAACAACCAGTTACTTGCCTCTATAATCCCATTTTGAGAGGCCTGTCTGATTTTAACACATTTCCCCCATCCTGCACATCTCCTCTGGAATGCGCCAATTAACCCTGGCGGCCTCACAAGTGGATTGCTTACTAACAGCTGCAGCTCCACCATTAAAAAGGAGTTTTCACCAATGATCATTTGCAGGTGGCACAACTTTGTTGTCTCAGGCCTGGGGGATCTTTTAGCAGGCATACTCATTGTTGTGGAAGTTTGGAGCCTGACACCCATCTCCAGTGTGACCTCTTGGGAAACCCCTCTCCCCACCTTGACTGAGCGCTTCCTCAACTGAGGCATATACCAGAAGCATGGGAACCATATATTTCCTTTCCTCCTGGGCATCAGATTTGGACAAAGACCAGCCGCGGCAGCAGCAGAACCATGAACAACAGCAGCACCAACAGCAGCAGCAACAACAGGAGCGCCAAGCTGCTGCTCACCCACCTGAAGCTGCACAGGCCTGAAGACGCCAACACGCGACCACATTGCTGCCCGGGATGCAAGGGACGCACTCATGTTGGCCAGATTTCCTTAGCCTGCACAATCAAACACTTTTGCCTCGCACCTTCTTACCAGAGCATTGACAATGGACAAGAACCTGCGGATTCCTTTCACTCTGACTATCATACTGACAATTGCAAGGCGCTCTAAGCCCTCAATGTGGAAGTCCCATTTGCGAAATGACACAGGCCACAACTTCAACAGTTTGCCATCAGAATTTTTTATCACAACAAGCAACTGATGGCATTTCAAAAATAAACACAACATAACAGCCAAGTGACTACCCTTGTGACTACTTGTGCATTATCTTCCTCTTATGAGTGCTCCTACGTGGTGCTTCCCCTGTGGCTTCAGCGGATGTGGAAGCCCCTTGCTCACTTTTTTGTTGCTCCTGTCTCAACACCTTTGGCAGCCATCCTCTGGGGTTGTGAACCTGTGAGGGCTCAGCAATAGTCTGCTGCTCCTGCGGCTGTGCAGGGGATGAGACACCCATCTCAGTTGGGTGAGGACTCTGGTGGGGCTCTGACCGAGGGCTTTGCAGTGGCATTGTCATATGAGCACTTGGAGAGGAGCCCCCACTTCCTTGTTGTCTGCCACCAACATCCCGCTCATGGGTCAGCCCCACTTCAGAGCTAGCAAGTGGCTTGACAGCACCTTGCTGCACTTCAGGGGGGCCATGAGGACCCATTTCTGCACTGGAAGTCCTACTCCAGAGGACTTCCATGAAGGCCTGGTTTCTATGCTCAATAGGTGACCATCGCTCCTCAAGAGATATCATTCTAGTCTGAACAATTGCCATGTTTCCCATACCCTGGCGACTTAGCTCCTCCATGGCCGTAGCCATCCTCTCCTCTACCGTAGCCATCCTTTCCACGGAGGTTGCCATCCTTTCCGTGGTGATGTGTTCATGCGCCAATGCCTCCACAAAGGCTCTGCTCATGTTCACGATGGACTCCTGAATTGTGCAGATGATCATAATTCAATCAGTTATAACATCAGAATCATTATCAGTCACTCATGCAATGGAGTGGGCCTTTGACATAGCGGTAGCATCCCCGCCGCTGGGCCAGAAGGCATAGGGTTTCGAACCCCGCTCCAGACAGTCCCGGCAAGTGGAGTCGGAGCTCCGGCTCTAAATTCTGGGTTGACATCCAGCGGGATACTTGCGTCCGTGGGTGTGGGTGCCCCCCCCCCTCGTATGGGTTGTGGGAGCCCGTAAAACCCTCCCGCCATAGGACTAACCACCCTAATGGCTGGTACGAAGATGGTTGCGGTCACAGAAGGAGCGTTAATCGCGGCCAGAAATCCTTCCACTACTTCATACAGTTCCCCAAAGGGAACAGTGTGAAGACACGTACGACGACGACTCATGCAATGCCAATGAGAGAGATGCCAAACTATTCTGTCACCAGCTTGCTGTGATGTGCCCATCTGTCTGTTCCCCACTTGCGAATCATCCTCAACACCGGCGATTTCCAGGGCCGCCTCCTCCGAGGTGGTGAGCTGGGCTACTGAGGGTGGCCCTCCTCCTGTCCTCACTCTTTCCCTCTTATTGTGGTCTCTCTTTTCCTGCAATGAGGGACACAAGTGGAGCTTGAGTGAGAATGAAGGAGTGAGTGTAGAGAATACATAGCATAGATGCTTAGAAGGAGACAAAGGGCCCTCCCTGTGTGTTGTAAGTTGTTGTCATTGCATCACAGTGATAGGGAGTGTGAGGGCTGCATGGTAGAATAGTTAAGTGAATGTGACCATAGAGAGAGAGGGAATGAGTAAGGGTGCAGGGATGTAAGTGTCAAGTGAGATGTGGAGGAAGAGGTTGGCAGTGGTTTCCACACGCTGGAAATCAAGGGCCCAATTAGGGCAAAATCGCACTTTTTTCCCACTCCACATCGGAGTCGGGGTCCTGACACGAAAACTACCTGACATGCCCCAGCCCACCCCAATGGCAAAATCGAGCCCTTGATGTCCTCCTCACAACTTGCTTTCCCACCTATCTTTGTATTATCCTCAAATTTGGCTACAATACACTCGCTTTCTTCATCCAAGTCATTAATGTAGATTGAAAATAGTTGAGGCCCCAGCACTGATCCCTGTGGCACCCCACTAGTTACAGATTGCCATTCTGAAAATGACCCATTTATCCTGACTCTCTGTTTTCTGTTAGTTAGCCAATTCTTTATCCAATCTAATATATTACCCCCAACACCATGAGCTCTTATCTTATGCAGTAACCATTTATGTGGCACCTTGTCGAATGCCTTTTGGAAATCCAAATACACTACATCTACTGGTTCCCCTTTATCCACCCTGCTCGTTACCTCCTCAAAGAACTCTAATAGATTTGTCAAACACGATTTCCCTTTCATAAAGCCATGTTGACTCTGTTTGATTGTATTATGCGTATTGTATTGAGGTATGATGCCAGCCAAAGGAAAGTTTTCCCCCTGATTCCCATTGACTTCAATTTTCTAGGGCTCCTTGATGCCACACTCGGTCAAATGCTGCCTTGAAGTTAAGGAGAGTCATTCTCACCTCACCTCAGGAATTCAGCTCTATTGTCCATGTTTGGACTAAGACTATAATGAGGTCTGGAGCCAAGTGGTCTTGGCAGAACCCAAATTGAGCATCGGTGAGCAGGTTATTGGTGAGTAAGTGCTGCTTCCTATCACTATCACTGACACCTTCCGTCACTTTGCTGATGAATTAGAATAGACTGATGGGGCGGTATTTGTCCGAATTGGATTTATCCTGCGTTTTGTGGACAGGTCATACCTGGGCAATTTTCCACATGGTTGGGTAGATGCAGTGTTTTAGATGTACTGGAACAGCTTGGCTAGAGGCACGGCTAGTTCTGGAGCAGAAGCCTTCAGCACGACAGATGGGATGTTGTCGGGCCCATAGCCTTTGCTGTGTGCAGTGCGCTCAGTTATTTCTTGATATCACATGGAGTGAATCGAATTGGCTGAAGACTGGCTTTCGTGATAGTGACACCCTCAGGAGGAGGCCAAGATGGATCAGCCACTCGGCATGTCTGGCGGAAGATGATTGTAAACACTCCAGCCTTGTCTTTTGCACTCACATGCAGGGCTCCGCCATCATTGAAGATGAGGATGTTCATGGAGCCTCCTCCTCCCATTTGTTGTTTAATTGCCCACCACCATTTACGACTGGATATGGCCGGACTGCAGAGCTTTGATCTGATCTGTTGGTTGTGGGATCGCTCAACTCTGTCTATAGCATGCTGTTTCCGCTGCTTAGCATGTCTGTAGTCCTGTGTTGTAGCTTCACCAGGTTGGCACCTAATTTTTAGCACCTGGTGCTGCTCGTGGCATGCTCTTCTACACTCCTCATTGAACCAGGGTTGGTCCCCTGGCTTGATGGTAATGGTAGAGTGAGGGCTATGCCGGGCCATGAGGTTACAGATTGTGGTCGAATACAATCCTGCTGCTGCTGATGGCCCACAGCGCCTCATGGATGCCCAGTTTTGAGCTGCTAGATCTATTCTGAGTCTATCCCATTTAGCACGGTGGTAGTGCCACACAACACGATGGAGGGTGTCCTCAGTGTGAAGACAGGACTTTGTCTCCACAAGGACTGTGCGGTGGTCACTCCTAACAATACTGTCATGGACAGATGTATCTGCAACAGGTAGATTGGTGAGAACAAGGTCAAGTAGGTTTTTCCCTCATGTTGCTTTTCTCACCACCTACCACAGGCCCAGTCTGGCAGCTATGTCCATTAGGACGCAGCCAGCTCGATCAGTAGTGGTGTTACCGAGCCGCTCTTGGTGATGGACACTGAAGTCCACCACCCAAAGTACGTTCTCTGTCCTTGCTACCCTCAGTGCTTCTTCCAAGTGGTGTTCAACATGGAGGAGTACTGATTCAACAGCTGAGGGAGGGCGGTAGGTGGTAATCAGCAGGAGGTTTCCTTGCCCATGTTTGCCCTGATGTCATGAGACTTCATCGGATCCGGAGTCAATGTTGAGGACTCCCAGGGCCTCTCCCTCCTGACTGTATACCGCTGTGCCACCACCTCTGGTGGGCCTGACCTGCTGGTGGAACAGAACATACCCAGGGATGCTGATGGAGGAGTCTGGGATGCTGGCTGAAATGTATGATTCTGTGAGTATGACTATGTCAGGCTGTTCATAGAATCATAGAATCATAGAATGGCTACAGCATGAAAGAAGGCCATTCGGCCCGTCGAGCTTGTGCCGGCTCTCTGCAAGAGCACTTCAGCTAGTCCCACTCCCCTGCCCTTTCCCCGGAGCCCTGCAAATGATTTCCTTCAGGTACTTATCCAAATCCCTTTTGAAAGCCACGATAGAATCTGCCTACACCACCATTTCTGTCAGTGCATTCCAGATCCAAACCACTCGCTGTGTAAAAAAGTCTTTCCTCATGTCGCCGTTGGTTCTTTTGCCAATCACCTTAAATCTGTGTCCCCTGGTTCTCGACCCTTCCGCCAATGGGAACAGTTTCTCTCTATCTACTCTATCCAGACCCCTCATGATTTTAAACAACTCTAACAAATATCCTCCCAATCTTTGCTGCTCTAAGGAGAACAACTTCAGCTTCTCCAGTCTATCCACGTAACTGAAGTCCCTCATCCCTGGAATCATTCTCGTGAATCTTTTCTGCATCCTCTCTAAGGCCTTTGCATCCTTCCTAAAGTGCAGTGCCCAGAATTGGACACAATGCTCCAATTGAAGCCAAACCAGTATTTTATACAGGTTCATCATACTTTCCATGCTTTTGTACTCTATACCACTTTTGTACTCTATACAACTATTCAGTGACAGGATCGGACAAAGTCAACATGGATTTACAAAAGGTAAATCGTGCTTGACTAATCTACTGGAATTTTTTGAGGATATAACTGGTAGAATTGATAAGGGAGAACCAGTGGATGTGGTGTATTTGGACTTTCAGAAGGCTTTCGATAAGGTCCCGCATAAGAGATTAGCGTGTAAAGTTAAAGCACATGGGATTGGGGGCAAGGTACTGACTTGGATAGAGAACAGGCTGGCAGACAGGAAGCAAAGAGTTGGAATAAACGGCTTTTTCCGAGTGGCAGGCAGTGACTAGTAGGGTACCGCAGGGATTGGTGCTAGGACCCAAGCTATTGACAATATGTATTAATGATCTAGACGAGCAAACTAGATGTAATATCTTCAAGTTTGCAGACGACACAAAGCTGGGTGGGCATGTGTGCTGTGAGGAGGATGCTGAGAAACTCCAGTATGATTTGGACAGGTTGGGTGATTGGGCAGATTTATGGCAGATGCAGTATAATGTGGATAAATGCGAGGTTATCCACTTTGGTGGCAAAAACAGGAAGGCAGATTATTATCTGAACGGCAATAGATTGGGAGAAGGGAAAGTGCAACGAGTCCTGGATGTCCTTGTTTACCAGTCGCTGAAGGTAAGCATGCAGGTGCAGCAAGCGGTTAAGAAGGCAAATGGTATGTTGGCCTTCATAGCAAGAGGATTCGAGTACAGGAACAAAGATGTCTTGCTGCAGTTGTATAGGGCCTTGGTGAGACCACACCTTGAGTATTGTGTGCAGTTTTGGTCGCCTTATCTGAGGAAGGATGTTCTTGCCATGGAGGGAGCGCAGCGAAGATTCACCAGACTGATACCTGGTACCTGGGATGGCAGGAATGATGTATGAGGAGAGATTGGGTTGATTGGGCTTATACTCACTGGAGTTTAGAAGAATGAGAGGGGATCTCATTGAAACTTATAAAATTCTAACAGGACTAGACAGACTAGATGCAGGAAGGATGTTCCCAATGGTCGGGGAGTCCAGAACAGGGGTCACTGTCTAAGGATAAGGGGTAAGCCATTTAGGACAAAGATGAGGAGAAATTTCTTCACCCAGAGAGTGGTGAACCTGTGGAATTCTTTACCACAGAAGGCAGTTGAGGCCAATTCATTAAATATATTCAAGAAGGAGTTAGATATATTTCTTAAGGCTAAAGGGATCAAGGGATATGGGGAGAAGGCAGGAACAGGGTACTGAGTTTGGATGATCAGCCATGATCTCATTGAATGGCGGAGTAGGCGCGAGGGACGAATGGCCTACTCCTGCTCCTATCTTCTATGTTTCTATGTTTCTATGACTGCGCAGGATCCCGTAAGCTTTTTTTTAACTGCTTTCTCAACCTGCTTTCTCAACCTGCACATATACCCCTAGGTCTCTCTGTTCATGCACCCACTTTAGCATTGTCCACTTTAGTTTATATTTCCTCTCTTCATTCTCTCTAACAAAATGTATCACTTCGCACTTTTCTGCGTTAAATTTCATCTGCCTCATGTCCGCCCATTCCACCAGCCTGTCTATGTCTTCTTGAGGTCTATCACTCTCCTCCTCACTGTTCACTACACTTCCAAGTTTTGTGTCATCTGCAAATTTTGAAATTGTGCCCTGTACCCCTACATCATTAATATATATCAAGAAAAGCAGTGGTCCTAGTGCTGACCCCTGGGGAACACCACTGTATACCTTCCTCCAGAAAGACAAACGTTCACTACTACCCTCTGTTTCCTGTCACTTAGCCAATTTCATATCCATGCTGCCACTATCCCTTTTATTCCATGGGCTTCAACTTTGCTGGCAAGCCTATTATGTGGCACTTTGTCAAACACCTTTTGGAAATCCGTGTACACCCATCAAATGCATTGCCCTAATCGACCCTCTCTGTTACCTCATCAAAAAACTTGATCAAGTTGGTTAAACACGATTTACCTTTAACGAATCCATGCTGGTTTTCCTTAATTATTCTATACTTGTCCAAGTTTACTGTTAATTTTATCCCTGATTATTGTTTCTAAAAGCTTCCCTACTACAGAGATTAAACTGACTGGCCTGTAGTTGCTGGGTTTATCTTTGCACCCTTTTTTGAACAAGGGTGTAACATTTGTTGTTTGACTAGTCTGTCGGACAGCTCTCCCAATTTTGGGCATGTCCCCAGCTGTTAGTGAGGAGGACTTTGCAGGGTCGACTGGGCTGGGTGTGCCTTTGTCATGTCTGGTGCCTAGCTTGATGCCGAGTGGTTTTATTCTTAGTATACTTCTTTGTAGTGGTTTGGTACAATTGATGGGCTTGCTAGGCCATTTCAGAGGGCAGTTAAGAGTCAATCACATTGCTGTGGGTCTGGAGTCACATATATGCCAGACCAGGTAAGGACGGCTGATTTCCTTCCCTAAAGGACATTAGTGAACCAGATGGGGTTTTACGACAATCCGGTAGTTTCATGATCACCATTACTGATATTCCAGATTTATTTCATTAACTGAATTTAAATTCCCCAGCTGCCGTGGTATGATGTGAGCTCTGGATCATTAGTCCAGGCCTACTGGATTACTAGTCTAGTCACATAACTACTATGCTACCGTACCAAGAGCAGGAAACGCAATCCACTGATGACTCATACACCTGACCCTGTCGGAGTATCCAGGATCAGGGCGGGGTCAAGTTATTTAACTAACTGCAGGGGATGCCTGATGCGCTATCAATTCTAATAAAAGGCTAGGCAGAGTTCAGAACAACAGGCTTTTATTAACTACTGAATTGCACTTCAGACAGATCAGGACTATGCCTCTAGTGGACGACCGAATGCCAGGAGCTGCCATGCGGCCGCTCTTATACTCGGTAGCCCAGGGGCGGAGTCAGCTGAGGCATAGTCAGGCACAACAGTGAAACAAGAGTGAACGACAACAACAACAACAACAATAGTGAACACAGTGAACTACAGTGGTTTACCACATTCACCCCTCGTTTAAAATTAAGTCCGGCGGGGTGAAGTGTATCAAAAGTTCGAGTAGGCGAGTCTGTCGGGCGGCCTCGTTTGCCGTCGAGATCTTCGTGGCGACGGTTGCGATGGTACAGCTTCCCACGACGCGTCTTGAGCGGGGTCCAGCACCGGCGTATCGTCCCCTTTGGTGTTGGGTGGGCGAGTGGGCTCCGGCTGGTCCTGGGGGCGCGGCATGCCGTCTACTGGGGTGGAATGGACAGGGGTGAGAATTGGGTCTACTGAATTTTGGGCCGTGTCGGAGGGGGTCGTGGTGGGGGGCAATGGTGGTGGGTCAGTGGACCCCGAGGGTGCCAGATCTCTAATGGAGACTGTGTCCTCCCGCCCGTCCGGGTATGCCACGTAGGCGTACTGGGGGTTGGCATGGAGGAGGTGAACCTTCTCTACCGGGGAGCCGTTTTGTGGGACCTTACATGCTTCCTCAGCAGGACGGGCCCTGGGGACGTCAGCCAGTGTGGTAGTGAGTTACCGGATGTGGACCTCCGGGGAAAAACAAACATTCGCTCATGGGGGGTTGCGTTGGTGGCTGTACACAGCAGTGACCGGATGGAGTGGAGCGCATCGGGTAGGACATCCTGCCAACGGGAGGTCAGAAGGCCCCTAGATTTTAAGGCTAGGAGGGCCGCCTTCCAGACCGTCGCGTTCTCTCTTTCAACCTGTCCGTTCCCCCAGGGGTTGTAGCTGGTGGTCCGGCTTGAGGCAATACCTCTCATGAGCAGGTACTGACGGAGTTCGTCGCTCATGAAGGACGAGCCCCGGTCGCTATGAATATAGCTGGGAAAACCGAACAGAGCAAAGAGGTTGTGCAGGCATTTAATGACCGTAGCGGTGGTCGTGTCCGGGCAGGGGATGGCAAAAGGGAAACGGGAGTACTCATCAACTATGTTGAGGAAGTACACATTGCGGTCAGAGGAGGGGAGGGGCCCTTTAAAGTCGATACTCAGGCGCTCAAAAGGGCGGGTGGCCTTGATCAGGTTTGCTCTGTCAGGCCTATAGAAGCGCGGCTTGCACTCTGCACAGACTGGGCAGCTCCTGGTCATGGTCCTGACCTCCTCGATGGAGTAAGGCAGGTTGCGGCCCTTAATGAAATGGAAGAACCTGGTGACCCCCGGGTGGCAGAGGTCGTTGTGGAGGCCCCGTAGTCTATCGATCTGCGCGGTGGCGCATGTGCCTCGCGATAGAGCGTCTGAGGGTTCGTTGAGTTTCCCTGGCCGGTACAAGATGTCGTAATTGTAGGTGGAAAGTTCGATTCTCCACCTCAAAATCTTGTCATTTTTGATTTTACCCCTCTGCTTGTTGTTGAACATGAAAGCAACTGAACGCTGGTCAGTAAGCAGGGTAAATCGTTTTCCAGCCAGGTAGTGCCGCCAGTGGCGCACCGCCTCCACAATGGCCTGGGCCTCTTTTTCCACAGAGGAGTGTCTGAGTTCGGAGCCCTGGAGGGTTCGTGAAAAGAAGGCCACGGGTCTTCCCGCCTGGTTAAGGGTAGCGGCCAGGGCGAAGTCGGATGCATCGCTCTCCACCTGGAAGGGGATGGACTCGTCTACCGAGTGCATGGTGGCCTTGGCAATGTCATCTTTTATACGGTGAAAGGCTGAGCGGGCCTCCGCCGTCAGGGGGAAGGAAGTGGACTTGATAAGTGGACGGGCTTTGTCCGCATAATGAGGGACCCACTGGGCGTAATAGGAAAAGAAGCCCAGGCACCTTTTGAGGGCCTTGAGACAGTGGGGCAGGGGAAGTTCCATCAACGGGCGCATCCGGTCAGGGTCAGGACTGATGACTCCGTGTTTCACCACGCAACCAAGGATAGCGAGGCGGGCTGTGCGGAATATGCACTTTTCCTTGTTGTACGTGAGGTTTAGGAGTTGGGCCGTGCGGAGGAACTTATCAAGATTGGCGTCATGGTCCTGCAGGTCATGGCCGCAGATGGTCACGTTGTCTAGGTAGGGAAACGTGGCCTGTAACGCATTCTTGTCGACCATCCGGTCCATCTCCCTCTGGAAGACGGAGACACCGTTGGTGACGCCAAAAGGAACCCTGAGGAAGTGAAAAAGGCGGCCGTTTGCCTCGAAAGCTGTGTACTGGCGGTCCTCAGGGCGGATAGGGATTTGGTGGTATGCTGCCTTGAGGTCAATGGTCGAGAAAACGCGGTATTGCGCTATCTTATTAACCATGTCGGCTATGCGGGGGAGGGGGTATGCATCCAACTGGGTGTACTTGTTGATAGTCTGGCTGTAGTCGATGACTAGGCGCTGCTTGTTGCCAGTCTTAACGACTACCACCTGGGCTCGCCAGGGGCTGGTACTACCCTCAATAATCCCCTCTTTCAGGAGCCGCGTCACCTCAGATCTTATGAAGGATCTGTCCCCGGTGCTGTATCGCCTGCTCTTTGTGGCGATAGGCTTGCAGTCGCGGGTGAGGTTGGCGAACAGGGGGGGGGGTGTGATTTTGAGGGTGGAGAGACTACAGGTGGGGCGTGGCGGGCAATTTAAAAACTGCTGGTTGCAGACAGTGAGTGGGGGAAAAGGTCCACCGTATGTCAAGGTGACACTCTTAAAGTGACAATGAAAGTCCAACCCCAGTAGAACGGCAGCGCAGAGATGTGGCAGGACGAAGAGCTTTACATTTTTATATACGGAGCCCTTCACCGAGAGGGTCACTACGCAGTAGCCGCCGACGTCTGCTGAGTGGGATTTCGAGGCCATGGAGATCCGATGGCGCGTTGGCCGGACCGAGAGAGAATAGCGCCGTACTGTATCAGGGTGTATGAAGCTCTCCGTGCTCCCGGAATCAAAAAGGCAAGTTGTGGCGCGGCCATTTACCTGGATGTCCATCGTGGACCTGGCTAGCTGATGGGGTCTGGATTGATCCAGCGTGATGGAGGCCGCTGTGGAGTCGGTAGCGTCGCTGTAGAACCCCGGTGAGGCGGCGGTGGGTGAGTCGGGGGCCCGTTGGCAGAATGGCAGACAAGATGGCGGCGTCGGAGAGGAAGGACAAAATGGCGGCGCCCATGACGATCCCGATCCCCACGAGGCTGGAGGGAGGCAAGATGGCCGCTCCCACGAATCGCACGCGGCGCTGCTGGAGGTAGGGGTCTTCTGGCTTCTGCAGATGCCAGCGTAGTGTCCCTTCTTACCGCAGGCAGAGCAGACCGCGTTTTTCGCCGGGCAGCGCGCCCTGGGGTGTTTGGTTTGGCCACAGAAATAACATTTCTGGCTCGGGCGGGACATCGCTGCAGCAGTTGAGGCCAGGGCCCGTGGCGGCGCCGCGTCCCAAGGTGGCGGCGGCTGCGGCATCCATGAGGCGGCCGCGCGGTCCGGGGAGTAGGCCTCCATGTTCCGGTGGGCTACGTCCAACGAGAGGGTGAGTGAAATCGCCTTCTTCAGGTCGAGCTCGCTACTTTCCAGCAGTCGCTGCCGTGTGTGAGTGGACCTGAGGCCCGCCACGAGGGCGTCCCGGATGAGCTCCTCCGTATGTTCCGTGGCTGTTACTTGCTTGCATTCGCAGGCTCGGCCGAGTTCCTTCAGCGCCCGTATGTATGCTTCTGTGGGTTCCCCGGGCTGTTGTTTGCGAGACCCCAGGAGATGTCTTGCGTAAACATAGTTGACCGGGCGTGCGTATTGCTCCTTCAAGATGTCGATAGCCCCCTGGTAGCTCGTAGCGTCCCGGATAAGGGCAAAAGCTCGGTGGTTTACTTTAGAGTTCAGCACCCTGAGCTTGTTGGCATCGGCGGCGACGGTCTCACCGGATGCAGTCAGAAAGGACTCAAAACAGTGCAGCCAGTGCGAGAACTTAGCAGTCGAGTCCGGTTCTTGCGGGTCGAGTTCCAGGCACTTGATCTTAAGAATCTGCAGCATCGTTTTTTTTTTTTTTTTTCAGTAGTTAATAAAATTGATGCGCTATCAATTCTAATAAAAGGCTAGGCAGAGTTCAGAACAACAGGCTTTTATTAACTACTGAATTGCACTTCAGACAGATCAGGACTATGCCTCTAGTGGACGACCGAATGCCAGGAGCTGCCATGCGGCCGCTCTTATACTCGGTAGCCCAGGGGCGGAGTCAGCTGAGGCATAGTCAGGCACAACAGTGAAACAAGAGTGAACGACAACAACAACAACAACAACAGTGAACACAGTGAACTACAGTGGTTTACCACAATGCCCATGTTGATATGGGCACTTCTTGAGTGCCTGCTTGTGGTGAAGGGGGTGTGGGGAGGGAGGAAGAAGATGTGGCGCTAGGATAGCATGTGGGCAAAAAGCCAGTGGGTGCAGCTTCAAAGTTCACTGTTCAATCTTAATCCGTCCCTTTTGTAACAAGGATAGATTAAACTATTGCTTGAACAGTCTTCTTGGGTGCGACAGGCCAAGACATAAGTTTCATCATCCCTGTGGGCCCCACTTATTCTCTTCCATGGACCTAGATGCTGCTTTCTTTCTGGTGTCTAGGTCACTAGGTGCTCAGAAGGCGGAATCTGCAGGTAATCTGGCAGGTGCCATTAACCCTGACTCTTTCAAAATTAGGTCATTTATGGGGTGGACGGTACTTCGGTACTTCGGCCCACCCTGTTTTCCCTCACCCCCCCAACCCCCTTGCAAAATCCCAATTTGTGTTCTTCAAGTAGGAGACCCAATGATTCTGGGTCCTGCCCAATTTCCCGACCTCTCCTCAGCTCTCAGCCATTTTTACAGATCTCTGCTCCAGGCCCCAAAGACATTTGAGGCTAGATTTTCAGTATAGGCAGTTTTGGGGCGCTAATCTTAGCGCCCGCCTGAAGTTAGCGCCCGCCCCAAAGTAGCGCCCCGTTGCCGGAAATTCAGTGGCTTCGCCCTAAGAGGTTGGTGGAGCGCTAAAAGAGGCATTCCACTACTATCTTTAGGCGCTAAGCCGGCGGTCCAGAGGGATAGCGCCCAGGCGGGGCGCAGCGCGGGTGCGGTCATTTTTGGACTGACAGCAGATCCCGTGGCGCCGACCAGCTCTTAAAGGGGGAAGGGACGAATTGGTCTGCTGCCACGCCCTGCACACTGCAGCCTTGCAAAGAGGCCTCAACACTGCTGCTCAGCCCCAGGGAGTCATGGCAACGCCAGAGAAGGCCCGTCAGCGTGCCCTGCGCTTCTCAGAGGGTGATCTGGACATAATGGTCACAGCTCTGGAGGTGAGGCGCAAGATCTTGTTCCCAGAGAGTGGGAGGAATCCAACCCACCACGACTACACCAAAGCCTGGAAGCAGATCGCCCAGAGGGTGACGTTCACCGGCGATGCCCCCAGGACCCACAAACAATGTCGTAAAAAATACAACGACCTGACCAGGATTGTCAGGGTGAGTACCCTTTCCAGTCTCCTCCTCATTCTTGCATGTACACCTGACATGATGGGCAAAGGGAGCTGAAAGTCCTATTGGCCAGCCCTCAGCCAGCAGCATTGGGACAGTCATGAGCATCAATTGGCCATTCGGCACTCTACACTCTGGCCAAGCTATTCCACCATGGGAGGCTGTGCACACTACATCAGGGCTTCACTCTGGCCAAGCTATTCCACCATGGGAGGCAGTGCACACTACATCAGGGCTTCACTCTGGCCAAGCTATTCCACCATGGGAGGCTGTGCACACTACATCAGGGCTTCACTCTGGCCAAGCTATTCCACCATGGGAGGCTGTGCACACTACATCAGGGCTTCACTCTGTCCAAGCTATTCCACCATGGGAGGCAGTGCACACTACATCAGGGCTACACTGCGCACTTACAGCCCGTCCTTTCTCTTGCAGGCTAAAGTAGCCTTTAATCACCAGGCCCGTGCCAGGGGTGGCCGCGCCAAGCTGCAGAAGCTCACTCGGCTGGAGGAGCGCGTGTGTGTGCTCATGGGAGCCCGTGTGCTCGTCCCCACAGCGTGCGGAGTAGCCGACCCTCCACTGCCCGGCAATGGTAAGGACCTCGCCTTTTGGCCCTCTCGCGTCGCACTGGCCCATCCGAGCTACCTCCTTTGCCACTGTCCCACCAATGCGCTGAATGCCACCAGTCCTAACTCCCTCGCTGACGCCGTCTCCTCACTCTGAAGCTACTCTTGTGCATTCCTGCTTTCAGCTGGTGACGACCAGGACCCTGGAGCTGCCAGTGACAGCACCTCCGAGCAGGAGGAGGAGGAGGAGCAAGCCGGACCATCGGGGGAACAGTCACGTCCCGCAGGAGAGGAGGAAATGCTTGACACCTCCTCACTGGACGAGTGCCTGGAGGAACTGTCGCAGGGCAATGCAGCTTCTGGGACCAGTGGCGTCCAGCCACCCAGGAGCCGTGCGCGTGGCCCACGGCCTTCCCCCCAAAGGGGGGAAGGATCAGAGGGGAGTGCTGCTGATCGGCACACTCGCCGCCACCAACGTGGCAAGGGTCCCCTAGTTCGGCCCCCTCCTCCCCAGTGGGAGAGTCGCGACTCCAGTCCGGACACCTTCACCTCGGAGGAGGTGCGGAAGCTGGATAAGATGGCCGAGGATTCGGACCGGCGCCACACGGAGCTCATGAGCGTGGTGGGGCGCATGCCTGAGGCCATCGAGTCGCTGGCGACCAGTGTGCGCGAGTTCGGGGCAGCAACTGCCGCGAGTGGCCGCATGCTGACTGATGCCATCAAGACCCTGGCGGATGTGATGCGGGCGCACACCAGGACAACAGGGGCACTCACTGCTGCCACACGCGCTGTCTCAGGCAGGCATCGCCAGGGCAGCCGCCGTGCTGGACCATCCCAGCAAGCCGCCCCTCGGCTGATTGTTGCGGATCCTGCAGTGCGGGCCCGGCCGAGTGCCACCGCGCCACAGCACCAGCCAGCGCATCCCAGACGCCAGCTGGCCCACATTGCGCCATCCGTCGCCGCCATTCCCCCACTGGGGCGTCAAGGGCAAGCGGCTGCAGCTGATGGTGGCCAGGCTCAGGTGCGCCACTCAGCAGACGGCCCCTCGAGGCCCAAACGCCATGTAGGCCGCCCCCAATGGCATCTGGCGGAAGGGCATCTGAGCCTCAGGCGCCTTCCCCCAGCCTCGCAGCAGCCACTGGGCAGAGCTTGCGAAGGAGCAGCAGGCCAGGCAGAGGAGGCAAAAGGCTGGGCAAGGTCTTGCCCTCGCGGGCCACTCAGTAGAGGGTGTGGCCAGCTTTCCTTTTATATGGCGGTGGCCATCTTTATTTTGCCCATGGTTGTGTTGTTGGAGGGCTTATTTTTTGCGTTAGGCCGACGTTGAGGCGCGGTTTGAAGAAATGTGGAGTGACTCCTCCCCAGTTTGTTGGAGTGAGTCATTTGTTGGGCTTTTTGTGGGGCCCGTTTATTGTTTTTGGGGATTCATGTGGGAAGGGCTTTTCATTTTTGTGTAATAAATAATTATCTTTATTCATGCAGTCTCCATGGTTGTTCTTCTTAGTGTTTGTTGGCTTCGCCGGCTGAGGGCTTGCGGAGCGGCTGCATTCATCTTCCCTCATGGCCCCTGGCCATTCCCTGACAGGGGGCTTAGAAGTACCGTGTAATAAGGTGGCGTCGTGCGGCCCTTGGCCCTGGTCGCTCCCTCCTGGGAACGTACTCCTGCTCCTCCTCCTCCTCCTCCTCATGCTCCTCCTGCTCCTCCACCTGAGGTGCTGGTCCAACGTCAGGTGGCAGTGCCTGAGTCCTGCGGATAGCCAGGTTGTGTAGCATGCAGCAAACCACCACAAATTGGGAGACCCGGTCCGGCGAATACTGGAGAGCTCCTCCGGAGCAATCAAGGCAGCGGAACCGCTGCTTGAGGACCCCAATAGTTTGCTCGATGATGTTGCAGGTGGTTTGATGGCTCTCGTTGTAGGCCTCTTCAGCAGCGGTCCTGGGCGCGCGGAGCGGGGTCATGAGCCAGGTGCACAAAGGATAGCCTTTGTCCCCGAGTAGCCATCCTCTTGGGGGAGGCTGTGCCTGGAACATGTCATGCACAGTACTCTGCCGCAGGATAAAGGCATCGTGGCTGCTGCCTGGGAAGCTGGCATTGACTGCCATGATGCGCTGCTTGTGGTCACACACCAGCTGCACATTCAGAGAATGGTAGCCCTTCCTGTTGCGATACTGCTCGCCATGCTCCAGAGGGGCCCGCAAAGCCACATGCGTACAGTCAATGGCGCCCTGCACCAAGGGGAATTCCCCGAGTCTGGAAAATCCCAATGCGCGCTGATGCTGGCTCTCCAGGGCCATGGGGAAGGAGATGAATTGGCTTCTCCTTCTGAACAGTGCTTCGGTCACCTGGCGGATGCAGCGATGCGCGCCGTACTGGGAGATGTTTGCTATGTCCCCAGCAGCGTATTGGAAGGAGCCGGTGGCATAGAAGTTCAATGCCACTGTCACCTTCACTTCCACCGACAGAGACGTCCTGCACCTGAGCTTTGGCCGCAGATCTCGGCGAAGCAGGTGGCAGATCTCTGCAATCACCTCCTTTCGGAATCGGAGCCTTTTAACACATCGCGCGGCACTCATGTTTAGGTAGGAGCGCTGCTGGCGGTATAGCCTGACTGGGTAAGGCCTACGTGGCCGACGCCTGTAGCCCCCTCTGCCTCTAGCCAGGGCTGCCCCTCTCACAATGCGTCTGCGAGCCCTACGGACATGGAGCTGCAGCTCCGCGTTGGCACCCCATGCAACCCCCATCAAATCCTGGCAAACACTCAAATTTCCAAAAGGCCACTTGCAGCGCTCTGGCCTGAGTCCAAAAATACCTGGCTCTTGCTGCTTGAAACCAGTTAGCTACCCTCTTTGTTGTGTCTCCAGAAATGCGTTGCACAAGAGTGTTTTCTGAAAAAAGGCTGGCCTTTATACTGGAGAGCACGTCCCCTTTAATTTGCGCCCCCCGGGGCCCGCGCTGGTTGTGTTGCGTTCCTTTTTCCAAACGCTCCGGCCACCAGCCGCACAATGGGGCGGTCCGACTGAAGTTTGGAATCGGGGCGGCCAAAGGGCGTTGCACGAGGATGTGACGTCATTTTCTGCGCGCGCATCCGGCCGGGCGCTAAACTTTGCGCCGGCGCTAACGGGCAACTTAATTTGGGGCGGGGCGCAAACTGCGCTGCGCACGGGCGCTACACGCATAGCGCCCGAAAATCACTTCTCTTAAGGCGCTAACTGCTGGCGCTAGCAACTGAAAATCTAGCCCTTGGGCTTTTGTTCATGTAAATGTTGCCCTATTAGTTGGTGATGGTATGGATTTGTTTAATTCCTGCCTCCCCAGCACACACCCGCCAGCACGCCCCCCATCCCCCCAACTCCCACCCCCAACATTCCCCACAGGTATTTTAATCTGCACATTTTTAGCCTCTTAACCATGAACAACAACTGAGAGAGTTTTCTATTTGTTAATTCCACTATAGAACTGGCCATAAGGTGGTGTGAAAGATTGGTAGTGTTGACTGCTCCTCTGGCTTTCTTTCCCTCTGTGGGAAGTCACCTGGCCTCCAATTGTTGCCTGTCCTGAGCAGCATGGTCAAGATTAGCAACTCAGCACTGAGTTTCATTGTATTTTGCCTCCATGCCTCCTTTATAAGAAGTGTTTTTAATATTTATTCCCATGTTCCAAACAAGAAATATGGCAGGCCCATTGAATATATTCTATTTATATACATAAAATAATAGGCTTAGAAATTCGATTAGGCCGGAAAATGGCCAGTAACACTGTGGCCCAAGGCTAACGGCCGCCCATAAAAAGAGCACAGGCAGCACCGGTATTTTGGTGCTGCCTGCTGATTTACGAGTGAAGCGGAGAAGCTCTTGTATAGCGCGCTTTGGCTCTCCTCCGGCTCTCCCCCAACTCTCCCCCAGCTCTCCCCCGGCTCTCCTCCGGCTCTCCCCCAACTCTCCCCCAGCTCTCCCCCGGCTCTCCTCCGGCTCTCCCCCGACTCTCCCCCAGCTCTCCCCCGGCTCTCCTCCGGCTCTCCCCCGACTCTCCCCCAGCTCTCCCCCGGCTCTCCTCCGGCTCTCCCCCAGCGCTAACCTCAGCAGGAGCTCATAGGTCGCATCTGAAGGATCAGTCCGGTGTTCTCCGGCAATGCGCTGTTTCGGATCATTTGGTGACAGTTCCTGGGTTTTGCTGGGTCAGGAGGTATTGAGTCCACTGATGGCCCTTGTAAGGTTGGAGCATTGTGCATTATGGCACATTACACAGCATTTGTTTGGCCACGGCTCCCCTCTTACTTTCGCAGACATTTGCCTGGGTCTTGTGTGAGGGCCACAAATGGGTGCCAGACTTCCTGGTACCCCCACCTTCGCTGGCTGCCATAGCTCCACAGATCTTTCACCCAGATGGTTGCTTTGTGGAGGTTTGTGCTCCACCATGGTGCTGGAGGGGAAGGGGGTGGGGGATGGGGCTGCACCATCTGCAGCTAGCAGTGACAGTGCACTAGCCTGCATATCACATAGGGGATTCACTCCCTTAGTGAATGGCTCCAAAAGCACAGGCTCAGATCTGGAGGGACTGCGACTGGAAACACCAAATAAAGACTGTGTCACAGATGTCCTTAAACCATTGCATGAGACGTCAATGAAAATAAATTAAAAAAAAGAGAAACATGAACCTCTTGTTCAGGAGTTTACTGGTGTAAAGCATGCAGAAGAGAGTTCAATTAACTTTTTAACAACAGCAGACCATCTTCAGCTGCTTCATCAATGACCATCCCTCTGTTATAAGGTCAGAAGTGGGGATGTTCGCTGATGACTGCACAGTGTTCAGCACCATTTGCAACTCCTCAGCTAATGAAGCAGTCCATGCCCACATGCAGCAAGACCTGGACAACGTTCAGGCTTGGGCTGATAAGTGGCAAGTAACATTCACACCACACAAGTGCCAAGCAATGACCATCCCCAAGAGAAAGTCTAACCACCGCCCATTGACATTCAACGGCAATACCATTGCCGAATCCCCCGACATCAACATCCTGGGGGTCACCATTGACCAGAAACTTAGCTGGACCAACCTGAAAAATACTGTGACTACATGAGCAGGTCAGAGGCTAGGTATTCTGTGACGAGTGTCTCACCTCCTGACTCATCAAAGCCTTTCCACCATCTACAAGGAGTGTGTCAGGAGCTTGACACCATCCAGGACATAGCAGCCCACTTGATTGGCATCCCATCCACCACCTTAAACATTCACTCCCTCCACCACCGGTGTACCGTGGCTGTAGTGTGTACCATCAACAAGATGCACTGCAGCAACTCGCCAAGGCTTCTTCAACAGCACCTCCCAAACCAGTGGCCTCCACCACCTAGGAGGACAAGGGCAGCAGGTGCATGGGAACACCACGACCTCCAAGGTCCCCTTCAAGTTACACATCATCCTGACTTGAAAATATATCGCCGTTCCTTCATCATCGCTGGGTGAAAATCCTGGAACTCCCTTCCTAACAGCACTGTGGGAGGGAGTACCTTCACCACACAGAGGCGGCTCACCACCACCTTCTCAAGGACAATTAGGGATGGGCAATAAATACTGGTCTTGCCAGCGACGAATACAAATAAAAAGACTTTTGAAGAATTCTTGGTGAGAATATGGTGTTAAGGACTAGAAATTGGGTACTTTAGCACCTCCTGTTAGCGCCTCCGGGGGGGGGGGGGGTGTTAATGGGGCGCAAATGACATTTCGCCCGGGCACAGTACCGCTAACGACTCCCGCTAAATTCAGTGGGAGTTTAGCGGCAGCGGTAACTGGTAGTGCCCCGCTCCACTGGCGATGATGATGTCATTACCGTGCGCAGCGCCCTGTTTTCACCCCACCTGCAAAATTGGCCCGCGGCCCCTGAATCTGCGCAAGGCGATGACAGCGACCAATTCAGGGGGCAGGAACGGAGTGGCAGGAGGCTCACGGGGCGATAAGTAAAGGAGAGGTGGTGGGAGGGGGGGGGAAAACGGCCGACTTACTTGTCGCGGCCTGTTGCGTCTTTGAACGCGGGGGGTCCGTGCCGCGGTCTGGCAGCCCAGCAGTCCTCTTGTGTGCCGGGCTGCTGGCATGGCACCCCGCTCCCCGGTGCTCCAGGTAGGGTTCCACAGAGTTGTGAGCTTGGACCCTCCCCTTTAATCAGGAGAAGAGCCCTTCCATGTGGCAGCGCTACGTGGCCCAGTGCATAGCGCTGCAGAATGCACCGCCCCAATATTCGGGGTTAGCGCTCTAAGAAGGAAGTGGAGCAATTGCTTTAGGGGCGCTAAAACTGAATTTTGCGGTCAACGGCGCTAATTAGTGCCGGGCGCTAAAGCTAGCGGCCAGGCGATGTTAGCGCCCCAAAATAGTCGATACAGAATTTTTCCCCCTAAGCCTTTTAAAAACAGACTTCCAAACTTTGCATCTTATTTTATCAGTTCCTAAACTAGAAAACCCAATGTATAAAATTTAAGGAAATGCAGCCTTGATTTTTTTTCCTGAGATTCTTTCAATTGCAGTACAATGTAGTTTATTTTAAAAGTATTTACCTCCTGTAATGTTTGACTGAGCAGGGGGGAGATTTGATGCATCTAATTGGAAGCAGTTTTCACTCTAATTACCTAGTCTGAGCTCTCCAAAGTTACCAGTTATCTCAGCAGCTGTTTATTGTACAGGTTGTAGCTCACCGCCGCTTTCGCCTGCCACTCCACGCTGTCAACAGGTGCACACACAGGCGTGCTTTAGAGAGGGCGGTAAGTGGAGCGGCGATTGACGTCACACTCCTGCTAATTAAAATACTTGCCGCGAGCACAGGCAACGGCAGCTCTGCTGACCTGCCGAAAGTGGCGGCCACCGCGGGACCCACCAGAAGTGAGGCAGCTGCCATTTTTTCAGCAAAAATGGGCCTTAACGGCCAGCGCTATACCCTCCAATTTCTCGACCATTGAATGTAGTCAATGGGGTCTGCCACACTCAAAAGAGCAATGAAGAAAGATTGTCCACTGTTACCCACCCTATTTGATGCCTTTATCTATAATATGGTCCCATAGAGACAGCCTCAAGAGTGTAGCAATGGGCTGAGTAAAGAAAGACATTTTTTAAAACTTGCATTTATATAGCGCCTTTCACAACATCAGAACATCCCAAAGTGCATTACAGTCAATGAAGTATTTTTGAAGCGTCGTCACTGTTGTAATGTCCAAAGCTTGTCCTGTCAACTAAAGCAATGAAACTCTGGGCGGTTGAATGTTGTTATGTTATGGCATTATAGGCCCCACTTACAGCAGTTGTACAGCATTATGCAGGCGTACTTTACATTGGCTGTAGGATTGGTGAAACTGATGGGATTTCTGGCAGATGCGATCATCCTATCTATTTTTTTAACATCACACCTAATCATAGTTGATGCCTTATAATTCATAATAATATTTATACAAAAAAAAGGACAGGAAGACCTTCTTATAGACACTTTTTCACTCTTTACCTTGACATATATGATGTATGTCTGGATGGAACATTCCTGTTTAAACTTAATTTTGTAATGCTCCCTTGATAATAAACTAGGCCCAAACATCTTCAGCTGCTTCATCAATGACCTTCCCTCCAACATAAGGTCAGAAATGGGGATGTTCGCTGATGACTGCACAGTGTTCAGTGCCAATCACAACTCCTCAGATAATGAAGCAGTCCATGCCCACATGCAACAAGACCTGGACGGCGTTCAGACTTGGGCTGAAAAGTGGCAGGTATCATTCACGCCACACAAGTGCCAGGCAATGACTACCTCCAACAAGCGAGAGTCTAACCACCACCCTTTGATATTCAATGACATTACCATCACCGAACCCCTCACCATCAAAATCCTGAGGGTTACCATTGACCAGAAACTTAACTGGACCAGCCACATAAATACTGTGGCAACAAGAGCAGGTCAAAGGCTGGGTATTCTGCGGCGAGTGTCTCACCTCCTGACTCCCCAAAGCCTTTCCACCATCTACAAGGCACAAGTAAGGAGTGTGATGCATTACTCTCCACTTGCCTGGATGAGTGCAGCTCCAACAACACTCAAGAAGCTCAACACCATCCAGGACAAAACAGCCCGCTTGATTGGCACCCCATCCACCACCTTAAACATTCACTCCCTCCACCACCGGCGTATCATGTCTGCAGTGTGTACCATCTACAAGATGCACTGCAGCAACTTGCCAAGGCTTCTTTGGCAGCACCACCCAAACCCGCGACCTCTACCACCTAGAAGGGCAAGGGCAGCAGGCACATGGGAACACCACCACCTCCAAGTTCCCCTCCAAGTCACACACCATCCTGACTTGGAATTATATATCACCAATCCTTCATCGTCGCTGGGTCAAAATCCTGGAACTCCCTCCCTAACAGCACTGTAGGAGTACCTTCACCACACGGACTGCAGCAGTTCAAGAAGGCAGCTCACCACCACCTTCTCAAGGGCAACTAGGGATGGGCAATAAATGCTGGCCTTGCCAGCGACGCCCACATCCCATGAACTAATAAAAAAAAATATTGCCAGCACCAATACAAAATTGGGATAATTTGAGTGGCACCTGCTGCTTGGGATGGGGGTGTGACAGAGTTCCACATTGGTGTGCTCAAAGTGTACATGGAGTCCAATTCCGAGGCCTCCTGTATTATTCTATTTTATTCTAATTGAAAATTGCTGATTCTCCTGGCTTATCAGTCAGAAGAAAAGAAAATGACACTATAGAAGGATGCTTATATTTTTTTAAAGAAAAAGAATCTTGCCTTGGAGTGCGTGGAGTCAACAAATTAATTGAAAATGGATTACATAGGATATACGGCACAGAAACAGGCCATTCGGCCTAACCATTCCATGCTGGCGTTTATGCTCCAAATGAGCCGTCTCCTGTCTTTCCTCGTCTAACTCTATCAGCATAACCCTCTATTCCCTTTTCCCTCATATGCTTATCTAGCCTCCCCTTAAATGCATCTATACTATTCGCTTCAACCACTCCCCATGATAGCAAGTTCCACATTCTCACCACTCTTTGGGTAAAGAAGTTTCTTCTGAATTCCCTATTGGATTTCTTGGGGACTATCTTATATTGATGGCCTCTAGTTTTGCTCTTCCCCACAAGTGGAAATATTGGCCCAGAAATTCGGGTCGGAGGCTTCCCATGGGTGCAAGCCCCCGACCTGCACTTACCTAGCGCGCCAGCCGTTGAGCTGTGGCCCCGCGTGGGATTCCGATCCTGGGCCTGCTCCAACTGCTGGCACGCAGTGCTTGCGTATCCCAGGGGCACAGTTAGTTCGATGCGTCCCCTGGGATCACGTGGGCCATGGAGAGCCAATGGTAGCAGGGAAATGCCCATTCATAAAATTGACAGGAAGAGCTGTCAAAACCATAAATACTATAAGCCCCAAAACATCACTAAAACTTCAAATACATTTTTTTTAAATCACATTTTAAAAATAACTATAAATTATATAAAATAACTATTTTAAACAATAATTTAAATTTTTGAAAAAATTAATTACATTTTCTAACAGGGCTAAAAATAAACTTACCTTTCTTTAAAGTATTAAAAAAAATAAACCTGTGGAAAAAATGTTTTAATTTTAATTAATTCACCACTTACCTTGTTAAAAGCAAGCCTTGCGCCTGCTTTTTATATGTGTAACTCCTGGCGACTTACCCTCCCGGAAAAACCTGGAAAAAAACCGTAAGTTCAATGCGCACGTGCTGCCTCTCCAGCGCACGTGTTCCACCTCTGAACCACTTCTTTCAAGGGAACGGAAGTTCCGGTTTTCTGCGCATGCACAGTGCATGCACGAAACCGGCACTTCCATTGGGCCTACGGGTGAGTACCCGTGCGTACTCACCCGTGGAGACCCAAATTTCTGGGTCATTCTCTCTGTATCCACTCTATCAACATTTTTCATAATTTTAAAGACCTCTACTTGGTCACCCCTCAGCCTTCTTTTTTCAAGGCTGGACTAAAGAGGAAAATTAGCTCAAAATGAGGAAAGCAATTTGCATCAAACACATCAACAATTAATTTCCTGAGCTGCTCCTGCAGGGATTCTGCCGCATTTACAGAGGTGAAGCGAGAGCAGCTCCAAGGAAATTCCAGGCTGAGAGAATCAAACCTGACTGTGTACTTGAGGATTTTATGGTTGATGTGATCTGCTGACCTTGTGAATCAGATAAGATTCAAGAGATTTTGACCCCTTGGACAAAATGGTCTCCATGGATTTCTAGCTAGGAAAATGAGAACCACTGGAAAGGTCAGGTGGCGGTGAAACGCATTTACCTCTGTGTCAGTCTTTAAAGCAAACCTTCAATATTTTCCTTAATTTCAGAAATTTACTTTACAGAGTGTTTACATGGAGTTTTACAAACAAAAAATACTAAAGATGCCAAATTTGTTGACTGCAGTGTTAAATAATGGGACCACAATTTAATTTTGTTTAGCTCATTTCCATAGATGAACTAATAATTAAAATGTTAGTGAATATTAGATTTGTCAACAAATATTGTCTAATTTTCATTAGCATCTAATTTGGAAATTGTCCAAGATTAACTGTATACGTGATACCTGGGCAGGAGAAGCAGGGCAAGGAGGATTTTAACTCCCTCTGCCTGGAGAAAACTGGGCAGAATGGGAGTTAAAATTGAACCGTCAAGGAAATGCAACACATGAGTAGCAACAGCTGCTGTGAACCTGCACAAAGTGCCTGCAGCTCTCGCTGAAGTCGACACTGACCTTGTGGTTTGTCTTAGTGACAGTATCGATGCGGCAGTGCACTGAGGAGTACACTAGTTCAGTTAAATCTTCCTGCCCATCCCCCCAGCAGCAGCTTGGAAGGAACCAGAGGATAAAAAAGGTTGTAGGCACATGAAGAGCCACAGGCAGAGCTGTTGTTGTTTTCATATCTTCACACTCTTCCCCTTTGGAGAATATTGCAGGATTAGCAGGCTGATTAACAGTCTTGACAGGCCGCAATAGGATCCTTCCATGCCCATAACCACCTTTATACCAGGTGGTTAGTCCTACACGGCAGGAGGATTTTATGGGCGCCCACACCCACCAGACACAAATGTCCCACTGTGGCGGTACCACCAGTTGTCCCTTACATAAAAATATACATAATTCCCTTTAACTTACCTTACTGTATGTATAACTTACCTGTTGGGGCCGTTGCCCCTTTAACTTACCTGTTGGGGCCGTTGCCCCTTTAAGATGCACCCTAACGTGTTGACATCACGTCACGTACGACGTGACGTGTGTGCGGCGGCCGGCGGCCTGATTCAGCCTTCCATGACGGCCGCCAGCACAGCCCGGCCTACCGCGACTTCGGCCTCAACGGCCGGCCGACGGGAGCGACGCAATCTCCCGCTCCCATGGCAAGCACCAGCACAGCCCGGCCTCGCGACCTTGGCCTCAACGGCCAGCCTCTATGCCGGGGAGATGCACTGACGTCACGACGCGATCACGTGACGCCCAAAGCGCGGGAACACACAGCAGGGCGTGATGACGTTATCACGCTCCCCACAGGACTGCGAACTCAGTCCTCGTGGAGTCCCCGCTGGGACAAGACCTACACCACGGTGCTCCTGCAGTCAGTCATCTTAACTGCCATCTTACCTGATGTAATTAGTCTGTTCCTGTAAATAAATAACTTGTTAATAGTTCGTCGAAGTCAAACTCTCTTATTTAGTGGTGATCTACACGAACCGCTACATTGGTGACCCAACGACGTGAGTACGGGAGTTAATCAATTCCTACACTACAATTGGTGACCCCGTATCCGTGAACGATTTTCACGGTAGCAACGCGCAGCCTGACCCTCGTTTTCGCAGAGGTACAGCACGCCCAACGGCAACCGTCGACCACCAACGCTACATTGGTGACCCAACGACGTGAGTACAGGAGCTCATCAATTCCAACGCTACAATTGGTGAACCCTTATCCGTGAACGATTTTCACGGTAGCAACGCGTAGCCTGACCCTCGTCCTCCCATAAGACGACCAACGCACAACCGACGAACAACCACGGAACAGCAACCGCCTAACACCGATTCCACCAAAAGCGACCCCGTCTTTGCGAACATCTTCGCAAAGGAAGCGCGGCTTGGAGGTGAGCCCGTTTTTCACGAACGATTTCACAGAGGTAGAGCACAACCAACGGCAACCGTCGACTACCAGTGCTACAATTGGTGGGTTTGTGAACGTCTTTCACAAACGAAGCACGCTATGAAAGCATCAGCCGTTCCGCTGTCGCTACCGCAATCCAGGGAGCCACAGTCTCCCTCGTGCTTTATGAAGGTAGAAGCCCCGTTCACCGAGAACATCGATGCGGCACAGACCACGCACGTGCTCACGGTCCCCATATTCGACTATTCTACCGCCTCACGGATCGTCCGCCTCTACGTCCAAAGCAACAGCAAGTATAAATCACTCCAAGCATGGGGTACAGCATGTTCGGGCCCACAAGATTGGAGCGCGCCCTGCGGGGATACCACGAGGACTCACCCCCGCGAAACATGAGGACGCACTCCTCGCGCACAAGGACCCATCCCTCACGAACCACGAGGACCCATCCCTCGTGCAAAACGACGACAACTCCTCCGCCAGCGACGCACCAGCCCGTCAGCCTGTTGGTTGTGTTACCTACTACACGATTCGGCGTGAACAAAAAGTGTGCCGCCCTCCCGGCTGTTTTCTCCTAAATCTACAAGTGTTGCCGCCCTCCAGGCAGAGTTAACCCCTCCTGAAAGCAACAACAACCTGGACCGTTGCCGCCCTTTCTCCAGTTTTCCCTTTAACAAATGCAAACGTCTACTGAAGCTGCACACATCGAGGATGGGTCCAACGGGCATCCTGCGGCCGCGATCAGCCACGTGAAAGTTGCTAGCCTCACCGATCACAGGTTAACGCAATAACTCTTCACCCTCTGTTGTGTTAACGTCATAGCACTATGGCACGCACCATTCTGCGTGTTCCAGCCTCCTGAAGGTTTCGCTCACCTGTTGGTGAGTTCACTCACCTCGCCTGTCAAGTCCTTCTGGAACGTTCGTTTGGCGTTCCTGCAGAGTTCAGCATAACAAGGACTTGTTCCAACATCAACAGAGTCATCGCCCGCGTCCGCCCAACCTGCCCGTCACTCTAACAAGGCCTGCTGATTCGTATGTCTCCACGGTCCTTCGCCTGACGGATACACTTTATTCGCCACGATGCGCATACGGATCCCCTCACGAGCAGCATCTTCGGAACTCGCTCACCAAGCTGAGACAGCATGACCGCCGAGACCACCAGCGTCAGACCATCTCATCCTTGGACTTTCGTTAAAGCGAATTCTGGGGGGGCCCATGTGGCGGTACCACCGGTTGTCCCTTACATAAAGATATACATAATTCTCTTTAACTTACCTCACTGTATGTATAACTTACCTGTTGGGGCCGTTGCCTCTTTAACTTACCTGTTGGGGCCGTTGCCCCTTTAAGATGCACCTTAACGTGTTGACGTCACGTATGACGTGACGTGTGTGCGGCGGCAGGCGGCCCGACTCAGCCTTCCATGACGGCTGCCAGCACAGCCCGGCCTACCACGACTTCGGCCTCAACGGCCGGCCGACGGGAGCAACGCAATCTCCCGCTCCCACGGCAAGCACCGGCACAGCCCGGCCTCGCGACCTCGGCCTCAACGGCCAGCCTCTATGCCGGGGAGATGCACTGACGTCACAACGCGATCACGTGATGCCCAAAGCGCGGGAACACACAGCAGAGTGTGATGACGTAATCACGCTCCCCACAGGACTACGAACTCAGTCCTCGTGGAGTCCCCGCTGGGACAAGGCCTATACCACGGTGCTCCTACAGTCAGCCATCTTAACTGCCATCTTACCTGATGTAATTAGTCTGTTCCTGTAAATAAACAACTTATTAATAGTTCGTCGAAGTCAAACTCTCTTATTTAGTGGCGATCTACACGAATCGCTACACCACTGGATATCAACCCAGAATTCAGAGTCACTGGACTCCCACTCACTGAAATTCTATGGAGCAGGGTTCAACCCCTACACCTTCTGACTCAGAGGCAGGAATGCTATCACTAAATCAATGCCGCACTCACAGGCAGAGCCAAGATGGATTGCTCTCCAGTTGGGGTGTCACGAGATGGCACAGTTCAATAACTGGATAATCATGAGGTTGCATGGGCTACTTTGTAATTGGTCCTGTGTCAGAAGATATGTTGTCATGGGCATCTGATGCCAGTGATCATGAGGGTTCCAAGCAGTCTGTGCTCCCTTTCAGCCCTTTGCCTTCTATACCTTTGTACTAAAGCCTGCAATGCAGTTTATTGTATTAACTGTGCAGCATTTACTGCAGTCCCTGTTATTTTAATTTCAGGTGACAGTAACAGCAGACAACAGCTGGAGTATTTAAATAGAAATCAGCATGGAGCAATACTGATGTAACCAAGACTATAACAAGCAGACTATTAGTAGTCTTACCAAGCGTGATGCCAGCAAATAAACTTTTGCTACAGATAGTGGGCCCAAAATTCCGATCGGGTCTGAGGCAGTTTCCCCGATGGGGGACTGGAAAGTCAGGCAGAATCTGCTTGTGGCCAGACTTCATTCTGGGTTTTTGGCCCAGTCATTTTCCAATTGGGAAGGCATGGACGGATCTTCCACCCGCCTTCCCTACATCAAGGGGTGTGTTGGGAGAATTCTTAGGTTAACCTGGGACTTTCACCTTTTACACCCTTCAAAAGCCTCAGCAGATCTCGCACCAGCTGAGAACTACTGTGAATCATGTGGAAGCTTTGGAAAAGGCTCAGTCCTTGCCAGAAGTAAGATCATTCCTCCCAAAAGGGGACCAATGCTTCCAGAGTTATGCCACCTGTTGGAGGTAAAGATCCTTTACCACAGCTTTTTCTTTGGCTTGAAAGTGTCTTGGGGGTATGCTGTTGGAGCAGCTGGATGTCAATCCGCCTTCTGGCAGGTGCCTCTGATGCACCCTCAGAGGCATGGGCCACGCACCCTGAACACGCTAATGACCTAATCCCCGCAGTTTGGGAAGGGGCTGGCATCCTGCAGTTTGGGTAGCCGTGGGTTACACTCCACCTCACTTGCACCAGCTGAGCAGGCCTATCACGTTTGTCCTTTTCAGCTCCAGTTTGAAGCTGACAGAGAAGTACAACATCTGTGAGCAGCGGCTGTTGCCATTGCTGCCTCAATCTTTCCTTCTTTTCCACCGCGTTTAATGCCTATGGCAGCATTAATCCATTTTTGGGATTGATTATCTTACTTCTGGTGCAGGCTGGGACCTTTCCAAGGCCTAGTGTGAGTCACCTCCCATGAAAGTAAAATGCTCAGACCGCTTACAGGAGTGACTGTCGCCATTGGGTGTGAGAAGGTACATACGGCAGACCCATAACTTGTAACACCAGGGTAAACTTTGCTCAAAAATCCATCAGCGATGTGAGACACTGATTTCATTTCCCTAAGTACATGCTACAAACAGAAGCAGAAAGGAATTCATGGTTGACCGTGCTCTCTGGTTTTACCATTGCGTTGACTATGTTGAATGATTCTGACTAAAGTGATTACTAATTGAATAGGAGTGGACCTTTGGCGTAGCAGTAGCATCCCCGCCGCTGGGCCAGAAGGCGTAGGGTTTCGAACCCCGCTCCAGATAGTCCCGGCAAGTGGAGTCGGAGCTCCGGCTCTAAATTCTGGGTTGACATCCAGCGGGATACTTGCGTCCGTGGGTGTGGGTGTCCCCCCCTCCCCGTATGGGTTGTGGGAGCCCGTAAAACCCTCCCGCCATAGGACTAACCACCCTAATGGCTGGTACGAAGATGGTTATGGTCACAGAAGGAGCGTTAATTGCGGCCAGAAATCCTTCCACCACTTCATACAGTTCCCCAAAGGGAACAGTGTGAAGACACGTACGACGACGACTAATTGAATAAGCTTGCACTTCTATCAAATGATGACATTTTGTATTTACACATTAAACCCTATTAATTACTGTTGCCAATATTAGTAGATGAGCACTTAATGTGTTCATACCACATGCCTCCATCTGCTAGATTTTTAACACCAGTATTAATCCATTTATTGCCCTTGTGAGGTTCCCGTCCTACCTTTCAAAATACAGCTAGCATATTTTCAGCAATGACTTCACTTCCGGCTCCTGCACTGTCACCTCTAGAGTGCGTGAAGAATCTATCCATGGCCCCTTTCACTTCCTCATCTACATGTTGCACCTTGGAGCCACCATCCACAGAGATAAATTTTACTGACTGAACTAAGTGAATCTGATCATAGCTGTATGCTCACCTTACTATGAAATAAAGCAGCAGAGGGAGTTTCTTTGCTGCAATTGGAGGCTGGGAGGTTCAATTTTTCATTTTTCTTCCATGTGCCAAGCCACAGTGTCTTTCTTCAATTTTCTATCACCCCTATGAGGTAGTTTCAGCATAGCAGAATGCCAGCACCATGGTGGGTATTGGTTGAGGGGGTGGCAACGTGTGCCACTCCCATTGCACCATTCCTAGTTCCATGAGGCTGCAGTTCATCACACACACTGATCTGTGAGAGAGCAACCTTCAGGAGCTCAGTGATGCCTTTAAAGCCCTTATCCATGTGGTCTATCGAAGGTGGTGCAGACACTGAAGCCCAGAGTCTGAATGACAGCTTCCATCAAAACTGTAAAAGCTGGTGACATACACACTCCATGGTAGTCTGCAAAGTTCTGATGCCCTGCAACAGAATGCCACATAAGCTGGACGCAGGCTCCTTCAAACTTTCATACATGGTATGACAACTCTTTGGCAGACTTTCCAATGCATTGTACAATTATGTGTGTGTCAAAAGGAGCTTTCATTTGAAGATTGAGGCCTAGGAATTCAATAAGCCCAAAAATAGGGCACGGGCACCGCAATGCGAGATGTGCCTGCGCCCATTCAGAAAGCGCAGGCAGCACGTCAATTTGGTGCTTCCTGCTAATTTAAATGATTGTAGCACACAGCCTAGTGACTATCGCGCTGTTGACAGGCTGTATGCTCAGCAGGGAGCCCAAGTTAGCATCGCTGGAGCAAGGCTGCCTTTCCTTAAAGCTACGCTGCTCATTTTCAAGGCAGTCTCTAGCCCTTAAAGCTGAACTGCCTTCTGAAAAAAAATTAAAATCATTCAGAACCAAGCAGTCTGCAGTTCTTAAAGCTGAACTCCCTTCTGCACATAAAAATGCTAAAAATGCTTCAGCACTAACACAAATGGCTCAACAGGCCAGGGAAAAGGCACCCAGTGTCTTGGATGCAGCACTTGAGCTTTGTGCAGGGGGTCAACAGTGGAAGGGAGGTCCTCTACCCACAGGGGGCCAGGAGGTCCCCCAGAAAGAAGGATGTGGGACCAGATCACCAAGACAGTCACTGCCCTCTGGTGAGCCCCCTATATCTCTAATATATTTAAAAGTTACAAAGTAATTAAAAATGTAAGGTGAAATATTCTACAGATTAACACAGATCAGGGCCCAGAATTTCCTGTCTCACGCTTCTGCAGAAAGTGTTCCAAAATGTATGCTTATTTCTGCAGAAATAATTTGCCTATGTAAAAACCAACATAAAACAAGTGTGAATGCAGAAGTATTATCTTGCATTCTAATTTCTATATTCTAAATAGCTGAACCTTGTCTTAAATTAATGGTTGTTTCATTAGTTCCAATAGAATTGATCCAAACTATGCACCCATATGCTAACATTTTTACTTCATTGTATATTTCCTTAAATAATCAAATTTTATAATTATTTAAACTTTGTTCTTATTTCTCATCTACATGCTGCCCCTTGGCGACATCATCTGAAAACACAGCATCAGTTTCCACATGTATGCTGATGACACCCAGCTCTACCTCACCACCACTTCTCTCGGCCCCTCCACGATCTCTTAATTGTCAAACTGCTTGTCCGACATCCAGTTCTTGATGAGCAGAAATTTTCTCCAATTAAATATTGGGCAGACCGAAACTATGAGTATCACACTGTTCAAGTGTGAATTATCCTGATGAAATTTGTACATGTATTGGGACAGGCCTAGTACAACATCTCTAGCTTCAGCTGGCCACGAAACTCCACATGACTGGGTTTACAGGACAATTACCAAACCAACACTAGTCTAACAAAAAATATTTTTGTCGCAGCTTCTATCTGCTCGTCTCCATCCAAAGTGAGCCACAATTTCAGGCTGCTCTACTGTCCTTTCTGGGATTTTCTCCAACCATTCCTTTACACGGGTACCCGCAAGACAACAGACCATTTGACATTACTACCACTTGCCTTTTCTCAACACCATCGTGTCCCCCCAAAACCCTCCCCCTCCCCCTCCCCAAATTTGTAGTTGCTCCATAGACCAGACGAGGATATTGATGCAGGGAAGAGAAAAGGCATCATAAGTATCCAGCACCCATCAGACAACTTCAGACCTTCAGGAATTTCCAGCACTGCCATAATGAGAGTGCGCTCCTTCTCTACCCCTCACTAGATGGTCACCCACTTCCATTCCTCTCCTCGGGTTGTTTGGTGACCACATCCTGCAATGCATATTCAGAAGACCCTTCATCCTCCAATCTAATGGAAACAGTTTCTAAAGTTCACTAGCATCTGTTAGTTACCTGGCTCCCCAAAACTCCATCAGTCAAGTTATGCACAATGCTGACCTTGCCTCTCCTGCCATACTAATTATTCAATCGTTAACAACTTCTTACTTGACCTTAGTTTGATGGATCCGCCAAACCTTCACTCACCACTGAATTCAGTTCAAAATCAAAGATAATCTTACTTGGAATTTGAACTGACTGGCCTTACAATGGCAGCACCAGCAAACAACATGGCGCAGATTCAAATACCCAGAGCTTCCAAGCCAAAGGGAGGGGAAGAAAAACAAAACTGTTTAAACTCAATTCGATTATTTTTAAGGATCATCTGCCACTCAACAATAAGGCTTTTACTGGAGAACCGCTTTTTAGAATTGTTTTTTAGTGACAATACAGTGCCACATTACCACACATTAGTTGCTGTGAATGTAACAGTGCACAGGATACATTGGCCCAGAACTTGGTGTCGGGGGCTTGCCGCGCGTGCAAGCCCCCGATCTGCACTCACCCTGCGCACTGACATCTGAAGCCCGGGCCTGCTTGCATTTCCTTTCACAGGCCCGGTTCAGATGTCAGCGCGCAGTGCTTACCTGATCCAGCGGCGTAGTTAGTGCGATGTGCCGGCTGGGATCAGGTGAGCACTGTGCAGCCAATCAGGGGAGGGGAAGGTTCATTCATGAGTTTGAGAGTAAGAACTATCAAACTCATGAAAACTACGGAGGCCCAAAACACTATTTAAACTTTAAATAAAAATTTAAAAAACATCCCAATCATTAAATTAAGTATAAATAAGTTTTAAAAAATAATTTAAACAATCATTTTTTTTTTGAAAAATATAATTTTTTAATAAAAAGGGTCTAAAACTAAACTTACCTTATTGTAGATTCTTTAAAATAATAAACCTGTGGAAAAAAAATTCTAAATTACACTAAAACACCACTTACCTGTAAAAATAAATACTTACGTGTGCTTTTTACAAGCGTAAAGACTGGAGGCCTTTAGACATGCGCAAATCCCCCAAAACAGAGGAAATCCAAGACGCACGCGCTGCCCCCTACAGCGCACGCGCTAGCCTCTTCACCTCTTGAGTTAGAGGAGAGGAAATGCCGGTTTTCAGCGCATGCGCTGTGCATGCTGAAAACCGGCATTTCCTCAGGCCAGACGCGTGAGTACCCCTTCCGTACTCATGCGTTTGGGGAGGAATTTCTGCCCCATTGTGATAGTGATTAACTAGGTGGGCTCTAGGAGTATCAGTAGCAATATATAGTGTACAGCTGCTCCTGTCCACTCTCAGCATCTGGTAGGTTTTGGATGTGCCACCATAGTTTTGGAAGTAATTTAGCTCAAGTGGGGTGAAGTGTATTCTTAACACTTTGTAGAGGAACAATGTAGGAAATGTAGTGTCAACTTTAATGTTTTTCCAATTGTTTCAGGAGGAGGCATCCAGTAAATGTATACATCAACCATCAGCAATTTATGCTATCCATCAATGTTGGAACTCCTGCATCAAGCTGGGATTGGAGGCAGTCAATATTAACAGGTTGCGTTGAAAGCAGGACTGCAGGCTTTCAACCATTTTGGGACATGCTGAACCGTAGTTGAAGCAAATAAACCTTCACATAAAGACACTTTCAGGAGGAGAATGTTCCCTGGTGTGAATGCATCAACTACCTGTCACTGCAATTATTCAACTGTATATTTAGCATTGTTTGAAACTAAAATAGGATGTGTAACTGGGGTGATGAGTTTCACTTAGTTTTTAAAAAATCATTTATAAGATTTTACAATTTGCATGAATATGTTTTGGAACTTTGAAAGCCATTTTCTGTTTGTTAATACAAACTCACAAATGACATCCTGTGATTGTAACAAAGGTAAACTATCCCTCCTCGTCCTGTCTGCAGCCTTTGACATGTTGGCCATTCCATTGCCTCTCCACCATCGTCCAGCTGGGTGGGGCTGCACTCGCCTGGTTCCATTCTCATCTATCTAATCATAACCAGAGAATCACCTGTAACGGCTTCTCTTCCCACTCCCGCATCGATATAACCTTGGCCCCCTCCTATGTCTCATCTACATGCTGCCCCTTGGCGACATCATAATAATAATAATAATTCAACTTTATTGTCATTGTACAAGTACATGAACAACAAAATGTGATCTTGCAAGCTCCCATGAGTCCAGTACAAATAACATTAACATTAAACGTAAATAGCACCATCCTGGGAGAAGCAAAGCCGCTGCGTCTGTGCGCGCCGCCATTCCATTTCCACCATTCCGACAATCTTCAGCCCAACGCCCGGGCCTGCTCACCAGCCACCCCTCCCGGGCCTCCTTCCGTGACCTTCCCACCAACCGCCCCTCCTCGGGGTTCCTTCCGTGACTTTCTGCACCTGGTCTTCCCTGATGGTCACCCCTCCAAGTACTAACCAGGCCTGGCTCTGCTTAGCTTCCAAGCCTTGCCAGTGACCCTGTCCCTAGTCCCTAGTCAGTTTCCACATGTACGTCGACGACACCCAGCTCTACCTCGCCACCGCTTCTCTTGACCCCGCCACGGTCTCTAAATTGTCAGACTACCTGTCCGACATCCAGTACTGGATGAGCAGAAGGTTCCTCCAACAAGATATTGGGAAGACCAAAGCCATTGTCTTCAATCCCCGCCACAAACCCTGTTCCCTAGCCACTGACTCCATCCCTCTCCCTAGCATCTGTCTGAGGCTGAACCACACTGCTCACTACCTTGGTGTTATATTTGACCCTGAAATGAGCTTCCAACCACAAATCCGCGCATAACTAAGACCGCATATTTCCACCTCCGTAATATCGCCCGTCTCTGCCCTTGCCTCAACTCATCTGCTGCTGAAACCCTCATCCATGGATTGTTACCTCTAGACTTGACTATTCCAATGCACTCCTGGCTGGCCTCCCACATTCTACCCTATGTAAACTTGAGGTGATCCAAAACTCGGCTGCCCGTGTCCTAACTCGCACCAAGTCCCGTTCACACATCACTCCTGTGCTTGCTGACCTACATTGGCTCCTGGTTAAGCAATGCCTCGATTTCAAAATTCTCATCCTTGTTTTCAAATTCCTCCATGGTCTCACCCCTCCCTATCTCTGTAATCTCCTTCAGCCCCACAACCCCCAACATATCTGCCCTCTTGAGCATCCCTGATTATAATCTCTCAATCATTGGTGGCCGTGCCTTCTGTTGCCTAGGCCCTAAGCTCTGGAATTTCCAGCCTAAAGCTCTCCGCCTCTCCGCCTCTCTTTCCTCCTTTAAGACGCTCCTTAAAACCTACCTCTTTGAACAAGCTTTTGGTCACCTGCCCTAATACCTCCTTATGTGGCTCGGTGTCAAATTTTTTTGTCTTCTAATACTCCTGTGCAGCGCCTTGGGATGTTTTACTACGTTAAAGGCGCTATATAAATACAAGTTGTTGTTGTTGTTCTTCAATCCTTGATAAGTGCAACCAATTCAGGAAGCCTAAATGTGAATTTGTGGAAATCAGATTTAACTGGTATCTACAACTGGAACACATGGTTTCATGCAACCATCTTTATAATTGTGTTGCTGAATTGGACCAGTACTTATTTATTTTGATAGATATTTGCAAAAGCCACTGCATCAATCTCCAATTCAGCAAGTCTCATGATAACGAAGAAGTAAGCGATTCTAAGAACTCTGCAGTTATTTACAAAACGTAAGTGCTAGAATGAAACTTCATGACCTCCGCTCTTGAGAAATTAAAGATTTACACTAATACTGCTCTATGGAGAATGCTCTGGGTCTTGCAATTTATGTATTCAGATTGAATGCTCATTTAAGTAAGTTGTTGGTGCACTGGTGAAGAGATCGCAAAGTCTCTGTTTGAAGAATGGACTCAGTCGAGAATATTTTTGTGGACTTTATGGGCTGAGGGTGTTTTCCCTGTGGTGGGATCGCCCTGTGCAGATGCGTGGGGGACTGGTTGGTTAAAACTCCACAGAACGCATGGCAGTTGGCTGTGACAAAAGAACTGTCAGTCTCCAGAATGTATGGGTTCGCCCGACAGTCCTGGAAAAAGGGAAGGGGGCCATTGAACTTGAACTTATTAGAAAGCCACTCTAATATGCAAAGCACTTCTCACCTCCATCTCAGAAGAGAAGCAGAACAATGAACCCACTAGCCTCAGCCAGCCAAAGAGGAGCCAGTTTTTCCCAACACAAAGACTGAAAGATATGTTCCAGACTTAGGGCCATTAATCCAATCACAGAATACTCATGGGTCTGATAATGGCCCATCACTGATTAAGCACCGGAGTGCTTAGAAACAAAAGAATTTTAAAGATTGGCGGGAAAGATAGGGGTAGCCAGCCTCCTATAAAGATAGATCCTTGTCCACCATTCTCTCTCTCTCTCTCACTCCACCAAGATCGACCTAACAAGATGTACCAGAGGAAGAAGCCGCTGAGCGAAGCGATCGAGACTGACTGTGTGTGGTGGTAAGCATGGTCTCGAGTGTCCCAAGCCAGTAACCAGATATCCCAGGCAAGCTGGGTGAGGTGTAAGGGGCTCAGGGTTTTTCTCAGAAGTGAAGTTTTTGGGCTATTCCGGGTGGGAGCTTCGATTGGTTCAGCCAGGCGAAGGGGCTTATGCGACTGGGTAATTCGTTGGTAGGGGTGGAATTAGAGTCCACCATAGCAACAAGGGAATTACTGCTTGTTATAGTCCCCAGTTGTGTACTGTATGTATGTTGTTTGTAACCTGGATACTGTTGACTACTGTTTGAGTACTGTTGGTGGGGGGGAGTTTATCAGAGGAAGGCAGCAGCAGCCAACTTCCTGGCACCAGGGGAGGCTCTGCTGCACAGGACGGGAGGAAAAGAGGGGTAGAGCTATAGTAATAGGGGATTCTATTGTAAGGGGAATAGATAGGCATTTCTGCGGCCGCAAACGAGACTCCAGGATGGTGTGTTGCCTCCCTGGTGCCAGGGTCAAGGATGTCTCAGAGTGGCTGCAGAACATTTTGGAAGGGGAGGGTGAACAGCCAGTTGTCACAGTGCATATAGGTACCAACGATATAGGTAAAAACCGGGATGAGGTCCTAAAAGCTGAATATAGGGAGTTAGGAGGTAAATTAAAAAATAGGACCTCAAAGGTAGTAATCTCAGGATTGCTACCAGTGCCACATGCTAGTCAGAGTAGAAATAGAAGGATATTTCAGATGAATACGTGGCTAGAGGAATGGTGCCAGGAGGAGGGATTCAAGTTCCTGGGACATTGGAACCAGTTCTGGGGGAGGTGGGACCAGTTCAAACTGGACGGTTTGCACCTGGGCAGGGGTGGAACTGATGTCCTAGGGGGAGTGTTTGCTAGTGCTCCGGAGGAGGGTTTAAACTAAGATGGCAGGGGGTTGGGAAACTGAGCAGGGGGACAGAGGAAAGGGAAACAAGGATAAAAGCAAAAGATAGGAAGGAGAAAAACAAAAGTGGCAGTCAGAGAAATCAATGGTTTAAATCAAACATAGCCAGAGTAAATAATAATTCTGATAGGTCTAAGAGCGTTAAAAAAATAAGCCTGAAGGCTTTGTGTCTTAATGCGAGGAGCATTTGTAATAAGGTGGATGAATTGGCTGCGCAAATAGAGGTAAACAAATATGATTTGGTTGGGATTACGGAAACGTGGATCAAGGATGGCCAAGGCTGGGAACTCAACATCCAGGGGTATTCGATATTCAGGAAAGATAGGCAAAAAGAAAAGTGAGGTGGGGTAGCATTACTGGTTAAAGAAGGGATTAACGCAATTGTAAGGAAGGATATTAGCTCTGATGATGTGGAATCTGTATGGGTAGAATTGAGAAATACCAAGGGGCAGAAAACGTTAGTGGGAGTGGTATATAGACCTCCAAACAGTAAGGCGGAGGTTGGGGATGGCATTAAAAGGGAAATTAAAGAAACGTGCAATGAGGGCACAGCAGTCATCATGGGTGACTTTAATCTACATATAGATTGGGCTAACCAAATTAGTAACAACACTGTGGAGGAGGGATTCCTGGGGTGCTTACGGGATGGTTTCCTGGACCAATATGTCGAGGAACCAACCAGAGATCAGGCCATCTTAGACTGGGTATTATGTAACGAGATTGGATTAATTAGCAATCTTGTTGTACGAGGCCCCTTGGGTCGGAGCGATCATAATATGATCAAATTCTTCATTAAGATGGAGAATGAAGTAGTTGACTCAGAGACTAGGGTCCTAAATTTAAATAAAGGAAACTACGATGGTCTGAGGCGCGAGTTGGGTAGGATTGATTGGGGAATGTCACTCAAAGGGTTGATGGTGGATAGGCAATAGCTAACATTCAAAGACCGCATGGATGAACTACAGAATTTGTTCATCCCAGTTTGGCATAAAAATAAAACAAAAAAGGTGACTCAACCGTGGCTAACAAGGGAAATTAGGGATAGCATAAGATCCAAGGAGAGGACATATAAATTGGGCAGAAAAAGCAATAATCCTGAGGATTGGGAGCAATTTAGGATTCAACAAAGGAGGACAAAGAGATTAATTAAGAAGGGGAAAATAGAATATGAGAGTAAGCTTGCAGGGAACATAAAAACTGACTGTAAAAGCTTTTATAGATATGTGAAGAAAAAAAGATTGGTGAAGTCAAGCATAGATCCCTTGCAGTCACAATCAGGGGACTTTATAATGGGGAACAAAGAAATGGCAGACCAACTAAATACATATTTTGGTTCTGTCTTCACAAAGGAGGACACAAATAACCTCCCAGAGATGCCAGGGAACATAGGGTCTGATGAAAGGGAGGAACTGAAAGAATTTAGTATTTGTAGGGAAATGGTGTTAGGGAAATTGATGGGATTGAAGGCCGATAAATCCCCAGGGCCTGATAATCTACATCCTAGGGTACTTAAGGAAGTGGCCCTAGAAATAGTAGATGCATTGCTGATCATCTTCCAACATTCGATGGAATCTGGAACAGTACCCATGGATTGGAGGGTAGCTAATGTTACCCCACTATTCAAAAAAGGTGGTAGAGAGAAAACAGGGAATTACAGACCGGTAAACCTGACATCGGTATTGGGGAAAATGCTAGAGTCCACTATAAAAGATGTAATAGCAGAGCACTTGGAAAACAATGACAGGATCGGACAAAGTCAACATGGATTCACAAAAGGTAAATCATGCTTGACTAATCTACTGGAATTTTTTGAGGATGTAACTGGTAAAATAGATAAGGGAGAACAAGTGGATGTGGTGTATTTGGACTTTCAGAAGGCCTTCGATAAGATTCCGCATAAGAGATTTGCGTGTAAAGTTAGGGCACATGGGATTGGGGGCAAGGTATTGACTTGGATAGAGAACTGGTTGGCAGACAGAAAGCAAAGAGTTGGAATAAATGGGTCTTTTTCCGAGTGGCAGGCAGTGACTAGTGGGGAACCGCAGGGATCAGTCCTTGGACCCCAGATATTCACAATATATATTAATGATCTAGACAAGGGAACTAGCTGTAATATCTCCAAATTTGCAGATGACACAAAGCTGGGTGAGCGTGTGTGCTGTGAGGAGGATGCCGAGAAACTCCAGGATGATTTGGACAGGTTGGGTGATTGGGCAGAAGCATGGCAGATGCAATATAACGTGGATAAATGTGAGGTTATCCACTTTGGTGGCAAAAACAGGAAGGCAGATTATTATCTGAATGGCAATAGATTGGGAGAAGGGGAAGTGCAATGAGACCTGGGTGTCCTTGTGCACCAGTCGCTGAAGGTAAGCATGCAGGTGCAGCAGGCGGTTAAGAAGGCAAATGGTATGTTGGCCTTCGTAGCGAGAGGTTTTGAGTACAGGAACAAGGATGTCTTGCTGCAGTTGTACAGGGCCTTGGTGAGACCAGACCTTGAGTATTGTGTGCAGTTTTGGTCAACTTATCTGAGGAAGGATGTTCTTGCCATGGAAGAAGTTCAGCGAAGATTCACCAGGCTGATACCTGGGATGGCAGGAATGATGTATGAGGAGAGATTGGGTCGATTGGGCTTGTACTCGCTGGAGTTTAGAAGAATGAGAGGGGATCTCATTGAAACGTATAAAATTCTGACAGGACTGAACAGACTAGATGCAGGAAGGATGTTCCCGATGGTCGGGGAGTCCAGAACCAGGGGTCACATTCTAAGGATAAGGGGTATGCCACTTAGGACAGAAATGAGGAGGAATTTCTTCACCCAGAGAGTAGTGAACCTGTGGAATTCTCTACCACAGAAGGCAGTAGAGGCCAATTCATTAAATATATTCAAGAAGGAGTTGGATATATTTCTTAAGGCTAAAGGGATCAAGGGGTATGGGGAGAAAGCGGGGACCGGGTACTGAATTTGGATGATCAGCCATGATCACATTGAATGGCAGAGCAGGCTCGAGGGGCCGAATGGCCTACTCCTGCTCCTATCTTCTATGTTGTGAAGCACACAGCAAACCATGATGATTTTGGAGACCCTGGCTGCTGAGTACTATAGAGCTCCATTTGATCTATCGAGGCATCTGAAGCGCATCTTCAGCAATCCGATGGTTTGCTCGATAATGCATCTGGTGGAAATGTGGCTGGAGTTGTAGCGCTCCTCAACTTCGTTGGCTGGTCTCCTCAGCGGCGTCATTAGCCAAGTCCACAAGGGATATCCCTTGTCTCCAACTAGCCATCCCTGAAGTTCGTTTGGCGGACTGAATAGCGGAGGCACAGTAGACTGGCGCAGTATGAGGGAGTCATTGCAGCTGCCAGGGTACTTGGCACAAACATGCAAAATCTCCTTCTTGTGGTCACACACCAGCTGAACGTTAAGGGAGTGGAAGCCCTTGCGGTTGACAAAAACTCCTGGGTTGCGATGGGTCACCCTAAGGGGCACATGTGTGCAGTCAATGACGCCCTGCACTCTTGGAAAGTCTGCCAGCTGAGCTAATCCAAGCACTCACGCCCTCACACTTGCGCGATCCCTGGTGAAATGGATGTGATTGTGCACGAGGGCAAAGAGGCCATCAGTTACCTGAGTGATGCAAGTGTGTGCGGCCGCTTGGGAGATGCTGCTGATGCCTGCTGCTGATCCCTGGAAGGAGCCTGAGGCAAAAAAGTTGAGTGCGGTGGTGACTTTGATGGCCACTGGTAAGGAGTGTCGACCTGGTGCTCTGGGCTCCAGGTTTTGCTGCAGCATTGCGCAGATGTCAGTCACTACCTCTCGCGAAATCAGAGCCGCCTTTGGCACTGCTGCTCAGTCATGTTGAGGTAGCTCACCCTATGTCTGTAGACCCTGTTTGGGGGGTATCTCCTGCACCGACGGCCTTCCATGCGCTGGCCCCTTCTGGCCTGTGCTGCCTCAGGTGGGTGTGCCGCAGCCTGTCGCGCCTGCTGCTGCTGCTGTTGCTGGTACTGCTGTTGCTGGTGCTGCTGTTGTTGCTGGATCTGCTGCAGCCTCCTCTGCTGTTGGAGATCCTCTAATGCCAAGAAGGGAAGGAACAAAAGGCCTCTCATGCTTCTGGTAGATGCCTCTGTTGAGGAAGTGCTGAGTGAGGGTGGTGAGAGGGGCTTCCCAGGAGCTCACACTGGAGAAGTGTGTGAGCCTCCAACCTTCCACAGCTGTGCCTAAGCCTTGAACACATTGCCCCAAGCCTGAAACAACAAGGTCCTGCAACCTACAAATGCTGTATGATTAAATCTCTTCTTCCCTGATTGACCTGCAGCTGAAAGTAAGCAAGCAGACATTGTTCATGCCAGGTTTCATCAGCGGTGTTCCCACCAGGCGTGGTTTACGTGGGGAAAGGCTGAAAATTGCAAGGGCCCCTTAAAATAGCATTATAGATGCCAATTATTGCTGATTAGGCTCCCGACGACCAGTCCCGCCTGCTGCGGGCGGGACTGATTCGGGTCGCTTTGAAATGCCGGGGCGAAAGTCGGACGGGGCGGGGAACCAGGCGGGGGGGATCGCGGCCCCCTATTTTTGCGATTTCCCCCCCTCCACACACACCTGAAACTCCGTCTGACGGCTCCAGGAAAATTGAGGCTGCGGTGTACGATGAGCGAGAGCAGTTTTTGCTTCAGACCCAAGGCTGAGGTTCAAATGGCACAAGAGCAAATTACTCCCATCCCCGAACACTTGACCATTCACCTCACTGTGAACAACACCTTCACGCGTCTCCAGGACTATGTGGAGCATTTCGGGTACCCAATTCCTTTTCTGCCGAAACACCTCACTGAGTTAATAAAGGCCGTTGAGCTCTCCCAGAAACATTTTTACGCTTTAGAGCAAAAGACAGTAGAAGTGGGGGAGGAGATCAAGTGGATTGTCTCGCCACCATGGTGGGACATCGGTCTGAGTATAGAGATTCCTCCCTGGATCCGCATCTGTTCCCAAGCATTAGTTATCATACAATTGTTGCTTGTAAGCTACTTGTTTTACACCAGCTGCAGGCGACGGAGCCAGATGCTCCGAGCGCTGTGGCAAGGGGTGTTAGATCGATCCGGAAAGGTGTAATTGATTTATGTTGATGATGGTTTCTCCCTGCCAAAACTTGTAATGTACCAAAGTTCTGTAAGCAAGTGTATTGTTTTCTGGTTATAGTTTTACACTCTGTATTGCGCGATGTGCACTGTTGCATTTTTGTAATGTGTTACCACCTGTCAATGCTGTACTGTGTGATGTGCGCGGTGACTTTTTGGTAACGTCCTGTGGATCTTATTAATGTTCTGTATTTTGACTTGAAGTTTGTCGGTGGGAATTGGAACCCAGCCGTTTGAATGTGTTAAGAAGTCGTTTTGCTGATGTTTTGACTCGGTAGAAGGGAACTATGATATGCAGTAAGGGGTACAGTTCTGGGGTTTAAAACATAAACTCAGGGAAACAGCTTCAGTAATGGGAGACTTTGGCCTTTGCTCTCTTGTCGAGTGATGCTTTGTGGAAAGAAAAGCATCAAATGGGGGACTGAAGAGATCGCAAAGTCTCTGTTTGAAGAATGGACTCAGTCGAGAATATTTTTGTGGACTTTATGGGCTGAGGGTGTTTTCCCTGTGGTGGGATCGCCCTGTGCAGGTGCATGGGGGACTGGTTTGTTAAAACTCCAGAGAACGCATGGCAGTTGGCTGTGACAAAAGAAATGTCAGTCATCCGGAATGTATGGGTTCGCCCGACAGTCCTGGAAAAAGGAAGAGGGCCATTGAACTTATTAAAAAGTCACTCTAATATGCAAAAGCACTTCTCACCTCCATCTCAGAAGAGAAGCAGAACAATGAACCCACTAGCCTCAGCCAGCCAAAGGGGAGCCAGTTTTTCCCAACACAAAGACTGAAAGGTATGTCCAAGACTTAGGGCCATTAATCCAATCACGGAATACTCATGGGTACGATGATGACCCATCACTGTTTAAGCATCAGAGTGCTTAGAAACAAAAGGATTTTAAAGATTGGCGGGAAAGATAGTGGTAGCCAGACTCCTATAAAGATAGATCCTTTTCCACCATTCTCTCTCTCTCTCTCTCTCTCGAACCACCAAGATCGACCTAACAAGAAGTACCAGAGGAAGAAGCTGCTGAGCGAAGCGATCGAGGCCGACTGTGTGTGGTGGTAAGCATGGTCTCGAGTGTCCCAAGCCAGTAACCAGATATCCCAGGCAAGCTGAGTGAGGTGTAAGGGGCTCAGGGTTTTTCTCAGAAGTGAAGTTTTTGGGCTATTCTGGGGTGGGAGCTTCGATTGATTCAGCCAGGCGAAGGGGCTTATGCGACTGGGTAATTCATTGGTAGGGGTGGAATTAGAGTCCACCATAGCAACAAGGGAATTACTGCTTGTTATAGTCCCCAGTTGTGTATTGTATGTATGTTGTTTGTAACCTGGATTTTATTCTCCACAGAGACAGTGATTTCGTTTAGTAGTGCATGTTTTAGCCAGTGTATGTTAGACCAAATAAATATAAGTCTGATTTTTCACCGAAGCATCCCTGTCCGTGACTTATTCCATTTACACTCTGAATAATAATTCCCGGGTTTGGAACTTTTGTAAGGCGGGGGCGATTCGAACCGTCCATCTAGCAATTGGGCTAAGATCATAACCGCTTACACTGGAGGAGAACTTGAAAAAGGATTTGACTCTCTAGGGCAGACACTGCAGTTCTGATTTAATGGCCCAGAAATTCGGGTCGGGGGCTTCCCGTGGGTGCAAGCCCCCGACCTGCACTTACCTAGCGCGCTGGTCATTGAGCTGTGGAATTCCGATCCTGGGCCTGCTCCAACTGGCGGCACGCAGTGCTTGCGTATCCCAGGGGCGCAGTTAGTTTGATGCATCCCCAGGGATCACATGGGCCATGGAGAGCCAATTGGAGCAGGGAATGCCCATTCATAAGTTGACCTGTCAAACCTTATAAATACTACGGGCCCCAAAGCATCACTAAATCTTCAAATACATTTTTTTTAAAACATCACATTATTAAAATAAACTATAAATTACATGAAATAACTATTTTAAACAATAATTTAAATTTATGAAAAAAATAATTTTATTTTCTAACGGGGCTAAAAATAAACTTACCTTTCTTTAAAGTATTTAAAAATAATAAACTTGTGGACAAAATGTTTTAATTTTAATTAATTCACCACTTACCTTGTAAAAAGCAGGCCTTGCACCTGCTTTTTATATGTGTAGCTTCTGGAGACTTACCCTCCCGGGAAAACCTGCAAAAAAAAGTAAGTTTGATGCGCACGCGCAGCCTCTCCTGCGCACGCGTTCGAACTCTGAACCCCTTCCTTCAGGGGAACGGAAGTGCCGGTTTCCCGCGCATGCACAGTACATGCAGGAAACCGACACTTCCATTGGGCTTACGGGTGAGTTCCCCATGCGTGAGTGCCTTTGGAGAGTTTGGGTAAGTGAGAGAGTTAGTGTAAGTGGGGTGTTAGGTGCTGTTTTTGTTTTGTTTTTTGCCTTGTTTTTCCTGCCAGTCTCAGGATTAGCAGGCATCGCGGAGGCGGAGCAGCGAGGTGAGTTCCAGTCGAGGCAGCCGGGAGCAGCAGCGGGTGTCGAGCCGAGTCGGAGCAGCGAGGTGAGGCAGCCTAAACAGGCTCCACAGGCAACATTCCAAGGGGAGGTCAGAATTCAAAAGTGACATCACAGCCAAGCTGGTAGGTGATTGGCTGGTTGGTGAATACTTTTCCTTCCCTTTTAAACCTTTATAAGTTGGTAAGTTCAATTAAATAGAGGTGTGATATTCATCATCTAGAATCGGGGCAGAGGGTATTTAAAAAAATTTTTTTTTTTAATTAATTACATAGAATGGGAGAGCAGGTGATGTGTTACTGCTGCAATATGTGGGAGCTGGTGGACACCATTGATGTTCACAGTGATCACATTTGCAGTAAGTGTTGGCTGCTCGAGGAACTCCGGCTACGTGTTGATGAGCTGGAATCCGAGCTTCAAACACTGCGACACATCAGGGAGGGGGAGAGTAACCTGGACTCTGTGTTCCAGGAAGTAGTCACACCAATTAGATTAACTAATTCAGATGTATTCCGTGGTCAGGGACAGGAGGGTGTCACTATGAGTGAGGCAGGTACGGGGATCCAGGAGGTAGTTGTAGTGTCCGAGTATAAATAATACACGGACTGCAGGAGAACAATAAAACAGGTATTTACTTGAACTGAGGGTAACTTAAGACTGACATACAGAAGCCTGCTATGGCTTTATATACAGGGGTGGTCACTGCTGGTACTGCAGTATAGAATCAGTTCTTCTCTTAAAGGTACATACACAACAATTCCTCCCCTTTTAGATAAACAGTACATAACATTCATTTAACAACTAAACAATAACTAATTACAATTACAATTTTCTCTGTACTATATACATCAACTGAAATAATCATGTATAAGTTCAGTCTTTGAGGAGGCTTCCTGATCCTGACTGGATAGCGCCTTTCTCGAGTATCCTGTTCTTGTGGAGGAGTTGATTCTGGTTCATTGTCATTGGTTGGTTCATCAGCTTCCAATACCACTGCTTCTGAGGTAGACGCAATCTGTACTTCGGGTTGATTACCAGGTGCACCTGCTCGTGGTATGGGTTTGGCTTGTTCCTGTGACTCTAGAATCTGGTCTGTTAAGTCTGTGTGTTCTAGTTATTGTTAATAAGAATCACTGCACACAGACCACAAGAGTAAATTCAACAGGTCTTTACTTAGTCGGAGGTCAGGCTGAACTGCCCAATAAATCATTACACAGCACTTATATACCGGTGTGGTCACCACCGGTATTACAGTATACAGCAGCCAAGATAAAGTAGTGCATCCCTTAAAATAGTTCTCTTAAAGGTGGAACGGTTACATACACCACAATCCTCCCTTTTTAGCTTAACAGTATATATTCCCCATTAACATAACATAATAACATATATACACAACTTCAGGTAAAAACAGTTCACAGATTCAGTCTCTGAGGAGGCCTCCTGATCCGAGACGGATAATGCCTTTCAGGGGTCTCTGGTTCTCGTTGCTGGGGTGACTCATCTAATAGTCCTTCACTGGACTTAACAGCTTGAACTTTCGTAACTTCAGAACCAGCATTGTTGACTTCTAAAGGCTCGAGTACCTTGGGAAGTTTTTCTGCTTCCAGACTGATTTGGCTCAGTTCGGAGGGACCACGTGCGTGACCTGGTAGGGGTGATAATGGTTCAGATGAGTCATCGTCTTCTGCTTCCTCTCTATTGTCTTCTATTTCCTCCATCACTTCAGCTTTTGCCTCTGCCACCAATTCCCTGAGTGGCTTATTACTGCTGACACTGCTCACAAAAGGGTGCTCTTTCTTCTTAGCTTTCAACTGATCGATGAATTTGACATATTCCCTTTCTTGCTCAGCTTTGATTCGTTTGGCCTCATCGCGCAGACGGTTTGTGTGTTCCTGTTCCATTTTCTCAATCAGCTGCTTCTGCTGTCTTTCCAGATTCTCCAACTCTGTGTCAAAGAACTTTTTCTTTGCATTCATCTCTTGCTCAAAACGGCGAATCATTTGTTCTAATTGCTGTTGTAGTTTGAAATTGAGTTGCGTTCAAGCCCGGTGTTCCTCCTTCTGAAGCAACCGCAACTCTCGCAGCTCCTGCCGCCTTAGGAATCGCATTTCCTCAGCTTTCTTCTCATCCTCACCAATAATCTTTGAAGTAGTGACACTCACTTCCACTCCATCGACAACAAATTTTCTAGTTCGTTTCAGAGTTTTGTTGTATGCTTGGTTACCCCGTATTGATAGAGAGCCACTTTCCTTGTTTAAAGAGAGATCACCTGAAAGGGAAATGTTCAAGTCAACGCTATCGGATGCAGATATGCTACCCGAATCAGAATTTCTCTTTGACTTTCTATTGGTAGAATCTACTGCTCCATTGAGAGTTAATGAATCCGGGACCAGAGTGACTTGTTTATCAGATTTACTTTCCTTTTCATTTCTGGTTAGCAATTCTTTTTCATTCTTTGAATCAGCAGTGCCCTCAGAAATGTGCATGTCTGTAGACTGGACAGACTCAGAATTCTCTGTCAAACTATGTTGTTGTTGTTCAGTGGAATTCTGTTCTGATACTTTGTTCTCTTCTGAAGCATTTATGCACTCCTTCGTTTTTCCATCATTAGTCTGCAAGTCCATTTTAGACTTGTCTTTTGCACATAGGCTGGTCTTACCATCATCAGTTCCAGAGTCTGAGCTGATTGTCTTCACTGAGTTCTCACTCTCTGCTTTGTCACTGTCACTGCTGCATATGCCCTCATCCAATATTCTGGACCATCGTTCAGGTTTGACATCTTTTTTTCCGGAATCTACCGTTATTGCTTTTAGGGAGTGCCAGTCCATATTTATTTTCCTGATCCACTCCCGTCCCAGAAGTGGTGGACCTCCCTCAGGTAGTACATATAAGTCCATTCCTTGGTGTTCTTTGCCCTTGTGTACCACCTTGACTTTTATCTTTCCGATGGGGTATACTCTTTGCCCCGTGCATGTCTGCAATACTATCTCCGTATCCCGTAGGGGAATATGTGTGAATAACCTTTTGTAATCTTGCTTATTCATGACCGTCAACGCCGATCCGGTGTCCAATTCCATCTTCACTTGGACTCCTGCTATCTGCAGTGTGACCCAGATAGTTTGTAGGTCAGCTTCCTTACTCACATTGTGAATTCTCAGACTACCCAGTTCCTTGCTGTTGGAGTCTGAATCCGAATTCTGTTCATCCGAACTCTTCTCAGCCACCTTATGTACCTTTCTGCACTTTTCCTGCGGTGACTTTTTGTTGCTGGTCTTCTTTCCTGACCGGCATACTTTAGCTATGTGACCAAGCTTGCCACATTTTCTACATTCCTGATTTTTAAACCAGCATTGGTTCTGATCGTGTGTTGTCTTTCCACAACGATAACATTTCGCTGTACCCAAAGCCATTTGATCTACGCTGAGTACCGCTGCCTTCAGCTGCATTTCCGCAGTGCCTCTCGCTGCGGCTTCGTGCGATGCTGCAATAGTGACAGCCTTATCAAGTGTAAGATCATTCTCTTCAAGCAGCCGCTTTTGTGTTCCTTCTTTCGACAATCCACACACGAATTTGTCTCTCAGTGCCTCTGTCAGTCTTTCCCCAAACTGATAGTATTTTGCTAGCTTACGCAGTTCAATTAAATACTCCGCGTTGCTTTCCTCTTTCAGTTGTAGTTCTCGCATAAAATTTAAATCGTTCCGCTAACATCAGCGGTGTGGGGTTCAAATGATTTCTCAGGACAGCAACAATATTAGCGAAAGCCTGATCCGCCGGTTTAGCTGGTGATAGAAGATGCTTCAATAGCCCGTATGTCTTTGCACCCATTGAGTTTAGTAAGGTTAGTGCTTTATCTTCATCTGATATTTTATTTGCCTTACAATAAATCTCTATGCGTTCTACATACGTGGCCCAATCTTCAACATTGGGATCGAAATCGTTGATGTTACCACGCTTAGGCATCCTCGCAATCTTCTTGAGAAACAAAAAGAATTTTTTTTATTTTTTTTCAAAATGGCGGTTTCCCGCGCTTGTCTTCTTCCCCCGCCTACGAAAATGGCGGCTTCCCGCGTTTGCCTTTCTCCCCCGCTGGCTGTAATTGCGATTGCCGTATTGCTGTGTTCGCCCTCCCCAGCGGTTCTCAAATCGTGCCTCCCAGCCCCTCTTGCAGACCGGTCCTTTCCCCCGGCTGCGGCTGAGTTCTCCGCGTTTTTTAAAATTTTTTATCCCACGCCTCGCGGCCTCGGTAGCTGCCCGGCCTTTTTCCCCGGTCGCGGTCAAGCTCTCTCTCGACGCTGTTGCGTCTCCCAGCCCGCTTGCAGCCCGGTCTTTTACACCGGCTGCGTTTGCATTCACCGCGGCTCCCGTGCCTTACGCTGCCCCAGTCTCAGCGCCTCTGGCCCCGACTTCTGTCCGGCTCTTTTCCCCGGCCGTGGTCGAGTTCTCTGCCCTTATATCCTCCGTTTTTCCCTCCCCTACTTCACAGCCAACGTGGCCGACTTGCTGCTCGTCGCTGATCGGCTTACCCACCACCGTGATAGAAGGGATGATCACTGCCTGTTGCTGATGGAAGGCTTCGTGTCAGGATTCTTCCTTGCTCTTCAGACCCGAGTCTTTTCTCAGCAGGATGATGAGGGCGGATGCCTCTTCTCGACGCCTGTTAAACTGCCTTGGATATATCTCTGCCGCAGGGTAAGATCGTCATCGTCGCCACTGTTAAGTCTGTGTGTTCTAGTTATTGTTAATAAGAATCACTGCACACAGACCACAAGAGTAAATTCAACAGGTCTTTACTAGTCGAAGGTCAGGGCTGAACTGCCCAATAAATCATTACACAGCACTTATATACCGGTGTGGTCACCACCGGTATTACAGTATACAGCAGCCAAGATAAAGTAGTGCATCTCTTAAAATAGTTCTCTTAAAGGTGGAACGGTTACATACACCACATGGTCAGCATGGCGTCTCATGATGCTCTCTCCAACGTCCACTGTGTACATTAGTGGTCCCTGCTGTGTGGATATCGTTCCTGGCTGCCATTTTTCTGTTCGGTAGTCGTGGGCCAAGACTGGTTGCCCTATCTTGAAGCTCCTGGTTGGCTTCTCATTTATGTGCTGGAATTGCTTATCCTCAACATCTCGTTTTATGTTTGGTTTGAGCAAATCCAGGCGACATCTTAGCCTTCGGTTGAAGAACATTATGGCTGGAGCATGTTTGGTGACTGCATGTGTCGCATTCCGGTAAGCAAACAAGAAATTATCCACCTTGTGTTGCAGTGGTATGTCGTCATTATGCATTGCCTTTATTGCCTTTTTAAAGGTCTGAACAAACCTCTCAGCCAATCCATTTGTGGCTGGATGATATGGGGCAGATGTGTAATGCTTTACCCCATTATTCCTCAGAAACCTCCGGAAATCCTCTGACACAAACTGTGGCCCATTGTCGGAGCAAATCTGTTCTGGCAAGCCATTCCTGGCGAAGATGGTCCGTAGGACTGCAATAGTTTTCTCTGTGGTGGTGGAGGACATTTTGATGACCTCTGGCCATTTCGAATGGGCGTCCACAGCGATTAGGAACATTGAGTCCATAAATGGACCAGCAAAATCAATGTGTGCCCATTGCCATGGAGATGAGGGCCACTCCCATGGATGTAGCGGGGCCTGTGGTGGAGCGTTTTGGACCTTCTGGCATCCTGTGCATCTCTTGGTCATATCCTCGATTTCTTTATCGATTCCCGGCCACCACACAAATGCCCTGGCTAGGCTCTTCATTTTTACCCCTCCCAGATGACCCTCATGAAGCTCATTGAGCACTCTATCTCTCAACTTGGGTGGAATTACCACTCGGGATCCACACATCAAGGTCCCCCGGCACACTGACAGCTGTTCTCTCCTTGGCGAGAATGCTGGCAACAGTGAGTCGCCATGTGCTGGCCATCCCTTCACCGTCAAATCATAGACCCGAGAGAGTGTCGGGTCATTTCGGGTTTCCTTCTCTATACTTGAGTTTGTAACAGGTAGACATTCGACTATGGTCGCATGGAATATCTCAACAGAGTCCACTGCAGGTGCTTCCTCTACCGTAGGCAATGGTAGGCGCGACAGCCCATCAGCGTTTCCATGCTGTTTCATACCCTTGTACTCTATGTCGTACTGACGTGCCCCTAGAAAAAGTGACCATCTTTGCAGCCGTTGCGCCGTCATTACCCGAACGCCCTTCTTTGGGTTAAAAATGGAGACCAGGGGCTGATGATCAGTCAGTAGGGTGAATTTCTGCCCGTGCAGATAATGATTGAACTTCTTCACTCCCCACACCAGGCTGAGGGCCTCCCTGTCAATCTGGGCGTAGTTACGCTCGGCTGAGGTTAACGAGCGCGATGCAAAGGCTATTGGCCTCTCTGAACCGTCAAGGAATTTGTGTGACAGCACCGCTCCGATGCCATAGGGAGACGCATCACATGCTAACCGAATCGGTAGTGTTGGATTGTAGTGGGCCAATACTTCTTTTGAAGTGATTAGGCATTTACATTCCTAAAAGGCACGCTTGCACTCATCACTCCATTTCCATGTTACTCCAGTTTGCAGCAGGGCATTCAGTGGGTGCAGAATTGTAGATAAATTCGGCAAGAACTTATGGTAGTAATTCACCAACCCGAGGAACGACCTCAGTTGCGACACATTTTCTGGTGCTGGAGCCTTGACTACAGCCTCAATCTTGTCCGGCGACTTATGCAACCCTTCCTCATCAATCATGTGGCCACAATGCGAGATTTGTCTCCTGAAGAACTCACATTTGGGGTGGTTGGCTCGTAGCCCATATTCCTGTAATCTCGTGAGCACCTGCTCCAGGTTGGCAAGGTGTTCACTGTCATTTTCACCCGTAACCAGGATGTTGTCCAAATAACACTGGGTCCCCGGGATCCCTTGCAGGACTTGTTCCATCGCCCTCTGCCAAATAGCCGGGGCTGATGCTACCCCGAATACCAGTCGATTGTACTGGTAAAGGCCTTTGTGAGTGTTTATCGTGAGGTATTTCCTAGATGCTTCTTCCACCTCCATTTGTAGATACGCTTGGGCCAGATCAATCTTTGTAAAGCGTTTCCCTCCAGATAGTGAGGCGAAAATATCTTCTATCCGTGGAAGTGGATATTGTACTGTGTGCAGGACTGGGTTCACAGTTACCTTGAAGTCCCCACAGATGCGAACCTTCTTCGGTTCCCCAGGCGTGCTGCTCAATGATTTCTTAATTACAGGAACGATGGGCGTGGCCCACTCACTCCAGTCCACCTTGGACAGCACACCCAAACACTCCAGACTCTCCAGCTCTGCTTCAACGGCTGGGCGAATCGCGTAAGGTACCGGTCTGGCCTTAAAAAAATTTGGGTTTGCGTTATCTTCGATTTTTATCGTTGCCGTTACTCCTTTTAGAGTCTCAAGTCCTTGTTGGAACACCTCTTTTGCATCAGTTAGAATCTTTGACAGTCGTCCAGGTGTGACGTCATCATCCTTTTTATCAGTCACAGTTAGCGCCTGAATGGAATGCCAATCTAATTGTATTTTTCGGATCCATTCACATCCCAATAATGGTGGTCCTCCATCTGGTAGTATATATAGATACAGTTTCTGTGTTTCCTTGCCATTGTATTCAACTGGCACCCTTATTTTACCTCTGGGGTAGACTTTTTGCCCCGTGTATGTCTTCAATACAATGGACGTGTCCTTCAAGGGTATGTGTGAGAATAGCCGCTCATAGTCTCATCGATTCATGACAGTTAGGGCTGATCCTGTGTCCAATTCCATCTTTACTGGGGACCCTGCTATCATGAGGGTGACCCAAATGGTTCGGTGATCCTCCTTTGCAATCACGTTGTGTAACTTTAGACAACTTAGTCTCCTGCTCCCGGAGTCCTTATCACTCTCCTGATCTTCCGAACTACTGTCTGTCAATTTCTTTACTTTCTTGTACTTTTCCTTACTGACCTGTTTGGACACCATTCACACCTTTGACTGCTGTGATTATCTCTCTGCCGAGGTGTGATAAATGGCAGTTGGAAAGGTTACCTGTAAACATCTGACATGATTCTCTGACTATATAAGCTGTGTCTTTATGCATTTCTCCACTTCACCTGAAGAAGGAGCAGCGCTCCGAAAGCTTGTGATTTCAAATAAAGCTGTTGGACTATAACCTGGTGTTGTGTGACTTCTTACATTTTTCCTTAGTAGTTCTTGTAGTGTTGGTTTTCTTTCCCGACCTGCAGACTCTTGCTATGTGTCCCATTTTCCCACATTGCCTGCATACTTTGTTCTTAACCCAGCAGTCCTTCTGATCATGGGTTGTTCTGCCGCAGCGATAGCACTTTTCTGCTCCATACGCCATTTCATTAGCGCTGTATTTCTGTAGTTTCTGTTTGTTGTGTATGTACCTTTAGGGGAATAACTGGTCTTAGACTGCAGTACCGGCAGTGACCACCCTTGTATAAAAAGCCCTAGCAGGCTTCTGTATTTTCAGTCTGACACTGCCTCCTGTTCAGTAAAGTACCTGTTAAACTGTTCTCCCGAAGTCCGTGTATGATTGAGACGCGGACTTTGCAGTGGCGACGAATAAGTTCGAACTCACCTGCAGTGTGGCATCATCTCACGGGGATCTCGCCTGAAAGGAAGGTCCTGGAAGGTTGTAGTCTGAGCAATGGGCGTCGACCGAGGGCAACCGCCCAAAGAATCCATCGGTGTTGGGAGAATTGCGGGAGAGACTGTGGTTCCAGCGAATTGTGCAGGTAGCAGGTAGCGCGCTGACCCTTCCAGACTGCGGCGGGCTCAAGCTCGATCGAGCAGCTCTACAAAACGGGCCGCGCAGCGTCGCCGGGAAATGAAAACAAGAGAGAGAGGGTGGAGCGCACAGGGCACGGTCGGTGCTCAAGAACAGGACAGTGGAGAGAAACTAAACGGGGAGGAAGGAAAGCGAGATGCGCCGAAGCTGCGGGTCGCCGCCATTACCCCGTAGAACGCTAGGAGCAGCATGGCAATAAGGGGAAGAAGCAAAAGCGCGGGAGGCGCCATTTTATTCCATTGGGGAAGAAGCAAAAGCGCGGGAGGTGCCATTTTAAATCGCCCAAGATGCCGAAAAGTGGCAGTATCACTGCTTTCGACAACGAGGTAGAAGACTGGACCACGTATGTGGAAAGAATTGAAGTGTACTGCAAGGCAAATGAGGTGGCCGATGGAAAGAGGGCGTCGGTATTATTAAATCTGATGGGTGCGAGTACGTACGGCCTATTGCAGAATTTAATTACCCCAGCTAAACCAATGGAGAAAGGTTTTGAGGAGATTGTTCATATCTTACAGGAACACCTAAGCCCTACACCACTGCTGATAGCAGAAAGATTCAAGTTCCATAAAAGAAACCAGCACAAAGATGAGAGCAATGCTGACTATCTTACGGAACTACGCAAGTTATCGAAGCACTGCCAGTTCAGAGCAGGACTGGCAGACACCTTACGGGATAGGTTTGTCTGCGGGCTCCAGAGTGAAGGAACCCAGAAACGACTACTTTCAAAAAAGGACCTGACGCTAGAACAGGCTTTCAGCGTGGCAGTATCCTACGAAGCAGCAGCACGGGGAGCTGCGGAAATACAACAGAAACCACAAGAATACAGCACTAACGAAATGGCGTATGGAGCCGAAAAGTGCCATCGCTGCAGCAGAACAACCCATGAGCAGAAGGACTGCTGGTTTAACGACAAAATATGCAGGCAATGCAGGAAAATGGGACATATAGCAAGAGTCTGCAGGTCGGGAAAGAAGACCAACACGACAAGAACTACTAAGGAACAGTACAGGAAAGTAAAGAAACTGACAGATGGTAGTTCAGAAGATCAGGAGAGTGATAAGGACTCCGGGAGCAGGCGACTAAGTTGTTTAAAGTTACACAACGTGATCGCAAAGGAAGATCACCGAACCATTTGGGTCACCCTCATGATAGCAGGGTCCCCAGTAAAGATGGAATTGGACACAGGATCAGCCCTAACTGTCATGAATCGACGAGACTATGAGCGGCTATTCTCACACATACCCTTAAAGGACACATCCATTGTATTGAAGACATACACGGGGCAAAAGGTCTACCCCAGAGGAAAAATAAGGGTGCCAGTTGAATATAACGGAAAGGAAACACAGAAACTATACATGTATATACTACGAGATGGAGGACCACCATTATTGGGACGTGAATGGATCCGAAAACTACAATTGGATTGGCATTCCATTCTGGCACTAACTGTGACTGACAAAAAAGATGATGACGTCGCACCTGGACGTCTGTCACAAATTCTATCTGACGCGGAAGAGGTGTTCCAACAAGGACTTGGGACTCTAAAAGGAGTAAAGGCAACCATAAAGATTGAGGATAACGCAACCCCAACATTTTTCAAGGCCAGACCGGTGCCATACGTGATACGCCCAGCTGTGGAAGCTGAATTGGAGAGTCTGGAGCGTTCGGGGGTGCTGTCTAAGGTGGACTGGAGCGAGTGGGCCACACCCATCGTTCCTGTAATGAAGAAAGCATTGAGCAGCACGCCTGGGGAGGCAAGGAAGGTTCGCATCTGTGGGGACTTCAAGGTGACTGTGAACCCAGTCCTGCACACAGTACAGTATCCGCTTCCGCGGATAGAAGATATTTTCGCCTCACTATCTGGAGGGAAACGTTTTACAAAGATTGACCTGGCTCAAGCGTATCTACAAATGGAGGTGGAAGAAGCATCTAGGAAATATCTCATGATAAACACTCACAAAGGCCTTTACCAGTACAATCGACTGGTATTCGGGGTAGCATCGGCCCCGGCTATTTGGCAGAGGGCAATGGAACAAGTCCTGCAAGGGATCCCGGGGACCCAGTGTTATTTGGACGACATCCTGGTTACGGGCGAAAATGACAATGAACACCTTGCCAACCTGGAACAGGTGCTCATGAGATTGCAGGAATATGGGCTACGAGCCAACCGTCCCAAATGCGAGTTCTTCAGGAGACAAATCTCGTATTGTGGCCACATGATTGATGAGGAAGTGTTGCATAAGTCGCCGGACAAGATTGAGGCTGTAGTCAAGGCTCCAGCACCGGAAAATGTGTCGCAACTGAGGTCGTTCCTCGGGCTGGTGAACTACTACCACAAGTTCTTGCCGAATTTATCTACAATTCTGCACCCACTGAATGCCCTGCTTCAAACTGGTGTAACATGGAAATGGAGTGATGAGTGTAAGCGTGCCTTTCAGGAATGTAAATGCCTAATCACTTCAAAAGAAGCATTGGCCCACTACAACCCAACACTACCGATTCGGTTGGCATGTGATGTGTCACCTTACGGCATTGGAGCGGTGCTGTCACACAAATTCCGTGACGGTTCAGAGAGGCCAATAGCCTTTGCATCGCGCTCGCTAACCTCAGCCGAGCGTAACTACGCCCAGATTGACAGGGAGGCCCTCAGCCTGGTGTGGGGGGGGGTGAAGAAGTTTCATCACTATCCGCACGGGCAGAAATTCACCCTACTGACTGATCATCAACCCCTGGTCTCAATTTTTAACCAAAGAAGGGCGTTCCAGTGATGACGGCGCAACGGCTGCAAAGATGGTCACTTTTTCTAGGGGCACATCAGCATGACATAGAGTACAAAGGTACGAAACAACATGGAAACGCTGATGGGCTGTCGCGCCTACCGTTGCCTACGGCGGAAGAAGCACCTGCAGTGGACCCTGTGGAGATATTCCATGCGACCATAGTTGAATGGTTACCTGTTACAAACGCAAGGTTTGAGAAGGAAACCCGAAATGACCCGACACTCTCTCGGGTCTATGATTTGATGGTGAAGGGATGGCCAGCATATGGCGACTCACTGTTGCCAGCATTCTCGCCAAGGAGAGAACAGCTGTCAGTGTGCCAGAGAACCTTGATGTGTGGATCCCGAGTGGTAATTCCACCCAAGTTGAGAGATAGAGTACTCAATGAGCTTCACGAGGGTCATCTGGGAGGGGTAAAAATGAAGAGCCTAGCCAGGGCGTTTGTGTGGTGGCCGGGAATCGATAAAGAAATCGAGGATATGACCAAGAGATGCACAGGATGCCAGAAGGTCCAAAACGCTCCACCACAGGCCCCGCTACATCCATGGGAGTGGCTCTCATCTCCATGGCAACGGATACACATTGATTTCACTGGTCCATTTATGGACTCAATGTTTCTAATCGCTGTGGACGCCCATTCGAAATGGCCAGAAGTCATTAAAATGTCCTCCACCACCAGGGAGAAAACTATTGCAGTCCTAAGGACCATCTTCGCCAGGAATGGGTTGCCAGAACAGGTTTGTTCCGACAATGGCCCACAGTTTGTGTCTGAGGATTTCTGGAGGTTCCTGAAGAATAATGTGGTGAAACATTACACATCTGCCCCATATCATCCAGCCACAAATGGATTGGCTGAGAGGTTTGTTCAGACCTTTAAAAAGGCCATAAACGCAATGTATAATGACGACATACCACTGCAACACAAGGTGGATAACTTCTTGTTTGCTTACCGGAATGCGACACATGCAGTAACCAACCAACCTCCAGCCGTACTGTTTTTCAACCGGAGACTAAGATGTCGCTTGGATTTGCTCAAACCAAACATAAGATGGGGTGTTGAGGATAAGCAGTTCCAGCACTTAAATGAGAAGCCAACCAGGAGCTTCAAGATAGGGCAACCAGTCTTGGCCCGCGACTACCGAACAGAAAAATGGCAGCCAGGAACGATATGCACACAGCAGGGGCCACTAATGTACACAGTGGACGTTGGAGAGAGCATCGTGAGACACCATGCTGACCAGATTCTAGAGTCACAGGAACAAGTCAAACCTGTACCACAAGCATGTGCACCTGGTAATGAGCCCGAAGTACAGATTGCGTCTACCTCAGAAGCAGAGGTATTGGAAGCTGACGAACCAACCAATGACAATGAGCCAGAATTGACTCCACCGCCAGAACAGGATACTCGAGAAAGGCGCTATCCAGTCCGGATCAGGAAGCCTCCTCAAAGACTGAACTTATAAATGACTATTTCAGTTGATGTATATATTACTGAGAAATTGTAATTGTAATTAGTTATTATTTAGTTGTTAAATGAATGTTATATACTGTTTATCTAAAAGGGGAGGAATTGTTGTGTATGTACCTTTAAGGGAATAACTGGTCTTAGACTGCAGTACCGGCAGTGACCACCCCTGTATAAAAGGCCCTAGCAGGCTTCTGTATTTTCAGTCTGACGCTGCCTCCTGTTCAGTAAAGTACCTGTTAAACTGTTCTCCCGAAGTCCGTGTATTATTGAGACGCGGGCTTTACACTGTTGTATTTCTGCAGCTCCCCGTGCTGCTGCTTCGTAGGATACTGCCACGCTGAAAGCCTGTTCTAGCGTCAGGTCCTTTCCCGAAAGTAGTCGTTTCTGGGTTCCTTCACTCTGGAGCCCGCAGACAAACCTATCCCGTAAGGTGTCTGCCAGATCTGCTCCGAACTGGCAGTGCTTCGATAACTTGCGTAGTTCCGTAAGATAGTCAGCATTGCTCTCATCTTTGTGCTGGTTTCTTTTATGGAACTTGAGTCTTTCTGCTATCAGCAGCGGTGTAGGGTAAAGGTGTTCCTGTAAGATATTAACAATCTCTTCAAAACTTTTCTCCATTGGTTTAGCTGGGGTAATTAAATTCCACAATAGGCCGTACATTCTTGCGCCCATCAAATTTAATAATACCGACGCCTTCTTTCCATCGGCCACCTCATTTGCCTCACAGTACACTTCAATTCTTTCCACATACGTGGTCCAGTCTTCTACCTCGTTGTCGAAAGCAGTGATACTGCCACTCTTCGGCATCTTGAGTGATTTAAAATGGTGCCTCCCGCGCTTTTTCTTCTTCCCCAATGGAATAAAATGGCGCCTCCTGCGCTTTTCCTTCTTCCCCAATGGAATAAAATGGCGCCTCCCGCGCTTTTCTTTCTTCCCCTTGCTGCCACGTGGCTCCTAGCGTTCTACAGGGTAATGGCAGTGACCCGCAGCTTTGGCGCGTATCACTTTTCCTTCCCCTCATTCTATCCTCTCCATGCTGCCCGGTTCTTGAGCACCGACCGCGCCCTGTGCGCTCCACCCTCTCTCTCTCTCTTCCTCCCGACGACGCTGCACGGCCCCTTTGCAGAGCCGCTCAATCGAGCCCGAGCCTGCCGCAGTCCGGAAGGGTCAGCGCACTACCTGCTACCAGCACGACTTGCTGGAACACCTCGACTGGGGAGCCAGGCCCAGCTCTCCACAGCCTCCCCTGCAACTCTCCGGTGTATCCCTGGGCGGTTGCCTGCGGTCGACGCCCGCCGTTTTGACTTCGACCTCCAAGAAGCTTCTCTTCAGGGAAAAGATCCCCGTGAGGTGATACAGTACTGCAGGTGAGTTCGAACCTGCCTGTCGCCAGTGTAGTGTCCGAGTATAAATAATACACAGACTGCAGGAGAACAATAAAACAGGTATTTACTTGAACAGAGGGTACTCTTTTATTTGGACCCAAAAAAAACCCAATTCGACTGTAAATAAACAAAAGTTCAACTAAAGCTTAACAAATCAAATTAAAATTTGGTTTTCCATGTTGATGATGCACTCCAGTCCCCGCGGCGCCCACCGGTCGCGGAAATACTCAAGCGCACCGGCGGACACCGTGTGCTCCATTTCCAGGGCCACCCGGGCGCGAACATGGCCACGGAAGAGAGGCAGGCAATCCGGCTGGACGGCCCCCTCGACCGCCCGCTGCCTGGACCAATTGATGGCTCTTTTAGCCAGGCCCAGGAGCAGGCCCACAAGGAGGTCCTCCAACCTGTCCGCTCCCCTCCGCACCGGGTGACCGTAGATCAAGAGCGTGGGACTGAAGCGCAACCAAAAATCGAGGAGCAGCCCCTTCAAGTAGTGAAAGAGGGGCTGCAACCTCTCACATTCCATATAAATGTGAAACACGGACTCCTCCAGGCCGCAAAAAATGCAGGCGGCCTGGGAGTCCGTGAACCTACTTAAAACCTTATTGCACGGGACCGCTCCATGCAACAACATCCAGGCCAAGTCCCCGATGGAACAAGGGAGGACTCCCGCATAGAGAGCCCTCCATTGGGGACCTCCGCCACCGCCAGTCGGCAAGACGCCACGCCAAGTCGTGTCCGGACGGTAGACGAAGATGGCAAAGTGGAGAGTGTGCAGGAGCAGCCCGTACAGGAAACCCCTCCGCGCGGAATGAAAAGGCACGGAGGGTATTTCCTCGAGACGGCTCAAGTTGTGAGGCGCCGGTTCCCGAGGGGAGTTTCGGGGCCGGGCGCCGATGAGGAATTCCGTCCGAACGGGGGTAAGCTCGGACGGGATCGCCCCACGTGCTTGAGCCGCCTCGATACACCTAGTGGAGTCGGGGCCCAGTGCCGCTTTCACCGATTCGATGGCTTCGACCGCGAGCCGGACGTTGGCCCAGGACAGGCGCCGCGCCAGCTCCTCCGGCGCCATCCAGCCCGCTCCTCTGCCATCGAGCAGGTCCCCGACTCTGGTCACCTTGCCAAGCACAGCCCTGCCCTCCGCCAGCCGCCCGAACCCGCGTTCGTGGAGGTGCGGATTCCTGAGCAGTGGTTCCCGAAGGAGAGCCGCCGCTCCTGACGGGGGAGAGCTCCGCCTGGAAGCGACGTAGTTCCAAACCCATAGCAGTTCCTGGTAGAAGACAGGCAGCTCCCGCAGGCCGGCACGCCTGCCGCCCACTTTCGCGAACAGGAGCTGCGTGTCGTAATTGAGGCCGTGCAGCTGGCGGAAGAAAAACGTCGCCAGCGCACACCATCTCGGAGGATTCTCGACGTACAGGTATCTCTGCAGCGTCTGAAGACGGAAAGTCGCAGCCTGGGTGCGAAGGCACACCAGCGCCTGACTGCCCTCCCTAAGCGGGAGACACAGAACCGCGGCAGAGACCCAGTGCTACCTTTTGTCCCAGAAGAAGTCGATGAGCTTCTTCTGCATCTTGGCGACAAACGCAGGGGGAGGGATCAAAGTGACCAACCGGTACCACAACATGGCGGCCACCAGCTGGTTTATGACCAGCGCTCAACCCCTGTAGGACAACACTCGGAGCAGTCCTGTCCAGCGTCCTAGGCGAGCGGTGACTTTAGCCTCCAGCTCTTGCCAGTTCGCCGGCCAGGCGTCCTCGGCAGGGCTAAGGTAGACTCCCAAATAGAGGAGGTGCGTGGTGCTCCAGGCGAAAGGGCTGAACTCCTCCGGCAGGGAGTCCACCCGCCACTGACCCACCAGGAGTCCGGAACATTTCTCCCAGTTGATCTTGGCGGAGGATGCGTTCGAGTAAATCTGCTGGCATTCCCGCATCCTCCACAAGTCAGCGGGATCCGTGACCGTGAGGAGCACGTCATCGGCGTAAGCCGAGAGGACCACCTCCACGCCCGGCCCTTGCAGAGCCAGTCCCGTCAACCTCTTCCGCAAGAGGCGCAGGAATGGCTCCACGCAAACGACGTATAACTGACCGGACATGGGGCATCCCTGATGCACCCCCCTCCCGAAGCGAAGGGGCGCCGTCAAGGACCCGTTAACTTTATCAGACACTCTGCGGCGGCGTACAAAAGTCGGATCCGGGCGACGAAATGCGTCCCGAACCCGAATGCGCGCAGAGTCCCGAAGAGATACTCGTGATCCACCCTGTCGAACGCCTTCTCCTGATCCAGGGAGAGGAAGGCGACCGACAGACCAGCCCTCTGGGAGTGGTGGACCAGGTCCCGGACCAGATGGATGTTATAATGGATGGTCCGGCCCGGGACCGTGTAGGACTGGTCAGGGTGGATCATGTGGGCCAGCACGGTGCCAAGGCGAGCAGACATGGCCCTGGCAAAGATTTTATAGTCCGTGCTGAGGAGGGAGACCGGGCGCCAGTTCTTAAGGAGGCGGAGATCGCCCTTCTTAGGCAGCAGGACAATGACCGCCCTGCGCCAAGAGAGGGGCATCTCCCCGGTCGCCAAACTTTCCCCCAGAACCCGCGCGTAGTCGCCCCCCAAGACATCCCAGAATGTCCTGTGGAACTCCACGGTCAGCCCGTCCAACCCCGGGGACTTTCCCCTAGAGAGCTGGCGGAGGGCGCTGGTCAGCTCCGCCAGGCTTAGTGGAGCGTCCAGTTTTTTGGCGCCCTCCGGGCTGACCTTCGGCAGGTCCTCCCACAAAACTCTGCGTGCATCCTCGCTGGATGGATCCGGAGAGAAAAGAGCCCCGTAGTAGGCGCGGGTCTCCGCGCTGATTCCCTCCGGATCCGAGACCAGAGATCCGTCGTCGGCCAGCAGCCCCAAGAGCTGCTTAGGGCCCCCCGTCCTTTTTCCAGCGAGTAGAAGAAGGGGGAGCCGTGGTCCAGGTCCCGCAGGAGCTGGATCCGCGACCTCACGTACGCGCCTCGGGACCCGACGAGCTGCAGGTCCTTCAGCGCGCCCTTCTTCTCTTCGTACACCTTCCGCAGGGCCGGGTCCTCGACGACCTGACCGAGACGGGACTCCAGGTCGAGCACCTCCTTCTCCAACCGCCCGACCCGGGCCTCCCGCCTCTTGGTCGACCCCTTCGCGTACTCCTGACAGAAGAGACGGATGTGAGCCTTGCCCACATCCCACCATAGCCTCAAGGAGGGGCAGCCCCCCTGCTTCCTTCTCCAGTCAGCCCAGAATCGACGAAACGAATCCCGGAACCGTGCGTCTTCCAGCAGCAGGTTGTTAAAATGCCAGTACGCGGACCCCCCCCGCGCACACAGCGGAGCGAGCTCCGCCCATACCAGGTGGTGGCCCGTGCACGGCACCGGCCGCATGGAAGCCGCCGGAACGCAGGAGACGTACGCCCGGGAAATGTAAAGGCGGTCGATTCTGGACCTTCCTCCCCCAGAGCTCACGCTAGTGAAGGCGCTGGAGTCGGGGTGGAGATTTCGCCAGACGTCCACCAAGTCGAAGGACCCAACCAGGTCCCTCAACTTCTCCATCGCCGCCGGGCTTCGCGGGGGACCCGAACGGTCCCTCGCCTCGAGGGTGCAGTTAAAATCCCCCCCGAGGATGACGCACTCGCCCACGTCGATGGAGCCCAAAAGAGCGGACACGTCTTCGAAGAAGCGCACTTGCTGCGCACTGGTCTGAGGGGCGTACACGTTCACTAGATGGAGCGGCACGCCCCCCAGGTGAACAGTGACCTGGAGCAAGCGGCCCGGCACGTGCTCCTTGACCCCCAAGATCTCCGGCTGAAAATGCGGGGCCAGCAAGATAGCCACCCCGCTGGAATTGTTGGAGAGGTGACTCATGCTGACCCCTCCTTGCCACTCCAGGAGCCACGTGGCTTCGTCTCCCGGAACGGTGTGGGTTTCTTGCAGGAAGCACACCGCATACTTCCCGTCCCGAAGGACTGAGAAATTATTGAATCTGTGGCGCGCCTCCCTGCTGCCATTGATGTTGAGGCTGGCTATGGTTATCTTCATGTCAGAAGCATAGTGCAACCTCTACCTACACCTAACGGGGGGAGGAAGCGCAGCCGCTGGTCAGCCGCCACTTCCTCAGCAGCCCAGTGAGAAACGTTGTGAGCCGACGCAGCTCGAGCGGGTTCACACCCTCGTCCGCGCCCATGATCTTAACGGCGGCGCGGACGGATACGATGAGCAGCGCCAGCTCTGACCACCTGTCGAGGGCCAGCCGGACCTTATTGCGCTGACCCAGGCACGTGGCCATAAAATCCCGGAGTTCCCTTACGGGAATGAGGGGAGACTCGGCAAGGGGCATGAGGTCATCCATTGCCTCATTGGTGCTGGAGTCCGAATCGTCCTCTGTGCCCATCACCGAGTCCCCATCCTCCTCCAGGGGGTCGTCACCAGCAGCCGACCCGTCCGCCGTGCAGTGCGAAGCGAACGGCTCGGCCGCGCCAGCCAGCCCCGCCTCCGCCCGGATCCCACCCCCAGGATCGGCGGCAGAGGATTTCTCCCTGGGCTCCTCTAGGGGTGCTGGGCCAGAAGACGGCGGCGGTTCAGAGCTCCCCTCCGCATCAGACGCCGGAACGACCGGAGAAACCGGGGAGAGAACAATTCCCAGCTCCTCCAGTACGTCCGGCACCAGAGACGCAGCCAGGGGGCCATCCTTCTCCCCGCCACCAACCTCCGACCCAGCGGATGGGGGGTTTTGAATTAAAAGCTCTACCAGGACGAGCATCCCCTGGGAGATGTCCGGGTCGCATTGGGCGAGCTCATTATCCTCGAGCTCGCCCGACCCAGACCCCAGGCCACCCGACCCGGCAAGGGGTAACGGCACCGATAGAAGGTCAATTTCAATTACCGCCGCGGGTTGTTCCGCGACCCCCCCCACGGGCAGGGTCTCGTCCCCATCCCCGGGAGGCACGCGTCAGACAGACACATCTGCCTCAGCCTCCCGAGGGACAGGCGACCCCTGCCGATCGCTGGTGATGATGACAGCGGGGGGGGGGGGTGCAGTACCCGCGGCGGGCGACGACTCCCCCTGCTCGGAGGGACCTTTCTCCTCCCAGTCCTCCTCCTCTTCCAGGGGGTCGCGCCTTCTTTTTAGCACAGAGGGAGCGAGGGAGACCTCCATGACTGCAGAGGCCTCCTCCTCAGCTCCCTCCGGCGGAGCAGGTTTGTTGGGCTCCTCAGGCCCGAGCCCGGCCGCAGGTAATGGCATTTCCGCTACGGCGGTTGCGGCCACAGGCTTGGGCACGAGGCCCCTCCCGCTCGCGTCTGCCCCGATTAACTCCGCGAGGAGCGCGGGTGTAAGGGGCTCAAGGGGCACGGGCTGGCCATCCACGGGGGGACCCGCCCTAAGGTGTTTATTTTTCCGCCGCACCTTCTTTCCGGCCGGACACGCTCCCTCCCCCCCACCGGAGGCCTTGGTGGCATCGGCCCCCGACGTCGACCGCGCATCAGACGTTCCCGACGCGCGGGCAGATCCGGGGGGAGGAGCGTCGGCGGCGCCAGCCTCGGCCGCACGAGATGATCCGGCGGCCTTGGAGGCGGGGCAGTTTTTCCGGATGTGCCCCACCTCCTTGCAGGCGTGGCACCGCACACCGTCCGACGTCCAGAAGTCGCGATATGCAGTCCCCTCGTGGTGGACGACGAATGCCCCGTCAGTGTCCTCCTCCCGCGCCAGCTGGATGAACAGCTGGTGCCGGAAGGAGAAGACGTGGCGAAGGCTGGCCTCCCGGAAGCCGAGCGGGATGGGTGTGATCCCCGACCTCACCTCCCCAAGTTGACGTAGATGGGGAAGGAGGAGCTCACCAGGAACATAGGGCGGGACGTTCGAAATAACCACCCTCTGCGTGGTGGCCTCGAGGGGGTCCACCGGCAGGAAGGTCCCGCCCACGGTGAGCCCCTTGGTGACAGCCAGGGACACCGCCCGCTCCGACCCCAGGAAGAACACAGCCTTCCCATACATTTTTGAGGCCGCGACGATGGCTGAGGGGCCAACAACCCCAGCCATGGCTTTAACGCAGGCCTCAATGGTTATAGTGGGCTGAGTGTAGCTCTTCACCCCAAGCTTTTTTGTTATAAGTTTAAAGGGTGACGGGGCAGCAGAAGCAGCGGGAGCAGCTGTGGCTGCGGCTGTCACTCCCGCATAAGTCCTAGCTGGCCCCGCCACCGGCGAAGATGCAGTCGCCATTATGGGGTGTTTTTATAAGGGCTACACTCACCCCAAGTCACAGGCCTGAAGGTGTTGATGGCCTCAGGTATTTTTTTTTTGGTCCTCTATTGAGCAGAGGGAGCTGTTTAAAATGAAGACACACCTCTCCCCTTATTGGTTGAAATTGAGAGAGGTGCCTTCTCCCCTCTGCTCAATAGGCAATTAATAATTAAAGGTGAAATGAGGTGCCTCAGAAAGAAAGGCAGAGAAAGACAAAGAGAGAGAGAGAGAGGGGGGGGTGAGAAGGGGGGAGGTGGCAAGGACAGTGTTGCCACTCAGGATGGTGGGTGGGTGTTGGCAGGGGTGCACTCTCCGATGGGATTTAAAAGTCTTTGATGGTGGTGGTCTTCTGGCAGGGGAGAAGATGTCTTCACCTGGGAAAGCTGGAGTTGCCCAGGCTCAGTCCTGCACCAGGTCTTAACGATGTTATTAATGGAATTAACCACTTAACCTAGGCAGCTCCAGCTGGCCCAGGTCAGGCAATAGAAGGGATGCTTATTATTGGTGTGTGTGGCCTAGTTTTGGCAAGATACACACACACACACACAGCCACCCCTTGATGTTCCGGCCTTGTTTCTTCTTTTCTCCCCCCACCTAAAATACAAAGTCTTTGGGAGAGTGCCCCAAATAACACCCACCTGTAGATATTTTGAAGATGATACTCCTCCCTCCTTCCAAACAGTTGGTGTTGGTTGATGGTGGTTTCTCTCCCCTCTCTCCCTCTCCTGAAGTGGAAGCCAATTTGGGGAGGCAGTGATAGGAAAGGCCTCTCCCCTGGTTGATGTTATTGCAGGCCTCCTTTCTCCTTCTCCTCCTCTGTCCTCTCTCTCCAGGCACCTCAGTTGATGTAATGATGGTGGAGTTGGTGGTGGTGGTGGTCCAGCGTTCTCCTCCTCTTCCTGGTCAGGGGACCACCACTTTAGTCCACTCTCCTAGTCTGGCTGCTCCTTCTCCTTCTGCTTGCAGCTGCACAGCCAGCAATGCTGTGAATGAGGTACAACAGAGGGTAACTTAAGACTGACGTACAGAAGCCTGCTATGGCTTTATATACAGGGGTGGTCACTGCCGGTACTGCAGCATAGAATCAGTTCTTCTCTTAAAGGTACATACACAACAGTAGTGTTGGAGGAACCGCAGCCCTTGCACTTGTCCAACAGGTTCGAGGCTCTTACTCCCTGTGAGGATGGGAACAGGGACTGCAGGGAGGATGAGCAACCTGGCCACAGCACCGTGGAACGAGGGGCCATTCAAGTGGGGGGAGTAAAAAGAAATGTTGTAGTGGTAGGGGATAGTATCATTAGGGGGATAGATAGGGTTCTTTGCAGCTGAGAGCGAGAGTCCCGAAGGCTGTGTTGCCTGTCCGGTGCCAGGGTTAAGGACATCTCCTCTGGGCTGGAGAGAAACTTGGAGTGGGAGGGGGAGGATCCAGTTGTCGTGGTCCATGTTGGTACCAACAACATAGATAGGACAAGGAAAGAGGTTCTGCTGAGGGAGTATGAGCAGCTAGGGGCCAAATTAAAAAGCAGAACCACAAGGGTAATAATCTCTGGATTACTACCTGAGCCACGAGCAAATTTGGCTAGGGTAAATAAAATCAGAGAGTTAAATGCATGGCTCAAAGTCTGGTGTGGGAGAAATGGGTTTTGCTTCTTGGGACACTGGCACCAGTACTGGGATGGGAGAGGGCTGTTCCGTTGGGACGGACTTCACTTGACCAGTGCTGGGACTAGAATCCTGGCGAATCGAATAACTAGGGCTATAGAGAGGGCTTTAAACTAATTAGTGGGGGGGAGGTTTCAAGAGAGCGAAAAATAAAAATGTCAGCGGAGAAGGCAATAGAGCAAGGTAGCAGTGGGGGAATTAAAAACGAGAGCATGTCAGGAAGGGACAGAATGTATAAAGATAAAGGTAAAGTAGTAAAGGGGGTAAAAGCAGGAATAAATTGTCACTAAACATATTTAAAAGTTCTTTATCTGAATGCACGCAGCATTTGTAACAAAATAGACGAGTTGACGGTACAAATAACGACACATGAGTATGATCTGGTGGCCATTACAGAAACATGGCTGCAAGGTGACCATGACTGGGAACTAAACCAAGAAGGCATGCCAACGCCTGTTCATCCTCAGGAGACTGAAGAAATTTGGAATGGCCCCCCAGATTCTCACCAACTTCTACCGGTGCACCATAGAGAGTATCCTGTCCAGCTGCACCACTACCTGCTATGGCAACTGCACCGCCATAGACCGCAAGGCTCTACAGATGGTGGTGAAAGCTGCATACATACTATAGGAATTAAACTACCTGCTGTGCAGGATATCTACCCCGAGATTTGCCGGGGGAAGGCCCTGAGAATCATTAAAGACGCGAGCTGTTAGATCCGTGTATCTTGATGTTGTGTCCTTCAATAATTAGACAAGAGACTGCAGGGAACAATCAACAGGTGTTTACTGAATGAGGGTTACTCTAGAACTAACTGTACAGATCCCTACTCAGGGTTTATATACAGGTGTGGTCACTGCCGGTACTACAGTATACAGGAGCTGTAAAAAGTAGTTCTCCCCTTAAAGGTACATACATTACAATTCTTCCCCTTTTAGATTAACAGTACCATAACACTCATTTAACAATTAAATATCAAACTAATTACAATTAACACATTTAACATGCAACATTAACTGAAAATAGTCTATTTATAAATTCAGTCTTTGGGGAGGCTTCCTGATCCTTTCTGGATAGCGCCTTTCCCGAGTGTCTTGCTCTTGGTGCGGAGGCGATTCTGGCCCCCTGTCGTCGGTTGGTTCATCCGCTTCCGATGCTGCTGTTTCTGGGGTAGATGCTACCTGTACGTCGGGTTCATCACCAGGTACGTATGGGCGAGACATGGGGTTGACTCGTTCCTGTGACTCTAGGATCTGGTCAACATGGCGTCTCACAATGTTCTCCCCAACATCCACTGTGCACATTAGTGGCCCCTGCCGTGTGCATATCGTTCCTGGTTGCCATTTCTCTGTTCGGTAGTCGTGGGCCAAGACTGGTTGCCCTACATTGAAGCTCCTTGTCGGCTTCTCATTGATGTGCTGGAATTGCTTATTCTCAACATCTCTTTGTACATTTGGTCTGAGCAAATCCAGACGAGATCTCAACCTTCGGTTAAAGAACATCATGGCCGGGGTCTGGTTGGTGACTGCATGTGTCGCATTTCTGCAGGCTAACAGGAAATTGTCCACCTTATGCTGTAGTGGAATGTCGTCATCGCACATGGCCTTTACTGCTTTTTTAAAGGTTTGTATGAACCTCTCAGCCAATCCATTTGTGGCTGGATGATAAGGGGCAGATGTGTAATGCCTTGTCCCATTCTTTTTCATAAATCTTCGAAACTCTTCGGACACAAACTGTGGTCCGTTATCAGAGCAAATCTGCTCTGGCAAGCCGTTCCTGGCAAAAATGGTCCGTAGGACTGCAATAGTTTTCTCCGTGGTGGTGGAGGACATTTTGATCACCTCAGGCCATTTCGAGTGCGCATCCACGACTATTATAAACATTGAGTCCATGAATGGACCAGCAAAATCAATATGCACCTATTGCCATGGAGATGAGGGCCACTCCCATGGGTGTAGAGGGGCATGTGGTGGTGCATTTTGGACCTTCTGGCATCCTGAGCAGCTCTTTGTCAGGTCCTCGATTTGCTGATCGATCCCCGGCCACCACACATAAGCCCTAGCAAGGCTTTTCATTTTCACCCCTCCCCGATGACCTTCGTGAAGCTCATTGAGCACTCTCTCCCTTAACTTGGGTGGAATTACCACTCGGGATCCACACATCAAGGTCCCCTGGCATACTGACAGCTGTTCTCTTCTGGATGAGAATGCTGGCAACAGTGAGTCGCCATGTGCTGGCCATCCCTTCACTGTCAAATCATATACCCGAGACAGTGTCGGGCCATTTCGGGTCTCCTTCTCTATACCAGCGTTAGTTACTGGCAAGCATTCAATTATAGTCGAATGAAATATTTCGACAGGATCCACTGCTGGTGCTTCCTCCGCAGTAGGCAGTGGCAGGCGTGATAGCCCATCAGCGTTTCCATGCTGTTTCATGCCCTTATACTCAATTTCATATTGGTGCGCCCCTAGAAAAAGGGACCATCTTTGTAGCCGTTGCGCAGTCATCACCGGAACGCCCTTCTTTGGATTAAAGATGGAGACAAGTGGTTGGTGGTCAGTCAACAAGGTGAACTACTGCTTGTGCAGATAGTGGTTGAACTTTTTCACTCCCCACACTAGGCTGAGGGCCTCCCTGTCAATCTGGGCGTAGTTACGCTCGGCCGAGGTTAGTGACCGAGACGCAAAGGCTACTGGCCTCTCCGAGCTGTCTGGGAATTTGTGCGACAGCACCGCTCCAATGCCATAGGGTGATGCATCACACGCCAACCGAATTGGTAGTGATGGGTTGAAATGAGCCAACACCTCTTTTGATGTGATCAATTCTTTGTTCTTCTGGAAAGCTCATTTAGATTCGTCATTCCACTTCCATGGTACCCCCGTGTACAGTAGGGTGTTCAGAGGGTGTAGTACTGTAGACAAATTCAGCAAGAACTTATGGTAGTAGTTCACCAGCCCGAGGAACGACCTCAGTTGTGATACATTTTCCGGTGCCGGAGCCTTGACTACTGCCTCAATCTTTTCAGGGGGCTTATGTAACCCCTCTTTATCAATAACGTGGCCACAATACGAGATCTGCTTCTGGAAAAACTCACATTTCTGGCGATTAGCTTGGAGCCCATATTCCTTCAATCTACTGAGCACCTGCTCCAGGTTGGCAAGGTGATCACTGTCATTTTCGCCCGTGACCAGGATGTCGTCCAAATAACACTGGGTCCCTGGAATCCCTTGCAGGACTTGATCCAGTGCCCTTTGCCAAATAGCCGGAGCTGATGCTACCCCAAACACCAGCCGCTTGTATTGGTAGAGACCTTTATGAGTGTTGATCGTGAGGTACTGTTTCGAGGCTTCTTCTACCTCCATTTGCAGGTACGCCTGGGCCAGATCAATCTTAGTGAAGCGTTTCCCTCCAGACAGCGAGGCGAAAATATCTTCAATCCGCGGAAGCGGATATTGAACAGTGTGAAGGACTGGGTTCACTGTCACCTTAAAGTCCCCACAGATGCAAACCTTCTTTGGTTCCCCAGGCGTATTACTCAACAACCTCTTCATTACAGGAACGATGGGTGTAGCCCACTCACTCCAGTCCACTTTGGACAGTACTCCTGAACGTTCCAAACCTTCCAGCTCTGCTTCGACGGCTGGGCGGATCGCATAAGGTACCGGTCTGGCCTTAAAAAACTTTGGGCTTGCATTTTCCTCTATTTTGATAGTCGCTGTTATGCCTTTTAGTGTTCCGAGTCCCTGCTGGAACACTTCTTGTGCATCAGTTAGCATTTTTGACAGTCATCCAGGTGTGACGTCGTCATCCTTTTTGGCATCTACAGTCAGTGCTTGTATGGAATGCCAATCTAGCTGTATCTTCCGGATCCATTCATGCCCTAGTAGTGGTGGTCCTCCATCTGGCAATACATATAGGTCCATTTTTGGTGTTTCCTTGCCGTTATATATAATGTTCACCCTTATTTTTCCTTTGGGGTAGACTTTTTGCCCCGTGTACGTCTTCAAGACAATCTTTGTATCTCTCAAGGGTATATGTGAGAATAGCTGCTTGTAGTCCCTTCGGTTTATGACTGTTAGGGCTGATCCTGTGTCCAATTCCATTTTCACTTGGACTCCTGCTATCTTGAGCGTGACCCAGATAGTTTGGTGATCCTCCATTTTGATCACATTATGTAGTTTCAGACAACCCAGCTCCTTGCTTCCGGAGTCTGTATCACTTTTCTGTTCGTCTGAACTACTCTCCGTCACCTTATGTACCTTCTTGTACTTCTCCTGTGGAGATTTCTTGCTGCTGGTTTTCTTTCCCGACCTGCAGACTCTTGCTATGTGTCCTACTTTTCCACACTGTCTGCACACTTTGTCCTTGAACCAGCAATCCTTATGGTCGTGTGTTGTTCTGCCGCAGCGATAGCACTTCACTGTTCCGTATGACATTTCATTTGTGCCATATTCTTGCGGTCTCCGTTGTATCTCTGCCGCGCCCCGTGCTGCTGCTTCGTGTGATACTGCTATGCTGAAAGCCTTGTCCAGCTTAAGATCCTTTTCTGATAGAAGCCATTTCTGGGTTCCTTCACTTTGAAGCCCACACACAAACTTGTCCCTTAAAGTATCTGCTAGTCCCGTTCCAAACTGGCAGTGTTTCGATAGCTTGCGCAGTTCCATTAAATACTCAGCATTACTTTCATATTTATGCTGGTTCCTTTTGTGAAACTTAAATCTTTCCACTATCAGCAGCGGTGTGGGGTCTAAGTGGTCCTGTAGGATTGACACTATGTTTTCAAAATCCTTTTCCACTGGCTTCTCTGGGGTTACTAGGTTTCGCAGTAAGCCATACGTTTTTGCACCCATTGAATTCAACAATACCAGTGCTTTCCTGTCATCTGGCACTTCATTTGCCTTGCAGTACACTTCTATGCTTTTGACATATGTTGTCCAATCTTCGACTTCATTGTCGAACGCTGTGACACTGCCACTCTTCGGCATCCCTGGGTGTGGTTAGACTGGCTCAAAATGGCGTCTCCCGCGCTCTCCCTTCTTCCCTGCTGCAGCTCAAAATGGCGTCTCCCGTGCTTTCCTTTCTTCCCCGCTGATGCTGCTCGGCCCTTGAACACCGGCTGCGCCCTGCGCGTTTTCCTGCGTGCCTCTCTCTCCCATTGATGCTGCTTGGCCCTTTAACACCGGCTGCGCTCTGCTCTCTCTCGTTGATGCCGCTCGGTCCTGAACACCGGCTGCGCCCTGTGCGCTCTACCCTCTCTCTCTCCCCCATCGACGCTGCTCAGCCTTTTTCTGTGCCGTCGGTCAGCTCTAGCCGCCGCTGTCCGGGAAGGGTCTGCGCAGTACCTGTTGCCAGCCCGTTTTGCTGGACCGCCATGCTGGAAAGCCAAGCCTGGCTCTCGACAGCCTCCCCTGCAATGCTCAATCTCCGCTGGATGACTGGGGGGTTTCCCGTGGTTGATGCCTGTGCTTCTGGACTTGGCCTTCTTCCACTGTTCTCCAGGAGCGAATCCCTGGGAGGTGATGCAGAGTTGCAGGTAGGTTTGAATCTGCTCGTCGCCAATGTTAGATCCGTGTATCTTGATGTTGTGTCCTTCAATAATTAGACAAGAGACTGCAGGGAACAATCAACAGGTGTTTACTGAATGAGGGTTACTCTAGAACTAACTGTACAGATCCCTACTCAGGGTTTATATACAGGTGTGGTCACTGCCGGTACTACAGTATACAGGAGCTGTAAAAAGTAGTTCTCCCCTTAAAGGTACATACATTACACGAGCCACCTGTGGTGATTATTCTTGTTTTATAAAAAGCATTGTAATTGGTTGCCTGTTTTCCTGCCTTGAGATATATGCTGTAAACTTATTGGTTAGTTGATTCCATGTGACCTGTGGTGGCCATCTTAAATTCAGTTTTCTACAGTTTGGTTGAGACTGGGTGCTCAACATGTACTTGCTGGTTTTTTAAGGTTAATAAAGCCTAGCTTTTGAAAGGCAATCTACTCTTTATTTCAATTTATTAACCTTTTGCTATAATGGAACGATATCTTCGACCGGAACGATTTAATGCTGACCCTAATTCTGCAGGAGTGGATGATCAATGGAAACATTGGTATCGTACATTTAAAAACTTTTTGGGTGTGTTGGATCAGCAATCTCTAAATAAGTTGGATATACTAATCAACTACATTGCTCCGGATGTGTATAAGTATATTTTGGACTGTGAAACTTATGAATTGGCTATTGCTACGTTGGAAATTTTTTTTGTTAAACCCAAAAATGAGGTATTTGCACGTCACCTTTTATCTGCCCGTAGGCAGCAGGCGGGAGAATCCTTGGATGCTTATTTACAAGCACTCTGGCGCCTTGGTGCTAACTGTAATTATAAGGCCGTGTCTGCAGAAGAACATAGGGAAGAGCCGGTACGGGATGCATTTATTAATGGATTACTGTCTAGATCAATTCATCAGCGGTTATTAGAAAATAAGATCTTGGATCTTAAGAGTGCTTTTGAGCAAGCCTCTACATTGGATTTGGCTCAGAGAAGTTCGGATTCTTATGTTCTTTTTGATCGGCCTGCGACCGTGGTTTCGGCAGTTCCGGATGAAAGGGAGTTACGTGGATTTAATAGGAGTGGTTTATCAGATTCCGAAACAGTTTCTACTTCGGCAGCTGTTGCCTCTAGGATTCAGAAGTGTTATTTCTGCGGGAATGCCCGGCACCCCCATCTGAAATGCCCTGCCCGGGAGGCTGTGTGTAGTAAATGCGGCAAGGGAGGTCATTACGCACGTGTTTGCAAATCGGTTGCCTCCTCTGCGACCATTCAGCCTTTAGATAGGGCGTTTATTGCATCAGTTTCTGTCGTCTTTTCCCATGGCCTAAACAAAGCTATAGTTATGGCCCAAGTTAATGGGTTAGAAGTGAAGGCCCTTATAGATACGGGCAGTACTGAGAGCTTTATAAGTCTTCAGTTTCTGAGGGAGAAGCGTTTGAAAATTTCGCCTGTTTCCTATCAGGTGTGTATGGCTCAGACGACTCTCACCTCACAAGTAGCTGGTTGTTGCCTTGTGAAATTAATTCTCCTAGGTAATACGTATACTGATATACGCCTATCCATTCTGCCTAATCTCTGTGCGGACATTTTGATTGGTCACGATGTGCTTCAATTACATGAGTCCCTCAGTCTTTCTTTCGGAGGAACCAAGCCACCTTTGTCTATTTGCGGATTAACTTCTTTATTCATTTCTCCATTATCACTTTTTTCCAATTTGATGCCGGATTGTAAGCCAATTGCTACCAAGTCAAGAAGGTATAGCAGTCAGGATAAAGAATTTATTAATTCTGAAGTTCAACGTCTTTTATCGGAAGGAATCATTGAACCTAGTTTTTCGCCCTGGCGGGCACAGGTAGTTGTCACCACTAATGAGAGACATAAGAAGCGAATGGTGATAGACTACTCTCAAACTATTAACAGGTATACTCAATTAGATGCGTACCCCCTGCCTAAGATTGATGAGCTTATCAATAAAGTATCTCAATATAAGGTTTTTAGCACTATTGACCTAAAGAGTGCTTATCATCAGATTCCTATCGCTAAGAGGGACAAACCATATACGGCCTTTGAAGCTGGCGGAAAGCTGTACCAGTTTTGCCGAGTACCATTCGGTGTTACTAACGGTGTTGCCTGTTTTCAACGGGCAATGGGTGCTTTTATAAGTGATAACTCTCTCTCTGACACCTTCTCATATTTAGATGACATCACGTTGTGTGGCAAATCAAGGGTGGAGCACGATTTTAATCTAGAAAGATTCCTTCAAGTTGCGGAAAAAGTTGGCTTAACTTTCAATAAAGAGAAGTGTATCTTTTCGACCACCGAGGTAAATTTACTGGGGTATATTATCTTGGGAAACAAGATTAAACCAGATCCAGAACGGCTGCGACCACTGATTGATTTACCTTGCCCTACTAATTCTAAGGCCTTGCAACGAGTTGTTGGACTGTTTTCTTATCATTCTAATTGGATTGCAAACTTCTCGCAGAAGATCCGGCCCCTTATTCGGGTTACGACATATCCTCTATCATGGGAGGCCAGGACGTGTTTTGATAATCTTAAAAAGGATATCCTTGGAGCAGTTGTGCATTCTATTGATGAGCAGGTTCCCTTTGTGATTGAGACGGACGCTTCCGATTTTGCAATTGGGGCTACCCTGAACCAAAATGGAAGACCTGTGGCCTTTTTCTCACGTACTCTGAGCAATAGTGAGCAGAGACATTCATCAATAGAGAAAGAGACGTACGCAATAGTAGAAGCACTGCGTAAATGGAGACATTATTTATCTGGGCGACATTTTACGTTAGTAACTGACCAAAAATCTGTGTCCTTCATGTTTGATGTCAAACATTTCGGAAAGATTAAGAATGATATAATAATGAGGTGGAGGATCGAGTTGGCATGCTATCATTTCGATATAGTCTATCGTCCGGGGAAGGATAATGTTGCCGCTGATGCGCTGTCGAGGGCTTATTGTTCTGTGCTTCACGGAGATACGCTTATTAATCTTCATAATGCTTTGTGCCATCCTGGTGTTACGAGGATGATACACTTCGTACGCAGTAAGAATTTGCCCTTTTCAGTTGAAGACGTCAAGCGGATCACTTCGTCATGCTCTGTCTGCGCCCGGTGTAAACTGAATTTCTTTAAGCCTCAACGAGCTCATCTTATAAAGGCTACTTCTCCCTTTGAACGCCTGAGTGTTGATTTTAAGGGGCCTCTTCCTTCAACGACTCAGAATCGATATATATTTACTGTTGTGGATGAGTTTTCAAGGTTCCCTTTTGCTTTTCCTTGTGCAGATGTATCAGCTGCTACAGTTATTAAATGTCTGACTCAACTTTTTGTCATCTTTGGGATGCCTGCGTATATCCATTCGGATCAGGGAAGTTCTTTTATGTCTTCCCAGTTGAAGGAATACCTCCAGATTCGGGGAATTTCTACTAGCAGAACTACCCCGTATAATCCCCAGGGCAATGGACAGTGCGCACGATACAATGGGGTGATCTGGAAGGCAGTTATGTTGGCTTTGACATCCTGGAACCTTAAGAATACACAGTGGGAAATGGTACTGCCTGATGCCCTGCATTCCATTAGGTCATTGCTTTCAACGGCTACTAATGTGACCCCCCATGAAAGGCTTTTCAACTATCCGTGGAGATCCACTACGGGATATTTGGTACCTTCATGGCTTACTATGCAGGGACCTGTGCTGCTCCGACGCCATGTTAGACTGTCAAAGTATGATCCTTTAGTGGAGGAGGTGGAGCTATTGGAGGCAAATTCCCAATATGCTCACATTCGATTCCAAGATGGGAAAGAAAGTACGGTTTCGGTTAAAGACTTAGCTCCTTGTGGTGGCCAGCCCTCTCCTGAGGACATTAACAATAGCCATAATTTAGATAATGTTGATGTCGTCACAGATACTACGAACATTTCCAATCCTATTGCAGACACTTACAATTCTCTTAGTCTGTCCCCAATGGATGTTCATGACCCTCCCAGTCTACCTTCTAATGGGACTTCCAATCCGGAAACCGTTGATAATTGGGATATTGATAGCCTCCCTGCAGAAGATATTTCTGTGTCTCCTGGTGTGGGAGGGCAAGGAACTCCACCAAGGCTAAGAAGGTCGACATGAACAAGATATCCGGTTGACCGATTAAAAATGGACTTTTAAAATAATTAATAATTTAATAGTAAAATTTTAAAATTGTTGAAGGCATTATACATGTATTGCTCTAGTCATAAATAACTAATTGTAAACTGTAAAGGCTACCTAGGTTGAAGTATATTTTAAAAGGAGGGGTGAATGTGGTGATTATTCTTGTTTTATAAGAAGCATTGTAATTGGTTGCCTGTTTTCCTGCCTTGAGATATATGCTGTAAACTTATTGGTTAGTTGATTCCATGTGACCTGTGGTGGCCATCTTAAATTCAGTTTTCTACAGTTTGGTTGAGACTGGGTGCTCAACATGTACTTGCTGGTTTTTTAAGGTTAATAAAGCTTAGCTTTTGAAAGGCAATCTTCTCTTTATTTCACCACCCCAGCCACAACCTCTTCGCCCTGCTCCCGTCCGGTAAGAGATACCGAAGCATACGGTCTCGTACCAACATGTTTTGAAACAGCTTCTACCCCCAGGCCATAAGGCTCATGAACGAATAATTTATTATTATTTATTACTGTTGTTTTATTTATTATTACTGTATTTCTATTAGTATTTTTATCATTGCTATGCCATATTTATTCCAATGCTGGGAGGAGTCGTAAAAATCAACATTTCATTGTGCAGTACACATGTCTGCTGCATATATGACAAATAAAATTGAATTGAATTGAACATCCAGGGGTATTTGACCATTAGGAAAGACAGACAGGAAGGAAAGGGAGGTGGGGTGGCTATGTTAATAAAGGATGGAATCACTGCAATAGTAAGAAATGATATTGGGTCAAAGGATCAGGATAGTGAAACAGTTTGGGTGGAGATAAGGAATAATAAGGGGGAAAAGTCACTAGTGGGCGTAGTCTATAGGCCACCTTGCAACTCTGTTGGTCGGAGTATAAATCAGTAAATAGTTGGGCTTGTAATAAGGGAACAGCTATAATCATGGGGGATTTTAACTTTCATATTGACTGGACAAATCAAATTGGACAGGGCAGCCTTGAGGAAGAGTTCATAGAGTGCATTAGGGATGGGTTCCTTGAGCAGTATGTAACTGAACCAACCAGGGGGCAGGCAATCTTAGATCTGGTCCTGTGTAATGAGACAGGATTTATACAAAATGTCCTAGTAAAGGATCCCCTTGGAATGAGTGGCCATAACATGGTTGAATTCCAAATTCAGTTGGAGGGTGAGAGAGTTGGATCTCAAACCAGCGTACTGAGCTTAAATAAAGGAGACTATGAAGGTATGAGAGCATAATCTTAGAATAAGGGGCTGCCCTTTCAAAACTGAGATGAGGAGAAACTTCTTCACTCAGAGGGTAGTAAATCTATGGAATTTGCTACCTCAGAGAGTTGTGGAAGCTGCGACATTAAATAAATTTAAAATGGAGATAGACAGTTTCCTAGCTGATAAGGGAATAAGGGGTTACGGGGAGAGGGCAGGGAAGTGGACGTGAGTCTAAGTTCGGATCAGCCATGATCCTATTGAATGGCGGAGCAGGCCCGAAGGGCCGTATGGCCTACTCCTGCTCCTACTTCTTATGTTCTTATGAGACCCGAATTTTTGGGCCAATAACTTAAAAATAAATTCGAAAAGCTTCAGATCTGAGAAATAAAGTTACTCCGCCAGTTACACCAGTATCAGCTGACTTCAGATCCTGCTGCGCCTAAATTTTGGGCTGTAAGTCTATGCTAGCGGTGCAACAATCATTTGCAACAGCCATTGTTGAATTAGTCATGAGAATCTTGGCAGCTATTCCTATTGGTTATTGGTGAAGCCAGAACATCCAAAGTGCAAAGGCAACTAGCACATCACACTGCAGCAAACAGCACCACCAGGAGACACCATCAGAAAAGAGAGCACGTACACATGAGTGCACATCACCACAGGGGGTTTGACTTGACACAAAGGGGGGAATTTCAACCCTCAAAAACAGGTGGGGTTGCGCTGGGTGAGATGTGAAAATGTTTTAAATCCCAAACCTGACTCCAACCCGCCTCCAAACCACCCACATCCGATTTTAACGGAGGGGTGGGCAACCAATCCGCTCGCAGGAGGCGGGTTAGTCATTTAAATATTATAATGAGGCTGCGTGCCTCAGATTTAACCTATCTTCCAGGTTTAACCCTGGTGGGCCGGTTTCCCAGGCCTCGTGAAGCTTGGCAGCTAAAGGGAGATGAGGACTGCTTTATGGAAAAGGCAAGTGCCTTTACAGTACTGCTTGTGGGCCAGGGGGAGCAGGAGTGCTTCCTCACAGCCCACCAAGCTTACCTTCTTCCCTGCCAGTCATTGGATCCCCTAACCACTCCCGGGATCGGAAATCGGACCCCACCCCGGATCAGAGATCGGACACCCACCCCGGATCAGAGATCGGAACCCCTCCTGGGTCGGCGATCAGAAAACCCCTGAATCGGAGATCAGAACCCCCCTCGGGTTTGGAGATTGAAACCCCTCCCCCCGGATTCAGACTCCCCCCACCCCCACCAGGGGAATGGGTCTCCCGAATCGGAGATCATCACACCATCCCCCTCCGGAATCAGACTCCCCGCGCCCCCCGGGATCAGAGAACAACCCTCTCCGCCACCCCCCCCACCCAACAAGATCTAGATCCCCCATGCTACCACTAATCCAGCTGCAGGTTCCCTAGCTGCCCCTGGCCTGCGGCCTCCTTCGGAGCATTCCTCACACGACAGGGAGCCAAGCCTGTCAATCATGGTGGCTTCCGGGTGGGGAACCTGCTGGAAAAGAGAGACGTGTTGAGATACCGCGGCAAACGTGGGAGTCGAGACCAGAGCTATTGAAAACACAACTGCTTTATTCCAACCACATGACAAACAGGAACTAGAAAAGCCCGCGCATCCACTTAAATACTTCCCAGACAGGAAGTGCTCCCGGCAGCCTGTCCCTGCGGGAAACAAGTTGCTGGAGGAAAGGGCCCCCGGCTGGGGGCTTCTGCTTAGACTGTCTGTGCCGCCGTGAGCGGATTATGTCCAGTGGTGGCGTGTCGCCACAGAGCTCCCCCCAGAATCCGCTTAGGAGGAGTGGACGAGTCGTGACGGTGGTCTAATGGTTCTGCCGCAGCGGCTCTGAGTGGTCGCCGGTCTGGTTGGTTGGGTCGGGCGGTTCGCCGCCGGCTGTGCTGGCTTGCCGGGGGGACGGCCTCTAGTTGGAGGCTGGGCCACGGGGACCTGTTCCCCTGGTTCTGTGTGTGCTGGTTTGAGCCGGTCGATGGAGACTGTCTCGACCCTGTCGCCGAGTCGCAGCTTGAAGACCTTGTCCCTGGTTTGTAGTACCTCGTACGGACCGTCGTACGGGGGTCGCAGGGGCACGTGGTGCGCGTTGTGTCGCACGAAGACGAAGCGCGCCTGCTGTAAATTTGGCAGGACGTGAGGTGCAAGTTCGCCGTGTCGGTTGACCGGAAGGGGGGCGAACTGCTGAGCGGAAGAGAAAGAGTCGAGCCGCTGCTGTTCGGCCGACCAAGGCTTGGTAGGCTCCGGAAGGAATTCACCTGGAACACGCAGCGGTTGTCCGTAGACTAACTCCGCTGCCGAGGACTGGAGGTCTTCCTTGACCGCGGTGCGTAGGCTGAGTAGCACCCACGGTAGGCGGTCAGTCCAGGTACTGTCCTGCAGGCCAGCGTGGAGTGAGGCCTTGAGTGACCTGTGGAAGCGTTCACAAAGTCCGTTGGCCTGCGGGTGGTACGCCGTGGTGTGGTGGAGCGTCGCCCCGAGGTTGCGTGCTGTGGCCGTCCAGAGTTCGGAGGTGAACTGGGCGCCTCTGTCAGAGGTTATGTCGGCCGGTACGCCGAACCTCGCAACCTAAGTATTAACGAACGCCCTGGCGATGTCGGCTGTGGTGGTGGAGGTCAGCGGCACTGCCTCAGGCCAGCGTGTGTAGCGGTCGACCATCGTGAGGAGATAAGTTTGGCCTTGCGATGGCGGCAGGGGACCGACGATGTCGACGTGTACGTGGTCGAAGCGGCGGCTGGGTACCTCGAAGTCTCCCAGGGGTGCTTTGGTGTGCAGCTGTACCTTAGCCCGTTGGCAGGCGAGGCAGGAGGTGGCCCAAGTCCGAACATCTCTGCTGAGGCCGCGCCAGACGAAGCGCTTGGAGAGGAGTTTGACGGATGCGCGGGAACCCAGGTGAGAGAGCCCGTGGAGCGCGTCGAAGACGCGGCGGCGCCAGGTCTCAGGGACGACCGGCCTGGGTTGGCCGAGTGAGACGTCGCACGTGACTGCCGTGGCTTCGGGCCCGTGCGCGACCTTGGCTAGGTGTAGCCCTGGCAGGCTGGTAGCCGCCGAGAGGAGGTCTGGGTCCGTGAGCTGGGCCGCTGCTAGTTGTGCGTAGTCGACCGCGAGGTGATTCGCACAGACGGCGGGACTGGAAAGGCAGTCGGCGACCACGTTGTCTCTACCGGAGACGTGCTGAATGTCCGTAGTAAACTCGGAGACGGCCGCGAGCTGGCGTTGCTGCCTAGCGGACCAGGGTTCGGTGTGCTTGGCCATCGCGTATGTGAGTGGCTTGTGGTCCACATACGCGGTGAAGGGGCGGCCTTCCAGGAGGAACCTGAAATGGCGGACCGACAGGTGGAGTGCGAGAAGCTCGCGGTCGAAAGTGGAGTATTTGACCTCCGGGGGGCGCAGTTGGCGGCTGTAGAAGGCAAGTGGCTGCCACGCGCCATTGACCCACTGCTCGAACACGGCCCCGACCGCGTGGTCGGAGGCGTCGGTGGTGAGCGCGACCCGGTCATCGGACCTCGGGTGCGCGAGCAGAGTGGCGTCGGCGAGCGCGTTTTTGGTGGCGTCGAAGGCGGCTGCCGTGTCAGTGGTCCAGGCTACGTCCATCTTGCCGGATTTTCCTCGGAGGGAGTCGTATAGGGGCTTTATGAGGGCTGCGGCTCTGGGGATGAACCTGTTGTAGAAGTTCACCATCCCGAGGAACTCCTGGAGGCCCTTGATGGTTGTGGGGCGGGGGAATTGCTGGACGGCCTGCACCTTGTTGGGCAGGGGGACGGCCCCAGCAGGGGTGATGTGGTGACCGAGAAAATCGATCTCGGTTAGGCCGAATTGGCACTTCGCCGGGCTGAGGATGAGCCCGTGTTGGGCTAGGCGCCCGAACAGGATGCGAAGGTGTTCGAGGTGTTCCTGCTTGGAGGAGCTGGCCACGAGAATGTCGTCTAGATAGACGAATAGGAAGTTCAGGTCCCGGAGGACTGAGTCCATAAGGCGCTGGAAAGCCTGTGCTGCATTCTTGAGGCCGAAGGGCATCCTCAGGAACTCGAACAGGCCGAATGGGGTGATGACGGCCGTTTTGGGGATGTCCGCGGGGTGTACGGGGACTTGGTGGTAACCGCGCACCAGGTCAACTTTGGAAAAGACGGTTCGTCCGGCCAGTCGGGCCGAGAAGTCCTGGATGTGTGGCACCGGGTATCGATCGAGGGTGGTGGCGTCGTTGAGGCGGCGGTAGTCCCCGCAAGGGCGCCAGCCTCCGCCGGGCTTGGGGGCGATGTGGAGGGGCGAGGCCCAAGGGCTGCTGGAGCGGCGGATGATGCCGAGTTGGTCCATGTTGGTGAACTCGGCCCGCGCGATTTCCAGCTTGGCCGGGTTGAGTCTGCGGGCGTGGGCAGAAACTGGGGGGCCGGTGGTGGGGATATAGTGTTCCACACCGTGCTTGGCGGCTTTGGCCGAAAAGGTCGGGTTAGTGAGGGCGGGAAACTCAGCTAGGAGTGCCGAGTAGTCGTCCGTGTCTCTGGCGAGGCAGTAGGTCGTCAGGCCGGCCGAACGGGCCGGGGTAAAGGTGCCGGGGATGGGGGCCATAGTGTTGCTGTCGACGAGGCGGTGCCTCGGAATGTCGACAAGGAGGCCGTGGGCGCGTAGGAAGTCGGCGCCGATGAGTGGGCAGAGGACCTTGGCTGTGAGGAACTCCCAGCGGTAGCGACGGCCCGCGAGGTCGAGCGTGACCATGCGGGTGCCATATGTGCGGATTTCAGAGCCGTTGGCTGTAGCCAGTGTGATACCCCGTGTGCCGCGTTGGATCTCGAGGGCGGAGGCAGGGGTGATGCTGTGCTGGGCCCCTGTGTCGCACAGAAATCGGCGGTTGGTTCTGTCGTCAGTGACGTACAGTAGGGGCTCCTTCTGCCCCGCGGCCATCGCGGGGGCCGGTGCGGGGGGTGGTTTGAAGGAACACGGTGGCGTGCAGCGTTGAGCCCTAGCGCCAAAACGGGTGTGGTAGTAGCAGTGACCCGGAGTGGTAGGGCGGTCGGGCCTAGCGGCCCGGGAAGACCGCGTGGTCGTTGCCGTGAGGTCGGGCGCGACGTCGCGAGCGGCCTGTGCAGAGAGCAGCCGGTCGGCCTTTTCGGCTATATCATTCAGGTCCATGGAGTCAGACTCCACAATGAGCGGGCGGATGCTGGCGGGGAGCTGCCGAATGAAAAGCGTGCGAAAAAGGGCGCTGGGATTTTTGTCATCTGAGAGGGACAGCATGTGGGAAAGCAGGTCTGATGGTGAAGCGTCACCAAGGCTGGGGAGGTCCAGGAGTTGGCAGTGGCGCTGGTAAGAGGACGTTTGAAATTTTTTAAGTAGCGCAGCCTTCAGATGTTCGTACTTGCCCTCCGTTGGTGGATTCTGCAGCGCTGCCCAAACCTTGGGGACTGTAGCGTAGGTGAGCGAGGCGACGAGGTAGTCGTACTTCGTGGCGTCGACTGTAATGCCTTTCAGCCGGAATCTGGACTCAGCTTGAACGAACCAGGCTTCGGCGAGGTTCTCCCAAAAGTCTGGTAATTTAACCGTGACTACGTTTGTATCCGCCATGCTAGCTTAGGATTCGTCCTGAGCGTCGGGGTCACTAGTGTTGAGATACCGCGGCAAACGTGGGAGTCGAGACCAGAGCTATTGAAAACACAACTGCTTTATTCCAACCACATGACAAACAGGAACCAGAAAAGCCCGCGCATCCACTTAAATACTTCCCAGACAGGAAGTGCTCCCGGCAGCCTGTCCCTGCGGGAAACAAGTTGCTGGAGGAAAGGGCCCCCGGCTGGGGGCTTCTGCTTAGACTGTCTGTGCCGCCGTGAGCGGATTATGTCCAGTGGTGGCGTGTCGCCACAGATGCACACTTTGAGATTGAAACTGAACAGCATGCAGGGGGCAGAAAATCCTCCACCCCCCACCCCCGCTCTGCCCCAGTAAATATCGGGGCCAGAGAATCTAACATTTTCAGTGTGGAAAGGAAAGTGGAAGAGACATACTTTAGGCCTAGGCACTGCAGATCTGAAGCACTTTCAGAGGAGGAGGGAGTGGGGCACAGACTGCTCTGCAAGACTTGAGATGCATCTGATGGAGCATCATGGGGAGATGTAGATTGTGCTGGACAGCAAAGTTGCTAGAATGGACCAACAATTCAAAATTTTCTAGCAGGGTGACTATATTAGAATCCTCAATGATTCGTGGTTACAGTAACATGGGGCAATGTTATAAAGTGTTTTGGCTATGTCTATATCTGACATGGGTCTACTTTTCAAACAGCTCTGAGAGTATAGATTCCAAATCTTGGAACGAGATTGCAGTCATCAATAATGAAAGGTTTCAGAGGTCAGGAATGTCATTCAATCTGGTCACAGCCAGACGAACGACAGCAAACAGCTTCAGCAATATAGTGCAGAGTCAGCAATATGATAGAGAGCCTATGATGTTGCAAAATCTAAGCACTATCCCATTGCCGGGCCCCATCAGCGACACTGAGCCCTCCCTTGAGATAGCTGATGACATTCTGTGGCACAGGCATCAATGTGCTGCTGATGATCCGCAAATTCTACATTACCCCTTTGGATGTGACTCCTACTTTCAATGGTACTGCTACCAAAGACAATCAAAAACACATAGCAGCTGCATGTAGCATAACATAACACAAGTAGCATACAAAAGCTCTATATTATCTAACAGAAGTATTAATCTAGTTATTTTAATACCTACTTATTTGAAACAGGTTACTAGCTCCATTAGAAGTGTTATCCTGTTTATTTTAAACTGGTTCGTGGCGTGCAATCCAGCCCTTTCATTTTTTTTATAGACATCTATCAGGTCGTCTCCGTGTCTATGCTGCTCTAGAGTAAATAAACCCAGCTGTTTAAGCCTATCTGTGTAAATAAGGTTCTTTAAGCTAGGAATCATTCTTGCAGCTTTCCTGTGAACCTTTTCCAAGGTCACTATATTACCCACCATGTGAGGGGACCAAAACCGGGCGCAGTACTCGAGATGCAGTCTAATCAAGGTCCTGTATAATGGCAGAATGGTGTCCTTTGATTTGTACTGAATGTTTCTATTAATACAACCCAATATCCTCTTTGCTTTAGCTACAGATTCTCTGCATTGGTAATGAAACTTCAGTCATTTGTGCACAATAACACCTAGAACCTTTTCTCTTTCAACTGCTTTCACTGGCGTTCCCTGTAAATGATGTATATTCTAAAAAGAAAGACTTGCATTTATAGAATGCCTTTCATGACCTCAGGTGTCCCAAAGTGCTTTGCAGTCAATAAAGTACTTTTGAAGTGTAGTCACTGTTGTAATGTAGTAAACACAGCAGGCAATTTGCACACAGCAAGCTCCCACAAACAGCAAAGCGATAATGACCAAATAATCTGTTTTTGGGTGATGTTGGTTGAGCACTAAATATTGATAAGGACACCAAGGAGAACGCTCCTGCTCCTTCTTTGAAATGGTGCCATGGGATATTTTATATCCACCATGAAAGGGTAGACGGAGCCTCAGTTTAACATCTCATCTGCAAGCTGGTACCTCCGAGAGTGCAGAACTCCTGCAGTACTGCACTGGAGTGCCAGCCTAGATTTTGTGCTCAAATCTCTGGAGTGGGTCTCTGAACCCACTACCTTCAGAATCAGAGGTAAGAGTCCTACCAACTAAGCCATAGCTAACATTAAGGGCAGAAACTTACCTTACAGGCCGAATTCGAGGCAGGACTGCTGGTTTTTGGGTTCCAGTCCCGCCCCCAGCGACGTCTGACGAACAGACGCTATTTTGCTCTGATTAGCTTTGTTAAGCCCGCCCTGTGGGCTTGTCGGCCAATTAAGGGAAAGCCGGTATCAGATGACGACAGTTGATGACGCTTCATCTGCCGGTTTTCTTAAAGGCATATGCACCACACTTATTTGACAGATGGTTTGACAGCATTGAGGTGCTGTCAAACACTGACAATCACTGTCCAAAGGTGAGCCCTTGCTCCCAGACTCTCCAATTACTCTCTCCTTAGGATAAAACAGATGGCAGCTGCAGCTGAGATTGCAGAAGCCATCTGTCACTTCTCCCGATGAGATGAGGCTACACAAACACTTCACAGCTTGTCACCTGCAGAAATATCTAACCACATTAAAAATTACTTTCACAACATTTCCTTACCTCTGATACTAACCAGTGTCCCATTGCATCCTTCACACCACTTCTGCAGCTGTCATCCAAACACCAACATAACAACAGACTCACAGCACGCCTCACTTACCCTGGCAGGGTTCCCCAACGTCAGGAAGCCCGCAGCAGCAGTCAAAAAATTGGAAAAAGCCTCTTAACTGCGTGTTAACTACCTGTTAACCAACAGTTAAGTGGCTATAATCCTCTTCCTGCTGCAAGGAGTTGGGTCCCTGTGCAAATCGGGGACCCGTCTCCCGAGAAGATTGGTTGGAAGCGGATTGGGAGCGGGTTTGGGACCCGCTCCCATTTTTGGGGATTTTCCCAGCAGTCCCGCCTCCAGACCCGCCTCCTCGGGGCTGGTAAAATCCAGCCCTAAGTGTTGGTCCTACCTATATGCATGGCACTGTATGTATCTAGGTTAAATGCCATTTACCATTGTTCGGCCCATTCCTCTAGCACATCTAAATCTCTTTGCATCAGGTTATACTCCTCTACTGTCTTAACCCTTGCACAGATTTTAGTATCATCTGCAAACTTACTGACCAATAAAACACACTAAGGATTTGTATGCTAATATCACATGATGCAAATTCTCCTTTGTTGTGTTTCAGGATTATTTAATTATTTTTCCATAGAAAGGACTTAGAAATGAATTACATTTATGTGGTCTGTTTTGAATTAAAGTGATTCACATATGTTTACAATCCTTTTTACAGCAATGTACAGAAGCTGCTGAGACAAGGGGGAATTTATATGTAATGAACCAGGCACTGAAGGTACATTCCACATTGATCACGGACATTAGTTAATTTATTATCTCGTTTCAGGCTTACTACAAGCAACCACACCTATTAGTGTTGGGATGACCCTATGCATTTGAGCCGAGTAAGGGGAATCTGCTGAAAATCCACTCTTAGGGTTGAAGGTAGCCAATTTTGGTGCCCCCCACCCCCTCAATTCCTGCGTTCAAAAGTAAAATAACAAAAAAGAGGAACAAGTGTAGTTCACTTTTGTGGAAGATCTAGTAATGGTGACAAGGGGTGTACAGATTCCCCTGTTAGAGAGAAGCAACAAGGCCCAGAAGATTCGGTGAGAAAGCTGACCAGAAAAAGTAAAATGAGCCCTCTAATAGGGGTAGTTTTTATTTATTGTGAGGAGTGATACAAATTCAAATGTGCTGAGAGCTATGACACATTTTTCTCCATTTTTTTCACTTACCAATTGCAAAATAAAGTAGTTTGTGGATCTGTATTCCACCTCATTTCCTCAAAGTGTGAATTAGTCTGCCTTGCGAAAGGCTAGCGAAGTACTGCTGAGGGCATGTGTGAAGGAAATGGTATCCAGTTCAGATCACAAGGAGGTATTATTGTTATGTTCCCTGGTTTACACTATTGTATAATTAGATATTGGGCAGTGTGGGCACAATCCTAAACGTCACCCCATCCACCAGTTTAAACATCCACTCCCTCCACCACCAGCGCACCGTGGCTGCAGTGCGTACTATCTACAGGATGCACTGCAGCAACTTGCCAAGGCTTCTTCGATAGCACCTCCCATCACCTCCAAGTTCCCCTTTAAGTCACACATCATCCTGACTTGGGCATATATTGCTGTTCCTTGATCGTTGCTGGGTCAAAATTCTGGAACTCTCTACCTAAAAGCATTGTCGGAGTTTAGGAAAAAGGCTCACCGCCACCTTCTCAATGGCAACTAGGGATGGGGAATAAATACCAGCCTTGCCAGCAACACCCATATCCCGAGAATGAATAAATTTACATAGTGCCTTACCACATCCTCAGGATTTCACATCCACTGCTGTTGAATAGATTAAATTGAAAGATAAAGGTTGTAAATTTGTTTTTTCTGGAATACTTGTAGTTTTGGCAGAGGGAAGAGCTCCTGGGGCCAATTCTTTTGGGCATTTTCTTCCACATTTGTTTCCAGGCCTTGGGGGCAGGTGACTGACCACACGTCACAATGCAGGGTCAGCTAATTTAAATATTTCTGTGCTGTTTCCTGTGCTTAGTGCATGTGCTGGGAGTGCTGGGTAAGGGGTGATGTGATCAGGACCAACAACTCTTAGAGTTGCTGGCAAACCTTTGTACTTGGCAAACACTAAGTATAATGCCAGCGCTAGGTTCCTTGATGCTGCATGTTCACACTCTCATAAGATGGGCATTTGGATAGCGCACAAGTCTCACATTCCTCCTTCCAACACATGTTCCATTTATATCTGCCTGAAGGAGAAGCCTGCACATAACAGAAAGCAGAGCATGCAGACAGAGAGAGGAGGTCAAAAAAGCTGTGATTCATGACATCTTATAAGGATAAGCCCATGGAAATTATGGGGATGGAGGCAATAGGGAGGGTAGGAGAGGGGAATGTTGAAGGCCCTCCCCCAAGCTTCTAGCTAGTATCTTTTGCTTTTTAGGGTAGGACTCTAGTGGTGGTTTTCAGTTTTGAATACCGGGGAGGGTGACTAGTCCTTGGAGGAATGCAGTAAGAATCAAACCCCCGGCACCACGGGAAATTTGACTGCACACAGGGGAAAAAGAAAGAGTAGAAATGCAGTAGGCATAGGGGATTCAATAGTTAGGGGCATCGACAGGCATTCCTGTGTCCGTAAACATGATTCCCGAATGGTACATTGCCTCCCTGGCGCCAGGGTATAGGATATCACCGCGTGCATGCAGGACATTCTACGAGGAGAAGGGGAACAGCCAGAAGTCGTGGTCCATATTGGAACCAATGACATAGGTCCTACAAGCAGAGTTTCAGGAGCTAGGAAAAATTAAAAAACAGGACCTCAAAAGGTAGTAATCTCAGGATTACTCCCAGTGTCACGTGCTAGTGAGTGTAGAAACAGGATGAGAGTGCAGGTAAATGCATGGCTGGAAAAGTGGTGCAGATGGTGGGGGTTTCAGATTCTTGGGGCATTGGGGCCGGTTCTGAGGGAGGAGCACCTGTAGAAGATGGATGGGTTATACCTGAACAAAGCCAGGACCAATGTTCTCACTGAGAGGTTAACTAGTACTATTGGGGACGGTTTAAACTAATTTGGCAGGGGGCGGGGAACCAGGAAATAGCAGAGAGGAGCAGAAATGAGATCAGAGGGCAGAGAGATATATAAACAGCAGTAAAATTGGGAATAGCCCAAAAATTGCAGGACCAGATTGAGGAAAATAGCAAAAGTGACGAAGGAGGTGCTGAATTGTATGTACGTCAATGTCTAGTGTAACTAATAAGGTTGGTGAGCTGCAGGCACAAATTGCTACATGGGATTATGATGTGGTTGCATTAACAGAGACATGGCTCAAACAAGGCCAGGAATGGGTTTATAATCTTCCTGGTTACCGAAGGGGCGATTTTCCCAGCCCTGGGGAGGTGGGACTGCTGGGAAAATGGTAGAATCTGGGAGCGGGTACCTATCCCGCCCCCAACCCGCCTCCGTGCCATCTTCCCAGGTGATGGGTACCTGACCCGTGCCGGGTCCCATCTCCTCGAGGCGGGAAGGGGATTAGTGCCAATTAACTGTCTGTTAACAGGTAGTTAACAGGCAGTTTTTTGGCTAATCCCTATTTTGAGCCCTAAAGTGTGGGCTTCCCGACGGCTCCGAACCTCGCCAGGGTCAGCGAGGCAAGCCGTGGGTCTGCGGGGGTCGGAGAGGCTGAAAGGTCCGGTGTGCAGGTGAGTGATGAGTGCAAGTGTGGAGAGGTAAGTGTGTGAGGTGAGTCTAAAGTGTTTTAATAAGATTACTTACTTTTGCTTCTTCCTCCAGGCTTCATTCCTTTAGGCTGCGGAGCTGCCTCATCTCCACGGCAGAGATGACAGAATGGCTGCTGCATTCTCCAATGCAACAGCCATCTGATTTCTGCTCAGGAAATAGGTTTGGTGAGTCTTGAGTACAAAGACTCACCAAAGAACAGAGATTGTCAGTGTTGGACAGCTTCACAAAGCTGACAAACGATGACACTTTGACAGATGAAACGTCATACGCTGGGCGGGCTTAACAAGGTCAATCAAGGGAAAATTGCGTGGGTTGGCCTGACGTCGATGGAGGCGGGACTAAAACCCGACAAGCAGTAGTCCCGTCTCCATCACGTCCCCATTGATAAAATCACTCCCCAAGTATTCAGAAATGATAAAGAAGGAAAAAAAGGAGGGGTCTGGCAGTATTGATTAAGGATAATGCTAAGTTCTAAGTAGAAAGGATTTACTAGATGGTTCTAGAACTGAATCTATTTGGCTTGAGTTGAGGAACAGAGGTGGAGCTGACACATTACTGGGAATTTTTTATAGAGCGCCAAACAGTGAAAAGGAGATAGTTGAGCAAATTTGTCAGCAAATTTCAAAGGCATGTAACAACAATAGAGTAGTAATATTAGGAGACTTTAATTACCCTAATATAGACTGGGAGAAAGCATAGTGCTAAGGGTAGGGAAGGAGAGGAATTTCTGATATGTGCACAAGAGTACTTTCTCGATCAATGGCCTAGAGATTCACTTTGGGCCCGCCAGCTGGCGTGCGCCCAAAAGTTAGCGCTGAGCGCGGAGCCAGTTGCGCCCGTCAGATATTCAGTTTTTGCGCCCCAAGTCGGAACCGGGCGCTATTCCAGGGTGTGCCCGCCCCCGCTTGGGGCGCTGAAACTGAATTTCAGCGCTCTAGGCGCCGCTGCGCCACCTGCTGCGGAGCGGCAGGCTGCGGTACTGCAGGCCTCCTCCTTCTCTTAAGGGGGAGGTGCCTGCAACGGGGAGATCGCCGCTGGATAGTGCCGGCAAATGAGCCCGGCACCACGGAGAAGTGCCGGGTTCGCGGAAAGCAGCCGGCAATGCCGTGGGGGGGGGGGCGGTGGAGGAGGCCGGGGAAGGAGGTGCGGGCAGGCGGCCGCCGAAAAAGCGGCCGGCCGCACCTCCACCTTAAAGCGCCCCACTAAGGCTACAGTACGGCCCCGTTTTCTGATCGCTGTTTGCGGCCGCTGCGGAAGAGGCGGCCGCAACTAAATATGGGGGTCGGGCCGGTATCGGGGCGGAACCGGGGCACTGCGCACACCGATGACATCATCGGTGCCGGTGCAGCGCTAACGGCTACCGCCGCCATTACCGCTGCGCTGAATATCAGCGCAAACTCCTCTATTGGCGCAGAAGCCCTCTTTGGGCAGTAACTGGCCGCAAAGCTGGCGGCGCCTTACTGAATTTCTAGGCCAATATGTCTCCAATCCAACAAGGAAGGAAGCAGTGTTGGATCTGGTTCTGGGAAATTAAGTAGGGTACGTGGAATGTGTTACAGTAAGAGATCATCTCGCTAACAATGACCACAACATAATTTAGTTTAAATTAATTATGGAAAGAGACCAGAAATTAGCGACAGTAAAAATGCTTAACTGGGGAAGAGCTAATTTCAGTGATTTAAGAATGGACCCAGCACAGGTAGACTGGAAAATGTGATTGCAGGTAAAGCAGTAACGGAGCAATGGAGGGCAGTTAGTGAAGAGATAGTTCAGGTACAAACTAGGCATATTCCTTGGAGGGCAAAAGGTAGAGCATCCAAAGCCAATATGTCCTGGATAACAAAAGAAATAAAAGTTAAAACAAAACAGAAAAAGGAGGCTTATGACAAATGTCAGGAGCCAGATTCAATTAAAAGCCAGGAAGATAAAGGAAAATACACAAGGGAATTGAAAAAGTTAATACGAGATGCAAAGAGAGGTTACGAGAAAAGGTTAACAAGCAACATTAAATTGAACCCTAAAACTTTTTATAAGCATTTAAAGTGTAAGCATTTTGCTAGGGAAAAAGTTGGGCCTATTAAAGACCCAAAGGGAAATCTTCATGTGGAGGCAGAGGACATAAAGTATTAAATGAGTACTTTGCATCTGTGTTTGCAAAGGAAGCAGATGGTGTGAAGGTTACACTAAAAGAGAGGGAAGTTATGGACAGGATAATAATAGATAGAGAAGATGTAGTAAAAAGATTAACATTATTGAAAGTTGGTAAGTCACCTGGTCCAGATGGAATGCATCCTAGGTTGCTGAAAGAAGCAAAGGTAGAGATAGCAGAGCCATTGGTTACAGTCATTCAATCCTCATTGGATACAGGAGTAGTGCCGGAGGACTGGAAGGTTGCTAATGTTATGCAACTATTCAAGAAAGGAAAGAAGGATAAACCAGGAAACTATAGGCCAGTCAGCCTAACATCATTAGTGGGGAAGTTATTGGAAATCATTATCAGGACAAAATAAACTTTCATTTGGAAAGGTTAATCAAGGAGAGCCAGCATGGATTTGTTAAAGGCAAATAGGCCTAGAAATTGGGTTGGGGCGCCAAAGTGGCGCAAAAGTCGCCTGAGCGCAGGATTTAGCGCAGCGTTTGAGGCTTTAGCGATCGTCAGATATTCAGTTTCATTGCTGCTCGAGGGACACGGGGCGAGGCTCGAGGCGCTCTGCGTGCCTCTTAGGGCGCTGAAACTGAATATCGCAGCGCAACGTGCCACAGCGCCACACGCTGCGGCACGGCACGCTGCAGTACTGCAGGCCTTCCTCCCACTGTTAAGGGGGAGGTGCCTGCAACAGCGCGATCCCCGCTCGCGAGTGCCGGCAAATGAGCCCGGCACCAAGGAGAAGTGCCGGGCTCTCGGGAAACAGCCGGCAATACCGCGGGGGGGGTGGTTAGGAGGTCGGGGACGGAGGTGCTGGCAGGCGACCGCCGAAAAGGCGGCCGCCCCACACCTCCACCTTAACTTGCGCTGCTGCAGGCACAGTAAGGCCCCGTGAACCGGGCGCGGGTAGCGAGCGGCGCAACTGCGGCGTTCGCTACCAAATATCGTGAACGGGGCACGAATGGGGCGCTGCGCACACCGATGACGTCATCGGTGGCGGCGCAGCGCAAATGTCTAACGCCACCATTAGTGCCCCGACTGAATATCACGGGAGACGCAGCCAGTGGCGCTACAGCCACTGACTGCCTCTTTAGGCGCTAACAGGTGGCGCTACTCACCCAATTTCTCCCCCATAGTGTCTCACGAACTTGATTGAATTCTTTGACAAGGTAACGGAGAAGGTTGATCAAGGTAGTGCAGTAGATGTTGTATATATGGACCTTTGGAAGGCATTCGACAAAGTGCCACACAGGAGGCTTATTAAGAAGAGGGAAGCCCAAGAAATTAAGGGGAAAGTGGTGGTATAGATACAAAATTGACTCAGTGACAGGAAGGAAAGTGTGGTGGTGGATGGATGTTTATCAGACTGGGAGGTGGTTTGCAGTAGTGTTCCCCAAGGGTCAGTTTTGGGTCCATTACTATTTGCAATTTTTATAAATGACCTAGACTCAGGTGTAGGGAGCAGCATTATAAAGTTTGCAGATGATCTGTAACTTGGCAACATAGTAGATCATGATGAGGATAGTTATAGGCTTCAGGCTGACATAGTCAGGATGATTAAATGGGCAGAAGCATGGCAAATGAAGATCAATGCGGAGAAGTGCGAAATGATGCACTTTGGGAGAACTAATATTGAAAAACAGCATATTATAAATGGCACGTTTTTGAAAAGTGTAGATGAGCAGAGAGACCTTGGTGTCCATATACACAAATCCTTAAAGGTGGCTGGGAAAGTTGATAAGGTAATCAAAAAAGCATATGGGTTACTTGGTTTTATAAAAAGAGGGATAGAATATAAAAGCAAAGAGATCATGCTAAACTTTATATATCACTGGTTAGGCCTCAGCTGGAGTATTGTGGATAATTCTGGGCATCACATTTCGGGAAAGATGTAAAGGCCTTAGAAAGGATACAAAGCAGGCTTACCAGGATGTTAACAGGCATCAGGGACTTCAGTTATGAGGAGAGTTTGGAAAAGGTAGGACTGTTCTCCTTGGAACAGAGAAGGTTAAGAGGTAACCTAATAGAGGTTTTTAAGATGATGAGAGGTTTTGATTGAGTAAATAGGGAAAAAATATTCCCTCTGGTGCATGGCTCAATAACTAGAGGTCATAGATTCAAAATCATTGGCAAATGATCTAGAGTGGACACGAGGAGAAATGTTTTCACTCAGAGTTGTCGGGATCAGGAACTCTACCTAAAAAGGTGGTGGAAGCTGATACCATAAATAATTTTAAAACAGAGTTGGACAAGTACATGAGGATGAGCAACTTACAGGGTTACGGACAAAAAGCGGGGATGTGGGACTAAGCACGACTGCTCTTTCAAAGAGCCAGCACAGGCATGGCGGGCTGAGTGGCCTCCTTCTGTGCAATAGGTTTCTATGAATCTATTCTATGGCCGGTGCTCAGAGGGTGGGTTTGGAGGTGGGTCAGAGGTTAAATTAGTTTTGATTGATGGCGGGATCCGAAGCCACCGTCAACCCTCCTCTACGTGACTTTGCCAAGTGTCGGCTCTGGGAGTCCCGATCAGACCCACCACCAAGTGGCAGGAGAGGCACTTAAGGCAGTTAACAGCTCGTTAACTGCCTACATCATCCGATTTTAGCAGGCTCTTCCCATGTTACCACATTTTCAATGTATTCCACGCCATTTGCAAAGCACACCAGCTGATTGTGCTGGGTTCAGCTACTACGCGAATTCTTGACAGCTGCACCTGCAGTATAAAAGCGGAACTGTAACATGGCTGACTTTCAGATGAAAGAATTTTGTTTTTGAGGTGTTGGAACACTCTTTGCAGGTCTACTGAGCTTGTAAGTGGTTAAGCTGAGATCCATATGCACTGTGACCTCCTTGGAAAACCTCTCCCCACATTGACGGAGCACTTATAACATCTATTCCTCAACTGACATATATACCAGCAGAATGGGAACCATTTATATCCTCTCATCCTGGTCCTCAGAATTGGAGGAAGAGCAACCGTGGCAGCAGCAGCAGCAGCAACAACAGGAGCGTTAACCTCCTTCTCACCCACCTGATGATGCACAGGGCAGAAGGCATCAGCGCAGGGCTGCACCTCGATGCAGGAGATACCCCCAACACAGGGTCAACAGGCAGAGGATGAGCTTCCTCAAAATGACTGAGCAGCAGTGCCAGGCTAAGACTTTCGCGAGAGGTAGTCGCTGACATCTGCGCAATGCTGCACCAACACCTGGAGCCCAGAGGAGCGGGTAGACACTCCTTACCAGTGGCTGTTAAAGTCACCACCGCCCTCAATTTTTTTGCTTCAGGGTCCTTCCAGGGATCAGCTTCAGACATCAGCGGCATCTCCCAGTTGGCCGCACACACTTGCATCACGCAGGTTACCGATGGCCTCTTTGCAAAGGCACACAATTACATCCACTTCTCCATGGATGAAGCAAGTGTAACCGCGCGTGCAGTTGGCTTAGCAAATATGGCAGGCTTGCCAAGGGTGCAGGGCATCGTAGACTACACACATGTGGCCATTAGGTCACCCCATCACAACCCAGCTGTATTTGTGAACTGCAAGGGTTTCCACTCCCTTAATGTCCAGCTGTAACCACAGGAAGAACATTATGCATGTTTGCGCCAAGTTCCCTGGCAGTTGCCATGACTCGTTCATCCTGCGGCAGTCTACTGTGCCTCAGCTCTTCAATCCACTAACCCAACTTTCCGGATGGTTACTTGGAGACAAGGGCTATCCCTTGAAGACGTGACTAATGATGCCGTTGAGGAGGCCATCAAATGAAGCTGAGGAGCACTACAATGCGAGCCACATTTCTACCAGAGCCATCATCGAGCAAACCATCGGCTTCCTCAAAATGCGATTCAGATGCCTCGACAGATCAGGTGGAGCCCTACAGTACTCACCAACTAGGGTCTCCAGGATCATCATGGTCTGTTGTGCAACATCGCACAGCAGCGTGGTTTACTGCTACCTGAGGAACAAGTGGCTCAGTGCACAGCCTCCTCAGAGGAGGAGAAGGAGGAGGAGGAGGAGGAAGACTTTGCGGAGACGGATGTGCTAGTTCCACCAGCACACGAGCACATTGCTGGCCGTGAGGCAAGGGATGCACTAATCCATGCCAGATTCGCTTAAGTTTACGAAGCAAACACATGTGGCTGCCACCTTCTTAACACACCATACACCATCTGTACAATAAACTGTGGATCCCTATTAATCTCACCACCATCATTGCAGATGAAAGGCGCCCTGACACCTCACTGTGACACTTCCATTTCTGGGCATACATGCGAGGTTATCCACTTCGGTGGCAAAAACAGGAAGACAGATTATTATCTGAATGGCAATAGTTTGGGAAAAGGGGAAGACCACACCTTGAGTATTGTGTATAGTTTTGGTCACCTTATCTGAGGAAGGATGTTCTTGTCATGGAGAGAGTGCAGCGAAGATTCACCAGACTGATACCTGGGATGGCAGGAATAGAAACATAGAAACGTAGAAGATAGGAGCAGGAGTAGGCCATTCGGCCCCTCGAGCCTGCTCCGCCATTCAATGAGATCATGGCTGATCATCCAAATTCAGTACCCTGTCCCTGCCTTCTCCCCATATCCCTTGATCCCTTTAGCCTTAAGAAATATATCCAACTCCTTCTTGAATATATTTAATGAACTGGCCTCCACCACCCTCTGTGGCAGAGAATTCCACAGGTTCACCACTCTCTGGGTGAAGAAATTCCTCCTCATCTCAGTCCTAAATGGCTTATCCCTTATCCTTAGACTATGACCCCTGGTTCTGGACTCCCCGGCCATCGGGAACATCCTTCCTGCATCTAGTCTGTCCAGGCCTGACAGAATTTTATAGGTTTCGATGAGATCCCCTCTCAATCTTCTAAACTCCAGTGAGTATAAGCCCAATCGACACAATGTCATTCCTGCCATCCCAGGTATCAGCCTGGTGAATCTTCGCTGCACTCCTTCCATGGTAAGAACATCCTTCCTCAGATAAGGCGACCAAAACTGCACACAATACTCAAGGTGCGGTCTCACCAAGGCCCTGTACAACTGCAGCAAGACATCCTTGTTCCTGTACTCGAACCCTCTTGCTACGAAGGCCAACATACCATTTGCCTTCTTAACTGCCTGCTGCACCTGCATGCTTACCTTCAGCGACTGGTGCACAAGGACACCCAGGTCTCTTTGCACTTCCCCTTCTCCCAATCTATTGCCATTCAAATAATAATCTGCCTTCCTGTTTTTGCCACCAAAGTGGATAACCTCACATTTATCCACATTATAGTGCATTTGCTATAATGACGTATGAGGAGAGATTGGGTCGATTAGGCTTATATTCGCTAGAGTTTAGAAGAATGAGAGGGGATCTCATTGAAACTTCTAAAATTCTAACAGGACTAGACAGACTAGATGCAGGAAGGATATTCCCGATGGCGGGGGAGTCCTGAGCCAGGGGTCACAGTCTAAGGATAAGGGGTAAGTCATTTAGGACGGGGTACTCACGCGTCGGCCCAACGAAAGTGCCGGTTTCATGCATGCACTGCGTATGCGCGGGAAACTGGCACTTCCGTTCCCCTGAAAGAAGGGGTTAAGAGGTGGAACGCATGCGCGGGAGAGGCAGCATTTTTTCCCCCCATAGAATTGATAGGTTTGACAGGTCTTCCTGTCAAACTTATAAATGAAGCATTCCCTGCTACCATTGGCTCCCCGTGGCCCACGTAATCCCAGGGGACTTATCGAACTAACTGCACCCCTGGGATACACAAGCACTGCGCGCCGGCAGTTGGAGGAGGACCAGGATCAGAATCCCACGCAGGCCCACAGCTCAACGGCCAGCGCGCAAGGTAACCGCAGGTCAGAGGCTTGCACCCACAGGAAGCCTCCGACCTGAGTTTCTGGGCCATTGTGAATAGCTGGGGTCATAGCACCGATCCCTGCGGTACCCCACTAGTCACTGCCTGCCACTCGGAAAAAGACCCGTTTATTCCAACTCTTTGCTTCCTGTCTGCCAACTAGTTCTCTATCCAAGACAGTACCTTACCCCCAATCCCATGTGCTTTAACTTTACATGCTAATCTCTTATGCGCAACCTTATCGAAAGCCTTCTGAAAGTCCAAATACACCACATCCACCCTTATCTATTCTACCAGTTACATCCTCAAAAAATTACAGTAGATTAGTCAAGCACGATTTACTTTCTGTAAATCCATGTTGACATTGTCCGATCCTGTCATTGTTTTCCAAGTGTTCTGCTATTACATCTTTTATAATGGACTCTAGCATTTTCCCAACTACCGATGTCAGGCTTACCAGTCTATAATTCCTCGTTTTTTCTCTACCACCCTTTTTAAATAGTGGGGTTACATTAGCTATCCTACAATCCATGGGAACTGTTCCAGAGTGTATAGAATTTTGGAAGATGACCAGCAATGCATCTACTATTTCTAGGGGCACTTCATTAGGTACCCTAGGATGTAGATTATCAGGCCCTGGGGATTTATCGGCCTTCAATCCCTTCAATTTCCCTAACACCATTTCCCTACAAATACTGATTTCATTCAATTCCTCGCTCTCATTAGACCCTATGTTCCGCGACATCTCTGGGAGGTTATTTGTGTCCTCCTTTGTGAAGACAGAACCAAAGTATGTATTTAATTGGTCTGCCATTTCTTTGTTCCCCATTATAAATTCCCCTGATTCTGACTGTGTGGTAAACCACTGTTAGCCCTGTACATGTCTGTGTGGTAAACCACTGTTAACTCTGTACAAGTCCGGGCATGTCTCCACCCCTGGCTCCACCCCTAAGCCCGGGTATAAAGGTGACTCACCACCCTTCCCCCGGGAGCTCTTAGGATGGATCCACTAGCAGAGGCATGCTCCAGTTCTTAGTCAATAAAAGCCTACTTCGTATAAGTTCAACTCGTAGTCTTTGGTGTTGTTGATAGTGCATCAATTTTATTGACTAATTTTTGACATGGAGCAAATCTTGAAGCCGGAACGTTTAGACCTGGATCCTCAAGCAGCAGATGCAGCCAATAACTTTGAACACTGGCTGAGCTGTTTCGAAGCCTTCCTGGAGGCCTCCAGCACTACCGTCACTACAGATGACGTGAAACGGCTTGTCTTGAACTCACGGGTGAGCCACCGAGTCTACTCGATCATCCGAGATGCCACAACTTACGCGGCCGCCATCGCGACGCTAAAGGAACAATACGTGAGGCCTGTTAACGAGGTCTACGCCAGACACCTCCTGGCTACCCGAAAACAGCGCCCCGGGGAATCGGGCGCCGAATATTTACTGGCACTGAGAGTCCTCGGCCGGGACTGTAATTGCAAAGCGGTGACGGCCAATGAATGCACGGAAGACCTGATCCGAGATGCCTACGTAGCCGGCATCAGGTCCAACTATACTCGGCAGAGGCTGCTGGAACAGAGGGGGCTCGACCTGCAGAAGACGGTGGCCCTCGCTAACTCGTTAGACGTGGCCCTCCAGAACATGGACGCCTACCCCCCTGACCGGATGGCCACGTGGATGCCACGGGAGCAGCCATCTTAGGACCCAGTAAGGCCACAAGCCGCCAGCAGCCCAACTACAGCTGCAATGACCGGAGGCCAGAAATGCTACTTCTGCGGCCAGGCCAAGCACCCCAGACAGCAATGCCCAGCAAAGGACACGACCTGCTCCAAATGCAGCAAGAAAGGCCACTACGCGAGAGTGTGCAGGGTGAAATCGACCCCCAATTCCAGCAGCGCTGCGTGTGAACCGTACAGGCCGCCATTTTGGACCCCACCAACCACGTGTGAGCCGTGCGGGCCGCCATTTTGGGCACCACCAGCCGAGGGGGAGCCGTCATCTTGGACACCATTTCGGGACCAGGCCCCCGGCGCGGGCGAATACTACAGCGACCCACCGACCTCAACGATGGCCTCCATCACCCTGGACCAATCTAGGCCCCATCAACTAGCCAGGTCCATGATGAACGTAAAGGTAAATGGCCATGCCACAAATTGCCTTTTCGACTGCGGAAGCACGGAGAGCTTCATCCACCCCGACACGGTGCGACGCTACTCCCTATCAGTTATGCACACACGCCACCAGGTCCTTATGGCCTCAAAGTCCCATACGGCGGACGTCGGCGGCTACTGTGTAGCGACTCTGACAGTGAACGGCGTGGAGTACAGAGATTTTAAATTCCTCGTCCTGCCACAGCTCTGCGCTCCCGTACTGCTAGGATTAGACTTCCAGTGGCATCTGGAGAGCGTCACGATGGCATATGGCGGGCCCCTGCCCCCACTTACAGTCTGCAGCTGGCAGAATTTAAACACGGCGCCGCGCAAAGTATGCAGCCTGTCCACCCTGAAGGTCAAACCCCCCCCGTTGTTCGCTAACCTTGCCAAAGACTGCAAGCCAATTGCTACTAAAAGCAGGCGGTACAGTGCCGGGGATAGGAGCTTTATTAAATCAGAAGTAGAAAGACTCCTGAGGGAAAGGATTATCGAGGGCAGCAGCAGCCCATGGCGAGCCCAAGTGGTGGGAGTAAAGACCGGCGAAAAACAGCGCCTGGTTATTGATTACAGCCAGACGATCAATCTGTACACGCAATTAGACGCATACCCACTTCCCCGCATATCTGACATGGTCAACCAGATAGCACAATACCGGGTATTCTCGACGATTGATCTGAAGTCGGCATACCACCAGCTCCCCATCAGGCCTGAGGACCGCCAGTACACGGCCTTCGAGGCTGACGGTCGCCTCTACCACTTCCTCCGAGTCCCCTTCGGCGTCACCAATGGGGTCTCGGTCTTCCAAAGGGAGATGGACCAGCTGGTTGACCAGAACGCGCTGCAGGCCACCTTCCCCTATCTAGACAACGTCACCATCTGCGGCCATGACCGGCAGGACCATGACGCCAACCTAGAAAAATTCCTCCGTACGGCCCAACGGCTGAATCTGACATACAACAGAGAAAAATGTATGTTCCGTGCCGCGCGCCTCGCTATTCTTGGCTGCGTGGTGGAAAACGGAGTCATCGGCCCCGACCCCGACCGAATGCGCCCCCTCCTGGAACTACCCCCCCCCCCACTGCCTAAAAGCCCTGAAGAGATGCCTAGGGTTTTTCTCTTACTACGCCCAGTGGGTGCCCAACTATGCGGACAAAGCCCGGCCCCTCATCAAGTCAACCTCCTTCCCCCTGACGGCAGAGGCCCGTGCGGCCTTCACCCTCATAAAAGAGGACATTGCGAAGGCCACAATGCACGCAGTGGATGAGTCCATCCCTTTCCAAGTGGAGAGCGATGCATCCGACTTCGCCCTAGCCGCAACCCTTAACCAGGTGGGGAGACCCGTGGCCTTCTTTTCACGGACCCTCCAGGGCCCCGAAATCTGACACTCCTCAGTCGAGAAGGAGGCCCAGGCGATAGTGGAGGCTGTACGGCACTGGAGGCATTACCTGGCCGGTAAATGTTTCACCCTGCTCACTGACCAACGGTCAGTAGCATTTATGTTTAACAACAGACAAAGGGGGAAAATCAAAAATGATAAGATATTGCGGTGGAGGATCGAGTTATCCACCTACAACTACGATATCTTATACCGGCCCGGGAAACTTAATGAGCCCCCAGACGCCCTATCCCGTGGGACATGTGCCAACGCACAAGTCGATAGGCTACGGACCCTCCACAATGATCTCTGCCACCCGGGGGTCACCAGGTTCTTCCACTTTATTAAAGCTCGCAACCTGCCTTACTCCATCGAGGAGGTCAGGACCATGACTAGGAACTGCCAGGTCTGCGCCGAATGCAAACCGCATTTTTATAGGCCAGACAGGGCACACCTGATTAAAGCCACCCGCCCCTTCGAACGTCTCAGCGTCGATTTCAAGGGGCCCCTTCCCTCCTCTGACCGCAACACGTACTTCCTCAATATTATTGACGAGTACTCCCGTTTCCCCTTCGCCATCCCCTGCCCGGACATGACCAGCGCCACAGTCATCAGGTGCCTCCACGACCTGTTCGCCATATTTGGCTTCCCCAATTACATCCACAGCGACAGGGGCTCGTCGTTCATGAGCGATGAGCTGTGCCAGTACCTGCTCGAGAAGGGCATAGCCACGAGCAGGACTACCAGCTACAACCCCCGGGGTAACGGACAGGTAGAGAGGGAGAACGCAACGGTGTGGAAGACCGCCATGCTCGCCCTAAAATCCAAGGGCCTCCCAATCTCCCGCTGGCAAGATGTCCTCCCCGATGCGCTCCACTCCATACAATCACTGCTCTGTACTGCCACGAACGCCACCCCTCATGAGAAGATGTTCGTCTTCCCCAGGAAATCCACCTCGGGGACATCACTACCGCCATGGCTGACGTCTCCGGGACCCGTCCTGCTCAGGAAACACATGAGGAGCCATAAAATGGACCCCCTGGTCGAAAAGGTTCACCTCCTCCACGCCAACCCACAGTACGCCTACGTGGCGTATCCTGACGGGCGGGAGGACACAGTCTCAATTCGAGACCTCGCACCCTCAGGCACCACCCGAAACACCATCGATCACCATCCACTACCTCCACCCACCACCACTACCCACGACACACCACCGGGGTGTCTACCATGAACTGACGACATGCCGGTGCCATCCCTACCCTGAGAGGACGACACGCCAGTGCTCCGTCCCACGCGAGAAGCGGCCGCGGGCAAAGAACCGCCGCAACCGGCACCACGAAGGTCATTACGGCAGACAAGACCCCCGGAGAGATTTTCATATACGAACTTTTGAAACACTTCACCCCGCCGGACTCTTTTTTAAACGAGGGGTGAATGTGGTAAACCACTGTTAACCCTGTACATGTCTGTGTGGTAAACCACTGTTAACTCTGTACAAGTCCGGGCATGTCTCCACCCCTGGCTCCACCCCTAAGCCCGGGTATAAAGGTGACTCACCACCCTTCCCCCGGGAGCTCTTAGGATGGATCCACTAGCAGAGGCATGCTCCAGTTCTTAGTCAATAAAAGCCTACTTCGTATAAGTTCAACTCGTAGTCTTTGGTGTTGTTGATAGTGCATCAGACTGCAAGGGACTTACGCTTGACTTCACCAATCTTTTTCTATTCACATATCTATAGAAGCTTTTACAGTCAGTTTATATGTTCCCTGCTAGCTTACTCTCCTAATCTATTTTCCCCCTCTTAATTAATCCCTTTGTCCTCCTTTGCTGAATTCTAAACTGCTCCCAATCCTCAGGGTTGCTGCTTTTTCTGGCCAAATTATATGTCCTCTCCTTGGATCTTATGCTATCCCTAATTTCCCTTGTTAGCCACGGTTGACTCACCTTTTGTGTTTTATTTTGATGCCAAACAGGAATGAACAAATTCTGTAGATCATCCATGCGATCTTTAAAAGTTTGCCATTGCCTATCCACTGCCAACCCTTTAAGTAATGTACCCCAATCCATCCTAGCCAACTCGTGCCTCACACCATCGTAGTTTCCTTTATTTAAATTCAGGACCCTAGTCTCTGAGTCAACTACTTCACTCTCCATTTTAACAAAGAATTCTATCATATTATGATCACTCCTCCCCAAGGGGCCTCGCACAACAAGATTGCTAATTAATCCTTTCTCATTACATAATACCCAGTCTAAGATGGCCTGATCTCTAGTTGGTTCCTCGACATATTGGTCCAGGAAACCATCCCGTATACACTCCTCCACAGTATTGTTCTTAATTTGGTTAGCCCAATCTATATGTAGATTAACGTCACCCATGATAACTGCTGTGTCCTTATTGCACGTGTCTCTAATTTCCCGATTAATGTCATCCCCAACCTCAGCATTACTGTTTGGGGGTCTGTATACAACTCCCACTAATGTTTTCTGCCCCTTGGTATTTCTCAGCTCTGCCCATACAGATTCCATATCATCAGAGCTAATATCCTTCCTTACTATTGTGTTAATCTCCTCTTTAACCAGCAATGCTACCCCACCTCCTTTTCCTTTTTTCCTGTCCTTCCTGAATATTGAATACCCCTGGATGTTGAATTCCCAGCCTTGGTCACCCTGGAGCCATGCCTCCGTAATCCCAATTATATCATATCCGTTTACATCTATTTGCGCAGCTAATTCATCCACCTTATTACGAATGCTCCTCGCATTAAGACACAAAGCCTTCAGGCTTGATTTTTTTATCACTTAGTCCTTTTAGAATTCTTATTTACTGTGGCCCTGTTTGATTTACACCCTTGATTTCTCTGCCTTCCACTTTTGCTTTTCTCCTTCCTGTCTTTTGTTTCTATCCTTGCTTCCCTTTCCTCTGTCTCTTTGCACAGGTTCCCAAACCCCTGCAATTTTAGTTTAAACCCTCCCCAACAGCACTAGCAAACACTCCCCTGGGACATCGGTTCCGTTCCCGCCCAAGTGCAAACCGTCCAGTTTGTACTGGTCCCACCTCCCCCAGAACCGGTTCCAATGTCCCAGGAATTTGAATCCCTCCCCCTTGCACCATTCCTCTAGCCACGTATTCATCTGAAATATCCTTCTATTTCTACTCTGACTAGCACGTCGCACTGGTAGCAATCCTGAGATTACTACCTTTGAGGTCCTATTTTTTAATTTACCTCCTAACTCCCTATATTCAGCTTTTAGGACCTCATCCTGTTTTTTTACCTATATCGTTGGTAACTATATGCACCATGACAACTGGCTGTTCAACCTCCCCCTCCAGAATGCCCTGCAGCCACCCCGAGACATCCTTGACCCTTGCACCAGGGAGGCAACATACCATCCTGGAATGTCGTTTGCGGCCGCAGAAACGCCTATCTATTCCCCTTACAATAGAATCCCCTATCACTATAGCTCTCCCACTCTTTTATCCTCCCGTCCTGTGCAGCAGGACCACCCATGGTGCCAGGAAGTTGGCTGCTGCTGCCTTCCCCTGATAAGCCATCTCCCTCAACAATATCCAAAGTGGTATATCTGTTTGAAAGGGGGATGGCCACAGGGGACCCCTGCACGACCTGCCTGCACCTACTACTCTGCCTGGTGGTCACCCATTCCCTTCCTGCCTGTGCAGCCTTTACCTGCAGTGTGACCAACTCCCTAGTGCTATCCACGATGTCCTCAGCATCGCGAATGCTCCAGTGTGTATCCATTCGCAGCTCCAGTGCCGCAATGCGGTCTGTCAGTAGCTGCAGCTGGATACACTTCCCGCACACATGGTTGTCAGGGACACAGGAAGTGTCCCTGATTTCCCAAATAGTACAGGAGGGGCATGCCACGGGGCCGAGCTGTCCTGCCATGAATTACCCTTTAATTAATTCAAATTAAATTAAATCAAATCAATACCACTAATTACACTACAATTAAATGATATACTCAAGGGCCCTTGTTTACTACCACTCCCCGTTACACAACAGAGACCCTAGAAACTTTAAACCACAAAAAAAAGCGAGAAAGAGAGAAATACTCACCAATGAATCACTTACCTGCTTTCTGGTGACGTCACACTTTGATTACATTTTATTTCTCTCTGCTGCCACCGGTGTGTCTGGGCCACTCTCTCTCCCTGCTCTTTAACTCCTCGGTCTCCGCACTCAAGCTCCACCCAGGGCTGCTCTCGCTGCTGCCGCCGGTGTGTCTGGGCCGCTCTCACTCCCCTCTCTTTAGCTCCTCGGTCTCCGCGCTCAGTCTCCACCCAGGGCCGCTCTCGCTGCTACCGCCGGTGTGTCTGGGCCACTCTCTCTCCCCGCTCTTTAACTCCTCGGTCTCCGCGCTCAGTCTCCAACCAGAGCCGCTCTCGCTGCTGCCGCCGGGTCACCTGAACTTCACTGCTAGCAAGTAACTGGAAAGCACCTTGCTGCACATCAGTGGGGCCATGAGGACCCGCCTCTGTACTGACAATCCTCAAAATGGGGACGTCCATGTACCTCTGGTGTCTCTCCTCAACAGCTGCCCATCTATCCTCCATAACAGCCCATCTATTTAGAAGAGCCACCATGCTCTATTGAGTCTGGCAACTTATGTCCTCCAAGGAGGTTGCCACCCTCTCCATGGTGGCATGTTCATACGCCATTGCTTCCAACATGGCATTGCTTATGTTTGAGATGGACTCCTCCATTCTCTGCACACTCGCAGTTACTGTGGATGCAAAACCTGTCAGAGACTCCTGCAGTTGTTGCTGAAGTCCCAGAGGCACAGGGTCCACATGCAGCTGAACAGAGCTAGGAGTGCCCTGCGGCCTCCGACTAGGACTCTCCACTACTGTCCCTGTCTCCAACATCTGCTGATGCTCACTTGTGAGCAGTGATGCACCAGGTGACAACACTAATCTATCTCGCGAATGACCCACTGAGGTGTGCGTCTCTGCGCTGGTGCAGGGTGCGCTCAATTCTGCTGACACTGCACCCTCAGAGGCTGCAGCTTCCTCTGAGGAGTCTTCCGGCTCTTCCTCCTGGACAGTGGGGAGGGGGGCTGTCGATGGTCCTGTGGGGGAGTAAAGGCATGAGTTAGACATGTGATATTTACGTAGCAAGCACATCGAATTGTGCAGAGGATCAGAACTCAATCTGTATGACCATCAGATGCCATATCAGTCACTCATGCAATCTAAATGAGAGGGCTGCAAATCTATTCTGTCACCAGCTTGCTCTACTGCGCCCATCTGACCATCCCCCACTTCCAGATCCTCAGCACCTCCGACGATGTCAAGAGCAGCCTCCTCAGCGGTGGTCAAGTGGGCAATGTGAGGTGGCCCTCCTCCTGTCCTGGCCCTCTCCCTCTTATTGTCAGCTCTCTTTTCCTGCAATGAGGGACACAAGTGGAGTTTGAGTGAGAATGTTGGAGTGAGTGTAGAGAATCCATAGCATAGATGCTTAGAGGGAGACCAAGATGGAGTGAGATGCCAATACCAAGGGCCCTCCCTGTGCATTGTTAGATGTTGTCATTGCATAACAGTAATAGCGAGTGTGAGGGGTGCATGGTAGAATAGTGAAGTGATTCTGTATATAGAGAGAGAGCGATGGTTAAGGGTGCAAGGGATGTAAGGGTAAAGTGGGATGTGCAGGAGTAGGTTGACAATGCAGAGTGCTGGTGATGAGAGGAGATGGGGAGCAGATTGAAGGTAAGTGTGATGTTATACTCACTTTTGCTGTGCGTAGCAGGTCATTGAACCTTTTCCTACACTAAACCCAGGTGCGGCCACACAAAGACCTGGCGCTCACCTCCTCAGCAATTTGCAGCTAAGCTGCTTTGGTTTGCTGAGGAGGCTTCCTCTGTCCATTTGAGGGGAACAGTACCTCTTGGAGCCCTCTCTGTCTCTGCACAAGAGCATGGAGGGAGTCATCATCAAATCTGGGAGATGCCTTGGGTCTTGAAGCAGTCATTTTCAGATGTGCCACACCGAGAAGCAGCAGGAAAGGATCGATCAAAAACAAGGCTGCATGGGCCCCTGAAATGCAGCTGGCTGAAAGATGTCAGCAAATGCGAGCAGCAGACCCGAACCCACTAATCAGCCCATTTAAGCAAAAATCGTTACTTCAGAGCGGCTGAAACCGGCAGCGGGACCGGAACCCGCCAAATATCAAAGCCGCCTCCAACCCGCCTCCACTCGGAAAATCACGGCCTATAAGTGCACTTTGCACTCATCCTGCCCCCCTACCCAGTTAAAATCTACCCCTAAGTCTGCTATTCTTCAAGTGACATTTGGGGATAGTAATTCTTGTGTGTGTTATAGTTAAGAATTGCTTAACATGTTTGAATGAAATTTGCCATTGTTTGATATTTTAACAAAGCCAATTACCTGTTTACTTCAAGTGGATTAACAACTTCATTAAAATAGTACAGAGAGGAATCACACCCGAACTGCTAATCCCAGACTGCAGTGCAAATACGGTCTTCTGCCGTTCGGTTTTGAAAGCGCACAGTGGGACTTTGGTACCCCTAAAACCTCATGACACCAATGTGCCAGCTGCTTATTAAGCTCCTTCACCTAACACTGAAAGACTTTTTAAAAATCTGAGCATGGAAAGTTTACAGCAGCAGCAATTCTTCTGGTTCTTAGCCAATTTCTTGTACATTTGCACAGATATTTTCCAGTCAGCTTGGTAAGTTTGTTTTACAGTTTTTCTTTTCATTTCCAGTTGGATGTCACTTCTAGGGAGAATGTAGCAAATGTTTTTAATTGCTGGTAAACTACAAACTTTCAAAACTTGAACACATAATTACAATGATTGCTGTATGTTTTAATTTTAAATGGTGCCAAGATTGGATAACTACCGCCAATCACACCCACTGTTTGCGGGAAGCCAGTTTCCCTTGTAAAATTGGGCAAGTTCATCTCCCCATGGCACTTTGATGAACTGCAACTGCAGCAGCTCGACAGCCACAGTGCCGAGTTAGCACACAATTACACAAATAGCAGAGGGCACGACACATAATAAATTTGCAAGCATGTGGAACTCACAACACCTTCCCAGTCATCACAAAGTTATCGCCACCGGGCCTCAGCTGGAACAGTGAAAGACGGTATCCTCACGAGATATACAGGTGCTCCCTTTACCTACAATAAAGAATAATGTTTGTTACTCATTCAGAGATTCTTTGTCCAGTCTGCAGAAAAGAATTCCTTCATAACAGTTTCCTCCCAAAACAGTTTTGTTCTGTACTCATTCCAAATTGATCAGTGTCACAAGTTATGGCAGGAGATTGGGAGAAACCTGTGTAAATTCAGGGCCAGTGCTTGTTCTATGCAGGTTAATACCAATAGTAACTACCTGTCCAAATTTGGCTCAGTTTAACTTTACACTCTCTTGATACCTGAAAACTTCTTGCACATTTGCTCCTTGGTCCTATGGACTGGGAGGCTGCATTCACTTTCTCAATGACCACCATCCATGCATTTAAACTTTAGCTTTAACAGGAGAGTGCCCGTCAGCACCTCCTGCGGCAGGATTCAAGGCATCATTATCAAAAGAGGAATTTTCCCCACATCAATTCTCATATCCATTTCTTTTGCTAGCAAAAAAAATTACCCTCCCCTTTAGTGGCAAGTGTCTCTTTAACAGCTGCTGCCTTGCTGGATTTTCCATCCCCTGCTTTACACTACCAGTACTCATTCCACGCATGCAGGAAGCCTATTGAAATGAGTGCAAGATCCAACAAGGCCAGTCCTCCTGGCTCCTGGCCTGATCCCAATCATACTCACAGCAGGCTGGCAATAATTTTGCACATGCACTCCCAAATGTTATGATGGTGGTAAAATTCAACTTTGGCAGAGGTGCAAAACGGGCAGTAGCAGATGAACCACCTGTTATACCATCCCCTCGCGCCCCCCCCACCCCCCACCCCTCCATTCGCTATCACACACCAATGTCATGATGTCAATACTTCAGATGCATTTGAAATCCAGGAAGTTTCGGAAGGGCCAATGTAAATCCACTAACCACACCCAAAGTAAACTTAGGAGCGATATACCCCGTGCTCATCTGGTGTTGTGCAAACAAATCCCAATTCAAATCAAATCAAATCAAATCAAAATGAATCACTATCTAATGAATGATTAACATTGCTAAACAAATCAGGATTATGCATAACACAGAGAAAGTTCCAGACTAGCATAAGCTAATATTACAATTTTAGAGAACAATAGCAAGAACTCAATGACAACAATAGCAAGGAACAATGCCAAATGAAACGGGTAATTCCGGCAATCCGACACTTTCAGAAGGGAATGGCACTCACAGGGAGTGATTTATTAAATTAAAATGAAGTTACCGAAAATCAAATGCTGAATGTTTTCTATTTCCCAAGGTACATTCCTTGCAATTACAGAATCACTTCCAACTATAGTCCAACTGCAATGTAATCTAAACTAAGAATTTCAATCAAACAACCCACTTTGCTTTCACTCCCATGGTATAGAGTTCCTTATCCAAGCATTCAACTATTTCGGATAATACAGAATCCTGATTCAAGAACAAAATGTTTCCTTGTTTCTGGATTTCAATGCAGCAAACTGTTAATTTACTGCCAAGTTTCCCCAAGACTGCAGTACATTTGGAAGTCTTATCACTCCTATGCATGATTTATGCTATGTGAAATGTTTTCAGTTTTCTGTTGAGATTGAATTGGTAAAAAAGTAATTAAATTGGCTATGGTGAAAAGTTTTGCCAATTGGCTATTTTGAACAATAATTTAAGGAAACTGATTGAAAAACAAACTACTTATGTGTTTAGTAGAATTCAATTCTGTTACGGGGTACCAACCAAATCCAAAAGTTGGAGAATAATATCAACAAAAATACAGAAACATAACACAAGAAAAAGGAAACTTGCTATGAGAAATGCTGAGCAAAGTATTCCCAAAAACAAAAAGAGGCAACTAGAAAGATTAGCCATAACAGGGGAAAGATTGCAATCCAGATTGTAGTAATTCAAGCACACAGCAACAAAAATAAGAGCCTCGTCCACAAATTGGCACCACACCTGTTAGTCAGTGGATCAGTTCACAGCTTTCAAGAACACAATTATGCAATGAAAAATAATGGCCCAGAAATTCGGGTCGGAGGCTTCCCGCGGGTGCAAGCCCCCAACCTGCACTTAGCTAGCGCACCGGCCGTTGAGCTGTGGGCCCACGTGGGATTCCGATCCTGGGCCTCCTCCAACTGCCGGCGCGCAGTGCTTGCGTATCCCAGGGGCGCAGTTAGATCGATGTGTCCCCTGGGATCTGGTGGGCCATGGAGAGCCAATGGTAGCAGGGAATGCTTCATTCATAAGTTTGACAGGAAGAGCGGTCAAGCCTATAAATACTATAAGCCCCAAAACATCACTAAAACTTCAAATACATTTTTTTTTATCACATTTTTAAAATTACTATAAATTACATGAAATAACTATTTTAAACAATAATTTAAAGTTTTGAAAAAATTAATTACATTTTCTAACGGGGTTAAAAATAAACTTACCTTTCTTTAAAGTATTTAAAAATAATAAACCTGTGGAAAAAATGTTTTAATTTTAATTAATTCACCACTTACCTTGTTAAAAGCAGGCCTTGCGCCTGCTTTTTAAAAGCGTAACTGCTGGAGACTTACCCTCCCAGAGAACCCTGCAAAAAAAAACGTAAGTTCGATGCGCACGCGCTGCCTCTCCGGCGCACGCGTTCCACCTGTCAACCCCTTCTTTCAAGGGACCGGAAGTGCCGGTTTCCCACGCATGTGCAGTGCATGCACGAAACCAGCACTTTCGTTGGACCTACGCGTGAGTACCCCGTGCGTACTCATGCGTTGGGACCCGAATTTCTGGGCCAATAAAAATTCTCTGTACCCATTCGGCACGTTGAATTTTATTGCAACTGGTAAGGTTAACTCATTCCTCCTACAGTACGTTATGTGGTTTCTTCAAAAGCCAGTGAAAATTGAACAAAATGGGCTCGATTTTCATTCAGCCGTGGAGTCGGGCTTGGAGGCGTGCGGGGGGTTAAAATCACAAAAACTGGCAGGCGGGACCCCCCCACCCCCGCCTGGTTCCCGACTCTGAGCAATTTTAACACAGGCGTGTCTGATGGTCCCAACTCCATCCCGCATCCAACAGGCGGGACTGGTCTTTAAGGCCATTAATAACAAGTAAATGGCCTCTGTAATCCTATTTTAACAGGCCCTTGCAAATTTACCCCTTTTCCCACGTAAAACACGCCTGGTGGGAAACACAAATGTGAAACTTGGTGGGAGCACTATTGGATTGCTGACTATCAACTGCAGGCCAACCATTAAACAGGAGACTTGATCAGCCATCATTTGCAGGTGGCAGGACTTAGTGGTCTCAGGTCTGGGGCAACTTTTAGAAGGCTTAACCACACCTGTGGAAGGTTGGAGCCTCACACCCATCTCCAGTGTAACCTCCTGGGAAACCCCTCTCGCCACCTTCACTCAGCGCTTCCTCAATGGAGGCATATACCAGAAGCATGGGAGCCATTTATTTCCTTCCCATCTGGGAATTAGAGGTGCTCGAGCACCAGCCGCGGCAGCAGCAGAACCAGGAACAACAGCAGCACCAGCAACAGCAGCAGCAGCAGGAGCACCAAGCTGCTGCTCACCCACCTGAAGCTGCACAGGCCAGAAGGGGCCAGCGCCTGGAAGTGGCTGGAGAGCACCTTGCTGCACATCAGGGGGGCCGTGGGGACCCGTATCTGCAATGGCAGTCCTACTCAGAAGGACTTCCATGAAGGTCTGGTTTCTCTGTTCAATAGATGTCCATCGCTCCTCAAGAGATGTCATTCTATTCTGAACAATGACCATGTTTTCCATACCCTGGCGACTAAGCTCCTCCATGGCCCTAGCCATCCTCTCCTCTACCGTAGCCATCCTTGCCACGGAGGTTGCCATCCTTTCCGTGGTGATGCGTTCATGCGCCAATGACTCCACAAAGGCTCTGCTCATGTTCGCTATGGACTCCTCCATTCGTTCCACACTCGCAGCGACCCCAGAGACAAAACCTGCCAGAGACTCCTGCATCTATGCCTGGAGTTCCATCACCTCTGATCTTATGGATGGACCCAGAGGCAGAGGGTCGACATGCTGCTGAGCCGAGCTGGCAGAGTCCTGCGCCCTCCGACTAGGACTCGCCACTGCTGTCCCTGTCTCCATAATCTGCTGATGCTCACTTGTGAGCTGTGATACACCAGGTGACAACACTACTCTATGTCCCGAAAGTCCCACCGAGGTGTGAGTGTCTGCGCTGGTGCTGGGTGTGCTGAATTCTGCTGACGCTGCGCCCTCAGAGGTTGCAGCTTCCTCTGAGGAGTCTGGCTGCTCAGCCTCTTCTTCCTGGCTAGGGGGGATGGATGCTTGCGATAGTCCTGTGGGGGAGTAAAGGAAAGAGTCAGAGATGTGTTGCAAAGGCTATATGCGCATAGCTTTTTGCAGATGCTCATAAGTCCATCTGTTACAGCTTCACAATCATTATCAGCGACTCATGCAATGTCAAAGAGATGGGAAACTTTTCTGTCACCAGCTTGCTGTGTTACACCCGTCTGTCCGTCCCCCATGCGCAAATCATCCTCTATTCCCATAATTTCCAGGACAGCCTCCTCCCAGGGGGTCAGGTGGGCTATTGAGGCTGTCCCTCCTCCTGTCCTGGCTCGCTCTCTTTTGTTGTGAGCTCTCTTTTCCTGCAATGAGGGAGACAAGTGGAGGTTGAGTGAGAATGAAGGAGTGAGTGTAGATTGCATAGCATAGATAATTAGAAGTGTAACGTCCGTGTGTAATTGAGACACGGACTGCAGGAGTTGGTTATAACAGGTGTTTACTGAATGGAGACAAAACTGGAACTACTATACAAAGTTACTTCACAGGCTTATATACCGGGGTGGTCACTACTGGTACTGCAGTATACAGGGGCTGCAGAATATAGTTCCTTCTTCAAAGTACATACACTACAATTCCTCCCCTTTTAGCTAAACAGTACATAACATTCGATTAATAATTAAATAACATATTTACAATTACAGTTGCTATATACATTAGCTGAAGTTAAGCTATTATAAATTCAGTCTTTGAGGAGGCCTCCTGATTCTGTCCGGTTAACGCCTCTTTGGGGTATCAGGTTCTTCTGGCAAAGTTGATTCGGGATCAACATCGTTGTTTGGTTCGTCTGCTTCCAATATCACCGATTCTGAGGTAGATGCAATTGGTACTTCGGTTTCATCACCTGGTGTATAGGATCGTGGTGTGGATTTGACGTTTTCCAGTGACTCTAGAATCTGGTCAGCATGGCGTCTTACAATGCTCTCTCCAACGTCCACGATATACATTAGAGGTCCTTGCCGTGTGCAGATCGTTCCTGGCTGCCATTTCTCTGTGCGGTAGTCCCGGGCCAAAACTGGTTGACCTATCTTAAAACTCCTGGTTGGCCTTTCATTCATATTCTGAAACTGCCTGTTCTCCACATCTCTTCTGATGTTTGGCTTAACCAAATCCAAGCGGCATCTTAGTCTTCGATTGAAGAACATCATGGCTGGAGTTTGGTTGGTAACCGCATGTGTCGCATTTCGGTAGGCAAATAAGAAGTTATCCACCTTGTGTTGTAGGGGTATGTCTTCATTACACATTGCCTTGATAGCCTTCTTGAATGTTTGAACGAACCTCTCAGCCAATCCATTGGTGGCTGGATGATATGGGGCGGATGTGTAATGCTTAACACCATTGTTCTTTAAGAACCTCCGGAACTCTTCAGACACAAACTGTGGTCCATTGTCGGAGCAAATCTGTTCAGGCAGCCCATTTCTGGCGAATATGGTTTGTAAGGCGGTGATGGTTTTTTCTGTGGTGGTTGAGGACATTTTTATTACCTCTGGCCACTTTGAATGTGCATCCACCGCAATTAAAAACATCGAGTCCATAAATGGACCAGCAAAATCAACGTCTACCTTTTGCCATGGAGATGAGGGCCACTCCCATGGATGTAGAGGGGCTTGTGGTGGGGCGGTTTGGACCTTCTGGCATCCTGTACAGCTCTTGGTTATCTCTTCAATTTCTCTATCGATTCCTGGCCACCACACAAACGCTCTGGCTAAGTTCTTCATTTTTACCCCTCCCAGATGACCCTCATGAAGCTCATTGAGCACTCTATCCTTCAATTTGGGTGGAATTACTACTCTGGATCCACACATCAAGGTTCCTCGGCACACTGACGGCTGTTCTCTTCTCGGTGAGAATGCTGGCAACAGTGGTTCGCCATGTGCTGGCCATCCCTTCACCGTTAAATCATAGACCCTGGAGAGTGTCGGGTCATCTAGTGTTTCCTTTTCTATGTTTGCATTCGTCACAGGTAGACATTCGACTATGGTCGAGTGGAATATCTCCACAGGATCCACTGCAGGTGCTTCTTCCACCGTCGGCAACGGTAGGCGCGACAATCCATCAGCATTCCCATGCTGTTTAGTTCCTTTGTACTCGATGTCATATTGGTGTGCCCCTAGGAAAAGGGACCACCTCTGTAGCCGTTGTGCTGTCATTATCGGGACGCCCTTCTTAGGGTTAAAAATGGAGACAAGAGGTTGATGATCAGTTAGTAGAGTAAATTTCTGTCCGTGCAGGTAGTGATTGAACTTCTTCACCCCCCACACCAGGCTGAGGGCCTCTCTGTCAATCTGGGCGTAGTTACGCTCGGCTGCAGTCAACGAGCGTGAAGCAAAAGCTATCGGCCTCTCTGAACCATCAAGGGATTTATGTGACAGTACCGCTCCATCGCCGTAGGGAGACGCATCACACACCAGTCTTATCGGTAGTGATGGGTTGTAGTGAGCCAATACTTCTCTTGAAGTGATCAGTCCTTTACACTTCTGAAAGGCCCGCTTACATTCATCGCTCCATTTCCATGCTACTCCAGTTTGTAGCAGGACGTTCAGTCGGTGCAGAATTGTGGACAAATTCGGCAAAAACTTATGGTAGTAATTCGCCAATCCGAGGAATGACCTCAGTTGCGACACATTTTCAGGCGCTGGAGCCTTAACTACCGCTTCAATTTTGTCAGGGGACTTATGTAACCCCTCTTCATCAATCACGTGGCCACAATACGATATCTGTTTCTTAAAAAACTCGCACTTGGGGCGATTGGCTCGTAGCCCATGTTCTCTTAGTCTAGTGAGCACCTGCTCTAGGTTGGCAAGGTGTTCACTGTCATTTTCACCTGTCACTAGGATGTCGTCCAAGTAACATTGAGTCCCCGGAATCCCTTGCAGGACTTGTTCCATCGCTCTTTGCCATATAGCCGGAGCTGATGCAACTCCGAATACCAGTCGATTATACTGGTAAAGACCTTTGTGAGTGTTTATCGTGAGATATTTCCTAGAGGATTCTTCAACCTCCATCTGCAAATATGCTTGCGCTAGGTCAATTTTTGTAAAACCTTTCCCTCCAGATAGTGAGGCGAAAATATCTTCTATCCTCAGAAGAGGATACTGTACTGTGTGAAGGACTGGGTTCACAGTCACCTTGAAGCCCCCACAGATGCGAACCTTCCTTGGCTCCTCAGACTTATTGTTTAACGTTTTCTTCATGACAGGAACGATGGGTGTCGCCCACTGGCTCCAGTCTACCTCAGTTAGCATGCCTGCATTCTCCAGATTCTCCAGCTCTGCCTCGACGGCTGGGCGAATTGCATACGGTACTGGTCTTGCTTTGAGAAACTTGGGAATTGCATTCTCTTCTATTTTTATCGAGGCGGTTACACCTTTAAGAGTTCCCAGTTCTTGTTGAAATACCTCTTTAGCGTTAGCCAAGATTTTTGACAATTGTCCAGGAGTGACGTCGTCATCCTTTTTACCAGCCACCGTCAGTGCCTGAATGGAGTGCCAGTCTAAACTTATCTTTCTGATCCATTCACATCCCAATAATGGTGGTCCACCATCTTGCAGTATGTACAGATACAATTTCTGTATTTCCTTGCCGTTGTATTCGACAGGCACCCTTATTTTCCCTCTGGGGTATACTTTCTGCCCCGTATATGTCTTCAAGACAATGGATGTGTCTTTCAAGGGTATGTGTGAGAATAGCCGCTCGTAGTCTCGTCGATTCATGACGGTCAGGGCTGATCCTGTATCCAATTCCATTTTGACTTGGGGCCCTGCTATCGTGAGGGTGACCCAAATGGTTCGGTGATCCTCTTTTGTGATTACGTTGTATAGTTTGAGACAGCTTAGTCTCTTGTTCCCGGATTCACTATCACTCTTCTGGTCTTCGGAACTACTGTCCATCATCTTTTGTACTTTCCTGTACTTTTCCTTAGTAGTCTTTTTGTTGTCATTAGTCTTCTTCCCGGACCTGCAAACTCATGCAATGTGTCCCATCTTTCCGCATTGCCTGCATGTTTTGTCCTTGGACCAGCAGTCCTTCTGGTCATGGGTTGTTCTGCCGCAGCGATAACATTTTTCAAATCCCCGTGTCATTTCATGGGTGCCGTATTCCTGTTGCTTTTGCTGTATTTCCCCAGCTCCCCTTGCTGCTGCTTCGTACGATACTGCCACGCTGAAAGCCTTATCTAGCGTCAGCTCTTTCTCTGAGAGTAACCTCTTCTGGGTTCCTTCACTCAGGAGTCCACAGACAAATTTGTCCCGTAGGGTATCTGCCAGTCCTGCTCCGAACTGGCAGTGCTTTGATAGCTTGCGTAGTTCCGTAAGGTAATCAGCATTGCTCTCATCTTTATGCTGATTTCTCGTGTGGAATTTAAATCTTTCTGCTATCAGCAGCGGTGTAGGATTTAGGTGTTCCTGTAGGATATCAACAGTTTTGTTAAAACTCTTCTCCATCGGTTTGACTGGAGTGATCAGGTTCCGCAATAGGCCGTACATTCTTGCGCCCATTAAGTTTAGTAGTACCGATGCCTTTTTCTCATCGGCTACTTCATTTGCCTTGCAATATACTTCGACTCTTTCCACATACGTGGTCCAGTCTTCTATATCATTATCGAAGGCAGTGATATTGCCAGTCTTCGGCATCTTGGAGATCTAAGATGGCGCCTCCCGCGCTTTGCCTTCTTCCCCGATTGAACAAAATGGCGCCTCCTGTGCTTTGCCTTCTTCCCCACTGGATTAAGATGGCGCCTCCCACGCGTTCTGTCTATTCCGCTGCTGCTAGCGCTGTTGCTGGCGTTTTATGCCTTGATGGCGACACCCTATGGTCTTCACGCACTTCCCCCCCGCGCTGCTGCTAACGCCGCTCTCCGCGGTCCCCGTGGCAAACTGCAGCTCCTCACGGCTTTCTGCGCTTCTAATTTCTTTTATTTTAATTACTGTTCCCCTCGTCAGAGCAGACCCTATGGGACACTTTCCTCCCTCTTCTCGGGTCTGTACACTGCCCGGCTTCGTAGCACCGGACGTGCCCTGTGTGCTCCACCCTCTCTCTCTCTCTCCTCTTCCTGACAACGCTGCTCGGCCCCGTTGAAAAGCCACCCGATCGAGCTCTAGCCCGCCGCAGCCCAGGAAGGATCAGTGTACTACCTGCCACCAGCCCGATTAGCTGGAACACCATAGACTGGATAACCAAGCCCAGCTCTCGACAGCCTCTCCTGCAAATCTTCGAATTCGATGAATCAGAGGCGGTTGCCCACGGTCGACGCACGTTTCTTCTGTTTGTTTTTGTTTTTTTTCTTTTTGTATTTCTTCCTTCTGGCCTCGACCGCTAACAACTTCGCTTCAGGGATGGATCCCCGTGAGTTGGTGCAGAACTGTAGGTAAGTTCGGATCTGTTCGTCGCCAGTGTAACGTCTGTGTGTAATTGAGACACGGACTGCAGGAGTTGGTTATAACAGGTGTTTACTGAATGGAGACAAAACTGGAACTACTATACAAAGTTACTACACAGGCTTATATACCGGGGTGGTCACTACTGGTACTGCAGTATACAGCGCTGCAGAATATAGTTCCTTCTTCAAAGTACATACACTACAAGAAGGAGACAAAGATGGAGTGAGGTTGCAAGACCAAGGGCCCTCCCTGTGTGTTGTCAGTTGTGTTCAAAGCATCAGAGTGATAGGGAGTGTGAGGGCTGCATGGTCAAATAGTTATGTGAATGTGAGCATAGAGAGAGAGGGGATGGGTAAGGGTGCATGGATGTCAGTGTCAAGTGGGATGTGGAGGAAGAGATTGCTAAAGCTGAGTGCTGGTGAGGAAAGGCAATGGGGATCAGATTGAGGGTGATGGGAAATTCATACTCACTTTTCCAATGCGCTGAAGGTCATCTTTTCCTGCACTGTATCCAGGTTCTGCGGGTGACTCCCAAGGAGTTGACCTCCTCAGCCACTTGCATCCACACTGCCTTGGTCTGAGTGGGAGGCCTCTTCCTCCCTGATGAAGGGAAGAGCACCTCCCTGTTGGCCCTATCCCCATCCACTAATGCCTGCAGTGTCACCTCATCAAAGCGAGGAGCTGATCTTGCCCTCCCGCTTGTCATATTTGCTGCAGCTCCCTCACATTGCACAGTCAAGAAGCTTGGAAGCCTGCAGAAGAAGCAAGGCTTGCTGTGGACCTTAAATGCAGTAGCAATGATGACGTCATCGGAGGAGACTTTCAGTGATGAAAAACCCATTTGCAAAGGCTTCCCACACGTTGGAAATCAATTGGCCAATTCAGTTAAAATTGCATCAATCTCCCACATCCATTTAGATTTGTGTGGGAAACACGAAATTCGGATAACACGACACCATCCCGCACCTGAGTTAAAATCCCCCCCAATAACTTCGTGGGATGTCTATTTGAGAAACCAAATTTATGGCAGAATTGATAACCCTTCTCTAAGATAGAGTAGAGCCCATACATTTAAAATAATCCAAGTGGAGAATTAAACTAACTTTGGAAAACAAACTTTTATGTAAAAACTGGTAGATTATAACCAGCTGTTTAATGATTAACTATCAGTCCAACGGAAATTTAAGTAGAATATTTGACAAACAAAGAGATTGAGCAGCAGTGGGAAACATTTCAAAAGGGAATCAAGAGAGTTCAGGAGAAATATATTCCACTAAAAAACAAGAGCAAACTAGCCAATGATAAGACACCATGGACAAGTAAAGAGATAAGGGTAAAATTGATACTAAAGAAAAAGGCATACACTAAATACATAGGCAATGTAGGGGGTGGCGTGTGGTGGTGTTGTTTGGCACGTATGCCCAGTCAGTTATGCTCCTGACTGTTTTGTGAGCGGTTCGAATCGCTCCCACGCCCCTGGGTTCTAGACACCGGACGTAGGTACAAGGCGGTGGTACAGAGAAGACTCGAGTAACAGGTCTGATGTAAACAAAAACCAAGATTTTATTGAAGAGGAAAAACTTGATACAGTCTTATGGGAAAAATTACTAGTGTACACTTCTACAGGCAAAAATACAAAAGAGTAATAATAATAACTATAGTTATACAGGGAATGGGGACAACACAGCACATCGAGGGAAAACAACTATCTTAACAATCCCCTTATCCTTATCCCACCCCCTATACCTAACTAGATTAAGCAGTGAGGGGTCAGAACTTCATGCTCACCAATCAAAAGGTTTGTTAGACTCAAAGCAGCGGTTGGGTTCGGGGTTCGCTCTTGGTGCTCTCTGGAGCCTGCTGTCGTCACGTGGCCTCCAGGCGCTGCAAGGGCGTTGTCCAGGTTCGAGTACCCCAAAGTTAAAATCTCTGTTTGGGTACTTTACCTTGCAGGAATGATGCTTCGTCGACAGCCGCCAGATTGAGTTGGTGTGCAGTTATTCGAAGGTCGGCTGAGGCTGAAGGCCCGATAATTGGAAGCCTCCCCTCAGTTCGTCTCCTCAGTTGGTCTTCCTCAGTTGGTCTTCTTTAGGTGGCCCTCCCTCCGGTGGTCTTCCCTCCTCCCCTCGTCGCGTCCCGCCTCGCCTGGCCTGAATTGTCCGTGTCCGCCCAACCCGGTGCCGGGGCTAGTTCCAGATAGAGTGGGAAAAGGGCACGGGCAAAGGCCAGGGGGTAAGCACGGGACGGGGAAAGAGCGGCAGCCACGAGGGCGAGGGGCTGAAGAGCAGCACCAGCACACCAACCAACAAGAACACGGAACACGAACACACACCGACCATCTTGCTACCCGAGGGGGCCTTCAATTATACCTTCGTCGAAAACCCTTATCTGCGCGCCAAATCAGGTTAGTTCTTTGTTTTAATCTTGGCGGGCTATTTTAAATAATGGTAGCAATCCATACTAACTGGTTTTAGATGGCCGGTAATCGCATCTACCGGCCCGATAATTGACTTGTATTGTCCTGAAAGTTCCTTGATGGGCCTGTCCAGTCTCGATGGCTCTGTTAATCTGTTTCTGATAATATATGTAGACTGCTTCATGGCCTTAACTATAGGCCTAAACTGAACTTAGATTTGCCTCCAATTCGGTCTAATGCATAATTCAGAGTCCTGTCTGGTTCCAAAATACAAAGGCCTAGAAATTCATTAAGGCGCTGCCAGCTTTGCGCCCAGTTAACGCCTAAAGGGTGATTTTGCGCCAAAAATGAGTTTGCGCAGATATTCAGCGCAGCGGTATTGGCGGCGGTAGCCGTTAGCGCTGCGCCGGCACTGATGACGTCATCGGTGTGCGCAGTGCCCCGGTTCCGCCCCGAAACCGCGCCGATCCCCAGATTTAGTTGCGGCTGCCTCCTCCGAAGCGGCCGCAAACAGCGACCAGAAAATGGGGCCATCCTGCTGCCTTAGTGGGGCGCTTTAAAGCGGAAGGTGCGGCTGGCCGCTTTTGCGGCGGCCGCCTGCCCGCACCTCCTTCCCCAGCCTCCTCCACCACCCCCCCTCGCGGCATTGCCAGCTGCTTTCCGCGAGCCCGGCACTTCTCCGTGGTGCCGGGCTCATTTGCCGGCACTATCCAGCAGCGATCTCCCCGTTGCAGGCAGCTCCCCCTTAAGAGAAGGAGGAGGCCTGCAGTACCGCAGCCTGCCGCTGCGCAGCGCCTGGCGCAGCGGCGCCAAGAGCGCTGATATTCAGTGTCAGCACACCAAGCGGAGGCGGGCACACCCTGGTATAGCGCCCGCTTCCGAATTGGGGCGCTAACAATGAATATCTGATGATCGCTATAGGCTTCCCGCCCAGCGCTAACTTTTGGGCGCTAGCCAGCTGGCGGGGCCATAGTGAATTTCTAGGCCAAAGTCTCTCTTCACAGAAGCCTGCAGCTTGGTTTTGATTTCTCCAAGCTGTCTGCGTTGCAGAGTCCATTTTAAAATCTCACAGGCTTGCTGCCACGAGGCATGGACGCCATCTTGGGTACCCTTTTTAATTTAAAATGTCCACACAGTGTCCCGTTTATTAATAACAGCCTTCGGGGAAATGCAGAAATTTTGCAAATCTTACAGTCCGCCCTGTGATACTAAAACTTGCTTGAAGTATCATACATACAAAGTGAGCAAAATTTTTCTGACCCTCCATAGTCAACCTCCCCTGTAATTACCTGTCTAATATACCCACGACACATGCACTTCCCATTCCGCGAAAATGTAGTGTACATCAGCATACAGAGAGTAAAATTACAGACTTTACACACATCCAAGCATGGAGGGGTCCAACACCCCTGCACCACTTGGTACACATATCTTTATTAAACCGCGTCGTAAAAAAACAACAAAAGAAAAAACCTTTAATAAAAATAACAAACACAAAAGAAACGACAATCCTTTAATCAAAATACAGGGAAAAGACTTAAACCGGCGTATCTTCCTCCACCTTTACATAATGTTCCTTCCAAATCCTCTGGTTTCGGAATTCTGACCACCGACCTTTTCCCTTACACTGAATACAAACTAAATACAACACTATCCCTAACTGGCAAACCACGAGAATGTGGGAAGCCAGTCTGATCCATGAAGGGACCTCTATATTACTGAAAATGTTCCACCAGGGTGGAGTCACAATATCCAATATCTTAGTCCCTATCTGATGCGCTATCAATTCTAATAAGAGGCTGAGCAGAGTTCAGAACGACAGGCTTTTATTAACTACTGAATTGCACTTCAGACAGATCAGGACTATGCCTCTAGTGGACGACCGAATGCCTGGAGCTGCCATGCGGCCGTCCTTATACTCGGTAGCCGAGGGCGGAGTCAGCTGAGGCATAGTCAGACATAACAGTGAAACAAGAGTGAACGACAACAACAACAACAACAGCAACAAGTGAACACAGTGAACTACAGTGGTTTACCACATTCACCCCTCGTTTAAAATTAAGTCCGGCGGGGTGAAGTGTATCAAAAGTTCGAGTAGGCGAGTCTGTCAGGCGGCCTCGTTTGCCGTCGAGATCTTCGTGGCGACGGTTGCGATGTTACAGCTTCCAACGACGCGTCTTGAGCGGGGTCGGGCACCGGTGTATCGTCCCCTTTGGTGTTGGGTGGGCGAGTGGACTCCGGCTGGTCCTGGGGTCGCGGCATGCCGTCTACTGGGGTGGAATGGATAGGGGTGAGAATTTGGTCTACTGAATTTTGGGCCGTGTCGAAGGGGGTCGTGGTGGAGGGCAATGGTGACGGGTCAGTGGACCCCGAGGGTGCCAGATCTCTAATGGAGACTGTATCCTCCCGCCCGTCCGAGTATGCCACGTAGGCGTACTGGGGGTTGGCATGGAGGAGGTGAACCTTCTCTACCAGGGGAGCCATTTTGTGGGACCTTACATGCTTCCTCAGCAGGACGGGCCCTGGGGACGTCAGCCAGTGTGGTAGTGAGGTACCGGATGTGGACCTCCGGGGAAAAACGAACATTCGCTCATGGGGGGTGGCGTTGGTGGCCGTACACAGCAGTGACCAGATGGAGTGGAGCGCATCAGGTAGGACATCCTGCCAACGGGAGGTCGGAAGGCCCCTAGATTTTAAGGCTAGGAGGGCCGCCTTCCAAACCGTCGCGTTTTCTCTTTCAACCTGTCCGTTCCCCCGGGGGTTGTAGCTGGTGGTCCGGCTTGAGGCAATACCTCTCATGAGCAGGTACTGACGGAGTTCGTCGCTCATGAAGGACGAGCCCCGGTCGCTATGAATATAGCTGGGAAAACCGAACAGAGCAAAGAGGTTGTGCAGGCATTTAATGACCGTAGCGGTGGTCGTGTCCGGGCAGGGGATGGCGAAAGGGAAACGGGAGTACTCATCAACTATGTTGAGGAAGTACACATTACGGTCAGAGGAGGGGAGGGACCCTTTAAAGTCGACACTCAGGCACTCAAAAGGGCGGGTGGCCTTGATCAGGTTTGCTCTGTCAGGCGTATAGAAGCGCGGCTTGCACTCTGCACAGACTGGGCAGCTCCTGGTCATGGTCCTGACCTCCTCGATGGAGTAAGGCAGGTTGCGGCCTTTAATGAAATGGAAGAACCTGGTGACCCCCGGGTGGCAGAGGTCGTTGTGGAGGCCCTGTAGTCTATCGATCTGCGCGGTGGCGCATGTGCCTCACGATAGAGCATCTGAGGGTTCGTTGAGTTTCCCGGGCCGGTACAAGATGTCGTAATTGTAGGTGGAAAGTTCGATTCTCCACCTCAAAATCTTGTCATTTTTGATTTTGCCCCTCTGCTTGTTGTTGAACATGAAAGCGACTGAACGTTGGTCAGTAAGCAGGGTAAATCGTTTTCCAGCCAGGTAGTGCCGCCAGTGGCGCACCGCCTCCACAATGGCCTGGGCCTCTTTTTCCACAGAGGAGTGTCTGAGTTCGGAGCCCTGGAGGGTTCGTGAAAAAAAGGCCACGGGTCTTCCCGCCTGGTTAAGGGTAGCGGCCAGGGCAAAGTCAGATGCATCGCTCTCCACCTGGAAGGGGATGGACTCGTCTACCGAGTGCATGGTGGCCTTGGCAATGTCGTCTTTTATACGGTGAAAGGCTGAGCGGGCCTCCGCCGTCAGGGGGAAGGAGGTGGACTTGATAAGTGGACGGGCTTTGTCCGCATAATGAGGGACCCACTGGGCGTAATAGGAAAAGAAGCCCAGGCACCTTTTGAGGGCCTTGAGACAGTGGGGCAGGGGAAGTTCCATCAATGGGCGCATCCGGTCAGGGTCAGGGCCGATGACTCCGTGTTCCACCACGCAACCAAGGATAGCGAGGCGGGCTGTGCGGAATATGCACTTTTCCTTGTTGTACGTGAGGTTTAGGAGTTGGGCCGTGCGAAGGAACTTATCAAGATTGGCGTCATGGTCCTGCAGGTCATGGCCGCAGATGGTCACGTTGTCCAGGTAGGGAAACGTGGCCTGTAACGCATTCTCGTCGACCATCCGGTCCATCTCCCTCTGGAAGACTGAGACACCGTTGGTGACGCCGAAAGGAACCCTGAGGAAGTGAAAAAGACGGCCGTTTGCCTCGAAAGCTGTGTACTGGCGGTCCTCGGGGCGGATAGGGATTTGGTGGTATGCTGCCTTGAGGTCAATGGTCGAGAAAACGCGATATTGCGCTATCTTATTAACCATGTCGGCTATGCGGGGGAGAGGGTATGCGTCCAACTGGGTGTACTTGTTGATAGTCTGGCTGTAGTCAATGACCAGGCGCTGCTTGTTGCCAGTCTTAACGACTACCACCTGAGCTCGCCAGGGGCTGGTACTATCCTCAATAATCCCCTCTTTCAGGAGCCGCGTCACTTCAGATCTTATGAAGGATCTGTCCCCGGTGCTGTATCGCCTGCTCTTTGTGGCGATAGGCTTGCAGTCGCGGGTGAGGTTGGCGAACGGGGGGGGGCTGTGATTTTGAAGGTGGAGAGACTACAGGTGGGGCGCGGCGGGCAATTTAAAAACTGCTGGTTGCAGACAGTGAGCGGGGGAAGAGGTCCACCGTATGTCAAGGTGACGCTCTTAAAGTGACAATGAAAGTCCAACCCCAGCAGAACGGCAGCGCAGAGATGTGGCAGGACGAATAGCTTTACATTTTTATAAACGGAGCCCTTCACCGAGAGGGTCACTACGCAGTAGCCGCCGACGTCTGCTGAGTGAGATTTTGAGGCCATGGAGATCCGATGGCGCGTTGGCCGGACCGAGAGGGAATAATGCCGTACCGTATCAGGGTGTATGAAGCTCTCCGTGCTCCCGGAATCAAAAAGGCAAGTTGTGGCGCAGCCATTTACCTGGATGTCCATCGTGGACCTGGCTAGCTGATGGGGTCTGGATTGATCCAGCATAATGGAGGCCGCTGTGGAGTCGGGAGCGTCGCTGTAGAACCCCGGTGAGGCGGCGGTGGGTGAGTCGGGGGCCCATTGGCAAAATGGCGGACAAAATGGCGTCGGAGAAGAAGGACAAAATGGCGGCGCCCATGACGATCCCGATCCCCACGAGGCTGGAGGAAGGCAAGATGGCCGCTCCCACGAATCGCACGCGGCGCTGCTGGAGGTAGGGGTCTTCTGACTTCTGCAGACACCAGCGTAGTGTCCCTTCTTACCGCAGGCAGAGCAGACCGCGTTTTTCGCCGGGCAGCGCGCCCTGGGGTGTTTGGTTTGGCCACAGAAATAACATTTCTGGCTCGGGCGGGACATCGCTGCAGCAGTTGAGGCCGGGGCCCGTGGCGGCGCCGCATCCCAAGATGGCGGCGGCTGCGGCATCCATGAGGCGGCCGCGCGGTCCGGGGAGTAGGCCTCCATGTTCCGGTGGGCTACGTCCAACGAAAGGGTGAGTGAAATCGCCTTCTTCAGGTCGAGCTTGCTACTTTCCAGCAGTCGCTGCCGTGTGTGAGTGGATCTGAGGCCCGCAACGAGGGCGTCACGGATGAGCTCCTCCGTATGTTCCGTGGCTGATACTTGCTTGCATTCGCAGGCTCGGCCGAGTTCCTTCAGCGCCCGTATGTATGCTTCTGTGGGTTCCCCGGGCTGTTGTTTGCGAGACCCCAGGAGATGTCTTGCGTAAACATAGTTGACCGGGCGTGCGTATTGCTCCTTCAAAATGTCGATAGCCCCCTGGTAGCTTGTAGCGTCCCGGATAAGGGCAAAAGCTCGGTGGTTTACTTTAGAATTCAGCACCCTGAGCTTGTCGGCGTCGGTGGCGACGGTCTCGCCGGATGCAGCCAGAAAGGACTCAAAACAGTTCAGCCAGTGCGAGAACTTAGCAGTCGAGTCCGGTTCTTGCGGGTCGAGTTCCAGGCACTTGATCTTAAGTATCTGCAGCATCGTTATTATTATTTTTTTTTTTTTCAGTAGTTAATAAAATTGATGCGCTATCAATTCTAATAAGAGGCTGAGCAGAGTTCAGAACGACAGGCTTTTATTAACTACTGAATTGCACTTCAGACAGATCAGGACTATGCCTCTAGTGGACGACCGAATGCCTGGAGCTGCCATGCGGCCGTCCTTATACTCGGTAGCCAAGGGCGGAGTCAGCTGAGGCATAGTCAGACATAACAGTGAAACAAGAGTGAACGACAACAACAACAACAACAGCAACAAGTGAACACAGTGAACTACAGTGGTTTACCACACTATCTCTACTGTTTTCTGTTCAAGTGTATAAAAGTGTTTCTGCGAAACTGTAACGGCTTTGAGTATTTTGGTCAGATGTTCAGGGAGAGGGGGAATTTCATAGCCAAAGAGCGTTACGTACTTTTGCAAATCCGTAAAATTCTCCTTCACAGTGAGGTGAACAGTGGAGGGTTCAGGAATGGGGACAATTCACTCCTGGGCCACTTGAACTTCTGCCTCGGGTTTAAAACAGAAACTGCAGTCACTAACCAGATGCCGGCTATGCTGGCCATGCTGGTAGTGGGACGCGCCAGTGGTGACACAATATGTCCCACCCTCTATATATGCTACCTGCGGGGGAACATGGCCTTGTGCCATTGCCTCCATGGTACAATTTATAGGCTTCGCGTCAGCAGCTCTGAACCCACGCTGCGGTTTTGAAAAGGCATTCAAGTGCTGGGGACACAGGATTATGTGTGCTCCCCGGCTCTGGCACCCTGAGAGGTCAGTACCTGTCATAGCGTGCTCCCACTTAATGATGTAAGGCGGGACCGCTGTGAAACAAATGTGTGCACCCCCTTGAATGACTCCAGTGTTCTCAACCCTGTATACCGGTGCGGGTCGGGCTCTCCTACCCATGAACGGCATCCTAACTACTACTCCCATGATTGTGTGGTTGGACCGCCCACAATCCACAGGGACTGGATAGGCTTCGGAGGCTAGCCGGAGTTGGCATGGGCTCAATGCATTCTCAAAAGGGTGGAGGGCTGCGAGGTGCTTGTTGCTAATCCAGGAGAGGACCAAACCCTGTTTCAAATCCTCCAGATTACTGCGGCCCTCGCCCAGTAACCACGCCCTGTATAACACGCACACCTCATTCTGCGCAGCCTGGTCAGAAGCATTTCTGTCCTCCCTTATGAGAGCATTTACCGTCTTTGCATGTTTTTCCAACTCGGCTATGATCTCCTTTAAATGGACCTTCATGGCCTGGTCCTCATGCAACTCCGAGCCCACTACCTTGTTCTCATCCAGCAATATCCTTTTTAACCCGTTCATCTGGGTCTGCAGTTCTATGTCATCCAAGCTGTTGATGACAGAGGACCCAGTATTAAACGCAGTAAAAACATCATTCCATATGTCTTGTTTTGCACACTTTGTACAAAAATAATAACTTGCAGGACAACGGAGTATTACAGTTTAAACTCTTTTATGAAGCATCAGGTCTGTGATCTCAATCATACAGCACAGTGGGGACAAGATGGAGTTAGGACCCCAGCCTGGGTCTTCTAAACAATAGCAGTCCTTACAGATGCCTGCAGGCCAATGACAACTCAGCATGTGATCACATGTGAATATAATAGGTATTCCTTACAGATGCCTGCGGGCCAATGATAATTCAATATGCAAATGTACATCCCCTTTCTTTTAAAAGAAAAATGTTACGCATTACTTTTAAACCTTTCTTCTACCTAATGTTCTCGGTAGCATAAACATATAAGTAAACTCAGCATTTAACTAGCGCTGAAAACATCTCAACATTTCAATAACGATGTACAGTTTGTTTTTTTAGGGCAGCGATCCGTCTACACCCTTTGACAGTTCACAAGTCAAGGATAACTCTAGGCTTGACCTCTCGCCCCGACCTTGTGTGGTATGGAACTGAGCATGCTCTTGGATTCTGATGGATTCTCCATTGTGCAGCGGCGGCAGTAGTCTAGCTGACCTGTCATAGTATCTCTTTTGGTGTTGCTGTCTCTGTACATGTTTTGCATGCACTTGCTTGCAGCTGATGACCTCTGGCTGCAGCTGCTGATTGGTGCTTGGAAGGATTGAGCAAAGTCTGCGGCTCATCAACAGCTGTGCTGGTGACTTGAAGTTGTCAACTGGAGTGTTGCGGTACTCAAGGAGACTGATGTAGGCGTCTCTTTTGTCCACTTTGGCTTTGTCCATGAGTGTTTTTGCAATCTGGACAGTTTTTTCAGCAAAGCCATTACTTTGAGGGTAATGTGGGCTTGATGTGACATGTGTGAAATCCCATGCCTTGGCAAATGACTCGAACTCTTTTGATTTGTATTGGGGGCCATTGTCTGAGACTAAAGTCTCCACCATGCCATGCCTGGCAAAGGCTGCCTTTAGCTTGTGGATCACAGCTGCAGATGTGGTGCTGTGAAGCTTGTCCAGTTCAAAAAATCTGCTATAGTAATCAACAGTCACTATGTAGTCCTCGTTGTTCCATGTGAACAGATCCGTTGCCACGACCTGCCAGGGCCTGTCTGGGATACGGTGAGGTATCATGGGCTCTTTGACATTTGACGGGCGGCGTTCTAGACAAATGGAACCTTTTCCGACAATGTCCTCAATGTGTTTGCACATTCCGGGCCAAAACATAATGTCACGTGCTCTTTGTTTGCATTTTTCCATGCCCATATGTCCAGCATGAATTTTTGTCAACATCTCTTCTCTGAGACTGGTAGGAATGATGATTTTCTCCCCTTTGAAGATGATTCCGTTGATTTGTTACAGTTCGTCCCTGTGGTTCCAGAATTCAGATATGCTCTGAGGGCATTTCCTCCTTTCCTCAGGCCATCCTTCATGTATGACTTTGCTCAGCAGTGTGAGTTCTGCATCTTTCTCTGTTCCTGCTCGGATCTCCTTCAGTTTTGAGTCACTCACAGGTAAGATGTTGTACACCACGTGCACCTCACATCCATGCCTTCACTGAGGCTGCTGTCCTAGTAGCTAAGAGACTTTCTGGAGAGCGTGTCTGCGACAGGAATGTCTTTGCCTGGACGGTGAATGATTGTGAAGTTGTACTTCTGTAGCTGAAGGATCATTCTCTGTAGCCTTGGTGGGGCTGCGGCTAGTGGTTTCCTCATGATTGACTCGAGGGGCTTGTGGTCGGATTCCACAATGACTTGTCGGCCATAGACGTACTGGTGGAAACGCTTACATCCAAACAGAATTGCATATAGCTCTTTCTCGATTTGAGCATAGTTGATTTCACTGTCTGTGAGAGATCTGGAAGCGTAGCCGATGGGCTTTCCTTCTTGCAGTAATACTGCACCTAGTCCGTACTTTGACGCGTCCACTTGTAGTCTGAGCTCTTTGTTGGGGTCAAAGTAGGCAAGAACTGGTCCTGGTTCTCTGGTGATTAGGTCTTTCATTTTCTGAAATGCTGTGTCATGTTGTTTGTCCCACAGGAACTCATTGGATTGTTTGAGCAACTGACGCATGGGTGCGTTGATTTTGGAGAGGCTCGGGGCAAACTTGGCTAAGTAATTAACCATGCCTAGTACTGTCTCTAGCTCTGCACGGTTCTTCGGCGGCTCCATCTTCTTGATGGCGGAGATTTTCTCTGGATCCGGCTTAATGCCATCAGTTGAGAGGCGATGCCTGAAATAACTGATCTCGATGGATCCGATTATGCTTTTCTCGGGGTTGAGCTGGATGCCTTTCTCCCATGATCTTTGTAGCATCGCACGAAGGTTCCTGTCATGTTCCTCTCTATTCCTGCCATAGATGAGGATGTCATCTACGATTGCGACTACTCCGTCGAGGACATCATAGGTTTCATTGATCTTCCACTGGAATTCATCCTGAGCTAAGACCAAATGGTAAACGCAGAAATCGGTAGCGTCCAAATGGTGTGTTGAACGTTGTTAGCTTAGATGACTCTTCCGTGAACTTGATAGTCCAGTATCCTGATCGTGCGTCCATTACACTGAAGTAACATGCTTCCACTAGCTTGGGTGTGATGTCATCTAGCGTTGGTAGAGGGTAGCGAGGGCATTTGATAGCTTTGTTCAAATCTCTGGGGTCGAGACAGACTCTGAGCTTGCCTGTACGTGGTTTCTCAACCACTACTAACGCGTTGACCCACTCTGTCGGTTCTGTTTCCCGGACGATGATTTCTGTATTTTCCATGCTCTGCAGCTCTTCCTTCAGGTGACTATGTAGAGCAAGGCGTATCCTTCTCGGTGGGCAAACCACAGGGGTTGCTGCTGGGTCAAGGTGAATAGTGCATTCACCTGGGAATAGTCCGATTCCTTTGAAAACATCAGCAAACTCCTCCATGACTGTCTGCTTGTCAACTGGTGCTGTCAATTATAGCACTAGCTTGACGAGGTCCATGTCTAAACATGCCTTTAGACCTAGCACTGGAGGTGCTTGAGTGTCAACAATGTAAAAGTCCAACATCATGTCGCTTTTTTTGTACTTGCATTTCATCATGCATGTGCCTTTTACAATGAGCTGCTCACCCCCATAGCCGGTCAGTCTGCATGAGGTGGGCTGTAGCTCACACTCATCCTTCAAGCTGTGATACTCACTCAGAGGAATTACATTAACCGGAGCTCCAGTGTCTAGTTTAAACCTAAGCTCTGTGCCCTGTTTTCCTATCTCAATATCGGCAAAGGCTTGCTCAGTCTCTGAAATCTGTTTTTTCTGTGACACAGAATCAATAAACAGTTCCTCTGCATTTGGCTCTCTATCTGGCATTTGGCTGTCACTCACTGTGTGTACTGCCATTACTAAAACAGTCCTGCAAACTTTAGCAAAGCGGTTCCGTTTACCACATTTAGCACATTGCCTTCCTTTGGCAGGGCAATGCTCCTTTTCCCCATGCATCTTGTTTCCACAATATCCACAGTTTTTGAAGCATTTTATGTCTGTGTCGCTCATTTTTAGAACTCTGAAACACGCTCTCTGGGCGGTGTTCTTTGGTGTGTGTCTATTAACTGCATGCACTGTCTGCTCACGTGAGCTGCTCGTGGCGCCGGTTATGGTTTTCAACTGTGCTTGGGCTATCTCGTGCGATCTAACTATGTCCATAGCTTTGTCCAGCGTTAGCCCGGACCCAACATTCAAAAGTTTCTCTCTCACTTTAGCTGAATGTATTCCAAACACGATGCGGTCTCTGACCATCTCATCTTTATCGGCATATTCACAGTCTTTTACCAGTAGTTTTAACTCAGTCACGAACTGTTCAAATGACTCACTAGCTCCTTGTACTTTCTCCTGAAACTTGTACCTAGCAAATATCGTATTTGTCTTGGGCATCACATATGCTTCAAAACGGTCAAAATAACTTTTCAGTACCTTTGCTTCATCTGCAGTGAGAGACCATGGCCCAGTAATTCGGGTCCAAATGCGTGAGTACGGTCTGGGTACTCACGCATCTGGCCGGGTGAAATGCCGGCGTTCAGGAAACACCGTGCATGCGGAGAACGCCGGCATTTCCGGTCCTCTGAACGAAGGGGTTCAGAGGCACAGCGCGTGCGACTGCACAGGCAGCGCGTGCGCAGTGAACTTCGTCGATTTCATTCATGGATTTAGTGAGGGTAAGTCCTTACAAGTTACACTTGAAAAAAGCATGTGTAAAGTTGTTCCAAGGCTGCGGAGGAAGATATACTTTATCGTGGAGCTTCTGAAAGGCAATATTTTTGTTTGGGAAAGTGAGGAAAGTTATTTTAAGAAATGCTGAGGTTAGTTTTAAAGTTTAAATTTTTTTTTTTAAACGGTTTTTCAGTACGGTAGGTAGAAGGAGCAATTGTGGCTGTGTGAATTGAATGTGAGAATGAGTGTTCTAAAATGAGTAATGTAACATTTCCAACACTTTTAAGAAAGAAACTTTTCATCAGTAATAAGTAATTATGTATGTATGTCCGCATATATTCCTTTACGTATATGTATGTATGTTTTATATTCCTTTACTTATGTGTATGAATATGTTTTTAATTATGATTTTCCAATAAGTTACTTTCTCTGAAAGTCATAATTAAATACATACATTCATACACATAAGTAAAGGAATATATACATACATGCAAAGGAATATATACAGACATACATACATAATTACTTAAAAGAATATATTACTGATGAAAAGTTTCTTTCTTAAAAATGTTGGAGTCATTTTCACATTTAATAAACACAGCAAATTCAATTCACATAGCCACAATTGATCCTTTTACCTACAGTACTGAAAACCCGTTTTAAAAAACATAAATTAACTTTAAGACTTACCTCAGCATTTCTTAAAATACCTTTCCTCCCTTTCCCAAACAACCGCAGCCTCTGGAGCAACTGTACTCATGCTTTTTTCATGTGTAAGTTGTAAGGACTTGACCTCACTGAAAGCATGAATGAAAGCTGCGAATTTTACTGCGCACGCGCTGCCTGTACAGTTGCACGCGTGCTGCCTCTGAACCCCTTCGCTCAGAGGACAGGAAATGCCGGTTTTCCCCACATGCGCTGTGCATGCTGAAAACCGGCATTTCCTCCGGACAGACGCATAAGTACCCCGACCGTACTCGCGCGTTTGGAAAGGAATTACTGGGCCAACATTTTACATGTCAATAAAATGAAAAATTTAACAATTGCACGATTTGCCCCCTCGCATCTGCGACTGAGGGTCCAAGGAGGTGCATTGCGCAACAGGTCATCGTCGTACGTATCCTCACACTGTTCCCTTTCGGGAACTGTATGAAGTGGTGGAAGGATTTCTGGCCACGTTAACACTCCTTCCGTGACCATAACCATCTTCATACCAGCCATTAGGGTGGTTAGTCCTATGGCGTGAGGGTTTTACGGGCTCCCACAACCCATCTGAGGGGGGGGGCCACCCACACCCACGGACGCAAGTATCCCGCTGGATGTCCACCCAGAATTTATAGTTGGAGCTCCGACTCCACTTGCCGGGACTGTCTGGAGCGGGGTTCGAAACCCTACTCCTTCTGGCCCAGCGGCGGGGATGCTTACCGCTACGCAAAAGGCCCACTCCGCGCAAAAGGTGACACCCATACGTTTCCTGCGCCTTTTCCCTCCCCGTGACTGGAGCCCTATGCTGCCACTTGAAAGACCAAGCTATCATCTGTCCTTTTTGCGGCGCCTTTGACTTCTCATTACCAATGATGAGCAGGCGCTGCGCCTCCACCTCGTTGAGGAGATTGCTGAGGTCATCATCAGTTCAATTGAGAGTTCTTTTAATGCCGTGAATTGTGCTCATTCCAGCCATTTCACGTTGCTAATCGGATTGGGCCTTTGGCGTAGCGGTAGGATCCCCGCCGCTGGGCCAGACGGGGTAGGGTTTCGAACCCCGCTCCAGACAGTCCCGGTAAGTGGAGTCGGAGCTCCGGCTCTAAATTCTGGGTTGACATCCAGTGGGATATTTGCATCCGTGGGTGTGGGTGGCCCCCCCTCCTTGTATAGCTTGTGGGAGCCCGTAAAACCCTCCCGCCATAGGACTAACCACCCTAATGGCTGGTTCAAAGATGGTTACGGTCACGGAATGAGTGTTAATCACGGCCATAAATCCTTCCACCACTTCATACAGTTCCCCAAAGGGAACAGTGTGAAGACACGTATGACGACGACATTGGTAAATAAATAAATGGAATAAAAAAAATTATTTTAGGGCTTTTAAAAGTCTTTAAATTGCTTTAATTCTGTTTAAAACTACTTCAGATTCTTCAAAATAATGTAAACGTTTTTAAAAGTTTATAAAAGTTGCCAAAAGCTTCATAAAAATACCAAAAACCTATTTAAAATGCTGCTTTGCATGTAAAAATGCTTAGCAGCCTGTGAGAAACATTGGGGGCGTGTCCTATTAAACTGAGACCTCAAGGGGCATGTCTCACTTGCACAGCGCACTCCAGGCTTCGTGCTGGCTGCACTCCTGGGCGGCGTGATGTCAGACGCTGCCTGGGATTCTTCTTTTTCAAACACGAATTCCAGGCGTCCCTGGAGGTGAAATGTCAGCGCGTCGGGTAAGTGCATATACGGGGCTTGCACGCGCGGCAAGCCACCGACCCGAATTACTGGGCCCATGTGTTAAAAATGTCTCTCCCTTTTTCTCCAATCCACAGGAGTAGATAGCTGCATCTTTCTTCCTCCCCATTGCTTTTCAGTGGACCCGAGAACATCAACTGCACGTGTTGCTTGAACTTGCGCCATTCTACAGGTAAGTTCAATGATTCCCAATTCATTCGAGGCAAGGGAGCTCCAACGATGTCCATTTCAAATCCCTGTTCTGACACCATGTCTTGTTTTGCACACTTTGTACAAAAATAATTACTTGCAGGACAACGGAGTATTACAGTTTAAACTCTTTTATGAAGCATCAGGTCTGTGATCTCAATCATACAGCAGTGGGGACAAGATGGAGTTAGGACCCCAGCCTGGGTCTTCTAAACAATAGCAGTCCTTACAGATGCCTGCAGGCCAATGACAACTCAGCATGCGATCACATGTGAATATAATAGGTATTCCTTACAGATGCCTGCGGGCCAATGATAATTCAATATGCAAATGTTACACCATACACCCCTTCTTTGCCTCCCTGTGTTACCCAAAAATTCTCAGTGTGTTATGTAGAGTTCGGTCTTGTCCACGTGGGCAAAATCGAACTCGTAAAATTTCTTGAACATGTCCTTTAATAGGGCCTGGTATAACTGCTCTGTTTCTTTGGGGCACCACTCCGGTAAATGTACCTCCGTGAGATCACAGAGGCTACCGCGTAGTGTACCCTCTGATACAGCATCTGATCATTGAGAACATCTACCAGAAACGCTGTCTACGGAGGTCATTGACCATCATCAAAGACCCTACCCACCCCAGCCACAGTTTGTTCACCCCCTGCCATCTGGGAGACGCTACAGATGCATTTGCACCCGCATGACCAGATTTAGGAACAGCTTCTTTCCCAGGGCTGTCATCCTACTGAACTCTGCTAATAAACTCTAAAGCCTGCACATCTGTCAATGCACTTTATTATGTTTATGTTTATGTTACAAGCCAAATGTATGTTAAATGTCTTAATCAAAATGTACACTCTCGGGAGCCGCAAGCTTACATTTCGTTGTACTGCACTTGTGCACTAACAATGACAATAAAGTTGATTATTATTATTATTACCAACCCATTCCCTGGTCCCTTGGTGGTGGTGGGGCAATCTTCCCTGGATAACCTCGCCGCCTGTGCCATGGGCAGGGGCTTATGGGGGCGGGTCACCAGCTCAGTGGCGTTGACTGGGATCTGGGAATATGGGACTGCACACACCTTCCGGCTGGCATCCCACCTTATCCCCTTCCCGGTGTTGTGCCACTGCCGGTGGAACATAATGGAGGAATTAACATGAGTACTTTATTAACAACTGGGAAACACGTTTACAGACAGCCTGCATCAGCATCCTGGCATTCCACCTTGTGCTGACCTATACAGGAAGCAAACCTCTGATCTTAACAGGAAGCAAACCTCTGACCTTAGTAGCAGCATTGGCTACAGCACCACCTGGTGGATAACCTTAATCATAACATCCCAGATTACTATAGATATGCCTGCGGGGCAGACCGTCTCTGACCCCCACTTTCAGATGTAAATCCCTTGATCCGGTTCCCACCACTTGTCCCAAACACGCTTAGTCCTCCATGAGTCCCAGTGATTGTCCAATGGGTGTTGTTTCCCAACCGTTCCCAGTCGACTTCAGGGTTCCTCATGTCCTTGCTCAACTTCCTGAGTCACCACCATCTATCCAGTGGAATGTGTCCTTTACACGTCAAACATATTCGCTTTCCAACGGTGACGCTGACCCTCGTGGTAACGATTCGCACCCGGGGGCACAGGGGGGAAGCTTCCCCGTACGTGAATCCAGTTTGGCTGGAGTACTGAGACGAATTGGACCCCAGCCATCCTGGCCACCTTCCCTCGTGGAAGTAAACGGCGGTTTCCTCCGCATCCCGTTCACTGCTCCCATCGATCGCCGGGGCGCCTTGTCTCCCGAACACCCATAGATGTGGGAGTCTTGGACGTCGCCCCTCCTTTGCACACTCATCCCGATCAGGGCGAATAGGATTACGATCCATTCCATTCTGAAAATCTTTCTGCAAAAGATGTAAAAGAACATGCAGCCAGGTCCCCAAGAGATTCTCTGGCTTGGTGAAGCATGGTCGGGTCCCGCGACCTCGACCCAAAGATACACTCTTAACAGACTACTTACATAAAACTACCCATCACTTTATTTAACTTAAATTATAAACACCCAAACTTAAGCTAAATAATTACACTTTCTTAAAACTTAAACTTAAACTAAAACTATATACATGCACCGCCCGTCTCCGGGCGGCCAGGCTAATCCCTGGTCGGACTGCGGCTTGCCACTACCCCCGGCGTGACTGCACCATCCTGCACTGTTGGTCCCTCGCAGCCCGTGGCTGCTGGCTGAGGACCTCTGTCCTTGGACCTCTCCCTGGCTCGAGGGGCGGCCCTTGGTAACTGGAGGGCTGGTGACCATGGCTTTCTCGGCTGGGGCGTCCATGGGGACCTTCTAGGGGCTTTGGTGGGTGGGGCTGTCTTGGCCGCTGGGCCTTTAACCCAAACTGCTGCTCCCCCAGGCTTGACCCCTCCCGAACCTGGGCTGGGGGCAGGTAACTTTTCGCAGCCTGCTGCCGCGAGCTGAGAGTCTCCGCCCCCAGGTCCCATGGCTGGGTCCGGGGCGGGGTTTTCGCCCTCAGGTCCCTCCCCCTCGTCTGGATCCCAGAAGAGTGGGAGAGTGTCCCAACCGATGGGCAGGATGGTCCCTCCCTGCAAACAAGCCACAGCGCCTGCCTGTGCAGTCTGTGAACTCGCTCCTGCTGCAGGCTGAGGGTCTTTATCCTCAGACCTTTTCCCAACTGGCTGCTTTCCCCTTTCAGGTGTAAACAGCTTACACTGGTTGATATGAAACCATTTTGTACGCCGGGGCATCTTCACGGTGTATACCATGGAGCTGGCTTTATCTACAATACTGTAGGGCCCCATGTACAATGGTTCCAAACTACCTACTCGGGCATAATTCCTTACCATAACCCGATCTCCTACCTCCCACTCGTAGTGCTTTCTCGGTTCGAGCAGCAATCGGTTACTCCAATGCTGCCTTCCCATGTTCCCAGCCGTCTGCTCATGGACCTGCTTCAGGTGCTCAAAGAGGTTTCGGGCGAACCTGTCCTGGTTTACCTCCCTGAGCTGACCCTCCGTGAGCACCGGGGCTAGTACATGGGTGGGATCCGCATAACCCTGCCAGTCATTAGCTCGTACGGGGAGTACCCCGTGCTTTTAGACTGGCTGGCACGGATCCCCATCAAAACCAACGGTAGGACTTCGGCCCATTTATAGGGCGAGTCCACCGTTTCCTTTCTTAACCTTTCTTTCAGGGTCCGATTCATGCATTCTACAATCCCCGATGACTGGGGGTTGTGGGCTACGTGCCATTTCCCTTCGATGTCTAGCAGCATCAGGGTGTTCTGCATCACCTGTCCGGTGAAGTGGCTCCCTTGGTCGGACTCCACAAACTGTGGTAGTCCCCACCTCGAGAACACTTCCCGGACCAGGATCCTGGCAGTACCCAGAGCTGTGGCAGTTTTACAGGGAAAAGCCTCTACCCACTTTGTAAACATGTCCACCAGGACTAGGCAGTACTTATAGCCTCCCTGGGCGGTGGGCAGGGGCCCGATGTAGTCGACTTGTATCGACTGCCATGGTCCCTTAACCCTCCTGAAGTGTCCCATAGGGACCTTCCTTTTGTGGGGGTCAGGGTTGTTCGCAGCACACACGAGACAGCCTGCACAGAACTCGCGGACATCGTCCCTGAGTCCCGGCCACCATCCCGCCTGTTCCACCCGTTGCCAGGTGGTCTCAGGCCCGGGGTGTCCCGCTCCTGGACCCTCATGGGCCAGTTGAAGGAATTCCCTCCAGTGCTGCTGCGGCACAACCCACTGTTCCCCCCGGAACAGCATGCCCTCTTTAGAGTCGCTGTGCCGTATGGACCTTCTACTTTCTTTCCCTCTGCTATGGCGCCGAGGACTGCTTTGAGGACGGGGTCTTCAGCTTGGACCGTCTTGAGGTCCAGGGCTAAAGCTACCCCTGCACTCCCTTGGGTCCCGTCCCTACCTCTGACTGCCGCCATGAGTCTGGACCCAAATGGGTCTCAGAAAGTGCCTGTGTGGGCACCCTCCTTGGCGAGCAAGTCAGCCTGCTGGTTGCCTTGGCCGCGGGGTTCTGTGGCGGAATGGGCCTTCACTTTGTGAATGAAAACCTCCCCTTCCTCCCCCACTGCTGCCAGGATCTTTTCCAGCAGGGGCTTTACTGTGAGGGGTCTCCCATCAGCGGAGGTGTATCCGCGGCGGGACCAGATGGCTAGGTACTCCGTACATGAATTGCACGTAAACATACTGTCCGAGCAAATCGTGTAGGGGGTGGGGAAGATTTCGGGGTGTGTATCGATGTACACCACCGCGGACAGTCCAGCCTGCTGGGTGCTCATGGTGCTGGGGAGCTTAATCGCCAGGGCAATGTTTGCCGCTGGGTCATAAACTCCACACCCCGTGAGACGCTCGCCAGCAGATACCGTGCTGGAACCGTCTACATAGATCTCGCGGCCTGTGGGATGTATCCCGGCCCGTAAACCTAAGTTTACTTCCCAAACCCCTTCAATGGAACACTGATGGGCTGTTCCAGGATATACCATGTTGGCTGCGAGCTTTGGCTCACAGAGACCCTTCACCTTCAGATCCATCTGTGAGAGGAGCAAGGTCCAGCGGGCAATGCGGGCACTGCTCACTGTTCCATCCTTGATCCTCCCGTCCAGAAGCATCTGGGTGGGTGTGTGATGGGTGAGGATGGTGATGGGAGAGGTGCCTGAAGATCAATGATCTTTTCACAGCCCAATGTGTGACCAAAAGATGCCACTCACAATTGGAATAGTTCCTTTCCACATCTGTGAGTATCCTGGAGGAGTAGACTACCGGCCGCAGCTGGCCGTGCCGCTCTTGGAGCAGCACAGCACTGAGGCTGTCCCCGCTGGCTGCTACCTCCAGGAAAAACTCTTTCCCCCCATCTATGGCCCCTAAAGCTGGCGCGGTCTGCAAGTCCTTCTTGAGCCTGACAAATGCTGCCTGGCAACCCTCATCCCAAAGCCACTCCACTCCCTTGTGTAGGAGTCGGAGCAGAGGGGCTGCGGTGGCTGCATAGTCCTCAATGAAGTCTCTACAGTACCCGGTTAGCCCTAGTAACGACCTCACACCTGTTACTGTGTTAGGGACCAGTAGTTCTTGTACCGCCTCCCTCCTAGCCTTATCTATGGCCCTTTCTCCAGCGCGCACGGTCAGACCGAGGAATTTCACCTCCTGCTGGCCGATCTGCGCCTTCTTGGGATTTACCTTGAAACCCTTCTGTCCTAACAGCTCCAGCAGTTTGGCCAATAGTGGGCCATGCTCCTCTTTCGAATCAGTGAACAGGAGCAGGTCATCCACATATTGAACCAATTGTCTGGGCTGGCTAAAATCCTTCAAATTGTCGGCCATGCACTGATGGAAAATGCTGGGGCTGTTGTGGAAGCCCTGTGGCAAACAGTTCCACATGTACTGTTACCCTTTAAACGTAAAGGCAAACTTGTACTGATCCTCCCTCCTTACAGGGATGGACCAAAACCCATTTGAAATATCCAGCACCGTGAAGGTGGTCGTGGATGCTGGAATATTCCCGATGAGGTCGGCAACTGCTACTACTGTGGGTGCGCAGGCTGGGATGTTGCTATTGAGCGCCCGATAGTCCACCGTGGCCCTCCAGGGATTGTCCGGCTTTCTGACCGGCCATAACGGAGAATTCACGTGTGTAGTTATCGGTCTCAGAACTCCCTGCTGCACTAACAAGGACATGGCTGCTTCCATGTCTGGTTCTGCTTCCCTGGGGAAGTTATACTGTTTCTGTGGTCGGGCCATGGGGTCCCCGTCTACGCTGAGCTCAAACCCTGTGACCCTCCCGCAGTCGTGTTTGTGAGTGGCAAATGTGGCCAGGTGGGCCTGCACAAATGCCTGGAACTCGGGTGGGGTATTGCTGACCATGAGCCCGAAGTTATAATCCTCTTTGGGCTTCATGGTGCAGAGGGTCCCCTTCCCTTCCTTACCCGGGATAACTACGATCTCACCGTTCTTTACTTTTCCTACCCACCAAAGGCAGTGATTCCTCAAATCCACTAGGATCCCATGGCCCACAATAAAGTTAGCTCCCAGGACCCCTCTTCCATCCTCCGCGTCCCATTTCATCAGGACACACGTCCACTTGGAGCGGAGCGATCCTATCCGAATGGCGAGCAGGATGGAAACCGACCCGGCCTGTTCCCTACCCGTGAACCCCGATAGACTGTATGGGACCCCGCTGGAGAGAGGTGAGGTGATGGGGTTAGCTGAGTAGATCACGGTGCGCGATGCCCCCGTGTCCAACAGATAGGTCCCTGTCAACTTTTCCACCTCCATCTCCAAAAGGGGTCTCCTCCACTCATCATATCGGAGCGAGCACAGATAAACAGGCTGAGTTGGCTCTAGTCACGGCTGTGGGTTGGATGGGGCTGAGGGGTGAGAGCACCAGTGGCGGCTGCTACTCTCCCCTGGCCAGTCAATAAGGACCTCATGGCATCCAAAAGTGACTCGACCTCTGCGGAAGGGGTCCCTACCCCTGCCTTTTGGGCTTGGGCTGCGGGACGCTTTCCCTTGTTATCCTTCCAAGGGTTTTTGCACTCCTTCCGCCAGTGACCATCCTTTCCACACCCGTAACAATTTGTCTTTGTGTTGGGGGTGTTATTCCCTTCCTGGTGCCACTCCTTTCTGCTCTGCACTCCTGGTTTTATCTCATGCACCTTCCCCTTGGGTTGGTGTGCATCGGTTGTCCTGCCGTTTTTGTAGGCTAGGGTTAGCTGCTTTATTACCGTGAGCTCTGTGGTCTGGGGATCTTTGGGGTCGAACCAGGCTTCTGCCTTGGCCCGGACCTGTGGCAAGCTGTTCGCCACCAGGCAATGGAGCCAATACGTCAGGGAATCCCCGTTCAGGAACATCCGGCCTGGTGTCCCCAGGCAAGCTTTCTGGTACACTGGCCACAGCTGGTCCGCAAAAGCCGTCTTCTCCACGTGGGAGAAGGGACTTCCCTCATCCATCCCCATGGCCTCTAGAACTGCATCTCTAAGTTCCTCGTACCCACTCTGCCTCCTTTTACACGCATCAGAGAGGGATTGGAGGAGATTACTCTCCAGGAAGAATAGCAGCATTTTGGCCTTCTCAGCGTCATCGTAGTTGTTGACGCTGGCGGTCTGCTCTATTTCCCTGAAGTGGATCGAGGGGTCTCCCTTTGCGGAAAGCTTCGGATATGGTGGACCATAACCCTGAGCTGTTGGGTGTCGAAGGGTAATATGAACTGGTTTTGGAGGGGTCCCTCATTGTCGCCATTGGCGGGTGGGCCGAACCTCTGATGCCGCGCTGGGCACATCGGTCCTGGCTCCAGCCTCTCGGGCGGGGGTTGCTCTACCTCCGCCTCCACCTCTGGCTCCGCTTTAGGTTCCACCCCCGGTTTCACCCCCCCTTGCTGCCAAACCTCACTGAAACTTGGCGCTACGGGTGGTGGCCGTGAGGTCTCCTCTCTCTCAACCAGGTCGTCCCTGGGCACCACCGGTGATGTTGGAACTGTCCTCCCCTCGTTCCCCATAAAATCTGCTTGGCCTGCCTTTGGGCTTATAAGGCATACCATGCCTTTTGCCCTCCGGAGGGCCTGGCTCAGATTTTCTATCCTCTCTTTACAGGGGCCATGGTCTGCTTCCTCAAACCCCTGTTCATTTGCTAGCTTGTAAGCGGCTTTTACCTCCTGTACTTTCTCTTCCTGTTCCCTGATCTGCCTTGCCAAGCGGGCGTTTTTCTCCCGCAACCTGAACTCATTTCCCTTGGCCTCGGTGACTTGGCACCGTAGGTATTCCAACTGGGCCTTGTGTTCTCCTACTAAATGTACTCTCTCTTGGTTCAAAGCCTGCAAAGCTACTAATAACTTCTTCCCTGTGAGAGCCTTATCCAGTATCTCCAGGGCTGACTCCCTTAACTCGACTGCCTGTGCTGCAATGAGCCCGTCCAAGAGTTGGACCTGCTTTTTAAAGCACATCAGCCAAACTGCCTTCTCTAAGGACTTCTTGTGTTCCTTTCCCTCTGTCCACCTAGCTGCTGCATCTATTGGACGCCCAGCCTTTAACAGAGTGGTGATCCACTTCTTAGTGATATTCACCTTGCTAAACACATAATCAGAAATCCTTTCCTCCATCACGGTTCGCTCATCTGAACCACTGTCTACTGCATCGCAACCTTGTTGCCGGTGTCCTGCCGCGGTCGCCATTTCTGTAGGGGGTGGCGTGTGGTGGTTTTGTTTGGCGCGTACGTACGCCCAGTCAGTTATGCCCCTGACTGTTTTGTGAGCGGTTCGAATCGCTCCCACGCCCCTGGGTTCTAGACACCGGACTTAGGTACAAAGCGACGGTACAGAGAAGACTCGAGTAGACAGGTGGTTGGATGTAAACAAAAACCAAGATTTTATTGAAGAGGAAAAACTTGATACAATCTTACGGGAAAAATTACTAGTGTACACTTCTACAGGCAAAAATACAAAAGAGTAACAATAATAATTATACTTATACAGGGAATGGGAAACACACGGCACATCAAGGGAAAACAACTATCTTATCAATCCCCCTATCCTTATCCCACCCCCTATACCTAACTAGATTAAGCAATGAGGGGTCAGAACTTCATGCTCACCAATCAAAAGATTTGTTAGACTCAAAACAGCGGTTGGGTTCGGGGTTCGCTCTTGGTGCTCTCTGGAGCCTGCTGTTGTCACGTGGCCTCCAGGTGCTGCAAGGGCATTGTCCAGGTTCGAGTTCCCCAAAGTTAAAATCTCTGTTTGGGTACTTTACCTTGCAGGAATGATGCTTCGTCGACAGCCGCCAAATTGAGTTGGTGTGCAGTTATTCGAAGGTAGGCTGAGGCTGAAGGCGCGATAATTCGAAGCCTCCCCTCAGTTCATCTCCTCAGTTGGTCTTCCTCAGTTGGTCTTCTTCAGGTGGCCCTCCCTCCGGTGGTCTTCCCTCCTCCCCTCGTCGCGTCCCACCTCGCCTGGCCTGAATTGTCCGTGTCCGCCCGACCCGGTGCCGGGGCTAGTTCCAGATAGAGTGGGAAAAGGGCACGGGAAAAGGCCAGGGGGTAAGCGCGGGATGGGGAAACAGCGGCAGCCACGAGGGCGAGGGGCCGAAAAGTAGCACCAGCACACCAACCAACAAGAACACGGAACACGAACACACACCGACCACCTTGCTACCTGAGGGCCTTCAATTATACCTTCGTCGAAAACCCTTATCTGCACGCCAAATCAGGTTAGTTCTTTGTTTTAATCTTGGCGGGCTATTTTAAATAATGGTAGCAATCCATACTAACTGGTTTTAGATGGCCGGTAATCGCATCTACCGGCCCGATAATTGACTTGTATTGTCCTGAAAGTTCCTTGATGGGCCTGTCCAGTCTCGATGGCTCTGTTAATCTGTTTCCGATAATATATGTAGGCCTAACTATAGGCCTAAACTGAATTTAGATTTGCCTCCAATTCAGTCTAATGCATAATTCAGAGTCCTGTCTGGTTCCAAAATACAAAGTCTCTCTTCACAGAAGCCTGCAACTTGGTTTCGATTTCTCCACAAGCTGTCTGCGTTGCAGAGTCCATTTTAAAATCTCACAGGCTTGCTGCCACGAGGCACGGACGCCATCTTGGGTACCCTTTTTGATTTAAAATGTCCACACAGGGTCCCATTTATTAATAACAGCCTTCGGGGAAATGCAGAAATGTTGCAAATCTTACAGCAATAAAGGAGAGGATGACGCAAGGGAATTCAGAGATTAATGCATCAGCCAATAAGGTAAAAGCAGGGAACAATGGTAAAAAGTTCAAATTAAAGGCTCTTTATCTGAATGCACAAAGCATTTGTAACAAGATAGATGAATTAGTGGCACATATAGAGACAAATGACTTTGATCTAATAGCCATTACAGAGGTGTGGTTGCAAGGTCACCAAGGTTGGGAACTAAATATTCTAGGGTACTTGACGTTAAGAAGACAGGCAAAATGGAAAAAGAGTGGGGGGGTGGTGGTGGTAACCCTGATAATAAAGGCTAACATAAGGACAGTAGTGAGAAAGGATCTTGGCTCAGAAGATCAGGAAGTAAAATCAGTATTACAAAAAAGATATAGCACTGGAGAAAGTGCAAAAAAGATTTACAAGAATGATACCTGAACTGAAAGGGTAAACTATCAGGAAAGACTGAACAGGCTGTGGCTCTTTAATCTAGAAAAGAGAAGACTGAGAGGTGACCTGATAGAGGTCTTTAAAATCATGAAAGGGTTTGATAGGGTAGACAAGAGATGTTTCCACTTTTTCAGGAGTCCAAAACTAGAGGCCATACATATACGATAGTCATTAATCAATCCAATAAGGAATTCAGGAGAAACATCTTTACTCAGAGAGTTCTGAGAATGTGGAACCCGCATGGAGTGGCAGAGGCAAATAGCATAGATGAATTTAAGTGGAATCTAGATAAGTACATGAGGGAGAAAGGAATAGAAGGACATATTGAGATGATGAAGTAGGGTTGGAGGAGGCTCATGTGGAGGATAAACACTGGCATAGACCTGTTGGGCCGAATGGCCTGTTTCTATGCTGTAAATTGAATGTCCCTTTGAAGAATAAAAGTTATGTTCTAGGGGGTGGAAGAAGGGCTGGTGAAATGTTGCTTGGGGTGTTGAGGAGAACAAATGATCAAAGGATATGTCACAAGAATGAGATGAAAGGAAAGAAATAATATGTGATGTTTCATTCAAATTACTATACCATTGAAGGTGCTTCTTTGAGGAGAGGTTTCAGAGTTATTATAATTCAAGTATTTACAAAGCTAAAGTCCAATCCTGATTATTCAGTCAGAACAGAAGTCTCTATAGATCACCTGAACTAGAGCATGGAAGCAGTCACCATCCTCCAATATACCTATAGAAAATAATATATGCCAGGGAGTCAGATACCATACTGTTAGATCCCATTGTCAGATCCCACTTTCACCTCAAACCCTGTGGCACCATGAGTGTTCTGGACCAATGAACATTTTATGTGTGCAGATAGCACCCTCTGGTGGTGGTTATTGTGTTAACAGTTTGTATGCTGGAAAGGTCATCTGATCTTTCTTCCTGTGTGAGGTCATTTGACCTTTGTTCCTTTCTTCCTGTGAGAGGTCATTTGACCTTCCTACCTTTCTTCCTGTTGACCCCAGGAAGCAGTTTTGCTAGGAAGAACCTGACTTGAGTAATGGAGAATCTGCCATGAGAGGTTCCATTCACAATCCAATGTAATCTGATTTCATATGTTAGGCCAAGCGCAATATCTGTGAGTATCTTTGTTCCTTAGCATAATAGCAACGTTGTCAGAGTAATATTTTGATAATACTATGTTTATAAAAGGTTAATATTTGATAGTTATAGAAGTTAGTCCAAATATTAGTTAGTTATACAATTAGTCTATTCTACTGTTGTAAATATGTTTATATCTTATGTAATATCGAATGTATAGTACTCAGTTTATGTACAAAACATACTTTGTCTTTGTTTACAGTTTCACAAATTTGTTCAAGTAAAGCTTCAAAACAGCAATCGGCTTCAGAAGAATTATTTTTGAATAAGTGTTTAACTTGCTGGATAACTAGATAGGAGCACATCTAGCGCAGCCAGTACAGTGAAAAGATAGCAATACGGCTAGCTGTGAAGAGCGGAGCAGGAGGAACCCAGAGTAAGCCTTAACCTCGTAGAGCACATCTACCTCACATCAACATGTCAGAAGATAATAACAAAAATGCTTTGCAGCAAGTAGAAGACCTTAAACAGGCAGACGAAACTGTAGAACGTGACAATCGGTCTATAAGCTCCGGTTACTACAGATCGCAAGTTGGTTCACGGTCATCGGGTGGTTCTAGAGTAAGCATAGCCATCGCCAAAGCACGGGCTAAGCTAGTAGCAGCTCAAGCCAGAGCTGCGCATACGGACAGTGAAATAGAAATAAAAGTAAGACAGGCCCCTCTCCAAGCTGAACCCCAAGCAGAACAGGCCCGGCTCCAAGCAGAACAGGCCCGGCTCCAAGCAGAACAGGCCCGACTCCAAGCTGAATTCCAAGCGGAACAGGCCCATCACCAAGTGGAACACCAGGCTGAACAGGCCCGTCTCCAAGCCGCATTAGACGCTCTGCAGCAACAAAAAGAGATAGATGCTGCATTAGCCGAGACACAAGTATTCGAGGCAATTTTGGAGGGAGCTGATCCCGAGACAGCTTACAAACCTTTAATTCCCGTTCCATGGCAGAGTCCACGACAGCACACCATAGATTACATGAGCGACCATGCCGACATACAGTTTACAGGAGAAAGGGATGGAGGCCCGCACATCTCTACAGACGCAAACACTTCGTATAACATGCCACAAGTTGCCAACCAAGGTCAAAGCAGACGGCGTGCCTCAAGCCGCAGAGTCTCCCCCAGCAGAACGGAAGACACGGTGCAAAGGAATAGGACACCGAATAGAGAAAGTCAGAGGCAAATCCCCTCTCGGTCCCTTGAGACCCCCAACAGAGCCCCCAGCCAAGGCAACCCTGGCACAGGTCCCAGCACCTACGACCTCGCCAAATACCTTGCACGCACCCAGCTGGTGACTTCGGGGTTAATCAGGTTTGATGACAGGCCGGAGAATTATCGGGCTTGGAAGTCCTGCTTCCACGATGCCATATCGGGCTTAGACCTGTCGGCAGGAGAAGAGCTCGGCCTCCTTATCAAATGGCTCGGCCCAGAGTCCGCCGGACAGGCCTGCAGGATAAAAGCGGCCAATGTGGGACAGCTGCCAGAGGGGTTGAAGAAGGCTTGGGTGAGGCTGGAAGAAAGCTACGGCTCGCCAGAAGCCATTGAAAGGGCTCTCTTTGACAGGTTGGAGAACTTTCCGAGGTTGACAAGTAAGGAACCCCAGAAGCTCCGCGACCTTGGAGATCTGCTGTCGGAACTCGAAGCCGCAAAGCAGGACAGCTACCTACCCGGCCTATCGTACTTAGACACTTCCAGAGGTGTAAGTCCCATCATTGAGAAGCTTCCATTTAACCTGCAGGAGTAGTGGATAACGTTTGGATCAAAGTTCAAGCTAAAGCACAACGTGGCATTCCCACCATTCTCTGCGTTCGTTAAATTCATCCGTAAAGAAGCCAAAGCCAGGAACGACCCCAGCTTCAACTTCTTCTCCTCCCACCCAGCACTTGCCAGAAGAGACAAGTTCGACAGACATGGAAAGACACCAATATCTGTCCACAAAATGCAAGTGTCCTCAACTGAGCACACAAAGATTCAGAAGAAACCTGAGGATATGAGTAAACAATGCCCTATCCACAACAAGCCCCATCCTTTAAAGAAGTGCAGAGGCTTCAGGGAGATGTCCCTGGAAGATCGGAAACAATATCTTAAAGAGAACTCTATATGTTTCAGGTGCTGCTTATCCACGAGCCATCTCGCCAAGAACTGCAAGGTGGATGCAAAATGCACTGAATGTGAAAGTGATCGGCACGTTTCAGCACTACACCCAGGCCCAGCTCCTTGGAAGTCAGAGACGCCCCCTCCCGCATCAGAGCACGGCGGGGCGAGAGAGGGAGCTGCTGGTACGGAGATTACATCCAGGTGCACCGAGGTGTGTGGAGAAGGAGTGAGCGCAAGAGCGTGCTCCAAGATATGCCTCGTTAATGTGTACCCTGCAGGATGTCGCCAGGAATCTGAAAAGATGTATGCCATACTAGATGAACAAAGCAATCGTTCTCTAGCAAGATCCGAGTTCTTCAACATCTTCAAGGTCAAAGGAAGTCCGTCGCCTTACACGCTGAAGATGTGTGCTGGACTTTCAGAAACAGCCAGCAGGAGGGCCTGCGGTTACGTTGTTGAGTCAGCCGACGGGAAGATTAGTCTCCCCCTTCCTACACTCATCGAATGTAATCAAGTCCCCGACAACCGTTCTGAGATTCCCACTCCGAATGCAGCTCGTCATCACCGTCATCTGAGACGCATTGCAGATGAGATCCCACCTCTTGATCCAGATGCAAGCATACTTCTGTTGTTGGGAAGAGACATCCTGAGGGTACATAAGATAAGGGAGCAGATCAACGGTCCACATGACGCCCCTTTCGCCCAAAGGCTAGACCTCGGCTGGGTCATTGTTGGAGATGTGTGCCTCAAGGGCACTCACAAGACATCTCAGGTGAGCACACTCAAGACTTCCATCTTGGAGAATGGTCATCCAAGCTACCTTACCCCATGCAGTAGACAGATCCGCGTGGTGTTTGACTCCAGTGCACCATATCAGGGCGTCTCTCTCAACGACGTACTCCTCACAGGGCCCGATCTTAACAACAGCCTCTTGGGAGTACTCATGAGATTCAGGAAAGAGCCCGTCGTCATCACTGCCGATATCCAGCACGTTTCATTGCTTCGTGGTGAGAGAAGACCACAGAGACTTCCTCTGCTTCCTGTGGTATCGGGACAATGACCCTAATAGAGACATTGTGGACTACAGAATGCGTGTCCATGTCTTTGGGAATAGCCCATCCCCTGCTGTCACCATATACGGACTAAGGAGGGCTGCCAAGGAAGAAGACGACGACTTTGGCAGTGATGTGAGAGGGTTCATCGAACGAGAGTTCTACGTCGACGACGCACTGAAGTCATTCCCGACCGAAGCAGAGGCCATTAGTACCCTCGGACGAGCCCAGGAACTACTTGCACTATCCAACCTCAGGCTGCATAAGATAGCCTCTAACAGACCAGCAGTGATGGAGGCATTCCCCCCTGAAGATCGTGCTAAGGACGTCAAGGACCTAGACGTCTTCACTGATGACCTCCCCCTACAGCGTAGCCTAGGGATGCCATGGAACATAGCAACAGACACGTTCACGTTCCAAGTCCTAGACGCCAAGAAACCCTTCACACATAGAGGAGTGCTCTCTACAGTCAACAGCCTATACGACCCTCTCGGCTTCTTAGCCCCTGTCACCATACAAGGCAGGCTGCTCCTCAGGGAACTCTCCACACATGCTGAAGAGTGGAATTCACCTCTCCCTGAAGAGATGGAAGCAGAGTGGGACAGATGGAGAGACTCACTCCAAGACTTACAGGAGATCCGAATACCTCGCTGCTATTCGTCTTTCTCTCCCTTAAATGCCCAATTCAAAGAGCTTTGCGTCTTTGCAGACGCATTCGCTAAGGCCATTGCAGGTGTGGCTTATCTGAAGGTCACCACTCAAGAAGGACAAAGCAAAATCGGCTTCGTCTTTGATAGAGGCAAGTTGGCGCCCCAGCCAGACCTCACCATGCCCAGGTTGGAACTGTGCGTAGCAGAACGCAACCTACCCCCTCACAGCAGTCTACAGAAGCTGCATCCTATCATCGACATCGACGGACCGTCTCTGAGGTGGTTCTTCTTTTGTCGCCAGAGGACTCCAGTGACAAGTAGAGTTCGGACTATGTGGAGTCGTTAACGACCCCAGACGGGGAGTGTTCTGGACCAATGAACATTTTATGTGTGCAGATAGCACCCTCTGGTGGTGGTTATTGTGTTAACAGTTTGTATGCTGGAAAGGTCATCTGATCTTTCTTCCTGTGTGAGGTCATTTGACCTTTGTTCCTTTCTTCCTTTGTTCCTTTCTTCCTGTGAGGGGTCATTTGACCTTCCTACCTTTCTTCCTGTTGACCCCAGGAAGCAGTTTTGCTAGGAAGAACCTGACTTGAGTAATGGAGAATCTGCCATGAGAGGTTCCATTCACAATCCAATGTAATCTGATTTCATATGTTAGGCCAAGCGCAATATCTGTGAGTATCTTTGTTCCTTAGCATAATAGCAATGTTGTCAGAGTAATATTTTGATAATACTATGTTTATAAAAGGTTAATATTTGATAGTTATAGAAGTTAGTCCAAATGTTAGTTAGTTATACAATTAGTCTATTCTACTGTTGTAAATATGTTTATATCTTATGTAATATCGAATGTATAGTACTCAGTTTATGTACAAAACATACTTTGTCTTTGTTTACAGTTTCACAAATTTGTTCAAGTAAAGCTTCAAAACAGCAACCGGCTTCAGAAGAATTATTTTTGAATAAGTGTTTAACTTGCTGGATAACTAGATACTTGTTTATCTTCCTTGTCTATCTCAGCTCAGGGAGGGACAGATTCCTGACAATGAATGCATCGTAGCAACTTCCAGAAAATCAGACATCCACATGAAGGATACTTAGCATCTGGTCACACACAATCTAGACATTCAGAGAGTGGTACTCCTCTCTGTTAAGAAAGTTGAGGGATTGAATAGTAGGGGATCGTAATGGTATGCGGGTGCCATCTATTGCACCCTGCACTTTGGGGAACCTAGCATAAAACTGGATGGCCATATCACTCTGTTGCCTTCCATGAAAATAACATTGGGAGAGATGTAAAACGGGCTGCCGACTCACTATCACTCGTTTTACACTATCGCATAAAGTCAAGATCTGTCCCTATTAGGGCCAATTCTGCACTCCCAGCAGGGCGCAGCGCTCTCCGGGGAAGTATCACGGGAACTTGCTTGGAATTCAGAACCAGACCATTTAATTATCACCTTTCCAACCCTTTTTACCCACTACCACTTTTTACCTCTTCCCTATCTATACTATTTTTATTATTTTAATTTTCCATTTTACTATTTTCCGATGCTTAATTTACCCTTCATAAGTTTAAAACTATATAATCTTTTCCTTACTTTCTTCTGGCCCCCACTTTCCATTTTGGGTGCCGGAGTAGTTAAAAAAAAAAGCTCTAATTGTCTAAAAAACAAATGCAACGACCAATTTTTTTAGCAAATTACAACAGTAATGATCACTATAGTAGGATTATAGGTCGACAATACTCCCATGTCAATCATCCAAATTCTGTGGCACACTAAGAGTTAAGTCCATTTATTCTGCAATTTATTTGTGTTCTCGTGCACCATTATTTTTATTGGTCCAGGTGATCACCTTTGTCCCAGGGATTTCCACCATTGCTCCCATGCTGATCACTAATCCTGTGGTTTGTCGCTAATAATTATTTTGCCAATTAGTCTGAGTCCATAGTTCTTCAACTTGGGTTTCGTGTTAATTGTTCTGGTTTGATGGTTTCTTGCTAATGGTGCCTTGCAGGTTGTTCTTGTCTGTGGTTTCGTCTTGTCAGTGATTCACTGATAGCTGTCACACTGTAACCTGTGAGACAGAAAGAACCAGTGAATCATTGTTAGTTAAAAAAACATGGGACAAGACCACTCACTGCATCACTATTAGAGAAAAAGTGTGAAGTCATCTTAATCATCACTCCCAACTACTGAAGACTTGGATGTGTGTCTTTTTTAAATCCAGTGGACCACCGTTCTTCATATTGGACCTTCTGTAGCATTTAATGCCGACAGTATTATATCTGAACAGTTTCACCTTTAGACCGCTTTGCAATATCTCCTCTTTTTAATTTTGTTTTAGCTGAAGAAATACTTGTTGAACCTGCAACACTCACTTGGTTAAAAATTGTAGAGAATGTACACAAAAGAATGATTTAGAAGAGCATAAGAAAGAACTATATAAAACCATTTACTCCATCAAGCTCACTCCTTCCACAGACTATATCCAGTTATCCAATCATGAACACTATCCAACTTTGTTACTTTTCCAAGGGAAGGGAATATCCATGAGTAAAATTTTCGATAAACTAGAGCGCTGAGATTTCTTCCTGCCCCAAAGGCAGCATAGGGAAACACCAAGATAGTGTGTACCATCTACAAGATGCACTGCAGCAACTCGCCAAGGCTTCTTCGGCAGCACCTCCCAAACCTGTGACCTCTTCTACCTAGAAGGACAAGGGCAATAGACGTATGGGAACACCACCACCTCCAAGTTCCCCTCCAAGTCACACACCTTCCTGACTTAGACGTATATCGCCGATCCTTCATCGTCGCTGGGTCAATATCCTGGAACTCCCTCCCTAACGGCACTGTGGGAGTACCTTCACCACACGGACTGCAGCAGTTAAAGAAAGTGGCTCCCCACCACCTTCTCAAGGGCAATTAGGGATGGGCAATAAATGCTGTCCTTGCCAGCAATGCCCACATCCCATAAAAATGAATTTAAAAAAAATTGAACATTACGACCGAAATAATTCAACTTTTGGCTAGACGAAGTTTTTTTTTAACGAACAATGAATGATTCACTGGTTCTTTCTGTCTCACAGGTCACAGTGTGACAGCTATCAGTGAATCACTGACAAGGCGAAACCACAGGCAAGAACAACCTGCAAGGCACCATTAATGAGAAACCATCAAACCAGAACAATTAGCACGAAACCCGTACTGAAGGATTATGGACTAGATGAAGCTGTACAACAACGTTTGATCATTTATTTTCATACATATATGAATATTAGCAAGCTCTTTTTAGACATCCTAATCAACATACTATTACCTATCCAGCTTACTTTCTGAATATTATTTGCCGTAAGCAATACTGTGCTCTGATATGTTACCTCCATAATAACCTAATGGTATCTATCCTTTTGTGCCACTGTCAAATTGGTGCATTGACCGAGGGCATTAACCAGATTGAAAGTATAGATTCAGTATAGAGAGTCATCATTTGATTCCATATAGAGTCATCATATAGATTACAGAGTCATCGGAAGCAAAATTGGGATCAGTAGCACCTGCTTTTCCGGCACTACGAGTGCTATTTTATATACACGCACACTTCTAGTGCAAGTCACACCGGGCGCCATATTGGTGAGGTTGTTAGCGCGCGCGCGCAGTGAGCATCCGCTGGAAGTATGCAGAGTAGGCAGATCATGACATCAATCAGTGTGTAATGCTGATTTGACGCCAGCATTGCCATTTTGGAGCTCATCGCTCCAGCTAACTACCTCTCTTAAGCACACACAGCTGAACACGCATTCAGCAGCAGGAAGGAACCCCCACCAGCGCCATTTAAAGGGATCATCAACTACTTTCAGGTTAGTTGCCGATTGATTTCTATTAGCTGTTGCTGCGATTGTACAAGTGTTTGGCGCTTTCTAGAGTTCTATAAAGTTGCTACAGTCTACAGGGAGTGGTGTGCCTGGTGCTGAAGGACTTTGTCCTGACTTCAAGGCTTCTGCACAAACCACTTGCTCCAAGATATGGGTGCAGTAGTCAGCATTCCCTGGGAGAATGAGCAGAGGCAACACAGAGCAGAGCAAGCTGCTAGAAGGCAGAGGAGGAGGAGGGGGAGAAGGGCCATCAGCAGGAGGCCATATCCGCCCTGGGTGTTCAGGGAACAATTCTCCTACCTGAACCTCAGCGAAAAACAGTGTGTGAGACGTCTGCGCTTCAGTAAGAACGTCCTCACTGAAATCTGCTACTTGCTGCAGCCACAACCGCAACCTCAGCGCAGGGCGAGGGTCACATCGCCAGTGGCTGTGAAGGTTACTGTGGCTATGAACTTTTATGCGTCAGGCTCCTTCCAGGCTGGAGCTGGAGATATTTGCAACAGCTCACAGTTTGCCATCTATTGTGGCATAAGGGAGGTCACTGAGGCCCTCTACTCAAAGAAACCTGACTTAAGTTCATTCTCTCTTGCCAGAGAGCAGCAGGTGGAGCGAGCTCGCAGCTTTGCAAGGATTGCAGGCTTCCCCATGGTGCAGGGTGCCATTGACTGCATGCACATCGCTTTGCAAGTGCTGCATGTCAACGTGGAGATGTACTACAACCGAAAGGGATCCCACTCCCTCACTTCCAGCTGATGCGCGACCATACGCAGTGAATCATGCAGATCAATGCCACTTATCCTGGCAGCAGTCATGATGCCTTCATTATGCGGCTGTCTGCTGCACTAGATGCATTTGAACTATTGCGACAAACCAAAGGGTGGCTATTGGGCAACAAGGGCTATCAGTTGAGGACATGGCTCATGATTCTGGTGCGCAACCCAAGCACACGTGGGCAGTGTGCATACAATGAAATCCATGCTGCCACACGGAATCTGAAGGAGCAGACCATTGCATGCTGAAACAATGCTTCCGCTGCCTGGACCGCTGTGGAGGAGCCCTGCAGTACTCGGCAGAGTGGGTGTCAAGATTCATCATGGTCTGCTGCATGCTGCACAACCTTGTCATCATGAGGGCACAGCCCTTGCCATCAGCTATACAGCGAGCAGCTGAGGAGCAGGAGGAGGAGGAGGAAGGGAGGTGGCTCTTTCTGGCCGGGCTGTCCATGAACAACTCACCCGACTGTGATACCAGAAAACGCAATGCAATTCCACATTCACCAACAATCCCAAACCTTGTTTTCCCACTGTTACTGACCATCACAGTGTCGGCTTGGTCACAATGTAAAAATAAAAGCAAACACAAAATAAACATTCCAAACCAAATTTATAAATCAAACCATGCCATATTGCATACAAATGTAAACTAATCACCCTTATGCATTCCCTTAGTGCCTATCTAATGTATGCCTTTGCCTGTCCTAGTGCTCCTATGCAGTGTTACCCCAGTGGCTGCAGCATGGCTGGTGGAAGGCTGCTGATTTTCAGTGGGGGAGACTGCTTTGTCGGATGGCCTCGAGCAGCTCTGGGCCTAGAAGGCCTGGCATCAGACTGCAACATCTTGGCATAGGCTGCAGCAGTCTGGGCTGGCTGGCTGACAGGCAACAGCAAGGCCACTGGCAGAGTTGCAGTGGTGGGTGGGCGAATAGACGAATGGGTCATCCTGAGAGAGGACAGCAGGTTTCTGCTCCACGGAGCCACTGTGCTCCCCCAGGGCGACGCCTCAACAATCCCAGTAATCTATTGGAGGAGAGATTGCTGGACTGCTGTGACAACCTGCAAGGCACTTTGAACACTGCTATCCACAGCCATGATGGCAGCAAGCTGACCTTGCATGACAGAAGTCTGCGCTTTCACTGCAGCACCCAGCCATTGGGTGGCTTCTGCTTGTGCTGCAATGGACGCTGAGACATTGGCCATCAGATGTTGCATCATGGTTGGGTCCACAAGTGTGCTAATGGAGATGGTCACGACTTCTATGCTGGAAAGGATGGGTTCCAAACTCTGCGCAAAGCCCTGTACCAAGTTGGTGCCGGACTCCTCTATGCTCCTTGACATTGCACAGAGGCTTTCTGATAGACCTGCCAATGTACCAAGTATTTCACTGTGCATGCCCATCAGTGTTCTTCAGTAAACTGCCCCATCAAAGTGTTCACCTGAGTCCTCTGCAGCAGAATTCTTGTGCGACCTCGCCCTCCAGCGAGCTGGCACTTGCGTTAGCCTTGTCCCCTGCCCTGGTTGCAGGCCACACATGCCCAGTGTCTCACCACGTGCAGGTCCAGCCGCTAAGCTATCTTCTAAATTACGTACAGTGTGTCTGAGCTGCTGGCTGTGAGTGTGAAATCGAGTCACGGTGTTTCTTCATCATCACTGTCTTCTTCCTCTTCCACCACTGCCTGGCCAGGTTGTAGTTCTTGGGTATCTGAAAGGAGAAAGGCACAAGGATAGGGTTGTGGTGAGAGATGGGGCGGGGCGGGGAAGAGTAAGAGGTGCATACTTACACCATCTGCAGCTTGTAATTTAAAAGAGATTGTGGGATGAGGGGGAAGTGGGATGTGAGAAGGATTAGATATGAGACTACCCTTCCATGGTTTCAGCCCCGCTGCTGGCCACAGTCTCAGCAATGGCCCCTCCAGTGATGGTGAGCACCATCTCCTCCATGGGGGTAAGAATATACATCCACAGCCCTTGTGGATGAGCAGAAATTTTCTCCAATTAAATATTGGGAAGACCGAAGCCATTGTTTTCGGTCCCCGCCACAAACTTCGTTCCCTAGCCACCGACTCCATCCCTCTCCCTAGCACTGTGTGACTGAACCACACTGTTCACAACCTTGGTGTCCTATTTGACCCTGAAATGAGCTTCTGACCACATATCGACAGCATAACTAAGACTGCCTATTTCCACCTCTGTAACATCGCCCATCTCCGCCCTTACCTCAGCTCATCCGCTGCTGAAACCCTCATCCATGCCTTTGTTACCTCTAGACTTGACTATTCCTACGCACTCCTGGCCTCCCACATTTTATTCTATGTAAACTTGAGGTCATCGAAAGCTCGGCTGCCCGTGTCCTAACTCTTACCAAGTCCAGTTCACCCATCACTCGTGTGCTCGCTGCCCTACATTGGTTCCCGGTTATTCAACGCCTAAATTTCAAAATTTTCATCCTTGTTTTCAAATCCCTTCATGACCTCGCCCCCTCCCTATCTCTGTAATCTTCTTCAGCCCCACAATCCCCCCTCCCCCCCACCCCCACCTCCCCCACCCCCGAGATATCTGCGTTCCTCTAATTCTGCCCTCTTGAGCATCCCTGATTATAATCGCTCAACCATTGGTGGTCATGCCTTCTGTTGCCTTGGCCCTAAGCTCTGGAATTCCCTGCCTAAACCTTTCCACCTCGCTACCTCTCTTTCCTCCTTTAAGACGCTCCTTAAAACCTACCTCTTTGACCAAGCTTTTGGTCACCTGCCCTAATTTATCCTTATGTGGCTCGGTGTTAAATTATTTGTCTTTGAAGCGCCTTGGGACATTTTACTGTATTAAAGGTGCTATATAAATACAAGTTGTTGTTATTGTAGAGAATGTCAAAGAATCCAGGTATAAAAGGGGAGGGGCTAGTGCGGTGCACGGAGTGCTTTGTGCATTGAGTGCTGTTGGAGTTTTGCTAAGTGGGAGAAAAATCATTTAAGTGTATTTTGTGAATTTTAGTGTGTTAAGAAGTCAATTATTTGAAGTAAGTTTAATTTTTTAAGGGTTTTTTAAACTCTTGGGCAGTTTAAACAGGAAGTAGAATCCAGGTATAAAAGGGGAGGGGCTAGTGCGGTGCACGGAGTGCTTTGTGCATTGAGTGCTGTTGGAGTTTTGCTAAGTGGGAGAAAAATCATTTAAGTGTATTTTGTGAATTTTAGTGTGTTAAGAAGTCAATTATTTGAAGTAAGTTTAATTTTTTAAGGGTTTTTTAAACTCTTGGGCAGTTTAAACAGGAAGTAGAATCCAGGTATAAAAGGGGAGGGGCTAGTGCGGTGCACGGAGTGCTTTGTGCATTGAGTGCTGTTGGAGTTTTGCTAAGTGGGAGAAAAATCATTTAAGTGTATTTTGTGAATTTTAGTGTGTTAAGAAGTCAATTATTTGAAGTAAGTTTAATTTTTTAAGGGTTTTTTAAACTCTTGGGCAGTTTAAACAGGAAGTAGAATCCAGGTATAAAAGGGGAGGGGCTAGTGCGGTGCACAGTGTGCTTTGTGCATTGAGTGCTGTTGGAGTTTTGCTAAGTGGGAGAGTTCGGATAAGTGGGAGGTGAGGGTGTGTTTTTTGCTCTGTTTTATTCCCCACTCCCAGGCTTAGACAGCACTGCGGAGGCGGAGCAGCGAGACGAGTCAACCAAACAGGCTCCACAGACAGTATTCAAGGAGGAGGTTGGTGATCAGCTGGTTGGTTGGTTTTCTTCCTTCTCTTCTCTTTCATACCTTTAAGTTGGTAAGTCCTATTGAATAGTGGTGTGATATTATCATATATATCCGGGCAGGGTCTTCATAACTAATAATAAGAAATTTAATTAATTATATAGAATGGAGCAGGTGATGTGTTACTGTTGCGAGATGTGGGAGCCGGTGAACCCCATTGAGGCTAACGGTGATTACATCTGCGACAAGTGTTTGCTGCTAGAGGAACTCAAGTTCCATGTTATGGAGCTTGAGACCGAGCTTCGGACACTGCGACACATCAGGGAGGGGGAGAAGTTCCTGGACTCTATGTTTCAGGAGATGGTCACACCTATGAAGTTAATTACTGCAGATGTAGTCCGTGGTCAGGGACAGGACGGTGTGACTACGAGTGAGGAAGGTACAGGGATCCAGGATGTAGTGTTGAAGGAGACGCAGCCCTTGTTCTTGTCCAGCAGGATCGAGATTCTTACTCCCTGTGAGGGCGGGAGCGGGGACTGCAGGGAGGATGAGCAACCTGGCCACAGCACCGTGGTACAGGGGGCCATTCAAGTGGAGGGAGTAAAAAGAAATGTTGTAGTGGTAGGGGATAGTATCATTAGGGGGATAGATAGGGTTCTCTGCAGTCAAGAGCGGGAGTCCCGAAGGCTGTGTTGCCTGCCTGGTGCCAGGGTTAAGGACATCTCTTCTGGGCTGGAAAGAAACTTGCAGTGGGAGGGGGAGGATCCAGTTATCGTGGTCCATGTTGGTACAAACGACGTAGATAGGACAAGGAAGACGGTTCTGTTAAAGGAGTATGAGCAGCTAGGGGTCAAATTAAAAAACAGAACCTCAAGGGTAATAATCTCTGGGTTATTACCTGAGCCACGAGCGAATTTGGCTAGGATAAATAAAATTAAAGAGTTAAATGCGTGGCTCAAAGACTGGTGTGGGAGAAATGGGTTTTGCTTCTTGGGACACTGGCACCAGTACTGGGACAGGAGGGAGCTGTTCTGTTGGGACGGACTCCACTTGGCCAGTGCTGGGACTAGAGTCCTGGCGAATCATATAACTAGGGCTGTAGAAAGGGCTTTAAACTAATTAGTTGGGGGGAGGTTTCTAGAGAGCAAATAATAGAAATGACAACAGAGAAGGTCATAGACTTAGGTAGCAGTGGGGGAATTAAAAAACAGAATGTGTCAGGAAGGGACAGAAGGTATGGAGTAAAAAGTAAAGTACTAAAAAGGGAAAAAACAGGAACTAAGTGTTACAAAACATATTTGAAAGTTCTTTATCTGAATGCACGTAGCATTCGTAACAAAATGAATGAGTTAACGGCACAAATAATGACATATGGGTATGATCTTGTGGCCATTACAGAAACATGGCTGCAGGGTGACCATGACTGGGAATTAAACATACCAGGTTATTTAACAATCAGGAAGGACAGGCAGGAAGGGAGAGGAGGTGGGGTGGCTATGTTAATAAAGGAAGGAGTCACTATAATACAGAGAAATGATATTGGGTCAAAGGAGCAGGATAGTGAAACAGTTTGGGTGGAGGTAAGGAATAATAAGGGGAAAAATACACTAGTGGGTGTAGTCTATAGGCCTCCGAACAGTTGCAACTCTGTTGGACGGAGTATTAATCAGGAAATAGTTGAGGCTTGTAATAAGGGAACAGCTATAATTATGGGGGATTTTAATTATCATATTAACTGGACAAATCAAATTGGGCAGAGCAGCCTTGAGGAAGAGTTCATTGAGTGTATTAGGGATGGGTTTCTTGAGCAGTATGTAACTGAACCGACCAGGGGGCAAGCAACCTTAGATTTGGTCCTGTGTAATGAGACAGGATTAATTAAAAATGTCCTAGTAAAGGATCCCCTTGGAATGAGTGACCATAACATGGTTGAGTTCCATATTCAATTAGAGGGTGAGAAGGTTGGATCTCAAACAAGCGTGCTGAGCTTGAATAAAGGAGACTATGAAGGTATGAGAGCGGAATTAATTAGAGTGGACTGGGAAAATAGATTAAAGGGTAAGACGGTACATGACCAGTGGTGTACATTTAAGGAGTTATTTTACAACTTCCAAAAAAAATATATTCCACTGAGGAAAAAAGGGTGCAAAAGAAAAGATAGCCATCCGTGGCTAAGTAAAGTAATTAAGGATAGTATCCGACTAAAAACAAGGGCATATAAGGTAGCCAAATCTAGTGGGAGGATGGAAGATTGGGAAGTCTTTAAAAGACAGCAAAAAATAACAAAAATATTGATTAAGAAAGGGAAGATAGATTATGAAAGTAAATTAGCAAAAAATATAAAAACAGACAGTAAAAGTTTCTATAGTTATATAAAAAGAAAAAGGGTGGCTAAAGTAAATGTTGGTCCCTTAGAGGATGAGACCGGGAAATTAATGGTGGGAAACATGGAGATGGCAAAAACACTGAACAATTATTTTGTATCAGTCTTTACAGTAGAGGACACTAAGAATATCCCAACACTGGACAAACAGGGGGCTCTAGGGGGGGAGGAACTAAATACGATTAAAATCACTAAGGAAGTGGTACTTGGAAAAATAATGGGACTCAAGGCGGATAAATCCCCTGGACCTGATGGCTTGCATCCCAGGGTCTTGAGGGAAGTAGCGGTAGGGATTGTGGATGCATTGGTAATAATTTTCCAAAACTCACTGGACTCAGCAAAGGTCCCGGCAGATTGGAAAACTGCTAATGTAACACCCTTATTTAAAAAGGGTAGTAGGCAGAAGGCTGGAAACTATAGACCTGTTAGCCTAACATCTGTGGTTGGTAAAATGTTAGAGTCCATTATTAAGGAGACAGTAACGGGACATTTGGATAAACATAATTTAATAGGGCAAACTCAGCATGGTTTCATGAAGGGAAAGTCATGTTTAACAAATTTGCTTGAGTTTTTTGAGGAAGTAACATACAGGGTGGATAAAGGGGAACCAGTGGACGGAGTGTATTTAGACTTCCAAAAGGCATTTGACAAGGTGCCACACAAAAGATTATTGCTCAAGATAAAAAATCACGGGATTGGGGGTAATATTCTGGCGTGGGTGGAGGATTGGCTCTCTAACAGAAAGCAGAGAGTTGGGATAAATGGTTCGTTCTCAGATTGGCAACCAGTAACTAGTGGTGTTCCGCAGGGGTCAGTGCTGGGTCCCCAACTCTTTACAATCTATATTAACGATTTGGAGGAGGGGACCGAGTGTAACATATCAAAGTTTGCAGATGATACAAAGATGGGACGGAAAGTAGTGAGTGAGGAGGACATAAAAAACCTGCAAAGGGACATAGACAGGCTAAGTAAGTGGGCAGAGGTTTGGCAGATGGAATACAATACTGGAAAGTGTGAGGTTATGCACTTTGGCAGGAAAAATCATAGAGCAAGTTATTATCTTAATGGCAAGAAACTGGAAAGTACTGTAGTACAAAGGGATCTGGGGGTCCTGGTGCACGAAACTCAAAGTTAGTATGCAGGTGCAGCAAGTGATTAAGAAGGCCAATGGAATGTTGGCTTTTATTGCTAGGGGGTTGGAATATAAAAACAGGGAGGTATTGCTGCAGTTGTACAAGGTATTGGTGAGGCCGCACCTGGAATACTGCATACAGTTTTGGTGTCCATACTTAAGAAAAGACATACTTGCTCTCGAGTCAGTACAAAGAAGGTTCACTCGGTTAATCCCGGGGATGAGGGGGTGGTCATATGAGGAGAGGTTGAGTAGATTGGGACTCTACTCATTGGAGTTCAGAAGAATGAGAGGCGATCTTATTGAAACATATAAGATTGTGAAGGGGCTTGATCGGGTGGATGCGGTGAGGATGTTCCCAATGATGGGTGAAACTAGAACTAGGGGGCATAATCTTAAAATAAGGGGCTGCTCATTCAAAACTGAGATGAGGAGAAACTTCTTCACTCAGAGGGTGGTAGGTTTGTGGAATTTGCTGCCCCAGAAAGCTGTGGAAGCTACATCATTAAATAAATTTAAAACAGAAATAGATAGTTTCCTAGAAGTAAAGGGAATAAAGGGTTACGGGGAGCGGGCAGGAAATTGGACATGAGTCTGGGTTCGGAATGGTCATGGCCCTGTGGGTAGTGGAGCGGGCCCAGGGGCCGTGTAGCCTTGTTCTGCTCCTACTGTGTTCTAATTCTGTTAGATTTCAGGAGATGGTTTTATTCCTGTTCCTGGCTGGGGTGGAGATCGCCTTTACAGAAGGTAAGTACTGTAGAAAATATAGGGACAGAGTGATCTCCTGGAAGAATTTCGATCGCCTAGATGGGTCGGAGAGGAATTTCCCAGATTTTTTTCTCCCAAATTGGCCATTGGGTCTTTATCTGGTTTTTCGCCTCTCCCGGGAGATCACATGGGTTCGGGTGGATGCAGAGTGATAGAAGATTTGAGGTTAGGATCAGATCAGCCATGATCTTATTGAATGGTGGAGCAGGCTCGAGGGGCCGATTGGCCTACTCCTGCTCCTATTTCTTATGTTCTTATGTTCTAATTGGTAGAAGGATTAGAGGGGAGTTGAGGAGAACCTCTTTCACCTAACAGGTGGTGGGGGTCTGGAACTCACTGCCTGAAAAGATGGTAGAGGCAGAAACCCTCATCACATTTAAAAAGTACTTGGATATGCACTTGAAGTGCCGTAACCTACAAGGCTATGGACCAAGAGCTGGAAAGTCGGATTAGGCTGGAAAGCTCTTTTTCGTCTGGCACAGACACTGTGTGCCGAATGGCCTCCTTCTGTGCCGTAAATTTCTATGATTCTGTGATTCTATGATATGATTCACAACCCTCTGAGTGAAGAAATTCTTCCTCATCTCAGTCTTAAATGGCCGACTTCTTATCCTGAGATTATGCCCCTAGCTTTACACTCCAGCCAGGGGAAACAACCTCTCACCATCTACCCTGTTTAGCCCCCTCAGGATCTTACATGTTTCAATGAGATCACCTCTCATTCTTCTAAACTCCAGAGAGTATAGGCCCAATCTACTCAACCTCTCAACCCAGGAATCAATCTAGTGAACCTTTAATGCACCGCCTCTAAGGCAAGTATATCCTTCCTTAGATAAGGAGACTAAAACTTTGCACAGTTCTCCTGGTGTGGTCTCGCCAAAGCCCTGTACAATTGCAGCAAGGCTTTCTTACACTTGTACTCCAACCCCCTTGCAATAAAGGCCAACATGCCATGTGCGTTCCTAATTGTTTGCTGTACCTGCATGCTAACTCTGTGTTTCCTGTACGAGGACACCTAAATCTCTCTGAACACTAGCTTTAACTCATGCTAGCCTCTCATAATTTTGCACAGCTGCTCAGGCATGCTGCCACTCAACAGCGCGGTTAGCCTGGCTGCAATCATGTAAATTAGCAGGCAGCATGAAGTTTGCTTGCTGCCTGCATCAGAAGCAATGGGCAGGGGTTAATCCCGCATCACGATCCCCGCGCCCATTTTTGGGCCCTTTCCAATTTAGCCCCATCATGTACTTTCTCCCCATTTGCAGCTCTAATTTTTTTTTAATGCTTTATACATTTTTGTCATTTCTGGGCTGTCTATCAAATAATAAAACTTCTCATTTGTTGATAGATAGCGGTACTTCAAAAAGCACTTGAAGTATGGATCAAATATGCTTTTAAAACATTAATTATTAATTAAAGATAGAACCATTAAACTGAAATTGGTAGCCCATGATTGACTGCTGTTAATGATTAATAAATTACTGAAATGTTCTCTCGACCAGCTTAGTGAATAAGAGCAAAGATAACAAAAGTTCTACTGCCTTCTTATCAAGAGTGTAAATCAAACCTCAGTGCTTTCATTTAATTGACATCTGGCTACCTACATCTATTTAATGGGAACTGGATAAGCATTTTACAATGTTATGATGTACATTGAAACTGCTTTACCTACTGGCTAAGCAGATGTAATAAAATGTCACATTTTGTTTTTGATAACGCTCCTGTGAAGCGCTTTAAACCTTTAAGTTGTTGTTGTTGTAATGTGTATGCTTCTGATTTCTCTGAAACAGAGGGTGCTACTGTGGTAAACCGCTTTTATCGTTCACTATCGTTACACTATGGTTATCACTGTTATATCGTTACACTATGGTTATCACTGTTTACACTGTTGTATCACTACACGAGGTCGCCTCTTGTCACGCTGTTATACCTGGGCTGACCACTGCTGACTCCGCCCATGGCTCCACCTACTTGCCCAGGTATAAAGGTGGTCGACTGGCTGGTATTCCTCCTTGTTGGATCCGATCACCCACGAGGGTGGGCTCTGTTATTTAGCCAATAAAAACCTATAGTTACTTTCTTAACTTGTCGCTTTTCATTGGATGAATTGATAGGTATATCAATTTTATTGGCTAAATTTTAAAAATGTCCAATGAACCGTCAGACCAGTCAGACGCCCAGCTACAACAGCCACAGCAGCCGGCCTGGCTGCGAGCCCTCCGACCGCCGTACCTGGATCTAAACCCACAGGCAGCAAACTCAGCCCTCGACTTCAAACACTGGCTGAGCTGTTTCGAATCCTACCTGGGAGAATCCGGCGTGCCTCAGAGATCCAAACTAAGAGTGCTGACCGCCCAAGTGAGCCCTAAAGTATTCGCACTCATACAGGACCTTACTACATACGAGGCCGCCATCAACCTGCTGAAACAGCAGTACCGGAGCCCGGTAAATTCTATGTATGCCAGACACCTCCTAAGATCCCGCCCGCAACAGCCAGGAGAGTCTGTAGATGAATTTTTACGGGCGCTACAAACACTCGGCAGGGACTGTGACTTTAAAGCGGTAACGGCTGCAGAAAATACTGAAGAGAATATCCGCGATGCCTTCGTGAAAGGCCTTCAGTCCGACTACTCACGGCAAAGACTGCTCGAATCAAAGGACCTCGACCTGAACACAGCTGCAGCCCTCGCCCGCTCCCTGGAAGTGGCCCATCGGGACCTCGAGGCGTATTCCAGGTACTGTACTGCGCGACCCTGGGACTCCGGCCCGACCCCGGCCGCAATACCCCTCGCAACGCCGCCTCCGGGACCTACCTCAGCGTCGGCGTCCCAGAACTGATCGGGACCGCCACCCCCGGTACCGGCTGCAACATCGGACCCCCGCGATCGGGCCGCCGGCTGCTTCTTCTGTGGCCAGGCGAAACACCCGAGGACGCGCTGCCCTGCGAGAAACGCGACTTGCTCCCATTGCCAGAAGAAAGGCCACTTCGCTAAGGCCTGCAGGGGGAGAGCCACAGACGCCAGCAGTGCCTCATGCGAATTGTGTGGGCGGCCATCTTTCATCCAGGCCACAGATGCCAGTATCCCCTCGTGTGAGTCGTGGGGGCGGCCATCTTTGATCAAGGCAACCGACACCAGCAATGCCTCATGTGAGCTGTGGGGGCAGCCATCTTATTTAACCTCGTGGGCGCCGCCATTTTGTCCACCACAGTTGACTGCCACCTTGTCGCCAGACCCGGCCACCGCCTCACCCGCAGACTACAGCAGCTCGCTCAGCCATACACTAGCCTCCGTCACACTGGACCAAGCTCGCCCGCATCACCTGTCCAAGTCCATGATGGACATCAAAGTAAACGGCCACACCACGACCTGCCTGTTCGCCAGCGGAAGCACGGAGAGTTTCATACATCCAGACACGGTGAGCCACTACTCCCTCACTGTCCGGCCAACGCGCAACCGGATCTCGATGGCATCGAGGTCCCATTCTACAGACATCAGCGGCTACTGTATTGTGACCCTGTCGGTTAGGGGCACGGAGTATAAAAATTTTAAACTCCTCGTCCTGCTCCAGCTCTGCGCTGCCGTCCTACTAGGGCTGGACTTCCAATCCCACCTGCAAAGTGTCACTTTGGCATACAGTGGACCCCTCCCCCCACTCACAGTCGACAACCAGCAGCCTTTAAACCGCCCACCGCATACCACCTGCGGCCTATCCACCCTCAAGGTCCCGCCCCCCTCCCTGTTCGCTAACCTCACCCGCGACTGTAAACCCGTCGCCACCAAGAGCAGGCGGTACAGCGCCGGGGACAGAGCTTTTATTAGCTGTGAGGTGCAGCGTCTCCTGAAGGAGGGCATCATCGAGAGGAGCAACAGCCCCTGGCGTGCCCAGGTCGTAGTCGTTAAGACCGGCGACAAAAACCGCCTAATCATCGACTACAGCCAAACCATAAACCGGTACACCCAGCTGGACGCATACCCCCTTCCCCGCATATCTGATATGGTCAATCAGATTGCGCAGTACCGGGTATTCTCCACCATCGACCTTAAGTCGGCCTATCACCAACTCCCGATCCGCCCTGAGGACCGCCAGTATACAGCCTTCGAGGCGAACGGCCGCCTCTACCTGGGCTGGATTTGGGGGGGTGGTGGGTCACCAACGGGGTTTCGGTCTTCCAAAGGTAGATGGACCGGATGGTTGACCAGAATGGGCTGCACGCCACGTTCCCCTATCTAGATAACGTCACCATCTGCGGCCGCGACCGGCAGGACCACGATGTTAATCTGGAAAGATTCCTCCGTACGGCCCAACGGCTGAACCTCACCTACAATAAGGAGAAATGTGTGTTTAACACCTCGCGCCTTGCCATCCTCGGCTGCGTAGTAGAGAACGGAGTCATCGGCCCCGACCCCGAAAGAATGCGCCCCCTCATGGAGCTTCCCCTCCCCCACTGTCCAAAGGCGCTGAAGAGAACCCTGGGGCTCTTCGCCTACTATGCCCAATGGGTGCCAAATTATGCGGACAAAGCCAGACCCCTCATGAAGTCCACCTCCTTCCCCCTGACGGCAGAAGCGTGCGCAGCCTTCTCCCTCATTAAGGGAGACATTGCTAAGGCCACAATGCACGCGGTGGATGAGTCTATCCCTTTCCAAGTGGAGAGCGATGCATCCGACTTCGCCCTAGCCGCAACCCTCAACCAGGAGGGGAGACCGGTGGCCTTCTTCTCAAGGACCCTCCAGGGCCCTGAGATCCGACACTCTTCGGTCGAGAAGGAGGCCCAGGCGATCGTGGAGGCTGTACGACGCTGGAGGCATTACCTGGCAGGCAAACGATTTACCCTCCTCACCGACCAGCGTTCGGTCGCTTTTATGTTTAATAACAAGCTGAGGGGCAAAATCAAGAACGACAAGATCTTGAGGTGGAGAATCGAGCTCTCCACCTATGATTATGATATCTTGTACCGGCCTGGTAAACTGAACGAACCCCCAGATGCTCTATCACGAAGTACATGCGCCAACGTGCAAACTGATAGACTGCAGACCCTCCACAACGACCTCTGCCACCCCGGGGTCACCAGACTTTACCACTTCATTAAGGCCCGCAACCTGCCATACTCCATCGAGGAGGTCAGGACCATGACCAGGAACTGCCAAACCTGTGCCGAATGCAAACCGCATTTCTTTAGGCCGGACAGAGCAAGCCTGATCAAGGCCACCCGCCCCTTCAAGCGCTTGAGCATCGATTTTAAGGGGCCCCTCCTGTCCTCTGACCGTAATGTGTACTTCCTCAACATCATTGATGAGTACTCCCATTTCCCCTTTGCCTTCCCCTGCCCAGACATGACCAGCACCACGGTCATCAAATGCCTGAATGACCTCTTCGCCTTGTTCGGGTTCCCGAACTATATACATAGCGACCGGGGCTCCTCCTTCATGAGCGAGGAACTTCGCCAGTTCCTATTAGCGAGAGGTATCGCTGCAAGCAGGACCACCAGCTACAACCCCCGAGGGAACGGCCAGGTGGAAAGAGAGAACGCGACTGTCTGGAAGGCCGTTCCCTTAGCCTTAAAGTCTAAGGGCCTCCCAACCTCTCGCTGGCAGGAAGTCCTCCCGGCAGCGCTGCATTCCATCCGGTCACTGCTTTGCACTGCCATTAACGCCACCCCCCATGAACGAATGTTTGTTTTCCCCAGGAAATCGACTACGGGAACCACGCTGCCAACTTGGCTGACTTCTTCGGGGGCCCGTCTTACTGCGAAAGCATGTGAGGGCCCATAAAACGGACCCCCTGGTCGAGAGGGTGGTCCTCCTGCACGCCAACCCCCAGTACGCCTACGTGGCATACCCAGACGGGCGGGAGGACACAGTCTCCTTACGAGACCTTGCACCCTCGGGCACCCCTGAGACACCACCGTTACCCCCCACCACCCCCCCAAATCCAGCCCAGGTAGACGGCATGCCGGAACCCCACGAGCCTTCGTCAACCACGCAGACACCAGCATTAACACCGGAGACTGCAACACCGCCGCCGCTGCTGCGCCGATCAGAAAGGCTTACGAGGCCTCCGGACAGACTGACATACCCGAACTGGTAGTACACTTCACCCCGCCGGACTCAAATCTAAACAAGGGGTGAATGTGGTAAACCACTTTTATCGTTCACTATCGTTACACTATGGTTATCACTGTTATATCGTTACACTATGGTTATCACTGTTTACACTGTTGTATCACTACACGAGGTCGCCTCTTGTCGCGCTGTTATACCTGGGCTGACCACTGCTGACTCCGCCCATGGCTCCACCTACTTGCCCAGGTATAAAGGTGGTCGACTGGCTGGTATTCCTCCTTGTTGGATCCGATCACCCACGAGGGTGGGCTCTGTTATTTAGCCAATAAAAACCTATAGTTACTTTCTTAACTCGTCGCTTTTCATTGGATGAATTGATAGGTATATCAGCTACTACAGTACAAATATACTGAAACATAGACAAAATACATGACACTGAAGAAGAAACCAGAACATTAGTGTCTGCCGTCTATAAGCCTGGCTGCCATAAGAGAGGTATTGCTGAAGAGAAGAAGCTTTTGTTTAACATCAACAGTCGGAATTAGCTTCTCCAATTGCTTTGTGGGTAAAGGTGCCACTGGCCATACAGATCAGAATGTTTCAGGTTCATCGCTGGTTTATGCTGAGTTAACTGATCTAGCAAAGTCAGTATTTGGGGTACCCAAATTGACTTATTCCCAAGGTCTAGGAAGGGGAAAATCCAGCCTATATTCCTGCTCCTGATCACTATCCATTGACCCCTGCTGTAAGGTCCACATGTGTGGATATCACTTGAGGACAGAATCAAAGGCTGCTGTGATGCCATCTATAGTTGAATAGCCTGCTCAAACTTAGGAAGTCCTTTTTAGAGCTTGTTCCACTGGTGGGAAGCCTCGCCCATTGACTGCACTTATTAGAAAATCATGAGCAGGCTGCCCACATTTTCTGTCCATTATGAATCCACTGATGTGTGTAGATGAGGCTCCAACCCTTTACCGTTTAGACTCACACATAAAGAATACTTACTTGGGAAAGGTACATGAGGGTTTCCAGTGCCTGTAGAACAAGACCTCAAGAGTCAGGACCTGCAACTGAAGGGGGAGGGGCGAGGGGGAATAGGAGAGGAAAATTGGAATAAAATAATATGTTAAAAAAAAGTCTGGAAGTGGAAGTACACCGAGTTGGAGAAAATATTAACATTATTAACATTAGATATGTCTGAGTGAAAGATGCTCAAGAGATGAACCTAAGGAGCTATTGAATGTTTTATAAAGATAGACCTTGTTATCTTAGGGTATGAGTGCACTGTCAAGGCTGTTAGCTAGATAACTCTGAGTAGTGGGGTTTTAGTTTGCTGATTTAAAAATGCATGACAAGCAGATTTGGTTGCATCTGTATCATTACCCTGTCGATTTTTACAGTCCTCAGCCTCAGTTAGTTGGAAAATAGGCCTTTTGAGTCAATTTCGAACCAATCAGAGCCAACCTCAGATGATTTGGATCTCAACTAGAGGATGGTTGATTGTATTTCAGAGGCTTACATTTATAGAGTGCTTTATCAAATGTCCCAAAGTGCTTCACATACAGTGCAGTCATTGCATGTGAACAGGGTTACCATTTTACACACTGAAAGATCTAAAAAAAACTGCAATGTAATGAATATTCAATTAATGGCAGTATTGGTTGAGGGGAGACTGTTGGCTGTGACCCGACCAGAACTCCCTGCTCTTCTTTGAAAAGTGCCAAAGTACCTTTGATGACCACCTGAGGCCTCAGTTTAACATCTCCTCTGAAGGAGGCACCTATGAAATTGCAGCACTCTCTCAGTATTGCATTAGACTGTCAACCTTGATGTACTGGAGTGGGGCTTGAACTCATATGGGGGAGAAATTCGGTTGCTTAGCGCCTCCAGTTACTGCCTCCGCGGGGTGCTAGGAAGTTGGCACCCAAGCACGGCGATGTTAGCGCCGCTCGCGAAATTGACCAGACATTTTGCGGTGGCGCTAAACACTACCACCACGATCTCCTGCACCCGCAGATCATGACGTCAGTCGAGCGTGCAACGCCCCAGACCAGATATTGAGTCGCGCCCCCTGCCATTCCGCCTGCCGCTAGCAACAACAGGTAGAGGGGAACGTTTTGAAGTCGGGAAGGGGCTGAGGGAGCGCTATTTAAAGGCGACCGCTTCCAGCCTTTTCTTGTCAGCGAAATTTTTGCACACCCATTCTGAGGGGGAGAGAGACTTCTGGAGAGATTCAATGCTGCGTGAAGGAGTTTTGGGTCCTGAGCAGCACTTTGCAGGTTCATTTTGATTTGACCTTCATTCCAGCGATTTAGAAGAGACCAAGAGGGCTGCACTGAATTGGGGTGTCGTCCTGCGCCTGCAGAATCGGAAGCAGCAGAGACACAGAGAGAGTGGCAAACATGGCCAGAGGGAGGAGGACCAACAGGTCTCTGCACAGGAGACCTTACCCCTATTCCGGGAACAATTCTCCTACATTCAATTGTCTGAGGAGCAGTGTTTGCGCAGGTTGCGCATCAGCAAGGAGGTGGTCACTGAGCTCTGCCACCTGCTGCAACCAAATCTGCAGCCTTAACTGAGGAACAGGACATCTCTGTCGGTGGCAGTGAAGGTGACAGTGGCTCTGAATTTTTATGCCAGCGGCTCCTTTCACGTTTCTACTGGGGACATCGCCAATATCTCCTAGTTCGCTGTCCATTGTTGTATCCGGGAGGTGACAAATGCCCTGTATAAAAGGAGATGCCAGTTCATCTCTTTCCCCATGACCCGGGCCAAACAGCATGAACGCGCATGTGGCTTTGCTAGGATAGCGGGCTTCCCCATGGTGCAGGGTGTCATTGACTGCACGCATGTGGCATTCCGGGCACCGCATGAAAATGCAGAGGTATTTCGGAACCGCAAGGGCTTCCACTCTTTAAATGTGCAGTTGGTCTGTGACCACAGACAGCTCATACTCACCATCAATACCCGTTATCCTGGCAGCAGCCACGATGCTTTCATCCTGCACCAGACTGGTGTGCCAGGCCTTTTCCAGACACCACATCACCCAAGTGGATGGCTCCTCAGGGACAAGGGTTATCCACTCTGCACCTGACTGATGACACCGCTCCATAACCCCGACACCCCTGCTGAGCTGCAGTATAATGAGAGCCATATCACCACCAGGAACATAATTGAGCAGACGATCGGTGTGCTGAAGCAACAGTGCCACTGTCTGGACCACTCCGGAGGAGCCCTGCAGTACTCTCCTGAGCGAGTCTCCCTGTTCATAGTTGTGTGCTGCATGCTTCACAACCTGGCAATCCTGAGGACCCAGCCAATGCCACCAGGGGCTGTTGCACCACCTGAGGAGGAGGAGGAGGAAGAGGAGGAGGAGGATGAGGAGGATGATCAGCAGCAGTACCAACATGGGAGGGAGGTGCGCAATGTTGGCACTGCAAGGGCCGTCCGTCAACGACTGATAACAAGCCACTTCCAGGCCCCTACTCAGAAGATGGATTCTGGCATGGAGAACAACATCATGGAAAGCAACCCGCACCCGCTATTGCCCATCCAAAGCTGGAATGATTCCTGCTGTGTCTCCTTGTGTTCTTATACTATAAATAATAGACACTTTTAGCTCATTTTAGTTACTGCTTTTACTAGCTGTATTCTTGCCTTGTTTCTGTGCTGCGGCATGGTGCAGAGTGGTAAAAGATGTCCAACGCTGCACTGTGCACTGCCCGTGCACAGTGCGCCACATAGCAATATAACTACACCATACCAAAGTAGTTCCATACCAAAGTAGTTCCATTTAACGATGTGATACTATAACAATGTAACATCCCTCTTTCTCAAAAACTAAAACATGAAATTTAACAATTTAAATTAACAAATATTATATCTAAACTATTATTATCAACTACAAAGAATCGTGAGTTTTTTTTTTATTCGCGATATCGCTCAGATGGTTGGATGTTGTCCCTCCATCTTGTGGATTTGGTGGTGACCATTCCTCTCTGCGGTGTTTTGGTGTGTTCCGCTCTCATTGTTGTTGTTGCTGTCGCCTTTGGAGTTGGAGTGTGCATGCTCGTGGTTGTTTGATTTGTAGCGCTTGCTTCTGGTGTTGTACTGCTTGTGGTAGCTGGTGTTGTCAATGTTGCTGATGTTGTCTGCTGCTTATCCAGTTCAGGTGAAGGTCTGATGTGGAGTCTGTTCCATCTGTATTGGTTACCAGGTTCAGTCTCTACGAAGTAGGACCTTGGAGTATCAGCTTTTCCAATGACCTTAGCTGGATTCCAGGTTTTCAACACCGGGTCTTGCACATGCACTGATTGTCCATTCAGCAATTCTGGTAGCGTCTTTGCATGTTTATCGTAATGTTTGCATCCTACGATTTGTGCTTCTGCCAGCTTTTGTTTAAAGTCCTCCTGGTCCTGGGGAGGATGTATTTTTGCTGGTAGTGTAGTCTTAAACTTCCTCCCATTCAGCAATTCCGCAGGTGATTTCATGTCGGCTTTCAGTGGTGTTGATCTGAGTGATAGGAGGGCAAGGTCTTGGTCTTCCTCCATCTCACTACTTATGATGAGAGTTCTCTTGACAGTCTGGATCTGTCTTTCAATGAACCCGTGTCCCCTTGGGAAACATGGGGATGAGGTTACTATTTTGAACCCATACTTTTCTGCCAGAGCTCTGAATTCACTCGATGTGAACTGGGTTCCATTGTCACAGATTACCTTTTCCGGGATTCCTTGTTCAGCAAACAAGTTCTTTGTAATCCTGGTGGTAGTTGTGGCTCTCAAGTCTTTCATCCTTCTCACAAAAGGAAACTTGGAATAGTAATCTGCCACTATGAGATACCAGTCTTGATTGCACATGAAGAGATCTGCCCCAACAGTGTGCCATGGTCTTGATGGTATTTCACTAGGTGTCATCTCCTCTTTCTGTTGTGCATTTCTGTATTTCTGGCATATACCACATGCAGAGACCATCTGTTCGATATTTTTGTACATGCCTATCCAGTATACAGCTGATCTGGCTCTCAGCTTGCATTTCTCCATTCCCATGTGGCCTTCATATATGAGATGGAGAAGTTGTGTCTGCATCGTCTTTGGCACGATGATCCTCGATCCAGCAAGGAGAATACCGTCTTCTACTGCAGCACGGTGGCATAGTGGTTAGCACTGTTGCCTCACAGCGCCAGGGACCCGGGTTCGAATCCGGCCTCGGGTGACTGTCTGTGTGGAGTTTGCACATTCTCCCCGTGTTTGCGTGGGTTTCCTCCGGGTGCTCCGGTTTCCTCCCACAGTCCAAAGATGTGCGGGTTAGGTTGATTGGCTATGATAAAATTGACCCTTAGTGTTAGGGGGATTAAATACATGGGGTTACGGGGATAGGGTGGGTTATGTGTTGGTGTAGGGGTTACGGGGATCGGGTGGGATATGTGTCGGTGCAGGCTCGATGGGCCGAAATGGCCTCTATCTGCACTGTGTGATTTCTGTGATTAATATCACCTTTAATCGTCCAGTATTGATGAATTGTCGCCTGTACCTGCTGTATTCTCTCCAGCCACCCCTGTATTACTTGTTGTGTGAGTAGTTGCAACTCCTCATCTTTCCTAGTCTCACCTCTGATTTGACTGAGCTTTGTAGGGGTAACATTCACTAGGTGGTGGATTTTTACTGTTAGGCCCTCCACCTCGTGTTTGTCATATGGTGACAATCGAGACAACGCATCTGCTAGCATCATTTCCTTTCCTGGCTTATATTTAATCATGAAGTCATAGCTTTGGATCCTTAGAAGTAGTCTTTGCAGTCTTGCAGGCGCTTTGCACAGATTCTTCTTATAGATCTGTTCTAGTGGACGATGGTCACTCTCTATTGTAAATCGCCTGCCATATAGGTATGTATGGAATTTCTCGCATCCGTACACTACTGCTAATAGTTCTCTTTCTATGTTGGCGTATCTCATCTCGGCTGACGTCAAGGCCTTTGATGCGAAAGCTATCGGCTTTCCTTCTTGCACCAGAGCTGCCCCTAGTCCTCTGGTAGAAGCGTCTACTTGCAGAGTGACTGGTTTTCTTCTGTCATAATATGACAGACTTGTTTCTTTGCACAACAGTTCTTTAAGTTGTTTGAAATTCCTTTCGTGTGATTCAGACCACTGGTATTCGGCGTCTTCTTTCAATAGCTCTCTGAGATTTGTTGTATGTTCTGACATGTGTGGGATGAAAGAACTCATGTATTGGACCAAGCCGATGTAACTCCTCAGCTCTTTCTTGTCTTTGGGTGGTTTCATTTCAGCAATCGCCGCAATCTTCTCTGGATTTGGCTTGACTCCCTCTGGTGTATAAATCATACCAAAGAATTGGCATTCCTTGACTTTAACTATGCACTTATCTGCATTTAACTTGATGCCAGCCTTCCTGGTACTCTCCATGGCCTCATGTAGGTGCATGTCATGGTCTCTTTCATCTGCTCCATAGATCTGAATATCATCAGCTATTCCTATAGCTCCTTCACAGCCTCTGTATGTCTCGTCTATTTTCTGTTGAAAGATATCTTGACTGACCTTTAGCCCGAATGGTAGCCGTAGGAATTTGTAACGCCCAAATGGTGTGTTGAATGTTGTCAGTGTTGTTGATTCGTCATCCAACTTCACGTTCCAATATCCATTTCTGGCATCTAGTTTTGAGAAAACCTTGGCTCCTGCCAGTGATGGCGTAATCTCCTCCAGCGTTGGGGTGGGCTAGTGGTCCCTCTTTATCGCCTGGTTTAGATCTTTGGGGTCCAAACATATTCTGAGATGCCCGTTTGGCTTTTCTCGTACCACAATTGAGTTTACCCAGTCTGTGGGTTCAGTGACCTTTATGATCACTCCCTTTTCTTCCATCTCCTTTAGATCTCTTTCAAGCTTTGTCTTCAGCTCGATGGGTACTTTTCGTGGAGCATGGATAACGGGCTTTACCTCTGGATCGATGGTGATGTGGTATTGGAAATCTCCGAAACATCCCACTGTATCATCGAAACATTCCAGATACATGTCTATCAAGTCTTTTTTACTCTTGATTTGTGGGCGGTTCTCCAGTGGGGTGTTGCTGTCTATCTTCAGTGGCATTTCCATCAGCTCGTGATGCACTGAGATCAATCTCAACTTCTCGCAGCTGTTTAATCCCAGGATCGCTGGCCCCTCAGTGTCGGTGACATAGAACATGCAGTTGATGTTCTTTCTTTTATGTGTCCCTTTGATAAAGGTTATTCCGAGTTGTTTAATCTCACTCCCCCCGTATGCTGTCAGCGTGACATTACTTGCCTTTAAACAGCCATTTTTCAGGTAGCCATCTTCTCTCAGGTTTTCGGGAAAGATCTGCTGGTACAGTCTCAATGGGAGAATGTTGCTCTGAGCCCCTGTGTCCAGCTTCAACTTTAAGTTGATGGTTTGGGGCCGACCTTTGACCTTTTTTTTGATTTGGATGATGGTGTGCAATTCTCTCCTCTGAGTATTTTCTGCTCTGGACATCTCATGAAGCTGTATCTTTATGGTTTCGATGTTTAGTGCATTGTCGTGATCATCATCATCATCCTGCTCATCCATGGCATGGATATTGTGTTTCTTTCTCTGGTTCTGCTGTCCACCTTTGTTTTTGATGTATGTTCCTTCTTTCTTCGTTCTACACCTCTTTTCCCAATGCTTTAATTTGCCACATGCATTGCAGCTTGTTCCATATACTGGACATTTCCTCTTGTCTGTGTAATCGTGCGGTCTTCCACAATTTCTGCACGTTTCCCCCGTTGTCATGTGCATGTCTTTGTGTGTTGTACTTTTCTCTCACTGCATCCACTCTCTTGTCTGTCTCAGAAGCCATCCACATGTCAGCCGTTTGAGAAATCAGCGTTTTCATTTGCTGCTTCATGGCTTCATGATCTCTCGCAGTATCTACAGCCTCTGTTATTCCGAGCTTTTCTTTTCCTATCAGGGCTTTTTGTACCTCTACATGCGCTGACCCCCATATTAGCTGGTCCACAAGCCTTTCTTCCATTTCCTTAAATTTACACTTGCTGGCTTCATTTCTCAGCCTTGTCAGGAAATTGTCAGCTGTTTCACCGGGTTCCTGTCTTAGACTCTGGAATTTGTGTCTGTGTATACGGTGATTGGATTTAGGCTCTAGATGGTTGCTGAATTTATCAAAAATTGTCGCAGGGTTTTCCTTTTCCTCTTCAGTCAAACTCCAGCTATTATACAAATCTAGACCTTTTTCTCCTGTCCACAACAGAACGTAACTAACCATTTCCTCATTGGTAGCGCCCTTCAGGAAGCTTTTGAATGTAAGCTCACATTTCTGTTTGAACTTGCGGAATGCGTCTACTATATCGTCGGCTTCCCAGTTCATGAGGGGTTGCATTTGCACAGTCATCATTTTAGTTTCCCATACGATTCACTCTCAAATCACCGCAGACATCGGCACTCACAATCAGCTCATAAAATCACTTTTCGTCTTATTCGTAGTTCGTATAGCACAAATTTTTTACTCACTTATACCGCTGCCACCATGTTGTGTCTCCTTGTGTTCTTATACTAGAAATAATACAGACACTTTTAGCTATTTTAGTTACTGCTTTTACTAGCTGTATTCTTGCCTTGTTTCTGTGCTGCCGCATGGTGCGGAGTGGTACAAGATGTCCGACGCTGCACTGTGCACTGCCCGTGCACAGTGTGCCACATAGCAATATAACTACACCATACCAAAGTAGTTCCATACCAAAATAGTTCCATTTAACGATGTGATACTATAACAATGTAACAATTCCAAAGACCAAAAAGGTAAATTTTGAATATAAAGGGCTGGATTTTGATACTGGAGGCGTGTAGGAGGTGGGACTTCTGGGGTTGTAGTCCCGCCTCCATCGAGTTGTGGCCAACCCACTTGATTTTCACTTGATTGACCTTGTTGAGCCCACCCAGCAGGCTCAGCAGGCCAATTAAGATTAAGAGGCACTCGGCAACAGGTGACGGCACAGATTGACATTTCATCTGTCAAGAACTTTTGACAGATGAAATATCAGCGTTTGACAGCTCTTTGAAGCTGTCAAACACTGACAATCTGTACTCCAAGTTAATTCCTTCCTCTCAGGCTGATTTAGAGATCTCTCCAGAACAGAAAGCTGAATGCTGCAACTTTTGACAGCTCGCGGCCATTCTGCTTTCTGTGCCGGTGAGATGAGGGACTCCCGAGACCTGAAGAAAGGAAGGCTATAAAGGTAAGTAAAGGTAAGTAAAACTTCTTTAAACACTTTACACACACCAAACACACTTACCTCTTCACTCATGCACCCATCACTCACGTGAACACCGGACATCTCAAACCCTCCAAGCCCTTCAGCCCAACGATCCGCCTCGCTAACTTGGCGTAGTTTGGAGCCGTTGGGAATCCCACACTTCAGGAATAAAAATAGTGATTAGGCTAAAAACTGCCTGTTAACAGGCAGTTAATTGACACTAATCCCCTTCCCGCCTCGGGGAGGCGGCTCCAGGCACAGGTTGGGTATCCGCCTCCTTTGAAACTGGCATGGAGGCGGGTTGGGGGCGGGAAGGTTCATGCCCCCCGATTTCGAGATTTTAACCCCCCACACGCCTCCAATCCCGCCTGCACGGCCCAATGAAAATCCTGCCCAAAATCTTATTTATTTAACAAACTCTGTGTGTCATTTATTCAGGACAATTAGAAACCAACACAACAAATCATGAACTAACAGAACTCGTTCTCACAAGATGGAGATAAATGGTGGCACGGGGCACGGTGGCATAGTGGTTAGCACTGTTGCCTCACAGCGCCAGGGACCCAGGTTCAAATCTGGCCTCGGGCGACTGTCTGTGTGGAGTTTGCACATTCTCCCTGTGTCTGCGTGGGTTTCCTCCGGGTGCTCCGGTTTCCTCCCACAGTCCAAAGATGTGTGGGTTAGGTTGATTTGGCTATGATAAATTGACCCTTAGTGTTAGGGGATTAAATACGTGGGGTTACGGGGATAGGGTGGGATATGTGTCGGTGCAGGCTCGATGGGCCGAAATGGCCTCTATCTGCACTGTAGATTCTGTGATTCTGTGAAATGGCAAAACAGTAAACAAATGTAATCACACGAACCTCGACCTTTACCACAAACATTCCCACCATTTCTTTAGGCCTCCTTCTGTTTGACTTTCGAGGGTGATCTCCATCCTCTGCACACTTCCCTCCTTCCTACCCTACTGCTCCTCTGTAATGGGGCCCCAGTGGCTGTAGCAAGGCTGGTGGAAGGCTGCTGAATGTCAGATCCTGAGACTACAGATGCCCTTGAAGGACACCCTCGACCAGCACTGGGCCTGGAGGGCCCGGCTGCAGACTGCACCAACTCTGCATGGGCCGCAGCAGTCTGGGCTGGCTGTGTTGCAAGCCGTGACAAGTGCAATGGGGAAGTGCCAGTGGTGGGAGCAGGAATGCTGTCATCCTGAGAGAGGACAGCATCTTCCTGCTCGACCGACACACTGGCACTCCCATGGGGCAGCACCTCGGCATCTGGAGCAATCTGCTCGAGCACAGATTGCTGGCCTGCTGCGGCACCGTGAAAGCCCTGGGGCAATGTGGCCGACCCAGCGAGGATGACAGCAGTCAGGGCTTGCATGTCATTAATCTGAGACTGCATGAGAGCAGTCTGAGACTGGATGGCACCAGCCAATGACTGAATTGCAGCAGTAAGCCGTTGCGTTGCATCGGCCTGTGCTGCAGCAGACTGCTGCACACTCCTAGCCAGTCCATCCATGCTTTCGGGCATCCTTGCCATTGCACCCATGAGTTCAGTGTGCATGCTCAAGGCCTGGCTATTCATGGCCGCAATGGCGCGGTCCTCATCTGAGTTCTGTGCAGCAGGATTCGCTTGCCTACTCACCCTCCGGGGAGCTGCTGGCCCCCGAGCTTCCCTACCCCCATGGCGTTGCTGCAGCCCACTGGGTCCCGGAGCTTCGCCCTCATCAGGCCCTTCCCCCCTGCTCCCCTCCAGGGAAGGCGTGGTCCCAGTGTCGGAAAGGGCTCCCTCGGGAGACGCAGGCGGTGAAGCTCCTGTTTCCTCTTCCTCCTCGCCTGGGGCGTCGCTGCCACTGGTTGGTTGAGGGACAGGCTGGTCAACTGGTGGTTCACTATCTGAAAGCAGGGAGGTACAAGAGTGGCTTTAGCATCAGGACAGGGGGGCAGTAAGGGAGCAAGGACTGGAGACAGTTCGTAAGTTGGATTGAAAGTGTAAAAGGCTGGTGTTGTGAGGGGCAAGTGGAATGAGAGAGGAGAGAAAGCTTATGAACATACTATTGCTGTCCCCAAGGGGGTCGACCTCTCCAGCGGCCACGGCACCTATGACCCGGCTGGCAACGATCCTGTGCACGCGCGCCTCCAAATCGCTGAGGGTCTGTAGGTCAGCCGGTCCGCCTCCCGTGTGTTGCCATTCCAGCCTGTTATGAGAGAGCTTGGTGCAAGAAAAAGGACGGCGTCTGAGTGAATGTGCAACCATGTGCTTGCCTGATGTACCTCCCATAGTTGAATAGCCCTTAATGTATGCAGCCATGTGCTTGCCTGATGTGCCTCCCATAGTTGAATAGCCTTCAATGTATGCAAGGTGTGGAATGTGTGTGTCTGTTTTATGAGATGGCCATAGGTCTTAGATGAGTGTTGGGAATTTGGGGTTTTTAAACCCTCTGGGCACAGAGTGAAGTTGAGATGGAGGGATGTAGAGGTATTGAAAAGCAGCCACTCACCCTCACCACCCAAGTGAGATCGTTGAACTTCTTACGACATTGGGTGTGGGTCCTCGGCACCAGGCTCCTGGAGGAGACGTGCTGAGCCACCTCCCTCCAGACTCTTCTGTATTCACAGGGCAATGGCCTCCTGCCACTCTGTGGTACAGCAGTGCCCGTCGCCGCTCCACAGCGCCAACCAGAGCCACCAAGGCCTGGTCGCTGAAGCGCTGAGCTCTTTCCCTGGGCCTCTCCATTGGTGGTTCCAGCACAATTGCTTTAGAGGTCTCTCCAGGCCGAGATTCAAGGCTGCATTGAGCAGGGTGTGGCTGGCCAGCAAGATCGACCCTCCCCTTTAAGAACTGGCTGGCGCCAGTCTGTCTGTGTTCCATTGCTAACTGACATCACCTGGGCTTCGCCAGCGCTCTGAGGTAGTGCCTCGCTCCTCGACGTTAGCGCCTTAAGAGAGGTGTGTAGCACCTGATTTAGCGCTCAAATCACCTCCAGGGGCGATAAAGGCCAATTTTGACATCGGAGGCGATAATTAGCGTCAGGCGCTAAACTTTGCGCCCGGCCGATAATAGCGCCCCAAGCGGGGCGATACCAAATTTCTGCCCCGTGATCTTCTGAATTAAAGGTGAGAAAGCTGACATAAAGCATTTGAACATAAAAGCCCCAAAATTCCTCAGGGCTTCCTCTGGACTCCTAGCTTTGCTCTGGCGAGAGTTCAGTGGAACACACCAGGCAACAGTAGGGATCCAGTTGTGCTGTTTTCAGGATCTCTTGGACTGCCCTGTAAAGGGTGGAACCTCCATCCACCCCTACAAGGCAAATGATGCCAAGGGGGCAGCCCCAGGGCTATGGACTTCCTACAGCGGGAATGCCGGCTTCCCCAGCTCAATCATAGGATTAAATGCTGGTACCCCAAATAAGATAAGGCAAAGTGGCTTCCAGATGGGCTGTAGTGGGCCCCATCGGGGATCTAGGCAGGGGAAGAGGCTCAGACCCCGAGAGATAGTTGAAATGTTAGTTTTTTTTTTCAATTGAGATTGGTGCCCTTACACAGAAGCTGATGGAAGAATCTACAGGATTGCACGGGGTGAGGGGCGGGGGCGGGTGCAGTGGATGTGAGGGTTCTTGGGAAACTCCAGAAGTGGCTCGGCTACCTGGAACAAGAGATGCATCTGCAGTGGCACCTGCTGGCTACATGCAAATTAGTTGCCTTCCCGCTGACTCGACAAACTTGGTGGGATCACCTTCTGCCAATTATTAGGGTCAAAAAGCTGCAAAAAAGTAAAATAAAAAGTTAAAATAGGGTTATAGGAGAAAAATTGGACAAGCAATAACTTAGATTTAATAAAATAAAATAACCTTCAAACTCTTTGTTTTGGTGAATAAGGTTAATATTACAGTATTAAAGCTGTAATTTCATGATGTTACCACTGCCGTAATATTAGGATTTGTTCCAGTATTGAAACCAAGAACAACAACTTGCATTTATATAGCGCCTTTAATGTAGTAAAATGTCCCAAGGCACTTCACAGGAGCGTTATCAAACATAATTTGACACCAAGCCACATAGGATATTAGGACAGGTGACCAAAAGCTTGGTCAAAGAGGTAGGTTTTAAGGAGCGTCTTAAAGGATGAAAGAGAGGTAGACAGCGCAGAGATTTAGGGAGGGAATTCCAGAGCTTAGGGCCTCGGCAGCTGAAAGCACAGCCGCTAATGTGGAGCGATTAAAATAGGGGATGGGCAATGGGCCCCAATTGGAGGAGTGCAGAGATCTTGGAGGGTTGTAGGGAAAGGGAGGGGCGAGGCCATGGAGAGATTTGAAAACAAGGATGAGAATTTTAAAATTGAGGCGTTGCCAGACCGGGAGCCAATGTAGGTCAGCGAGCACTGGGGTGATGAATGAACGGGACTTGGTGTGAGTTAGAATTCGGACAGCAGAGTTTTGAATGAGGTCAAGTTTATGAAGGGTGGAAGGTGGGAGGCCAGCCAGGAGAACATTGGAGAGTCAAGTCTAGAGGTAACTGTTATGTTCATAAATAAATAGACGTTTTCATTATGAACAGCTAGCTTGAGCTAGTCATTTATTCAGCCATATGGACTAGTGTACAGGCATCCATCTTGACTACTGCCTTGTGGGTAACCTAGTGCATCATGGGTAGCCCACTCTTATATACATACAGCTCCACCTAGTGTACCATTCTAGGATGATATGTTACTAATCATTACATCGCCCTTTCTTTGAGGTTAAACAAAATCAGTATCAATCAATATCAATCAATCATAACGACATAAACATCTTCACAACAGTCAATACATTTTCAATATAGTTTTCTTTGTATTCAAAGATTAAGTCTATCAGGCTTTTTTACTTCACATGTGGATCTTCTCAGCACGGGTAAGTCTGATGTGTTTTCATGAGAGCCTGTATGTGTGTTTGTGTTAGATTGTTCTGGTGGTGAGTGACAAGATTCAGTTGCGGCATTGTCATCGATTTGCTCTTGGATAGTCTCTTGTGTTTTTAGGAGGGAACGGCGGTTCCTCCTGAGAATCTGTCCTTCCTCAGTTCTAACAGTGTATGACCTTGGTCCTACTTCCTCAAGAACTGTAGCTTTCCTGTTCCATGCATCTGGATCCTCAATCCTGACAACATCATCCCTTGTCAATGGTTTCAGAGTTTTGGATGACTTGTCATAGTTTGATTTCTGTTTCAGCTTTAACAGTTGAAGTCTCTGTCTTAGTTCCTTATTCTGCTTTTCTTTTGCACAGCAGGGTAGCGTGGTGCACAACTTGCGACCCATTAGGAGTTCAGCAGGTGAAGAACCAGAGTCTAAAGGTGATGTCAGGGCGAGGCTGGTTCTGGACCCAAGTGCAGACAGACGAGACGAGAAGCAGGTATGCAGTCTTAAATAAAAGTACTTTACTAGAATCACATAGGTAAACAGTTACAAACATAGGAGCTCAAGACAAGCTACCACTAGGCAAACGGCTTGTCAAGACTGAGCACAGAGGGAAGAAACCACAGAACTTAAATACAAGCAAAAACAGGTGAAACCAATAAACCTGATAAAAGGCAGATAAGTAAGCTAGTAACAATTTAGCAAAGGGAAACAAACAAGTGAAGGTGCCATCTAGGGGTTACTGAGGGAACTAACCGGTACCCTCACAGGACCCCCTCCCCTAGGAACGGCTCCTGACGTTCCTCCTGGATGATCAGGGTGGCAACGGCGAAAATCCCTGATGAATTCAGGATCCAAAATGTCCCGGGCCGGAACCCAGGAACGCCCTTCAGGACCATAACCCTCCCAGTCGACCAGGTATTGAGTGCTCCTCCTAACCTGGCGACTATCAAGGAGGCAACGGACAGTGTAGGCTTGCTGACCATCAATCGTGCGGGGCGGGGGGGGGGGCGGGGAGGTCTGGAAGCAGGAACCAAGGGATTGGTAAGTACCGGCTTGAGGTGAGAGACGTGGAACATGAGATGTATCTTCATCGACCGAGGAAGGAGGAGCCGGTAGGCCACAGGGTTAACTTTTTCCAAAATCCTAAAAGGTCCGATGAACCGGGGAGCCAACTTGCGGGACTCCACATGGAGTGGAAGATTCCGGGTAGACAGCCAGACCTTCTGTCCAGTCCGGAACCGAGGAGCTGGGCGGCGGTGTCGGTCAGCCTGCACTTTCTGCCGAGAAGAAGCGAGCTGCAAGGCGGATCGGACCCTCCTCCAGGTACGGCGGCAGCATTGGACGAACCCCTGGGCAGCCGGGACTTCTACCTCCCTCTCCTGTTCAGGGAAGAGTGGCGGTTGGAGGCCATATTGACATTCGAATGGTGAGAGGCCAGTGGAGGAGCTCTGAAGGGTATTGTGCGCGTACTCTGCCCAGACCAGATACTTGCTCCAGGTGGAAGGATTGGAGGACACAAAGCTTCTTAGCACCCTCTCCAGATCTTGGTTGGTTCTCTCAGTTTGGCCGTTAGACTGTGGGTGGAACCCAGAGGAGAGACTGACGGAAGCGCCCAGGAGGGAACAAAAAGCCTTCCAGAACCTGGATGAGAACTGGGGACCACGGTCAGAGACGACATCCAGGGGCAAGCCATGGAGGCGGAAGACATGCTGGACAACCAGCTGGGCAGTCTCTCTGGCAGAGGGGAGCTTGACAAGAGGGATGAAGTGAGCAGCCTTGGAAAAGCGATCGACCACAACTAGGATGGTAGTGAATCCCTCAGATGGAGGTAGCCCGGTGATGAAATCCAGGGCGATATGAGACCAGGGACGGCTGGGGATGGGCAAGGGATGCAGGAGACCAAGCGGAGGTTGTTGGGATGTCTTGCTCTGGGCACAGACGGGACAAGCGGAGACAAAGGCCTGGGTGTCGGCTTCAATAGAGGGCCACCAGAACCTCCTCTTAAGGAACTCGAGAGTCCGATGGATCCCAGGATGACCAGTCAATCGAGAAGAGTGCCCCCATTGAAGGACCTGGGCGCGCACCTGACTGGGGACATAAAGGCTGTTAGGAGGGCCTCCTCCAGGGTCAGCCTCCTGACGTTGGGCCCCTTGCACCACAGTCTCAATCTCCCATGTGACGGGAGCAACGATGCAGGAACTGGGGATGATAGGTTCCGGGGTCCGGTCCTTTTCCGAGAGGTCAAACTGGCGAGAAAGGGCATCCGGTTTGAGGTTCTGAGACCCTGGGTGGTAAGACAGGAGAAAGTTGAACCGGTTAAAGAAGAGAGCCCACCTGGCCTGCCGAGGGTTGAGGCGCTTGGCGTCCTGGATATATGTCAGATTTTTATGGTCGGTCCAGACGACAAAAGGATGCTCTGCTCCCTCCAACCAGTGTCTCCACTCCTCCAAGACCAACTTAACTGCCAAGAGCTCCCTGTTGCCGACATCGTAGTTACTCTCTGCTGGCTTCAGGCGACGGGAAAAGAAGGCACAGGGATGTAGCTTTTGGTCCTTAGGGGAGCGCTGGGACAGGACAGCCCCGTCTCCAATATCCGAGGCATCCACCTCTATGATAAAGGGCAGGGTGGGGTCCGGGTGTACCAGAATGGGAGCAGAGGTGAAACGTTGTCTGAGCTCTTGGAAGGCCCGTTCCGCTTCAGAAGACCAACTGAACCATAAAGACGAGCCCTTGGTCAATGCGGAGAGGGAGGCGGCAATGGAGCTGAAGTTGCGGATGAAGCGTCTGTAAAAGTTGGCGAATCTCAGGAACTACTGAACCTGCTTAACCGACGTGGGACCCGGCCAGTTCAAGATGGCTTGAACCTTGCTAGGATCCATCTGGACGCTTCCACAGGAGATGACGTAGCCCAGGAAGTTGACCTTAGAGACGTGGAATTCACATTTCTCAGATTTGACAAAGAGACGGTTCTCCAAAAGCCTCTGTAGAACCTGTCTGACGTATTGAACATGCTGCTGGGGGGACTTTGAGAAGATGAGAATGTCATCCAAATAAACAAACACGAACTGGTTCAGCAGGTCCCGGAGCACGTCATTGACCAGAGCTTGGAAGACAGCAGGAGCGTTAGTGAGACCAAAGGGCATGACGAGGTATTCCCAGTGACTGCTCGGGGTGATAAAGGCAGTCTTCCATTCATCCGCCTCCCTAATGCGGACCAGGTTGTAGGCGTTGCAGAGGTCAAGCTTGGAGAAGATGGTAGCTACCTGCAGCTGCTCAAACGCTGAAGACATCAAAGGGAGAGGATAGCGGTTCTTAATGATAATTTTGTTAACCCCCCGATAGTCTATGCAAGGCCTGAGACCACCATCCTTCTTCTTTACAAAAAAGAAGCCAGCACCCGCTGGGGAGGCGGGAGGGCGAATGACACCTGTAGCGAGGGCTTCCTTGATGTACTCTTCCATGGAAACATTCTCAGGGCCAGAGAGAGAGCAGAGCCGACCCTGAGGGGGGCTAGTGCAAGGCAGGAGATCAATGGCACAGTCGTAGGACCGGTGTGGGGGGAGTGTAGTGGAACATCTCTTACTAAACACAGCATGGAGGTCCGAATATTCAGGGGGCACATGAGCAAGGTCCAGCTGATCAGCTGGCTCAGGAGAGGAAGGACGGGGCAGACTAGGGAAGACCTTAAGACAGTTGGCTAGACATGAAGGACCCCACTCCAGCACAGTCCCGGTAGTCCAGTCAATGTGAGGGTTGTGAAGAGAGAGCCACGGATGACCAAGAACGAGAGGGAGCTCAGGTGAATCGATAAGGTAAAACTGCAGCAACTCTTGATGTCTCTCCCCTACTTGGACATGTAATAATCCGGTGATATGATGAATACACCCAGAACCAAGGGGCCTGCCGTCGAGGGCGATGACTTGTAAAGACTTGTCAAGGCGGGAGAAAGGAATTTTCAGGCTGCGCACAAGGGTGGCATCGATAAAACAGCCAGCGGCCCCGGAGTCAATAAACGCCTGGAGGTTGTACTGTTGTCCCTCCCAAGAGAGACGAGCGGGAAGCAGGGTTTGGAAGACAGAAGGGGTAGGAGAAGGGATTTGATCTGTCCGTATTTTCCCAATCCTCCTGGCTTTTTCCTGAAGCTCAGGGCATGTGGCTCTGAGATGGCCAGACAGGCCACAGTAAAGACAACGCCCCTCTCTCAATCTCCTCTGTCTCTCAAACTGGGAGAGCCGAGTTCTGCCGAGTTGCATAGGTTCCTCTTCGGCGCTAACAGGTGGACTCGGGGGTACTTGGAAACTCTTGGTCAGATTCGAAACACCGGAAGATCTCACCTCTGTGGAAGTAGTGAATCTCCTCTCTCTACCATGCTCCCGGAGGCGGTTATCCACTCTGATGGCAAGGGAGATGAGTGTGTCAAGGTCCTCCGGAACCTCTCTGGACGCCAATTCATCTTTGATAGATTCGGAGAGGCCATGAAGAAACGTGGAGAGAAGGGCCTCGGTATTCCAGCGGCTCTCCGCAGTGAGTGTGCGGAACTCAATAGCGAAGTCGGCTATGCTGCAGTTGCCCTGGCGGAGATTCAAAAGTCTCTTAGCTGCCTCCCGTCCACTCACAGGATGGTCAAAGACTTTGCTCATCTCTTCAACGAAAAGGAGAATGTCTGAGCAGACGAAAGATTGCTGCTCCCAGATAGCGGTAGCCCAGGCGAGAGCTTTTCCCGAGAGTAGTGATATGATGAACGCTACCTTAGAGCGGGGTGATAGGAACATGGAGGGTTGGAGTTCAAAAACTAGGAAGCACTGGGTCAAGAAGCCGCGACACTTGCCCGGATGACCGTCATAGCGCTCTGGCGCGGGTAGGTGAGGCTCTCGGTGAGTCTGGAGATCGGCGACCGGTGGGGTAGCACCCAAAGGAACTGACTGAAGAGGAACATCCTGAGCAAAAGCCACAGCGGCTGGGTGTTGAATGGTCTGAGTCCACGTATTTACCTTCTCCAAAATGTTTTGGAGAAGTTGCTCAAGGCGGCTGAGGGAAGCACCTTGATGGGAGAGGATAGAACGAAGTTACTCCATCACTGCTGGGTCCATACTGGCTCAGTCTTGCTGTCAGGGCGAGGCTGGTTCTGGACCCAAGTGCAGACAGACGAGGCGAGAAGCAGGTATGCAGTCTTAAATAAAAGTACTTCACTAGAATCACATAGGTAAACAGTTACAAACATAGGAGCTCAAGACAAGCTACCACTAGGCAAACGGCTTGTCAAGACTGAGCACAGAGGGAAGAAACCACAGAACTTAAATACAAGCAAAAACAGGTGAAACCAATAAACCTGATAAAAGGCAGTTAAGTAAACTAGTAACAATTTAGCAAAGGGAAACAAACAAGTGAAGGTGCCATCTAGCTGTTACTGAGGGAACTAACCGGCACCCTCACACGTGAGGCTCGGTAGCTCAGCAGGGCGAGATAAGGATCAGACTTGCTTTCTGTCACTTTCTTCAGTAGCTGTTTGAGAACTTGAACACCTTTTCTGCCTTACCATTCGACTGAGCATACAAAGGACTGGATGGGATGTGCTGAAAGTCATAAAGTGCTGCAAACTGTTGCCACTCCTTACAGTTGAAGCACGGACCATTGTCGCTAATGGCAATCCTGGGAATTCCGTGTCTGGCGAAGATGGATTTCACTTGCATTATGACACTGCTTGCTGTGGTGCTTGAGAGCAGCGCCATCTCAGGATAGTTAGAATAGTAGTCAATCACTAATAGTTATTCTTTACCATTCAAATGAAAAAGGTCCATACCAACCTTTTGCCATGGTGCTGTTGGTAAGTCAGCTACTACCATTGGTTCCTTTGCTTGTTTGTTTTGGTGTTTCTGACATGTCTCACATTTGCCTATCATGTTCTCAATGTCCTTATTTATGCCAGGCCAATAAACAGTGTCTCTTGCTCTCCTTTTGCATTTTTCAATTCCGAGGTGACCCTCATGAATCCTTTTGAGCATGTCTTGACGTAGAGCCTGTGGGATGACTATTCTGTTCTGTTTTAGTAATAGTCCACTTGCGACACTCAATTCTGACCTTATGTGATAGTACTTTGGACAGGAACCTTTTGGCCAACCATGATGAATGTTCTCTATTACTGTTTGTAATACTGTATCTTTTACTGTTTCTTCTGCTATTTGCTTTGATTTTGTGTCTGACACGGGCAGCGCAGCAGTGACCATACTCACATGAACATCCACGTCTTCTTCAGTAGAGCTCACATGACTCATTGTGGGTGCTCGGGATAGTGCATCTGCTAACACTATGTGTTTGCCTGGTGTGTCGATCAGTTCAAAGTCATATCTTTGCAGCTTCATCATGAGTCGTTGAATCCTTGGAGACATCTCATTCAGGTTTTTTTTTATGATGGCAACCAATGGGCAGTGGTCTGTCTCAACTGTGAAGGTGGGAAGTCCATATATGTAGCCATGGAACTTTTCTAGTCCAACTAACAAGCCGAGACATTCCTTTTCAATCTGGGCGTATCGACACTCAGAATCAGTCATAGACCTGGAGGCATAGGCAACAGGCTTCCAATCTTCACCCTCTGCTTGTAGCAAGACTGCGCCTAGGCCATCTTTTGATGCATCCGTTGACACTTTGATTCTCTTTGTTGGGTCAAAGAAGGTGAGTACAGGTGTGGTTGTCAGCACTGTTTTAAGGTTCATCCACTCTTGTTCATGTCTTTCTGTCCATGCAAACTCATTTGTTTTATGTAGCAGGTCTCGCAGACAGGCTGTCTTGACTGACAAGTTAGGAATGAACTTTCCAATGAAGTTTATCATCCCCATGATGCGTAGCACTCCTTTTTTGTCAGTGGGTCGGGGCATGTTGAGTATGGCGTTTACTTTTTCCATATCTGGCTCTATTCCTTTACCAGATAGATTATCTCCTAGGAAAGTGACTTCCTGGATGCCAAACTGACACTTGGCTTTGTTGAGCTTCAGTCCAATCTGACGTATGCTCTGTAGCACTTTAGTCAGTCTCTCATTGTGTTCTTTCAGCGTGGAGCCCCAGATGATGATGTCATCAACATAGACCCGAACTCCTTCCAGACCTTCAATTATGTGTTCCATCACTCTATGAAAGATTTCAGATGCAGATATTATCCCGAAAGGCATTCTGAGGAAACAATACCTGCCAAATAGTGTGTTGAAGGTACAGTATTTGGTGCTCTCTTTATCCAGTTTTAGTTGCCAAAATCCTTGTGAGGCATCGAGCTTTGTGAAGTATCTGGCACCTGACATTTCACTGGTGATTTCTTCTCGCTTGGGAATCTGGTAGTGTTCATGTTTTAGGTTTGCATTTAAGTCCTTTGGATCCATGCATATTCTTAGGTCATTGTTCTTTTTCTTTACACATACCATGGAATTAACCCAGTCTGTTGGCTCTTTGACTTTCCTGATGACTCCGAGTGTGGTCATTCTGTCCAGTTCATTCTTGAGCCGGTCACGCAGGGGTGCTGGAACTCTCCGTGGAGCATGTACCACTGGCTGAGCATCCTCCTTTAGCTGGATCCTGTAAGTGAATGGTAGAACTCCAAATCCTTTGAACACATCCTGGAAATTACTCACTACAGAATCCACTGATTCGTCTGGTCTGCTTATGGCACAGTTTAAACGGTAGACTCTCTTGACCAGGTCTAAGTCCTCACAAGCTTTGTCACCTAGTAGTGAATCAAGTCCTTCAGCCACAACAGAAAACATGAGATGATGCACTTTGTCTTTGACTGTTACTTTAAGTCTGCATACACCTAAGCTATCTATTTTCTGTCCATTATAGTTCTTCAGTAGTACTGACTTTTTTCTGTATTTTGGGCTTTTCTTTCATATTTTTTAGGTCACTCATGCTGATTAAGTTTGCTTTTGCCCCAGTGTCTAGTTTCAATGTAACTAATGCCCCATTTACCTGCAGTGGCATCATCCATTTGTTCTCTTTTACTGCATTAACTTTATGTTCAGCATTGTCCATTCCTGAGGGCTGCACATTTTCTGTATCCTTTTTAATATTGTCACATGACACCATTCCTACAAAAAATGTCTCACTTAAATCAGTGTCCTCAATCACATTGACTTGTTGCCCTTTCTTTGTTTTTACTTTTGAAAAGCATTGTTTGGCAAAGTGATTCTTTCCATTACATTTTGTGCACATTTTCCCAAACGCTGGGCATTTTCATGACTGGTGTTTGTAACCACAGCATTTACAATTAAAAATTCCTTCCTCCGATTGCTTTTCATTTCTGTTCTGCCCATGTTTCTTCCCCTTGTAGGACACAGCACCGACAGCAGCACTGTTACTTACTACAATCGCATTATTATTAATTTCACTGAAAGTCTTTGCGTGCTTTTGAGCTAGCTCACTGGCTTGGCATATTTTCACAGCATTCTCCAATGTTAGTTCGGTTTCTCTCAACAAACGTTCCCTGACTTTTTTATCATGAATACCAAACACAATCTGGTCACGAATCATGGATGATTTCAGTTCAGAGAAATTACATGTCTGTGCTTTCAGTTTCAGATCGGTCATAAAGCTATCAAAAGTCTCATTTTGCTGTGGTGTCCGTGAACGGAACACGTACCTCTCATAGGTTTCGTTCTTTTTAGGAGAACAATGTGTATCAAATTTCTTTAGCACATCTTCCATCTTTTCTCTGTCCTCCTCTTGATCAAATACAAATGTATTAAATACCTCTATCGCCTGTGGGCCTGCAGCCGTGAGCAGCAACGCTATTTTCCTTGCGTCTGGCTTCGTGCCGAACCCGATGGCAGCAATGTAGAGTTCGAATTTTTGTTTGAAAGTCCGCCAATTGCAGTCGACATTCCCCGTGAGTTTCAAACCCTCCGGTGGCTTCAAAGTCTCCATGTCGCATTTCACAATATTCAGCAGATTTTACCAATCCTGGTACCATGTTATGTTCATAAATAAATAAACGTTTTCATTATGAATAGCTAGCTTGAGCTAGTCATTTATTCAGTCATGTGGACTAGTGTACAGGCATCCATCTTGACTACTGCCTTGTGGGTAACCTAGTGCATCGTGGGTAGCCCACTCTTATATACATACAGCTCCACCTAGTGTACCATTCTAGGATGACATGTTACTGATCATTACAGTAACAAAGACATGGATGAGGCTTTCAGCAGCAGATGAGCTGATGCAGGGGTGGAGTCGGGCAATCTTATGCTTGTGGAAGTAGGCAGTCTTGGTAATGACATGGGTATGTGGTTGGAAGCTCATCTCAGGGTTAAATACGATACCAAGGTTATGAACAGTCTGGATCAGCCTTAGACAGTTGCCAGAGGGATGGAGTCAGGGGCTAGGGACAGAGTTTGTGGTCGGGTTGGTCTTCCCAATATTTAGTTAGAGGAATTTTTTTCTCATTGGACAAGCAGCCTGACAAATTAAAGACAGTGGAGGGATCAAGAGAGGTGGTGGTGAGGTAGAGCTGGGTGTCATCAGTATACATGTGGAAACTGAAGTTGTGTTTTCGGATGATGTCGTCGAGGGGCAGCATTCAAAAGTGCTTGGCCCACGGATGATATAAGTGTCAAAATGGTGAACATAACAACGCAACTGGATGTGGTAGAAGCAATATCGGTAAGAATTTCGTAACAATAAAGGAAACAAAATAGCAATTGAAAACTGACCAGCAACACAAGTTGAACACATGGCCGTTTAGGTAAATAAGAAAGGCTGCAGGCAAGCATACTGTGATAGTCATGGAGGTTTCAAAGCGCTGAAATAATATGGACCCACAAGGGTAAAACTTCAAAAAAAAATTTAAAGGTGATAAGTGAGCACAGAACTAATGTAGATCCTAGGTATAGTTCAAGTTGATTAAGTTATTAAAACCATGGCTAAAACTATGAATTTGTAAGGGTTTAGATGAGAACATTTTGGAGCTATTAGGAAAAGACCATAGGAAGTTGAACTGGAAAATAAAACAGAAGAAAAACAAAGGAGGGGAATTGTCCCAGCCCTGGGGAGATGGGTATGGAGGTGGGACTGCCGGGAAAATGGCAGAAACTGGGAGTGGGTACCGACCCCGCTCTCAACCCGCCTCCGTGCCATCTTCCCGGGAGGCAGGTCCTCGAATCGCACAGGGAACCATCTCCTCGAGGCGGGAGGGGATTAGAACCAATTAACTGCCTGTTAACAGGTAGTTAACAGGCAGTTTTGAGGCTTTTCCCCATTTTACGCCTGCAATTGCGGGCTTCCCGATGGCTGCGAATCTCGCCAGGGTCAGCGAGGTGAGCAGTGAGTCTGCAGGGGTGAGAGGGGTCGAAATGTCAGCTGTAGAGGTGAGTGATAGGTGCAAGTGTGGACAGGTAAGTATGAGAGGTAAGGGTAAAGTGTTGGAAAAAGTTTCCTTACCTTTGCTTCTTTCTGCAGACTTCAACCTTTGAGGATCCGGAGGTTCCTCATCTCAATGGCAGAGATGACAGAATGGCTGCTGCATTCTCAGATGCAGCAGCCATCTGCTTTCTGCTGAGGAGAGAGGTCTCGGTGAGCCTGTGTGCAAGGGCTCACCTTAGAACAGAGATTGTCAGTGTTTGACAGCTTCTCACAGCTGTCAAATGCTAACAATTCATCTGTCCAAAAATTTGAGACAGATGAAGCGTCATACGCTGACGTCATCTGTCACCGGCTTTCCCTTAATTGGCTGGTAAGCCCGCAGCGCGGACTTAACAAGGTCAATCAAGGGAAAATAGCATGGGTTGGTCAGACGTCGCTGGGGGTGGGACTGAAACCTGGAAACCAGAAGTCCCGCCTCCAGCACGTCTCCATTGAGAAAATCCAGCCCAAAATGTTTTCAAGGCAATTTGAAGCATATGGAAAATAAATACATCACTGTAAGAACAAATGTAACAAGACCAAGACCACATGGCTGAATAAGAAATCAAAACTTAGAAATTACTGTTGATGACATCAGCAATAAAAGATTAACATGATCAGAAAACATTCCCTTCTGTTATTTTAGTACAAGCAATTAAGCTGTTATTTTAAATAGATAAATGCCAGCATTAAAAAAGACAAAGAAATGTTGTATGAATGCATTTGTTGTTAATATTGCCAATTTCTAGACTTAAAAAGCCATGCAGAAATAATTTAAAACATGTGAGCTTAGAGCACAGATAGACACGTGGGAGTATGATATTATAGTTATTACTGAAAGAAGGGCCGGGATGGCAGCTCAACATTCCTGGTTACAGGGTTTTCAGACGAGACAGAGGGGGGGATAGAAAAAGGAGGGAGTTCACAATATTGATCAAGGGATCAATTACAGCTGTGAGGAGGGAGGATATCTTAGAAGGATCATCAAATGAGGCCATATCGGCTGAACTGAAAAACAAAGAGGGCAATCACACAGCTGGGAATGTGCTATAGACCTCTGAACAGTCAGTGGGAGATAGAAGAGCAAATATTAAGGCAAATTTCTGAGATGTGCAAAAATAGGGCAAGCCCAAGAAGAGAGGGGACGGTTCTGAACCTAGTTTTTGGGAATGAAGCTGGACAGATGGAAAGGTAGCATAGTGGTAATGTCACTGGGCTAATAATCCAGAGGCCTGGACTAATGATCCAGACACGTAAATTCAAATCCCACCACGGCAGCTGAGAAATTTAAATTCAGTTAATTAAATAAATCTGGAATAAAAAACTAGTATCAGTAATGGTAACCATGAAACTATCAGATTGTTGTAAAAACCCATTTGATTCAGGGTAGGAAATCTGCCATCCTTACCTGGTCTGGCCTATATGTGACTCCAGACCCACAGCATTGTGGTTGACACTTAACTGCCCTCTGAAATGGTCTAGCAAGCCATTCAATTGTAACGAACTGCTACGAAACAAAATAATAAGAATGAAACCGGACGGACCACCCGGCAGTGACCTTGGCTACGGACACGGCAACGGCACACCCAGCCCAGTCAACCCTGCAAAGTCCTCCTCACCAACATTTGGGGACTTGTGCCAAAATTGGGAGAGTTGTCCCACAGACTAGTCAAGCAACAGCCTGACATAGTCATACTCACAGAATCATACCTTTCAGCCAATGTCCTGAACTCTTCCATCGCCATCCCTGGGTATGTCCTGTCCCACCGGCAGGACAGACCCACCAGGGGTGGTGGCACAGTGGTATACAGTTGGGAAGAAGTAGCCCTGGGAATCCTCAACATTAACTCCAGACCCCATGAAGTCTCATAAGAACATAAGAAATAGGAGCAGGAGTAGGCCAATTGGCCCCTCGAGCCTGCTCCACCATTCAATAAGATCATGGCTGATCTGATCCTAACCTCAAATCTTCTATCACTCTGCATCCACCCGAACCCATGTGATCTCCCGGGAGAGGCGAAAAACCAGATAAAGACCCAATGGCCAATTTGGGAGAAAAAAATCTGGGAAATTCCTCTCCGACCCATCTAGGCGATCGAAATTCTTCCAGGAGATCACTCTGTCCCTATATTTTCTACAGTACTTACCTTCTGTAAAGGCGATCTCCACCCCAGCCAGGAACAGGAATAAAACCATCTCCTGAAATCTAACACAGAATTAGAACACAGTAGGAGCAGAACCAGGCTACACGGCCCCTGGGCCCACTCCACTACCCACAGGGCCATTGTGGTGTATGTAACCTGTACCACCTTAAGAGACTACCTTAAGACATGGACTACTTTCTCTTGGCTACTGTATATTGTAGTACCGGTGGTGACCACACCGGTATATAAGCTCTGTGTAGTAATTTGCTAAGCAGTTCAGCCCTGACCTTCGATTAGTAAGGACCTGTTTAAGTTATTCTTGTTGTCTGTGTCCAGTGATTTAGAATAAGCATATCTGGGACACTCAGACTCAACAGTGGCGACGAGTCCGATCTTACCCTGCGGCAGTTTTGCATCCAAGGCAGCTTCGTCCTCAGAACGGGCGCCGAGAAGAGGCATCTGCCCTCATCATCCTGCTGAGCACCGCATCGCACGGGAGGCATCGAGAACCCGGGTTGAAATTACTGACCACGAAGTCCTCCATCAGCGACAGGCAGTGATCATCCTTCTACCACGGTGGTGGGTAAGCCGATCTAGCGACACGGGCAGAATGTCGGCCGCGTTGTCAGTGGAGAAGGGGAGGGAAACCGGAGGAAAAAGGGCGGAGAACTCGACCGCAGCCGGTGAAAAGGGCCGGGCTGCAATCGGGGCCGAGAGGCGCAGCGACAAGGGCAGCGTTAATGCCACGAGAACCGCGGAGAACTCGACCGCAGCCGGTGTAAAGGGCCGGGCTGCAATCGGGGCTGAGAGGCACAGCAACGAGGGAAGCGTTAATGCCCACGAGAACCGCGGGGGAGCAAAAGCAGCGTCGGGGAAATTAAGAACCGCTGGGAGGCGAGAACGGCAACAGCGCGGTCATCGCCATTGTAGCCAGCGGGGGAAGAAGACAAGCGCGGGAAGTCGCCATTGTAGAGAATTTCTATCAAAAATTCTCACAAATATGCCCTGAATTCAGAAATCTGACTGACAACCAAAAACTCCCATTCCTACTGGGGGAGGAGAGAAGCTGTGTAACACTGGCGGCACACTATGTTACAGCTTGCCATGAACAGAGGGACAACCAGTAAACTAAGACAAGAGTATATATAAACAAGGCGAAAATATATTTATAAACTCAGGGATATACCTGTTTATACACTGTATGAATGGAACCGCGTTTATGTGTTCAACCATAAATGTATTTTGATGCTTTGGCAACATAAGATGTACCTTATCATGCCAATAAAGCGATTTGTATTGTATTGTATTGTAGTCGGCGGGGGAAGAAGACAAGCGCGGGAAAAGCCGCCAAGCGCGGGAAGCCGCCATTTTAGTAGGCGGGGGAAGAAGACAAGCGCGGGAAGCCGCCATTTTGGAAAAATAAAATATTTAAAGAAACTCTCAAGGATGCCTAAACACGGTAACATCACTGCTTTTGATAGCGATGTTGAAGATTGGGCCACGTATGTAGAACGCATTGGAGTTTATTGTACAACAAATAGAGGATCTGACTAAAAGCTGCTCAGGGTGCCAAAAAGTTCAAAATGCACCTCCAATTGCACCGCTGCATCCATGGGGATGGCCTTCAACCCCATGGCAACGTGTACATATTGACTTCGCAGGTCCATTCATGGACTCCATGTTTTTAATTGCGGTCGACGCACATTCTAAATGGCCAGAAGTGATTAAGATGGCGACCACTACCTCGGAAAAGACGATCGCAGTTCTAAGAACGATATTCGCAAGAAATGGATTGCCAGAACAAATATGTTCAGACAACGGACCGCAGTTCGTGTCAGAAGAATTCCAGAAATTCATGAAGAAGAATGGGGTGAAACATTATACCTCTGCCCCATATCATCCGGCTACAAATGGGTTGGCCGAGAGATTTGTACAAACGTTCAAAAAGGCGATAAAGGCCATGAGCGAAGACCAGATTCTACTACAACACAAGGTGGACAATTTCCTAATGGCATATCGAAACGCCACTCATGCAGTGACAAATCAAAGCCCTGCCATGATGTTCTATAACAGGAGGTTGCGGTCCAGGTTGGACTTGTTAAAACCAAATGTGCGGAGGGAAGTCGAAAACAAACAGTTCCAGCATATAAATAACAAGACCACTCGGAGTTTCGAAATAGGACAACCAGTGTTAGCCCGGGACTATAAGAATGAGAAATGGCAATCTGGAACAATTCGTGCCAGACAAGGACCCCTGATGTACACGGTGGATATTGGTGAAAACGTAATACGACGTCATGCTGACCAACTTGTAGAATCGAGAACAAGGGTCGAACCCATGACTACGACAGAGACACCAGTGGAAGAAGTTAGTGAACCTGAAGCATCTACCTCAGACGCCAATGTACCTGATGATGTCCAATCCATAAGAGATCAACTAGATGAGTCACCCCAGCAACGAGAATCAGAGACCCCTGAAAGGCGTTATCCAACTCGGATCAGGAGGCCTCCTCAGAGACTGAATCTTTGAACAGTTTTGCATGAAGTTGTATATATGTTATCCATGTTATGTTTAAATTGGGATGTACACTGTTAAGCTAAAAAGGGAGGAATTGTGGTGTATGTAACCTGTACCACCTTAAGAGACTACCTTAAGAGATGGACTACTTTCTCTTGGCTACTGTATATTGTAGTACCGGTGGTGACCACACCGGTATATAAACTCTGTGTAGTAATTTGCTAAGCAGTTCAGCCCTGACCTTCGATTAGTAAAGACCTGTTTAAGTTATTCTTGTTGTCTGTGTCCAGTGATTTAGAATAAGCATATCTGGGACACTCAGACTCAACAGCCATGACCATTCCGAACCTAGACTCATGTCCAATTTCCTGCCCGCTCCCCGTAACCATTAATTCCCTTTACTTCTAGGAAACTATCTATTTCTGTTTTAAATTTATTTAATGATGTAGCTTCCACAGCTTCATGGCTTCAAGTCAAGCATGGGCAAGGAAACTGCCTGCTGATTACCACCTACTGCCCTCCCTCAGCTGATGAATCAATACTCCTCCATGTTGAACACCACCTGGAAGAAGCACTGAGAGTAGCAAGGGCACAGAATGTACACTGGGTGGGGGACTTCAATGTCCATCACCAAGAGTGGTTCGGTAGCACCACTACTGGCCGAGTCCTGAAGGACATAACTGCGAGTCTTGGCCTGCGACAGGTGGTGAGTGAACCAACAAGAGGGAAAAACCTACTTGACCTCGTCCTCACCAATCTACCTGTCGCAGATGCAGCAGTGACCAATGCACAGTCTTTGTGGAAATGAAGTCCCGTCTTCACACTGAGGACACCCTCCATCATGTTGTGTGGCACTACTACCGTGCTAAATGGGATAGATTCAGAACAGATCTAGCAGCTCAAAACTGGGCACCCATGAGGCGCTGTGGGCCATCAGCAGCAGCAGAATTGTATTCCACCACAATGTGTAACCTCATGGCCCGGCATATCCCTCACTCTACCATTACCACCAAGCCAGGGGACCAACCCTGGCTCAACAACGAGTGTAGAAGAGCATGCCAAGAGCGGCACCAGGCATACCTAAAAATGAGGTGCCAACCTGGGGAAGCTGCAACACAGGACTACATGCATGCTAAAAAGCAGAAGCAGCATGCTACAGACAGGGCTAAGCGATTCCACAATCAACGGATCAGATCAAAGCTCTGCAGTCCTGCCACATCCAGTCATGAATGGTGGTGGACCATTAAACAACTAACGGGAGGAGGAGGCTCCAAGAATATCCCCATCCTCAATGATGGTGAGTGCAAAAGACAAGGCTGAAGTGTTTGCAACCAACTTCAGCCAGAAGTGTCGAGTGGATGATCCATATCGGCCTACTCCCGAGGTCCAAGCCATTCTTCAGCCAATTTGATCACTCCACGTGATATCAAGAAACAGCTGAGTGCACTAGATACAGCAAAGGCTATGGGCCCCGACAACATCCCGGCTATCGTGCTGAAGACTTGTGCTCCAGAACTAGCCGCGCCTCTAGCCAAGCTGTTCCAGTACAGCTACAACACTGGCATCTATCCGACAATGTGGAAAACTGCCCAGGTATGTCCTGGCCACAAAAAGCAGGACAAATCCAACCTGGCCAATTACCGCCCCATCAGTCTACTCTCAATCATCAGCAAAGTGATGGAAGGTGTCAACGAAAGTGCTATCAAGCGCCACTTACTCACCAATAACCTGCTCACTGATGCCCAGTTTGGGTTCCGCCAAGACCACTCGGCTCCCGACCTCATTGCAGCCTTGGTCCAAACATGAACAAAGGAGCTGAATTCCAGAGGTGAGCTGAGAGTGACTGCCCTTGACATCAAGGCAGCATTTGACCGAGTCTGGCATCAATGAGCCCTAGTAAAACTGAAGTCAATGGGAATCAGGGGGAAAACGCTCCACTGGCTGGAGTCATACCTAGCACAAAGGAAGATGGTTGTGGTGGTTGAAGGTCAATCATCACAGCCCCAGGACATCGCTGCAGGAGTTCCTCAGGGCAGTGTCCTAGGCCCAACCATCTTCAGCTGCTTCATCAATGAACTTCCCTCCAACATAAGATCAGAAATGGGGATGTTCGCTGATGACTGCACAGTGTTCAGTGCCATTCGCAACTCCACAGATAATGAAGCAGTCCATGCCCGCATGCAACAAGACCTGGACGACGTTTAGGTTTGGGCTGATAAGTGGCAGGTAACATTCACGCCACAGAAGTGCCAGGCAATGACTATCTCCAACAAGTGAGAGTCTAACCACATCCCCTTGACATTCAATGGCATTACCATCGCCGAATCCCCCACTATCAACATCCTGGGCATCACCATTAACCAGAAACTTAACTGGATCAGCCACATAAATATTGTGGCAACAAGAGCACGTCAGAGGCTAGGTATTCTGCGGTGAGTGCCTCACCTCCTGACCCCCCAAAGCCTTTCCACAATCTACAAGGCACAAGTAAGGAGTGTGATAAAAATGATAACTTCCGGGAAGTTATGTCATCACTTCCTGTGAACTATGAACTATGAACTATGAACTGTGTACATACCTCACTTCCTGTCATATGTCACTTCCTGTTGGACTGGTATAAATACTGGTCTGTTCAGTATTGTAAGAGGCTTCTACCAGAGGCATGGTAAAGACCTCTCGTGTATATAGTGTGTTTATAAGTTACTTAAAGCTTACTTTAAAGTTACTTGATGGTAAGTCTCCTTTTTCTTACATCAATTTAAGTAACTTAAATTTTACACTGACAAATACTAGACCTTCAGACAAACTCGGAAGTTAAGGATCCAGGGAACCACCCATCATGGAGAAAATCCTTAGACCTATTCGTCTGGACTTGGACCCGAATACACCAGCAGCTGGCAGGGTATGGAAGCATTGGTATCGTACTTTTGAGAATTTTCTGGATGAATGTAAAGCGGATGCTCCTGCTAAATTGAAGATACTTGTCAATTATGTGACCCCAAAAGTGTTCGAATATGTTGATGACTGGGATAATTACGAAGAGGTGATTCGGGCACTTAAGAAACTGTATGCGAAGACCCCAAATGAAGTCTATGCTAGACATCTACTGGCCACAGCCCGACAAGGGCCAGGGGAATCAATTGACGAATTCCTGCAAGAACTTCGCAGGCTCAGCGTAGATTGTAACTTTCAGGCAGCCTCAGCTGAGCTGTACCGCCAAGAAATGATTCGTGATGCTTTCATCTGCGGGATTGCCTCTCCATTTATACGCCAGCGTCTACTAGAAAGTAAAACACTTGAGCTACAAAAAGCTTTTGACCTAGCTTGTTCACTGGATTTGGCAAAGAGAAATGCAGACCTCTATCAGCTGCCCAGATCTCGATCTGCTGCTGTAGCTGCAACCAGACAATTCAAGCGGTCTCAGGTGAACCCTATCATGGGGGAATCTAATTCTGATAATTCTGATGAAGAAGAGGAGGACGACCCCACTTTAGCAGCCTCTTGGCAATCTAGGAAGGAATGCTTCTTTTGTGGAGATGCTTTTCACCCTAGGAAAACCTGCCCTGCTCGCAATGCAATCTGCAGTTATTGCGGGAAAAAAGGACACTTTGCTAAAGTTTGCCTATCAAGGGCCTCTACGAGGGCCAATCCAGCTAAGGCCTACCGAACTGCCCCAATTAGGGCCTATCAAGATGCTCCAGCTAGGACCTATCAAGCTTCCTCTCGAGCTCTCTCCCGAAGAAGCACACCGAGAGTTTTAGCCACTCTCTGTGCAATGACACCAATTACAGCTGCTTGCCCACAGAACCTGTCTCATGCAGCCACAAAAATTTCAATTAAAGGGCATACCTTAGATGCCTTAATTGACTCAGGAAGTACTGATAGTTTCATTAAGGAACAGATTGTTGCGAAATTGAAACTACATGTCTTCCCATCGGACCAGGCAATTGCGATGGCCCAGTCATCACTTAATACCAGAATCTCCGGCTTTTGTGTTGTTGATATGACACTTCATGGTCGTATGTATCCCTCCACCCGACTTTCGGTGCTCAAGGACTTATGTAGTGATCTCCTCTTAGGGCTGGACTTCCAAAAACAGCATAAGAAACTCACCATTGAGTTTGGTGGATCCAAACCCGGACTTACTATTTCTAATATACCGTCTAAATTACCATTTTGTGCATTATCAGCAGCTTCACTTGATGAACCCTCATTATTTGCCAGTATTCCGCCTCAATGCCAACCGATAATAACTAAATCGCGGCGCTTTAATCAGGAAGACCAATCTTTTATTGTGGCGGAAATCTCTCGACTTCTAGCAGAGGATATCATTGAACCATGTTCGTCGCCCTGGCGGGCTCAAGTCATCATTGTCAAGAACCCTCTAAAACCTCACAAACAGCGACTATGCATCGATTATTCGCAAACCATCAATCAATATACCGACTTGGACGCCTACCCATTGCCATGCATTGATGATATGGTTAATAAACTGGCCGAATACAAAGTGTTCTCAACTTACGATTTAAAAAGTGCCTATCATCAGTTACCCTTGAAGGTCTCAGATAAGCAGTACACAGCCTTTGAGGCTAATGGACGGCTGTACCAATTTCGTCGCCTCCCATTCGGGGTTACTAATGGAGTGGCTGTCTTTCAACAGGCAATGGATGGCCTGGTTAAGCAGGAAAACCTAAGGGACACTTTTCCCTATCTTGATAACATTACCATTGCAGGTCACGATCAACAGGAACACGACTCCAACCTCCAAAAATTTCGGGATGCCCTCCATCGCCGTAATTTGACCCTGAATGAATCCAAATCTGTTGAGTCGCAACCAACCATCAACATCCTTGGCTGCTGCGTAGGCAATGGTATCATTAAGCCAGACCCAGAAAGACTTCGCCCGCTCCAAGAGCTCCCGTCACCTAAGAATCCGGCTTCTTTACGTCGGGCTCTCGGTCTGTTTGCATACTACGCTAAATGGATTCCTCATTTTTCGGACAAAATCCAACCCTTGCTGCATGCTAGATCATTTCCACTGGGAACAGCGGCTGTTGCAGCCTTTAACCTTCTCAAAAAACAGTTGGAGAAAGCGGTTCTTCACTCCATTGATGAGAATCTCCCTTTCGTGGTTGAATGTGATGCCTCGGAGGTGGCGATCTCGGCTACTCTGAATCAGGAAGGTCGTCCTGTAGCATTTATGTCCAGGACCTTACAAGGTGCCGAGCTACATTATCCTCCGGTTGAGAAAGAAGCCACAGCCATCATAGAGGCAGTACGGAAGTGGAACCATTTTCTAGCTCGCCAGCACTTTACATTGATCACGGACCAACGATCAGTCGCCTTCATGCTCGATAATCGAAAACGAACCAAAATTAAGAATAATAAAATGCAACTTTGGAGGATGGAACTGGCCTCTTTTGGTTATACCATTCTCTATCGGCCTGGCAAGGAGAATGTGGCCCCGGACACCCTCACACGGGCATTCTGCTCCACTATGTCATCCTCCACTCTCATGGATGTCCACAATGGTTTGTGTCATCCTGGCGTTACGTGCATGCTACATTTCGTATGATCACGGAATCTCCCTTTTTCCACTGGAGATGTAAAGAAAATATGTTCAGAATGCCGGCTTTGTGCGGAATTAAAACCTCAGTTCTTCCGCCCCTCAGATGGTATACTCATACATGCAACCCAACCGATGCAACGACTTAGCATCGATTTTAAGGGCCCAGTGCCCTCTTCAACTCGGAACACATATTTGCTCACCATGATCGACGAATATTCACGTTTTCCGTTTGCCTTCCCCTGCTCCAATATGCTGGCGTCCACAGTAATCTGCTGCCTTGAGCAGGTATTTTCTCTCTGTGGCATGCCAGCTTATATTCACTCAGATCGGGGTCCATCCTTTATGTCAAGGGAACTCAAGGACTACCTCTCAGAACGGGGAATTGCTACAAGCAAAACAACACCATACCATCCCATCGGAAATGGGCAGGTAGAGAGGTATAACGGTATCATCTGGAATTCCGTACGTCTCGTTTTAAGATCTCGGGGCCTACCAGACCAGCAATGGGAAACAGTGCTTCCGGATGCATTGCACTCTATACGGTCCCTGCTTTCTACAGCCACAAATACTACACCTCATGAGCGGTTCTTTGGATTCCAGCGTCGCTCATCTCATGGGACATCACTCCCGTCATGGCTAACTACTCCTGGACCTGTATTACTCCGAAGATACGTTCGGACGTCTAAGAATGACCCTCTCATAGACGAGGTCGAACTAACCGATGCCAACCCCACCTATGCAAACATACGATATTCCGACGGCCGAGAATCTACCATATCATTACGGGATCTGGCTCCCTGCCCACCAGGACCTAGTGGGACATCGGGTGATGGCATTTCACCAGGAAACTCTTGGGACCTATCGGGTACCCCTCTCCAGGATCCTGATCGGACACCAACTAGCTTGGTGCCAGTAGAACCCCGTGCTCAAGGTTGCGACCCTCCCAGTACCGCGCATGAAAGTACTGATCCACCACAGACCAGCTCTGCACCTCCCTCTGAACAGAGGCAGTCCGACTTTGAACCTATTGGGGCTCGTACTCGAAGCCATGATCTCCCCGACCCTCCACAGGGCAATCCAGGCCACACAGACTCTGACCAATGGCCAACCGCATGTAAGCGGACCAGCGACCCTCTACGACGGGAATCCAAACGGGTGCAACTCTTCCTTGTTCAGCGGCTGCGGACCAAAAGGTAGACCACAGCCTCCTAATCCTGCAGGAGGGAAGAATGTGATAAAAATGATAACTTCCGGGAAGTTATGTCATCACTTCCTGTGAACTATGAACTATGAACTGTGTACATACCTCACTTCCTGTCATATGTCACTTCCTGTTGGACTGGTATAAATACTGGTCTGTTCAGTATTGTAAGAGGCTTCTACCAGAGGCATGGTAAAGACCTCTCGTGTATATAGTGTGTTTATAAGTTACTTAAAGCTTACTTTAAAGTTACTTGATGGTAAGTCTCCTTTTTCTTACATCAAGGAGTGTGATGGAATACTCTCCACTTGCCTGGATGAGTACAGCTCCAACAACACTCAAGAAGCTTGACACCATCCAGGACAAAGCAGCCCGCTTGATTGGCATCCCATCCACCACCTTAAACATTCGCTCCCTCCACCACTGGCGTACCATGGCTGCAGTGTGTACCATCTACAAGATGCACTACAGCAATTCACCAAGGCTTCTTCGGCAGCACCTCCCAAACCCGCGACCTCTTCCATCTAGAAGGACAAGGGCAGCAAGCGCATGGGGACACCACCACCTCCAAGTTCCCCTCCAAGTCACACACCATCCTGACTTAGAAATATATCGCCGATCCTTCATCATCGCTGGGTCAAAATCCTGGAACTCCCTACCTAACAGTACTGTGGGAGTACCATCACCACACGGACTGCAGCGGTTCAAGAAGGCGGCTCACCACCACCTTCTCAAGGGCAACTAGGGATGGGCAGTAAATGCTGGCATTGCCAGTGACGCCCTGGTCCCATAAACAAATTTTTAAGAAAGTGTATCAGTGGGAGAGCATATTGGTGGTAGTGATCAGAATTCAGTTAAATTTAGGGTAGTTATGGAAAAGGACAAGGATGGACCAGGAATAAATGTTCTCAATTGGGGAAAAGCTAATTTTACTAAGCCGAGAGGTGTTTTAGCCAAAGTGGACTGGAGACAGAAACTTGAAGGTAAATCAGTGTCAGAGCTGTGGGAGGCATTCAAGGAGGAGATAATGAGGGTTCAGAGCAAGATTGTTCCTTTAAAGAAAAAGGGTGGGACTAACAAATATAGAGCTTCCTGGATGTCAAGGGTCATACAGGGTAGGATAAAGAAAAAAGGGAAGCTAATGACAGATACCGAGGACTCAATACTGCAGAAAGCTGAAAGGAGTATAGAAACTGCAGGGGTGAAATCAAAAAGGAAATTAGGAAAGCAAAGAGAGGGCATGAAAAAATATTGGCAAGTAAAATCAAGGAAAACCCAAAGCTGTTTTATAAATACATTAAGAGCAAGAGGATAACTAAAGTAAGAGTAGGGCCTATTAGGGACCATAAAGTTAACCTGTGTGTGGAAGCGGAAGACATGGGTATGGTGCTTAATGAATATTTGCATCTGTTTTCACAAAAGAGAGGGATGATGCAGGCATTGCAATCAGAGAGGAGGAGTGTGAAATATTAGATGAAATAAACATAGTGAAAGAGGAAGTATAAAGGGAATTAGCATCTTTGAAAGTGGATAAATCCCCAGGCCAGGATGAAATGTATCCCAGACTGTTAAGAGAAGTAAGAGAGGAAATAGCAGAGGCTGTGACCATCATTTTCCAATCCTTTCTGGCTACAGGTGTGGTGCCAGAAGATTGGAGGACTGCTAACGTGGTACCGTTGTTTAAAAAGGGAGAAAGGGATAAGCCGAGTAATTACAGGCCAGTCAGCCTAACCTTGGTGGTGGGAAAATTATTGGAAAACATTCTGAGGGACAGGATAAATCTTCATTTAGAAAGACACGGATTAATCAGGGACAGTCAGCATGGATTTGTTAAGGGAAGGTCGTGTCTGACTAACTTGATTGAATACTTTGAGGAGGTAACAAGGAGGGTCGATGAGGGTAGTGCTTTTGATGTAGTCTATATGGATTTTAGCAAGGCTTTTGATAAGGTCCCGTATGGCAGACTGGTCACAAAAGTAAAAGCCTATGGGATCCAGGGCAAAGTGGCAAGTTGGATACAAAATTGGTTCAGTTGCAGGAAACAAAGGGTAATGGTCAAAGGGTGTTTTTGTGACTGGAAGGCTGTTTCCAGTGGGGTTCCACAGGGCTCAGTACTGGGTCCTTTGCTTTTTGTGGTATATATCAATGATTTGGACTTGAATGTAGGAAGTATGATTAAGAAGTTTGCAGATGATACAAAAATTGGCCGTGTGGTTGATAATGAAGAAGAAAGCTGCAGACTGCAGGGAGATATCAATGGACTGGTCAGGTGGGCAGAACAGTAGCAAATGGAATTCAAATCTGGAGAAGTGTGAGGTAATGCATTTGGGGAGGGCTAACAAGGCAAGGGAATACACTATAAATGGTAGGACAGAGAAGTGCAGAAGATCAGAGGAACCTTGGAGTGCATGTCCACAGATCCCTGAAGGTAGCAAGACAGGTATATAAGGTGGTTAAGAAGGCATACGGGATACTTGCCTTTATTAGCCGAGGCATAGAATATAAGAGGAGATTATGCTTGAACTGTATAAAACACTAGTTAGGCTGCAGTTAGAATACTGCGTGCAGTTCTGGTAACCGTATTACAGGAAGGATATGGTTGCACTAGAGAGGGTACAGAGGAAATTTATGAGGATGTTGCCTGGGAAGGGGAATTTTAGCTATGAGGAAAGATTGGATAGGCTGCGGTTGTTTTCTTTGGAACAGAGGAGGCTGAGGGGAGACCTAATTGAGGTGTATAAAATTATGAGGGACCTAGATAGAATAGATAGGAAGGACCTATTTCCCTTAGCAGAAGGGTCAAAAACAGGGGGTATAGATTTAAAGTAATTGGTGGTGGGGGTCTGGAACTCACTGCCTGAAAGGGTGGTAGAGGCAGAAACCCTCATCACATTTAAAAAGTATTTGGATATGCACTGGAAGTTCCGTAACCTACAAGGCTACGGGCCACGTGCTGGAAAGTGGGATTAGGCTGGATTGCTCTTTGTCGTCCGTCACGGACAAGATGGGCTGAATGGCGTCCTTTTGTGCTATAAATTTCTATGATTGTATGTACAAAAAAGAAAATAGTACTGAATGAAAATCACGCAAAATTCAATTGAGGCTAATAAACATGGGTGATAGAAGGAAAGAGCTTGCCTTTATAGAGCTGTTTATTACATCTTCGAGATATCCCAAAGTACTTAATATCCAATGAATTACATTTGAATTGTGGTCACCATTCTTATGTGGACAAATGCAGGAGTCAACTTGCACACAGCAAAATCCTGCAAACATCAAATGAGATGAATGTGAGCAGTTTTTCTTTTGGCACTGTTTGTTAAGGGAGGAATATTGGCCAGGACATGTAGGTAAGAGAGCAGACTGTAGCAAGGGTGATCTAAAGATTTTTTTAAGCAATGAAAATAATACATAGAAGAGTGGAACAGTCCTTTAAGGGTAAATGAGGTATTATAAAACATATAATTGAAGCCACTCTTTAAAACCTGCTGTAAGTCACACTCTGCCTCCAATTCATTGGTTGACACATTGGTGGCAATAGACATTCTGATATAAATGCAAACTTTTGTTTTAATTATAAGATAAGTGAAAGACAAAAAAAAAACAATTCAGCCAATTGGAGCAGATTCATCTATTACTCTAACACGTGTACATGATAAAGGGATTCTCATTAGCAAAGCTGGACAAGCAAAAGGAACTTGTATGATTATTGACTATTCCCAGTCTGTGTGAAATTGTTAGCAATGAGGCTAATTGTGTACTGGGATGCATCAGAAAGGCATTTGATTATAAATTGTAACAAATTAATCTGACCACACGCAGATCATTGAGGAGGCTCTGTTCTAAATCTTGAGGAAAAGATTTATTTCTGTGCTGGGTTTAAAAAGAACATGTTTACGATTTTGCTACACCCAATACAGCGAGGAAATCTTCCCTATTGTATGCATTTTTGGGTGCCTTACCTTCAAAAGGGCATTGATATTGGGAATGATTCAGAGAATGACAAGGATGATTCTAGGACTTATGGCTTCAAGTTATGAAGAGAGAATGACAGAACTCAACTTGTTTTCTTTGGGGAAAAAAAAATCATGTTTTAAAATGCTGGGATTAATGGATAATATAGTTACAAATAGACTATTTAACTTAAACTTTGAATCCCACAATAAAGGGCACAATTGTGTCAAGCTAGGCTGAGGCTAGAAGAAACTTTTTTTAAACCAGGATTGTGCATGAAACGAAAAGGACTAAAGCAGTCAATTAGCACTTAAAAAAAGAGCTATGTGAATATTGGATTATGAATAGGATTGAGGATTATGGAATAAATACATCTAGATCTGTTTAAAGGCAGTGTGGAGCATGATTGTTCTGAAGATGCCGGGAGCATGGAAATTTCATTCCATGAAAAGGAACTAGTCAAGAACGAATGATGCAAAATCTAAGGTAAGATCATTTCCGCATTTACCACAGGGAACAAGGAGAAACTTTTCAGAACCTTTCTTCAGGAGATTCAATGAGTTGGCATGCAATCCATGTAAAGAAAGGACTTGATGCCCAAATGGTCTTTTCCCATTGACGCTTTCTCATGTTCTCATAAGTAAGTTTCACTGTATTGGATTAACAATTCAGTGTGCTCTGTTTGTGGAGTTTAGCATGGAAATCGGTTACCTTAAAAACAGAATGAATGATAGGAACAAGGAGGCAGATTGCTATAACGCATCAAGTTCTTTCAGACTTGCTCAACAAAGATGAGAATGACCAATTGAGTAGGCAGTGACCCACTTATTGGTGGCCTCGTCAAAATTAGCAGCAATGAGCATTTGCCAGTCTCCTTGGTAACAGCCTTAACAGTTTGCTGGTTGATTTTTCTTTATCCTAGTAGATAAAATATGTGTGCATGGGCCTGGGAAATAACTGAGAACAAATAAACCTTATGCTGAAAAGTTCTCATCTTATTTGTTAATGAAATGTGGTGGATTCTTTCTTTCCCTGCCTTCCTTTTTAAGCTGCGAAACCAAGAACCAGAAACCCCCCACAAAAGTAATGAACAGATATCACCATCATGTATTGAACAACAGAGGACAAGCTACTTTTGAGAGGGGTTAGAATAAACAAAGCTGAACAGTCCCAGCGCCAGTACTTGTTTTGGAGCCAGGCCACAGCATATCATTTAAAGCTTAATTTGCTCGCTAACCCATTTCTTTCTGGAACATCTGAAGTCTACCTGTTTTCAAATGGTTTAGAATCTTCCGGAAATTAAAAGTGGTTTATAAAGTTTCTTGAAATCTTACCATGACAAAAAGATCGGAAATATTCCAGCTACCAGACAAATAGAATGGGCTTTTAAATAAAAACCATGGCAATTATTCAATTAATTCAGAAAACATAACAATTTGGTAACTGATTTAAAATAAACTGGTGAATGCTTGCAGCAAAATAGCAAAAATTAATGCCCTAAAGTTGTTGAATGTTAAATTATCAAATCTGCCATTTCAGTGGCTCAGGTTTTAATGCAAATGAGCCACTAGATTATTTTTGTTGGCCGGTGGTCTGCCTGATTGTAAGCATTTATAAAAAGTGGAAAAGCAAGTAACACATTAAAGTGCTTGGGTCTTGTTCTTTGGTTATGAGATCATCTGAGCAAAAAGAGCGAAATGGACTCCATTTTATAAACTGCCACACATTGTCAGCATATACCACTATTCCTTTTTGGTATCCCACTTGTGTGATATTCAGTGCTAAATGATCAATTCTTTTAAACATTGCTAATATGTAGAACATTAATAACGCATAGTCTGGCACGCATATCACCATCTGCAATCCCAACCACCTATGGTTATTGGAACCAGCCGTTTATACCGAGCAACTAAATTTAACCATTATCCTTTCCCATAAATGTCAATGCACCACTTAAACTTTATTAAGCGCTCTGGCTAATTTGGGCAGACTCAGCTGTTCAATCAGTAGTCAACCTGGTTAAGGTGCAATTACATTGGCTACTTAATCTCGTCATTTGGGTCAGGTTGCCATTTGCACTAACAGTAAGGACTGCATCAGTAAACTTGGCCAGAAAGAGATAAGTGATGAGCCTCAGCATGAAAATTGACCTCCTAAAGAAGATGAGCCAGCATGGTCCACCTAAAAGAGTAGCATCCCGATATAGAGCCAAACTGGGACACACTAAGGAAGATGGAAAAAGTTTGGTGTCTATTCTTCCAGAAAAAGACAGATCAAACACAGATCACAGAGTTTTTCACCAGAGATGAACACATGAACACACCCACTGGTCCATCCAGCCTGTCCCATGTAGTTGTGATGTCCTACGCATCACAGTACAGCCATGTAATCTCCTGGGAGAGACGAAAAAACAGCTAAAAACCCCTTGCCAATTAGGGAAAGAAATCTGGAAAATTAACTACTGTGATGTAAACTGTAAAGTACAATTACATGTTCTGTAATGAAATGAGAAGTTACTGCTTTTATGCTAATTTTTAACAAGTGTGGCTTAAAAAAAAGTTTGTGAACCCACAGGCATGCTGGTTTATTTTGTTTTCTGGTGATTTGGTAGCATTTTAAATACTAGTCTAATGTTTGAGAAGCGTTACTTGTTTTACTGTCCATCTCATAGCGCAGGAATACCACATTAACCGATAGTCCACACCGCTTATATTGGGCCTGTCTGTTTTTCTGTAATAGATTTCAAAACATCAGAATAAGGTATTAGCACATGATTCAGAGATGCTGCAATAATCTCAGCTGTATGACAAAGAACATCCCCATAGAGTATGCTTAATTCCATAAGCAGGTCTTCGACACTTTAAAGTCACAGCCATGTGTTTGCTACATCTCCCAGGGCAATAAGTAGCACAGGAGATTGGCTAATAACAAACTAAAAGGGTATTGATGCCAACTACAAGAGCCAATGAAAAACATTAAAAGCCTCTCTGTTTCAAAGCAGATTATATGTAATTTTGATGACTCAATGAGTAAATGCACCTAAGTAACTGCACTTCATATGTGAACCTAGGCAGCAAGTAGAAGTTTATTAAAATCAGATGGCAAGAAATTATTCATGCCATTATGCAATGCAGTACCATTTTGCCGCTGTATAATGCATGATGATTAAAGAATAGAATTTGGCACCATATTATAGTTCCCTTACTAAAAAGAAACATATAAAATTGTCCATGTGTAATGTACCTGCACCAGTTTTACAATATGCTTTCGTATAGTAAGCTTTAAAAAACACAGGTTTAATGCCTGGGGCCTGGCTACAGCTGAAATCCCAAGCTAAGAATAAGGACTAAATGGGCTTTAATCAGTTTGCTCTTCCCACCAGTTAAGATGATCCAACAACAAGTGACATCTTAACTCGTGGCAAGGGGCAGAACTAATTAAATTGCCATGATTGCAGCTGACAGATCTAAGCTTTAGCTAGCTCCAGGGCTCCAAACCATAACAGAACTATTAATTGGGTATTTACATCTCTGTTTCGAGTCCAAGGGTTCCAAGGAGATAAACCCTTCACCTTGATTAAATAGCTATCTAAAATGTTAGTAATTTGTAAAAATGCGACTACATTTAGTTTACTGCTGTTGAACAACACCCACTTTATGCAAATAGTTTTTGGTGCAATCCCGAAGATGACTGGTTATTTAATACAGGTGTTGCTGTGCTCTAATCATTCTCACTTTCATTTAATATTATATTGTAATGTGTTGTTATTAAAGTAACTGAAGATTGCTTTTTGCAGTAGATGTAATCGTAGTAATTACCTCTTTTTTTGTTACCACTATCAAATATTGTTACATTCTGGTCTATGGGTTTGATTTTAACTCTTCCCTTCTGGTGGAAACCAGGCTGGTGAGGGTTGGGGGGCACAGTTAAAATGATGCAGGGGACTTACCCACTCCTTTCCCGCATCGATCGGGATGATTGCAATTTTAAATTGCAAGCAGCAAGGACACTCGCCCCAAGCCAGCAGAGCCTCTTGAAATATACAAAGCGGGCTCCGCTGACATCATCAGGGCCTGCTCTGCTTTCTTAACCTGAGGCCTGAGCAGGGGAGCAGTGATGGCTTCCCCACTAGGATAAACCTGCTGAAAACAGGAGCCAGGGACAGAAGAGATCCAGCAAGGTAAGTTTTTTTTAAAATTTAAATTGGTTCTTTGTGGACCAGGAGCAAGAGTGCTCCTCCGGGCCCCACATGGAAACCTTAGATCCCCACCCCAGCCTCCCCACGCCTCCTAGACCTTGTGCCAGGGACCATTCCCCTGGGTCCTCAGCGACAGTCTCCTGTCACCCAGTTTTAAAGGCCACTTTTCCATGTTCCTTGGGAGTTAAAATTGAGACCTATATTTCAATAACTCCATTCCTCAAGTTACACTTCAGCTCAAAGTTCTTACAATACAAGGGAGAGACCATGGCCTAGATTTTCCAATTGGAACTGTTCATTTTACCAGCATAAATTGGGCCGCTGGAATTGAAAGATGGGCAGGAGTTCCACTTGTTATGTTCATTAATAAATAGACATTCTTATTATGAACACAGCTAGCTTCTAGCTAGTCATTTATTCAGTACATGTTCTCTAGGTACAGTATCTGTAGAGATGCAGCATGTGTGCTCCTGTGTGCAGGCTGCTGCCTTGTGGGTAGCCTAGTGCTTCATGGGTAATGTAGTCTTAATATATATACAGCTGGGTAGTGTAGTCTTATATACAGCGCTACACAGCTCTACGGCTCCACCTAGTGTCCACTATAGAATGACATGTTATTGATCGTTACATCCCCTTTTCTTTGAGGTTTAACAAAATCAATATCAATCAACTTTCAAGAAAACAATAAAGATAATATCAGTAACACTTTTGTTAGTGCTCTATAAACATAAACATTTTCAAAACAGTCAACACATTTTCAAAGCTTTACATAGACTTAATCTTTGAGTACAATCAGGCTTTTTTACTTCACATGTGGATCTTCTCAACACGGGTAAGTCTGATGTGTCTTCATGAGATTGTTCTGGCGGTGAATGACAAGATGCAGTTGCGGCACTGTCATCAATCTGCTCTTGTATAGATCGAGGTCTCCTTGCGATCTTTGCTTGGAGAGGGTTTCAGTGTTTCCTTCACTCTTCATGCCATAACTCTCAATGTAGTCAATGCACTCTCAAAAAACTGCTGGCAGCTGGATCCCATCATACAGCATAGTCCTCTCAGCAGCCTCGGCTAATGGAACACCAAAGATTGGCCTGAGAGAAGAAGGAGTATCCACCGGAACTGCTTCCTGCTCTGGTGCAGGCTTCTTCTTTTTCTTTTTCTCTTTCCACTGCTTAACAACATCTGCTGCAGTTATATCTTTGGACTTTTTCTCCTTGTGTTTTTCCTCTTTGTGCTTTTCTTCCTTTGGCTTCTCTTTGACCTTAAAGTCTTTTTCTTTCTTCTTGGAGAAACTAGGCTTTTTGAAGACATGGATACCCTTTGGCCTTTTCATCCTGGATGGGCTCTCTGCTTCATCACCTGAGTCATCTGGTCTGCTTATGGCACAGTTTATACGGTAGACTCTCTTGACCAGTTCTAAGTCTTCACAAGCTTTGTCACCTAGTATCGAATCAAGTCTTTCAGCCACAACAGAAAACATGAGATGATGCACTTTGTCTTTGACTGTCACTTTGAGTCTGCATACACCTAAGCTATCTATTTTCTGTCCATTATAGTCCTTCACTAGTACTGACTTTTTCTGTATTTTGGGCTTTTCTTTCATATTGTTAATGTCACTCATACTGATTAAGTTTGCTTTTGCCACAGTGTCCAGTTTCAATGTAACTAATGCTCCATTTATCTGCTGTGGGATCATCCATTTGTCCACTTTTACTGCATTAACTTTATGTTCAGCATTGTCTATTTCTGAGGGCTGCACATTTTCTGTATCTTTTTTGATATCGTCACATGACACCATTCCTACAAAAAATGTCTCACTTAAATCAGTGTCCTCAATCACATTAACTCGTTGCCCTTTCGTTGTTTTTACTTTTGAAAAGCATTGTTTGGCAAAGTGATTCTTTCCATTACACTTTGTGCACATTTTTCCAAACGCTGGGCATTGTCTTAACTGGTGTTTGTAACCACAGCGTTTACAATTAAAAATTTCATCCTCCGATTGCTTTTCATTTCTGTTCTGCCCACGTTTCTTCCCCTTGTAGGACACAGCACCGACAGCAGCATTATCACTCATTACATTCGCATCATTATTGATTTCACTGAAAGCCTTCGCGTGATTTTGAGCTAGCTCGCTGGCTTTGCATATTTTCACCGCATTTTCCAAATTTAGTTCGGTTTCTCTCAACAGACGTTCCCTGACTTTTTTATCATGAATACCAAATACAATCTGGTCACGAATCATGGATGCTTTGAGCTCAGAGAAATTACATGTCTGTGCTTTCAGTTTCAGCTCAGTTATAAAGCTATCAAAAGTCTCATTTTGCTGCTGTGTCCGAGAACAGAAGATGTATCTTTCATAGGTCTCATTCTTTTTGGGAGAGCAATGTGCATCAAATATTTTTAGCACATCTTCTAATTTTTCTCTGTTCTCCACTGGATTAAATACAAATGTATTAAATACCTCTATCGCCTGTGGGCCTGCAACCATAAGCAGCAACGCTATCTTCCTTGCGTCTGGCTTCGTACCGAATCCGATGGCTGCAATGTAGATTTTGAATTGCTGTTTAAAAGTCTGCCAATTGTAGTCGATTTTTTCTGTGAGATTCAAATGCTCTGGTGTCTTCAAATTCTCCATGTCGCTTTTCACAATTTTCAGCAGATCTTCACCACCCTGGTACCATGTTATGTTCATTAATAACTAGACATTCTTATTATGAACACAGCTAGCTTTTGCTAGTTACTTTTATTGAGCACATGTGGACTTGTACAGCATCTTGTAGAGGCTTCCATCTTGACTGCTGCCTTCTGGGTAGCCTAGCCTCATGGGTAATGTAGTCTTAATATAATATATAGCTGGGTAGTGTAGTCTTATACATACAGCTATATACAGCTCTACTGCTCCACCTAGTGTCCACCACAGAATGACATGTTATTGATCACTACAGAAGCCTGACACCGGAGGAGGCAGACCTGCATGGGAGCGGCAGTGGGACCTGAGAGAAGGCGGAGCGGCCATAACGGAGCGTGGCAGAGGAAGCCTGACACCGGAAGAGGCAGACCTGCGTGGGAGCAGCAGTGGGACCTGAGAGGCAAAATTCAAAAGAGTGACATCAGAGTGAAAAAAGTGACATCAGCACTAGGGAAGGAGCTGATTGGTGAGTAGCTGGTGAGTGTTTTTTTTAAGTTTTTGAAGTTTATTTCTTTTTTTTGAGCATCACTTTTATTTTGTCTGTAGCCTTTTAGTCTTTAACTAAGGGCAGAGGGTTATACTAAATACTTTAGTTAATGAATCTAATAAATAGAGGCATGGCAGGGCAGCTCGGTCCCGTGGAGTGCACATCCTATGCCATGTGGGAAGTCCTGGATGCTTCGCATAGCCTGGACAACCACATGTGCAGGAAGTGTTGCCAGCTGCAGCAACTCGAACTCTGGGCTTCGGAGCTTGAGCAGCAGCTGGAGTCACTGAGTGCATCCACGAGGCTGAGAGTTACGTGAATAGCACGTTTCAGGAAGTGGTCACCCCACAGCTTAAGAGTGTGCAGGCAGAGAGGAAATGAGTGACCGCTAGACAGAAGAGGAGGGCCAGGCAGGTAGTGCAGGAGTCCCCACAGTGCATCTCGCTCTTCAACCAGTATTCTGTTCTGAGTACTGGTGAGGACGATGGTTGCTCTGGGGAGTGCAGCCAGAGAGAAGTTCACGGCACCACGGGTGGCGCAGCTGCACAGGTGAGGAGGAAAAAGAGTGGAAGAGCAATAGTGGTAGGGGATTCAATAGTTAGGGGAGCAGATAGGCGTGACTCCAGGATGGTATGTTGCCTCCCTGGTGTCACTGAGTGGCTGCAGGACACTCTGAAGGGGGAAGGTGAACAGCCAGAGGTTGTTGTCCATATCGGTACCAATGACATAGGCAGAAAGAGGGATGAGGTCCTGCAGGCAGAGTTTAGGGAGCTAGGAGAGAGATTAAAAAGCAGGACCCCCCCCCACCCGATTGTGGCCAGAACCCCCCTTCCCAATTCGGCCCATTGAGTCCATGCCGGCTCTCTGTAGAGCAATCCAGTCAGTCCCATTCCCCCGCTCTATCCCCATAGCCCTGCAAGTTTATTTCCCTCAAGTGTCTATCCAGTCTCCCCTTGAAAACATTGAGTGTCTCCGCCTCCACCACTTCCGTCGGCAGTGAGTTCCAGGTCCTCACCACTCGCTGCGTAAAAATGTTTTTCCTCACGTCCCCCCTGTATTTCTTGCCCAAAACCTTAAATCTGTGTCCCCTAGTCCTTGTACCATCAATTAGTGGGAACAGCCTTTCCCCGTCTAGCCTATCCAAACCCGTCATAATCTTGTATACCTCTATCAAATCACCCCTCAACCTCCTTTGCCCTAATGAAAACAAATCCAGCTTCTCCAACCTGTCCTTGTAGCTAAATCCCCCATCCCCAGAACCATTCTGGTAAATCTCCTCTGCACCCTTTCAAGTGCCTTCACATCCTTCCTAAAGTGTGGTGACCAGAACTGGATGCAATACTCCAGTTGTGGCCTAACCAGTGCTTTATAAAGGTTCAGCATAATTTCTCTACTTTTGTACTCAATACCTCTATTTATGAAGCCCAAGATCCCATATGCTTTGCTAACCACTCTCTCAATATGTCCCGCCACCTTCAGGGACCTATGCACATTAACTCCCAGGTCCCTCTGTCCCTGCACACTCTTTAAAACTGTGCCATTAAGTGTATATTGCCTCTCCCTGTTCCTTCTGCCAAAATGCATCACCTCACACTTCTCTGTAATAAATTCCATCGGCCACTTGTCTGCCCATTCTACTAGCCTTTCTATGTTCTGTTGCAGTCGATTGGTATCATCATCACTGTTTGCCACACCCCCAAGTTTGGTGCCATCGGCAAATTTAGAAATTCTACTCTGTATTCCAATATCCAGGTCATTTATATATATCAAAAAAAGCAGTGGCCCCAGCACTGACACTATCATCCACCAGCCCGAAAAACAGCCATTTACCACAACTCACTGTTTTCTGTCCTGAAGCCAATTCCTTATCCAAGCTGCCACTGACCCACCTATTCCATGACCCTCAATTTTGTTAACCAGCCTTCTATGTGGTACTTTGTCAAACACCTTCCTAAAATCCATGTAGACAACAACCATTGCATTCCCTTCATCAATCCTCACTGTTACTTCATCAAAAAATTCAATTAGATTAGTCAAACACGATCTGCCTTTTACAAATCAGTGTTGGCTCTCCTTAATAATTAGCTTAAACCTCTCCAAATGCCCATTAATTTTTTTCCTTGATTATTGTTTCACTGCTGTTTCTCGGGACTTGCTGTTTTCAAATTGCTTGCCGTGTTTCCTACATTACAACAGTGTCTACACTTCAAAAGTACTTCACCAGCTGTGAAAGGCACTATATAAATGCAAGTTTGTTCTTTCATTTTCTTTCACTCTCATATAGGAGATTTTCTTTTTACCATATCTGGCCAATACATCAAGGGTGCAGTGTGAATATTCGTTCTTCCCTCCACAAATATACCATCACCTAGAGACCCTTCTCTGTGTGCAACAATTCCTAAAGCTCCCATTCATGTTATCTAAAGAAGAAATCTCTGTCCTTTTCCAAAATGCTGCCTGTACAAGAACTTCAGTGCTACCATAATTTTATTTGAAACCGACACTGTGTCGATGTACTGAGTACTTCTACCACCATGCCTCCCCTTGACACCAGTGTGTGATGTCTGCACTCTTAAACTCAATTTTATGCTCCTCCTAGGTGCTACTTGAGTGACAAGGGTGCATGGGGTACTGCATTCCTGGGACTGAGATCGCCCTCATCTCACATGGCCCTGCATCTATGTCATGAGATGAATCTGATGCAGCCTACACTCTCAATGTCCTGAGATGAATCTGATGCAGTCTACACTCTCAATGTCCTGAGATGAATCTGATGCAGTCTATGCTCCCTATGTCCTGAGATGAATCTGATGCAGTCTACACTCTCAATGTCCTGAGATGAATCTGATGCAGTCTACACTCTCTGTCCTGAGATGAATCTGATGCAGTCTACACTCTCAATGTCCTGAGATGAATCTGATGCAGTCTACACTCTCAATGTCCTGAGATGAATCTGATGCAGTCTACACTCCCTATGTCCTGAGATGAATCTGATGCAGTCTACACTCTCAATGTCCTGAGATGAATCTGATGCAGTCTACACTCCCTATGTCCTGAGATGAATCTGATGCAGTCTACACTCTCAATGTCCTGAGATGAATCTGATGTAGTCTACATTCTCACTGCCCTGAGATGAATCTGATGCAGTCTACACTCTCAATGCTACTGCATGGGCAGCCTGGCCTGTGCCTTTTCTGACATCAGTGCAAGTATCAGAGGAAGTTGCCAGGGGGCCATGCATGTATTGCTATCCTGAGAGAGGGCACCATCCTTGTGTGCATTCCTACCATACCACTAGCCCTGTACTTTAGCTCAGCATGGCCACTGAGCTATAGGAAAGCAGACCCAACTGAGATTTGTGAAACTGGTGGAAAATCTCACACCCAGGATTTGCCCATTGCTGACCGCTCTACTATTAATCGGTGGAGTGAGAGAGGGGACAAGTCTGAAAATGCGGCAGTTATTCTGCTATATTACCTAAAGACTGGAAGATGCAGTAATATGTCTCCCGCTTCCCATATTGTAATAGACTTTGCAGTGAAATTTGAATTGCTTCTTATGTTTGCATTTGTCAGCGTAATTAATGTTTACTGTATTGTGATTGTTAGACTATTGACTCCTTAAGATACATCAATTGTCTAGCAGTTTTGTGTTGGATTGCCCCTGCTATGCTTTGTGTAATATGGTAATTCTGCCATGGACTATTTAAAAGCACTGTCTGAAGAAGTGAAAAACACTGCTCCTCAGCTAGCTGAGATCAGCAAAAAGGTAAAGTGCGGCCATTTATTTTCAAATAAATATTTATGATGTCAGGTATTTAACCTTGGCTTGATGGTAAAAAAAATCTTTGGTAAAAATTGCTGTTCAATACGTGAAAATCTTTATTTCAGCTGTAATCATTTTCTGAGATGCTTTTCTCTAATGTTCTGGGAACTGTGATGTAACTGCTGTGTGGAGTGAATCATTACGGTATTTAGCTATGACATATTCTTGGAATAAATACAATGCATTAGCAAGAAATCTGCAGAGCAATATAACATAGTTTTTTTATACATATAATTGCAAATTAACTATCCAGGACTAGCCTGGGAGGTGCAATAAAGAATGGGTCCAGCCTATCTATCTCTACATCTCGCAATCTGTCTTTCTTTTGTTACAATTCTGCCTGTTGCTAACACTTTTATGGCAGATGTTAAAATAAGTTTTTTTTTTCAAATGCCAGAATCCATTAGCTTCAATCAATAATGCACAAAAATTTAAACTGGTTGCTGAAAGCATCTGCAGATCGGGACAGGTGGGACTTGATCAACTTGAAACTGCTCTCAAGAGCAACCCAAGAATTTTACTGAAGTATTGATCCATTTAGGGGAATTGTTAGACAGTTCAAAGAAAAGCATCAAGATACACCATCTGAATATCTGCAGCCTTTCTGGAGCACTCTCGGACGGGATATGGGCGGAAGGGACATATATTAGGCCAGGATCTAGATACAATTGGTCCTGACTTTATCCGACAGTTTCCATGGGGCCTTGTTTGGGGTACAGTCTCCACACGCTCCAAGCAAAACCAGCAGCATATATGGGTTTGTGGGGGGGAGTGGGGGAAAGGGTCTCCCAGGCTGGGAGTTCTCACATCCCCAGCCTTGTAGGACATCTGCAGGCCAGTACACCAAGTGAAAGCAGCTGTATTGGCCAGCCAGTTGGCAGAACTGAGCCCACATTGGGAGTCCAGGCTTGGGATGCGGCCTACAACCCCAAAGGTTTTGTATAACTTGAACGTTTTCTTGGCTCTCTTATAAAGGGGGCTGATGCCACTGTTTTGGAAGGTTTCCAGGTGGGTGCGTTCCCCTCCCCCCTTGGAATGGGCACCTAAAACCATTTCTTCACCGCAGAGTGCCTAAGGTTAAAAGGTCCTCAGATCGGCCAATGGGCCTCGATGTTTAAAAAGTTTACAGTGAAATATGTTCAAATGCAGTGGGTGTGAAGCCAAGCAGTGTGGGACTTTCTTTTGGAGGCAATATCACACTTCTTGCTTCAGTGCTCTTCATGTAACTTTGGATCAAGATTACACGACACAGTTTAGCCACAATTCTTCAAAGCTCCACTAGTGGCATGGAGCCTCTCTGCTGGAGACTGGCGCCGGAGGGGCTGGCAGTGCAGATTGGAAAATCCAACCCCCAACACTCTATACCTGATTCACCACACATGGCATTTTGTGAGGTCTGATTTCAGGGGGCATCAACATCAAATACTTGTTTAATTTTGATCCCACACCAAATTTAATATCTTCAGGCATGCTCCGCCTGTAACAATATCTGAGGCAAATAGCATAGATGCATTTATAGGGAAGCTAGATATGGCCTTGATTTCTGTAGGGTCCACCGATCTCCTCTTTTACCTTCAGCGGGAGATTGGCAGAACCTCTACAAAAATGGTATAAATGGAAACTTTTAGCCATTTAAATCATTTGTTCCGGATCTCTACCAATCTCCCACTAGAGAACACACGTGGAAATTCCAGGCATATTTTTGCAAAGGGAATAATTTTCCCTGTTGAAAGCAGGTATCAGCTTGACAGTACACAGAGCTTGCACTGGGTGACAGGGTTCCTTTGAGGATGAAGTGGTGATGTTGGTACTCCTGCAGGCATCTGGGCTTCTCATAGCAACCCCATGGCTTACATGAACTGAAAGGGTTTGCATTTCAATAATGTTTAAGTGCTACCTCACCATAGAAACATCAATATGCACATCTATGACTATTATCCAGGAAACAGCCATAACATTCTTAATTATTCATTAGTCAAAACTTCTACATCCATGGCTGTAGAGACACTCTTGCCAACAGAAATAGGCTATGGGATGGAAACCTAAACATCTGTTTGCTGTTTCTTGGCTGTTGCCTCTAGCTACAAGAAAATGCACCACCTCGCTTTGGCACAATGAAAGAATGTGTGCAAGAGAGTAAAGGTCGTGTGCAATACTCAAAATGATATCCCCCGATAGGATGTGGGAGTTCCCAACTGAAGTTTCTACACTTGATGGAGAGCACAAGAAATGTGTGCAAAAGTAAGCAGTGTACTTACCTTCCTCCTGATACCAGCAAACATTTTTCTCTTAGTAAATATTTTCTATTTATCAAGGCCATGGTACATCCCTCATGGTTGTACAAAGGATAATCTGCGTACTCCAATTGATTAAGAATAATGGGAGGTATAATAACTGACAGGTTTGACTAAGTGGACTAAGTGCAAATTTTCCATTAGTCTTTTTCCATTCAAGAAGTTTCATCCTTTTTTAGTTCATTTTCTTTCACATTACACATTACTTGAGCACTGTGTTTTGTTTTTTTGAATTAATGTAACGTACGTAGGCACATGTTATTATTCTATAGTAACACTTTGTAAGATATTTCCTAAGGTGTGAGTAAGAGGTATTTCCCAACTGAAAAAAGCATATTTTAGTATGTGGGAAGAGTATGGAGAAGCAGAGTGGGAAGGCAATTCACAGCTTAGATTTTTTTAAATGTGGTTAGTGATTGTAGGTTGTGGTGATGAACTATAAATGTGTCATGTGTGGCAGAATTACTAATAATTTTGTTTTGCAAGTAGAAGCATTGAGCTTTTAGTTGAATTTTGTGCTCATCAAGGATGGTGAGTGCAGCACTCTTTCCACTTTTGTCATCCAATGTTAGTGTGAATCATTCCCAAATCGGGTTTAATGTTTAATGTATTAAACCGTAGAGTGAAGCTCTCTTTGTTCCATATTAACAAGAGAATCTCTTACTGCACTCGTGTGGTTTTTCCCACTTCTAACATCAACTATCCTTATGACTTTATTTAGTGAGATTGCCAACTGTTGGGCAGTTTTTCTCCGTGGGGTCAAGGAATTAAATTGAGATCACCTTGGACTCATTACAGATCACCTCTTACAACTGAGAGATGGAGGAGACATTCATGCTATATTTCTGGACTTGATTCAAATGTTGGTTGAAGAATTAAAAAGGTAATGGGTTAACCCACTGCATCACATAATCCCCCCAAGTAGCAAAGAATTTAATACAATTTAAAAAGATTAATGTTATTACAACAGGATGTGAAATTGATAGTTCTCATTTATACTTTGTTTTGTCCTGGCCAATATATAGCCCTCAACCATTATCACTAAAACAGATTATCTGGTCATTATCACATTACTATTTGTGGGATCTTGCTGTGTGCAAATTGGCTGCCATATTTCCTACATTACAACAATGATTGCACTTCAAAAGTACTTCATTGAATGTAAAGCACTTTGGGACGTCCTGAGGTCATGAAAGGTTTTTTATCATCTTTGGTAACAAGATGATAGGAGAACACTCCTATCTTAAAGGAGGGGAGGATTTTAGCTGCCAATACGTTTCTGGTGGGAAACCATTGATTTTAATTGGTTTCCCACCCACCCACGACAGGATGAGGTCATGCTGATTTTAACTGCCGGGCCTGATAAACATGCCTCCGGTTCACTTCCTGCCCTGAACAGGCAGAGCTTGGGTGGCAAGGGGCTGCCGGATTCCCGCTGGCACTAAGATAAGTGAGGGGAAGGGAATTCCTGGAGCTCTCAAGGTACAGAAGGAGGGAAAATGTGAGGCAACAGAGGTCTAAACTTTCCTTGTGGCACCCAGAGAAGCAGGAGTGCACCTCAGGGACCCACAGAGGAGAATAAAAACTTACCTGAAGGGCCTCTTCAACTTCCCAGCCCTCTTCACACTGGCCTTCAGCTGGAGGAAATGCCACAGCAGCTCCCTGCTCAGGCTGAAGTTAAAATGGCTGTCGGACCCCGATGACATCATTGGACCGTGAATTAAGACCATGCCTGCTTTGAGCTCAGCTGCCTGCCCATAGGCTTTCAATAAAATTTGAAACAGCAGGATCCGGGATGGCTTTCTGGTGGGTTAGTAACCCGGGCCGTTTAACTGGCATCCATCCCATGGAAATGAAAATCGGGTGGGTTGTAAAATGGGTGGCCAATCTGCAAATGCCTGGCGGTAAAAGTGAAAATTCAGCCCAGAGAGAGAGAAATTGTGGAGAAATTAGTCCCTGTTGCACCTAATTTCTGGGTGAACAATAGGAGTTGAGGGGACCAATTTCCAGCCACAAACTGCTATGCCCGATTCTCCCTGGATGTGCCGCGCCTTTCAAATTGGCAGCCAGCAACTTCCGTGTGACCAGGATGCCTGCCTACAACAGGCAGTAGGACCTCTTGAATATGCTAATCAGGGGCCTATGCATGTCTTAGGACCCCAAATCCAAATTTGCTGTGCATGTTCTTCTCAATTATTCTGGGTATAGAGCAGCCTAACCAACGGTCCGTAAAGGGACCACTGGAGGCTGCCGAAGAACAGGTAAGAACATAAGAATATAAGAAATAGGAGCAGGAGTAGGCCATTTGGCCCTTCGAGCTTGCTCTGCCATTCAATAAGGTCATGGCTGATCTTCTACCTCATCTCCACTTTCCTGCACTATCCCCATATCCCTTGATTCCCTTAATATTCAAAAATCTATTGCTTTCTATCTTGAATATAGAAACATAGACGATAGGAGCAGGAGTAGGCCATTCAGCCCCTCGAGCCTGCTCCGCCATTCAATGAGATCATTGCTGATCATCCAAATTCAGTACCCTGTCCCTGCCTTCTCCCCATATCCCTTGATCCCTTTAGCCTTAAGAAATATATCTAACTCCTTCTTGAATATATTTAATAAGTTGGCCTCAACTGCCTTCTGTGGTAGAGAATTCCACAGGTTCACCACTCTCTGGGTGAAGAAATTCCTCCTCATCTCTGTCCTAAATGGCTTACCCCTTATCTTTAGACTGTGACCCCTGGTTCTGGACTCCCCTGCCATTGGGAACATCCTTCCTGCATCTAGTCTGTCAATCCTGTTAGAATTTTATACGTTTCAATGAGATCCCCTCTCATTCTTCTAAACTCCAGCGAGTATAAGCCCAATCAACCCAATCTCTCCTCATACATCATTCCCGATCATCCAAACTCAGTACCCTGTCCCTGCCTTCTCCCCATATCCCTTGAACCCTGACTGAGCCTCCACAGCCCTCTGGGGTAGAGAATTCCAAAGATTCACCACCTTCTGAGTGAAGAAATTTCTCCTCATCTCAGTCCTAAAAGGTCTACCCCTTATTCTGAGACTGTGAACCCTGATTCTAGACTCCCAGCCAGGGGAAACATCCTCCCTGCATCTACCTTGTCAAGCCCTGTAAGAATTTTGTATGATTCAATAAGTTCACCTCTCATTCTTCTATACTCTAGAGAATATACACCTAGTCTACTCAATCTGTCCTCATAGGACAATCCCTCCACCCCAGGAACCAGTCTGGTGAACCTTCGTTGCACTCCCTCTATGGCAAGTATATCCTTCCTTAGGTAAGGAGACCAAAACTGTGCACAATACTCCAGGTGTGGTCTCACCAGGGCCCTATATAATTGCAGTAAGACGTCTTTACTCTTATACTCAAATCTTCTTGTAGTAAAGGCCAACATACCATTTGCTTTCCTAATTGCTTGCTGTACCTGCATGTTAACTTTCAGTGATTCATGTACAAGGACACCCAGGTCCCTCTGAACACCAACATTTCCCAATCTCTCACCATTTAAAAAATACTCTGCTTTTCTATTTTTCCTACCAAAGTGGATAACTTCACATTTCAACACATTATATTCCATTTGCCATGTTCTTGCCCACTCACTTAGCCTGTCTCTATCCCCTTGAAGCCTCCTTGCATCCTCCTCACAACTTACATTCCCACCCAGATTTGTATCATCAGCAAACTTGGACATATTACATTTGGTCCACTCATCCAAAACATTGATGTAGATTGTGAATAGCTGAGGCCCAAGCACTGATCCTTGCGGTACCCCACTAGTTACAGCCTGCCAACCTGAAAATGACCCATTTATTCCTACTCTCTGTTTTCTGTCCGTTAACCAATCCTCAATCCATGCTAGTGTATTACCCCCAATCCCATGAGCCCTAATTTTGTTTCATAACCTCTTGTGTGGCACCTTATTGAATACCTTCTGAAAATCCAACACATCAACTGGTTCCCCCTTATTTATTCTGCTAGTTCCAATCTCAAAAAACTCCAATAGATTTGTCAAACTCGATTTCCCTTTCATAAATCCGTGTTGACTCTGCCCAATCCTATTATTATTTTCTAAGTGCCCTGTTACCATGTCCTTAATAATAGATTCTAGCATTTTCCCTACTAATGATAAGTTTTTTTTCACTTACCTTGAAGGCAAGAGGAGCTGAAGTGTGCCTCCTGGCTCTACAACAATACTGCGGGCCGCTGGTCCACGATTGGCCCTCTGGGAGGGTGGTTCGCCTCCCTCCCTCCTAGAACCTACCTGCGGGCCGACTCGCCGCTCAGGACAACCAATTTTGAGAAGGCCCCAACTGACGAACTGCATCGGAATGCCCGTGGCCCAAGGCCCAGTTTTCAGTGAGCCTGGGGCATTTGTCTTTGGGTGTGCGTTACAGGCATGTTGTTCACTTGGCACCGCTGTCTGCCGCAAGACCAATTACCCAGCTGTTATTACTATCACAGCAAATTTTTAGATTTTTTTATTTCTTGTGCATACTGCCTAAGAAAAATAAGGAATCTGTTTTATTCTTTCCATATTATTCCTTGGTTGTGTTTGCACTTGTGTCAACAACAGCAACAATTTTTTTTAAAAACACTGTGCAAACAGCCTTGGCAAATCTTGGTTACGATCCTGGAGCAGTGAAACCTCGTTTGCTCAAAACATCTCCCTACCAGTTTATTCTTTGTCTCCAATCCCCTCCCTTGCTGTTTCTTCAGTTGTTTAGTGAGATGTTCCTACAATAGTTTCAATGACCCAAAAAATTAAAGGGATGCATTTGTATTCAGCACCTAGCAGCTGCCGCATCAACAGATTCCAATGGCATTCAGAAACATTCTCGGTTTGGCATCTTCTCTGGACAAAGCTAAGAGTTTATTGGGAGATATGGCGCTAAATTTTTATTGCTGCTCTTAGTGTTGGCTGAAAGACATGAACCATCTCACTCGTTCACCAGAATACCTCATCCTGCCTTCTAATTTAAACCATGTGCACTTTGTTACTTCTTAAAAATAATCGGTTAGCGAGGTTTGTTTTCATACTTCTGCAATATAGCTATTAACATGACCAACATGTCCTTGGTTAGAATCCAGATTTTAATACTATTTCAATATGTATTACAGTTTCCATCGATTATAGGGGGCGCCTTGTTGCTAACGTTATTTGCCCGCTATACACATTGGACGGTTTATATGAATCTATGTTGTTTGTTTATAACTCTGACTGGAACATTTTTCCCTTAATGAATATTTCAAAGGGTTCCGTTTAAAGCCCGTTAAACGCCCCTGCCGCTGACTACCTGAACGATCCTGTCCTAATCAGGTACATGGGAGGCGCTACTGGAACTCTAACCTGCTCATATTTTGTTCTGGTGTTCTGTGTCACTGACGGGACATGGTAAAGATCCACAAACTCCTGACTTGCACCTCCACACTCATGCTGTCCTCGGAGATTTGTCAACTTCGCCCAGTTTCTCTTCAGCTGGAATCCCGAATGCGGCTCCATGCCCGAAATAGCCAGCTTGCTTAACCGAGGGAATGAACAGGTGATTGCACCTTAATGAATGCTAATTACTCACCAGTTTCTGCCCATAATAGCCGGTGCACATAATGCGCTGTAAGCGACAACTTTGTAATTGACAATGGTAACAGCGAGTGGTTTGCGCTATTTGCCCGATTTCAACGATTGCCTGATTTAAAGGTGGGCGGTTTAAGTGGTGGGGACTATTTCAAAACAAATTGCCAGTTTTATTCTCAACAAAAGAAAGAAAACTGGAAAGCAGCGTAGCAATGTTTCCAATGGCAACAGTGAGACAGATCTGTACAAACTGTCTTGGCAGAATAACAACTCCATCAATCTGTTGGCTGCAGTATTCTCTGGTTCTCAGGCGCAACATGCACTTCACAAGCAAACAGTGTCCTCAGACACTCAGGCCTAGCAGCCTCTGTAATGGTGGCTTTTGTCACGTCTCTGCAGGTTCATTAGGTGGCCAGCATCAATGGAAGGAAAGCCTGGTGGTGCCCATCATCATATATATAAAGTGCACTTACTGTGGGTAACATTAAGGAGCATCACTGCACCAGAACAGCAGACTGGAGAAGTGCATACCCTGGCCTAGCTCGCATCCCCCTGAAGGAGACTGCGTAACTGTGAGGGCAAATGGAAGGGAAAAAGGAGGAAAAAAACTACTATGCCACACCTATCACTTGGGGGTGATATCCGCCTTGGGTGGCAGCACGTAGCAGCCGATAACACATCGGCCACCCGTTTTACACGACGAATTTCACCCCCATTATATTAAAAGCAGTATGCCTGCATGCGCACCCTGTCCATCACACTTCAGTCACCATGCTGCACACACTTGATTAAATGTAATCAAAACTGCGAGCAGTTTCTGAGTCAAACTTCAATCTGAGTAGCTGGATTTATGCATTCATAAAAAAGCTACACATCTGATGTGCTGATATGCAAATTTCATGATTGCAATTTAAATTTATTAATGGTGATGCAAATGTATTAGAAAAAAGCAAATCAAGTAAACCAATTAAATTATTCAATATACATTTTTCATAATATTTTCAACAATTAATTTTTTCCTGCAGTTACTGAAATAATGTCCTGAAAGGTCTGCAGCAGCAGCTGGATTTCTTCCGCTATGATTCTGGGCCGAGTTTACTGCCAGGGACCGCCCTGCATAGGACACGTTGGGCTGTGCTGTTGATCAGAATTGGAAACATAGGTGGGGTTCCGCTCCGATGCAGTTCACTTTAGTCTGCATCCATGACTAGTGCCTGGGCGTAGGAAAGACAGGAATATCTTCTCACATTCTTTCTATTTTCAAATTATTTGAAAGCAATCTACAGAATGATTTTTTTTGTCAGGGAAAATTTTAGCTTAGAGAAATAGACATAATTCAGAGACAGCTAGCCAGAGAGAGAGAGCGAAAGAGATATTCAGAGAACCACTGTGCTGGATTTTCCTCTGATTGGCAGGTTAGCGGCTGTATAGGATTTCCACCTGCCCATGTGACCCACCGTTTCTTCCTGGGACGACTCTAATTGCGAATGCGGAGCGGGTTTAGAGTGATAAAATTGCTAGTCATGAGCTTACCACCACTGAGAAGAAGGGAAATAGGCGCTCCCCACTGCTTTTAAAACGCTGCAGCTGATTAAAGAGACATACACTTGTTGTGAATTCACTCGCCCCTTCACACTGTGTCTGCGTGGTACTTCACAAGGATGCGAGGATGACAGTGTCGCTGCTCAGTCAATATCCTGGCAAGATGCTGTTAATCTTGCCATCTCCCACAGTAAGAGCCGAGTGCCTCGCCATGAGCTCCATGACTTTTACCTTAAAGAGGGAGAGGGGTTTAAAGGTGGCTATGTCACCTGGTGCCCTGCCTGTGGCAGGCGTTGTGCGCCAATTTGTCCTGCAAGAAAATAGAGTAAATGAGGATAAGGCTAGCCTTTGAGGGGCGTATGACAAGTGGCATGGGAGAAATGAAATAAGAGATGTGGGGGTATGAGGCTGTTAAAGTGGATGGAAGGGTTTTTAGAGTTGCACATGTAAGTAATCATAGAATGGTTACTGCACAGAAGGAAGCCATTCGGCCAGTCGAGCCCGTGCCAGCTCTCTGCAAGAGCACTTCAGCGAGTCCCACTCCCCGGCCCTTTCCCTGTAGCCCTGCAGTTGTTTTTCTGTCAGGTACTTATCCAATTCCCTTTTGAAAGCCACAATTGAATATGCCTCCACTACCCTTTCAGGCAGTGCATTTTAGATTCTAACCACTCGCTGCGTAAAAAACGTTTTTCCTCATGTCGCCTTTGGTTCTTTTGCCAATCACTTCTGGTTCTCGACCCTTCCGCCAATGGGAACAGTTTCTCTCTATGTACTCTAGCTAGACCCCTCATGATTTTGAACACCTCTATCAATCTCCTCTGCTCTAAGGAGAACAACCCCAGCTTCTCCAGTCTATCCACATAATTTAAGTCCTTTATCCCGGGAACCATTCTCATAAATCTTTTCTGCACCCTCTCTAAGGCCTTCACATCCTTCCGAAAGTGTGGTGTCCAGAATTGGACACAATACTCCAGTTGAGGTCGGACCAGTGTTTTATAAAGGTTCACCATAGCTTCCTTGCTTTTGTACTCTATACCTCTATTTTTGAAGCCCAGAATCCCGTATGCTTTTTTAACTGCTTTCTCAACCTGCCCTGCCACCTTCAACGATTTGTGCACATATACCCCCAGGTCTCTCTGTTCATGCACCCCCTTTAGGATTGTACCCTTCAGTTTACATTGCCTCTCCTCGTTCTTCCTACCAAAATGTATCACTTCTCACTTTTCTGCGTTAAAATTCATCTGCCACGTGTCTGCCTATTTCACCAGCTTGTCTATGTCCTCTTGAAGTCTATCACTATCCTCCTCACTGTTCACTAAACTTCCAAGTTTTGTGTCATTTGCAAATTTTGAAATTGTGTCTCCTACACTGTTCCAATGAAGCTCAACGTAAGCTTGAGGAATAGCACCTCAACTTTCGATTAGGCACTTTACAGCCTTCAACACTGAGTTCAACAATTTCAGATCATAACCTCTGCCCCCATTTCTTCGGATGACAGCTGTTGATGATGCTGCTATTCCCATTTCCACCTCCTCTAGACTCATCTTTTGTTCCTTTACTTGTCCCATTACCATCTCCTTTTGCCTTGTACCATCACCCCTTTTGTCATTTAATCTCTCCTACCTTCCACCCGATCACAGACCTTCCCTTTTGTTCTTTCCTTCCCTCCCTCCTTTTCCTGCCTCTGCACTAGCTTAAAACTTGTTGTATCTTTAACTTTAATACAAAAGCAAAATACTGCGGATGCTGTAAACCTGACGAAGGGTCATTGACCTGAAACATTAACTCTGTTTCTCTCTCCACAGAAGCTGCCTGACATGCTGAGTATTTCCAGCATTTTCTGTTTTTACATCTTTTACTTTCTTCAGTTCTGACAAAAGATCACTGACCTGAAAGGGTAACTCTGGCGGGAATTTTACCAGCGCTGAGAGGGCAGGATCAGAGTCGGGTCAGCTGTCGAAATAGAAAAGATTGACAGCGTGTCGGAAACCCGTTGTCAAGCCGCCTGCACGCGAGTCTCCCAGGTGTCGGGTCTGTCAGTGCAGAACTGACCTGACACCAAGAGACAGGGGAGACAATTTAGATCATTAAATGCATTGTTAAGAAGCAATTAAGTATTATTTTAAGCTTACCTTTAGATTTTTAGAGTTCGCCAATGGCTTCCCCGCTGCTTGGGGATCACATCAGGTAAGGAGGTCGGGTGTTGTGTCAGCATGTGATCATTTACTAACTTGACAGCTGCATATGGTTTATAAAAGCTCCCATTTCATAGGTCTTCACTTTCCAAGGTTAGAAGCTGTTGCTTACTGCATTTGGAAGATAGATCGAGCTTTATGGAGCTAGCAAGTGTTTGGAGCAAACTTCCTATCCAGTGTCATCTCATTGGAGCAACCTCTCTCACCATTGACAGGTCACTTCTGTCATCTCAACTTCACCTGCCATCTATTCCATCAGCGTCGGTGCCCTTGAAAAAATCTCACCTTGGTCCTCAGAATCCTATCACAATCAGCCCCAACACCAGCAGCACCAGGCACACCAGCAGCACCAACATCAATACCAATCTTCTCCACAATCAACTGATGCTGCACAGGACCCAGGACATCAGCACCCAACCACATTGCTGCCAGGGATGGCCTCACCATGGCCAGATTTACTTCACTTGACGCTGCACACCCTGGCTGCCACATGATGCGTCAGGTTAGCACCACCCCACACCAACACCATAAAGCTTCCCTACAATGCCCAAGCCATTCCTTTCACACACATCACCATTGTGGGGGGTACCGTTATGTCTCACTATTCACTACAACTCACTAAGCCACATCTAAAGGTGCACGCAAATCTGTCTAAGAACGCAAAGTGTTGAAAATAAAGATTTCAATGTTTGACAGCACATTAACAGACTCTTCACATGAACATTGGCTAAACCACCCAAGTGCCTACCCTTGTGTGTTGTTAGTTGGTATGCTTGCAGAAGGATGAGGGTGAGTGTGAGAGGTGGCTAGTGAGATAGGGATGTGATAATGTAGATAGAGAGGGATGGGTGGAGGTGCAAGGTAAGTTGGTGTGAGTAAAGATGTGCTGGAGTAGGGTAGGGAAGGCAGAGTGATGGGGATGTGATGTGCGGCACAGCAGGATGAGCTTGAGTGTGGCTTTGTACTAACGTTTCATGATCTACTGAGATCATTTAAAGGTTTGCGCCATTGTAGCCTGGTCCTCCTGACGACATCCCTACTTGTGCCCTCCTGTGCAATGTGCAACCAGGCTGCGTTGGTCTCCTGGGGAGGTGCCTTCCGCCCATTGGAAGTCAAGAGAACCTCCCTACGTGCTGTGACTCCCTCCATAAGTCATGGGAGAGCCTGGGTGCAGCTGTGCACCTTTGTGCAGTGCTTATCAGTGTTTGCGGCACCTCAATGCTGTAGAACACTGACAGCACAACTGTCAAAATCAATTTGGACATGGCCCCTTTAAGGAAACCGGCAGATTACGCGTCATCAAATGACGTCATCAGACCAACTTCTTTTAATTGGCTGGGAACCTCGCTGGGTGGGCTTAACAAGCTCAATCAATGTGCAAGCACTTGAAGAGATCGGTCTGGAGCAGGCAGCGGGCTGGGACCACACTACTGACCCCGGCCACCCCAGACCCACCTTGGTCAGTGAAATCATGACCTCTGTTTCTCTCTCCACAGATGCTGCCTGACCTGCTGACTATTTCCAGCATTTTCTGTTTTTATTTCCGATTTCCAGCATCAGCAGTATTTTGCTTTTGTTTAAATTTCATCATATTGGTTTAAGCACTATTTTCCCATTGTGTAATGATACCAATATGCTAAATAAGCTTAGTGACAATAGTGAGTAAAAGAAATAAATAAATTGCATTTATATGGCTAGTGCCAATTAGTGTAAGGGTGTGCGAGAAGGACTGAGGCTATTCTTTTATGGTAGACCTGGATTTGTTAGTACAGTGGAGCCTAATCATCATACTGTTTAATACTATAAATTAATCAAGGTGCTAAATGTTACATATCAACCCTTTCCCTCCTGATTATCATGTTTTTTCTAACTTTGATTTTCTGAGTATTTGATAAATCATAGCTATTGATACTGCTTTTAACTAATTGGTAACACAGGGTTTCAGAACACTGTGATACTACGGAGCCATAAATGTGTTTTATTATTTCACACCCAGGTGTACTGTTGAATAATTCAGTTTCATACATTGTGTTAACTATCTAAAAATTCTTGAATAATACATGAAAATTATCCATGTGGCACTAAATGGGCAGAGATGTCTCTGTGCCAACAGAATATGGACGGAACTGTGAGGTTTAAATGATAAAATGAGAGAGGAAGGATATGCTGCGCCTCACTGAATGTAGACCCTGGAGGTCATTGCTCAAATGTCTAGCTCTGAGGTTTAGAATAATATGTTATTGGGCTGATCATTCCTAACTTAGTAAAGACACTGGTGGTCATTTTGACTTTGTGCACAAGTGTATAACAACAGACAGAGCTAGCTGCATTCAGGGCAAACCGATTAGGTTAAAAGGGGCATCAAACAGACATTAGACCCCTTATTTGTATAGGCATCTTTTGATGCCTATACTAATAAGGCGGGCGGAGCACTCCCAATTCAGAATTTGCTTGTGCACATGGCCTGCCATTTTGGATGCTTTTGCGTCCATTTCAGATCTGTAAAACGGGTGCAGTATCATTGAATTTCTCGGCGCTGGTGTCTAGCATTACTAAGGAGGTGGAACGGGAGCTCAGAAATGAAACACCCGCCTTGTCTAGTGTAATCGATTATTCAGTCCTGCCAGTGTGATCGATCACAAAGCAACCAATTACAGTAGGCAATGCAGCAATTTTAAAATACATTTTACAAAATAATTTTATTTATTTTAGCTTTTGTCACTGGCCATGCTACACATCTGTAGTGACTTTCCTTGACCTCTCCACTCCCACCCAAGGCTGCACCAGAAGGAGTACCGAGAGCCTATCACTAGCATTCAAGAAGATCCTCCATGGTCAGGGTTCTGGAAGGTGGGCAGGTGCTAAGGCTGAACTGCCACCAATCTTGACCAGATTCCTGCCTGATATTCTTAGCAATCTTATATTCAATGTTAGGAACATAGGAAAAGGAGTAGGCCATTCAGCACCTCGAGTCTGTTCTGCCATTCAAATAGAGCATGGCTGATGTGTATCTTAACTCCATCTACCTACCTTGGTTCCGTAACCCTTAATACCCTTGTTGGATGAATTGAAGTGGTACGCCAGTGCAGTAGGGGGTGTTTTTCCTAGCGATTGGTTACGATGCCTTTGTCATACTGAACTTTCTACCGCGGAGGAAGCTCACTGAATAATAACAATGTGATACTTTTGCTTCCTCCAAACATTCTACAATCACTTTCCATGGATCTGTACATGGATAATTCATTTTAGAAGAAGCCAAAGTGCCTGTTGAATGCCGCAAGTTAACCCTGGCCTTATTCATTGTACTGGTACATTGTTGGCAATCTGAGGTGTTCCGCCATGCCAGTAAGTTGTTCCAATGCATGTTATGATGCACGTTGCATTGTAGGACATTGCATCATCTTCCCTGCTGAACTGTCAACTTCGCCAGATCTCAGTGGAGTCTCTACATTTAAAACCCCTTTGGAATCAACTAATTTTAGCATAAGAACGGCATTAGAAATTGGAGTAATCTGCAAGTTGCTTTGCATTCATTATTTGCTCTTGCAATGCTTGATGACAATACTGGCTGGTAATGTTAAAATTCCCTTCCACACCCTTGTTATTTTTGACATGGATGTGTAAAACATAAGACAAAAATAATTATTATTTCACAAAATATGTTAAATGCTCCTATGTTTGTTTCTTGAACATAAAGGGCCAATTTCCTCCTCCTCCTCCAACCTGGGCATAAGTCAGGTAGAGTGCATTCAAAGTGCACTCTGTCAGACCTGACTGAAGTTGCCCATATTTCTGAATTTAGGTGATTACCCTAGGCCCACTATTCCCTCAGCACAATCTACACCTTGCCAGGGACTGGTACCTGGAAATAGGGTTGGAAAGCCTACCTGACAGGCCTGCAGCAGTGATAATAGTCACTTGTTTGGATCTTCGGGCTGCTGTCTAAAAACAGCAGGCAGAATGCCTTCATCCCAATGAATGTCCTCTGGCCCTGATAAAAGAGACCTGCCTTGTTTAAAAAGGGAGAAAGGGATAGACTGAGTAATTACAGGCCAATCAGCCTAACCTCAGTGGTGGACAAATTGTTGGAAAAAATTCTGAGGGACAGTATTAGTCGTCATTTAGAAAGGTACTGATTAATCAAGGACATTCAGCATGGATTTGTTAAGGGAAGGTCGTGTCTGACTAACTTGATTGAATTTTTTGAAAAGGTAATAAGGAGGGTAGTGCGTTTGATGTAGTATACAGGGATTTTAGCAAAACCTTTGACAAAGTCCCACATGGCAGACTGGTCAGAAAAGTAAAAGTGGATCCAAGGGAAAGTGGCAAGTTAGATCCAAAATTGGCTCAGTCGCAGGAAGCAAAGGGTAATGGTCGATAGATGTTTTTGTGACTGTAAAGCTGTTTCCAGTGGGGTTCCTCAGGGTTCAGTACTAGGTACCCTGCTTTTTGTGATACACATCAATGATTTAGACTTCAATATAGTGGGCAGGATTAAAAAGTTTGCAGATGATACAAAAATTGGCCATGTGGTTGATAGTGAAGAAGAAAGCTGTAGACTGCAGGAAGATGTCAATGGACTGGTCAGTTGGGCAGAAAAGCGGCAAATGGAATTCAATCTGGAGAAGAGTGAGGTAATGCATTTGGGGAGGGCGAACAAGGCAAAGGAATACACAATAAATGGTAGGACGCTGAAAAGTGTAGAGGAACAAAGGGACCTTGGAGTACATGTCCACAGATCCTTGGAGGTAGGACAGGTAGATAAGGTGGTTAAGAAGGCATACAGGATACTTTCCTTTATTAGCTGAGGCATAGAATATAAGAGCAGGGAGGTTATGCCTGAACTGTATAAAACACTAGTTAGGCCACCACTAGAGTACTGTGTACAGTTCTACTCACAACATTATAGGAAAAATGTGATTGCACTAGAGAGGGTACAGAGGAGATTTACAAAGATGTTGCCAGGACTGGAGAATTTTAGCTATGAGGAAAGATTGGATAGGCTGGGGTTGTTTTCTTTGGAACAGAGGAGGCTGAGGGGAGACTTGATTGAGGTGTATAAAATTATGAGGGGCCTAGATAGAGTGGATAGGAAGGACCTATTTCCCCTAGCAAAGAGGTCAATAACAAGGGGGCATAGATTTAAAGTAATTGGTAGAAGAATTAGAGGGGAGTTGAGGAGAACCTTTTTCAGCCAGATGGTGGTAGGGGTCTGGAACTCATTGCCTGAAAGGGTGGCAGATACAGAAACGCTCAACACATTTAAAAAGTACTTGGATATGCACTTGAAATGCCGTAAACTGCAAGGCTACCAACCAAGCGATGTAAAGTGGGATTAGACTGGATAGCTCTTTTTCGGCCAGCACAGACATGATGGATTGAATGGCCTCCTTATGTGCCGTAAATTTCTATGATTCTATGTTTCTGCCTCCAGAATCTCAGGATTGCTACCAGTGCCACGTGCTAGTCAGAGTAGAAATAGAAGGATATTTCAGATGAATACGTGGCTAGAGGAATGGCGCAAGGGGGAGGGATTCAAATTCCTGGGACATTGGAACCGGTTCTGGGGGAGGTGGGAACAGTTCAAACCGGATGGTTTGCACCTGGGCAGGGCCGGGACCGATGTCCTAGGGGGAGTGTTTGCTAGTGCTCTGGGGTAGTGTTTAAACTAAAATGGCAGGGGGTTGGGAACCTGAGCAAGGGGACAGAGGAAAGGGAAACAAGGATAAAAGCAAAAGATAGGAAGGAGAAAAACAAAAGTGGCAGTCAGAGAAATCAATGGTTTAAATCAAACATGGCCACAGTAAATAATAATTCTAATAGGTGTAAGAGCGTTAAAAAAACAAGCCTGAAGGCTTTGTGTCTTAATGCGAGGAGCATTCTTAATAAGGTGGATGAATTAGCTGCACAAATAGAGGTAAAGGAATATGATTTGATTGGGATTACGGAAACATGGCTCCAGGGTGGCCAAGGCTGGGAACTCAACATCCAGGGGTATTCAATATTCAGGAAAGATAGGCAAAAAGGAAAGGGAGGTGGGGTAGCATTGCTGGTTAAAGAAGGGATTAACATAATTGTAAGGAAGGATATTAGCTCTGATGATGTGGAATCTGTATGGGTAGAACTGAGAAATACCAAGGGGCAGAAAACGTTAGTGGGAGTGGTATATAGACCTCCAAACAGTAATGCGGAGGTTGGGGACGGCATTAAAAGGGAAATTAGAGAAGCGTGCAATAAGGGCACAGCAGTCATCATGGGTGACTTTAATCTACATATAGATTGGGCTAACCAAATTAATAACAATACTGTGGAGGAGGAATTCCAGGCGTGTTTAAGGGATGGTTTCCTGGACCAATATGTCGAGGAACCAACCAGAGATCAGGCCATCTTAGACTGGGTATTATGTAACGAGAAAGGATTAATTAGCAATCTTCTTGTACAAGGCCCCTTGGGTCGGAGCGATCATAATATGATCAAATTCTTCATTAAGGTGGAGAATGAAGTAGTCGACTCAGAGACTAGGGTCCTAAATTTAAATAAAGGAAACTACGATGGTCTGAGGTGCGAGTAGGGTAGGATTGATTGGGGAATGTCACTCAAAGGGTTGACGGTGGATAGGCAATGGCAAACATTCAAAGACTGCATGGATGAACTACAGAATTTGTTCATCCCAGTTTGGCATAAAAATAAAACAAAAAAGGTGACTCAACCGTGGCTAACAAGGAAAATTAGGGATATCATAAGGTCCAAGGAGAGGACATATAAATTGGCCAGGAAAAGCAGTAAACCTGAGGATTGGGAGCAATTTAGGATTCAACAAAGGAGGACAAAGGGATTAATTAAGAAAGGGAAAATAGAATATGAGAGTAAGCTTGCAGGGAACATAAAAACTGACTGTAAAAGATTTTATAGATATGTGAAGAGAAAAAGATTGGTGAAGTCAAGCGTAGGACCCTTGCAGTCAGAATCAGGGGAATTTATTATGGGGAGCAAAGAAATGGCAGACCAATTAAATATATATTTTGGTTCTGTCTTCACAAAGGAGGACACAAATAACCTCCCAGAGATGTCGGGGAACATAGGGTCTGATGAAAGGGAGGAACTGAAAGAAATCAGTATTTGTAGGGAAATGGTGTTAGGGAAATTGATGGGATTGAAGGCCGATAAATCCCCAGGGCCGGATAATCTACATCCTAGGGTACTTAAGGAAGTGGCCCTAGAAATAGTTGATGCTTTGCTAATCATCTTCCAGCATTCGATGGAATCTGGAACAGTACCCATGGATTGGAGGGTAGCTAATGTTACCCCACTATTCAAAAAAGGTGGTAGAGAGAAAACGGGGAATTACAGACCGGTAAGCCTGACATCGGTAGTGGGGAAAATGCTAGAGTCCACTATAAAAGATGTAATAGCAGAGCACTTGGAAAACAATGACAGGATCGGACAAAGTCAACATGGATTGACAAAAGGTAAATCGTGCTTGACTAATCTACTGGAATTTTTTGAGGATGTAACTGGTAAAATAGATAAGGGAGAACCAGTGGATGTGGTGTATTTGGACTTTCAGAAGGCTTTTGATAAGGTCCTGCATAATAGATTAGCGTGTAAAGTTAAGGCACATGGGACTGGGGGCAAGGTATTGACTTGGATAGAGAACTGGTTGGCAGACAGAAAGCAAAGAGTTGGAATAAACGGGTCTTTTTCCGAGTGGCAAGCAGTGACTAGTGGGGTACCGCAGGGATCGGTCCTTGGGCCCCAGCTATTCACAATATATATTAATGATCTAGACAAGGGAACTAGATGTAATATCTCCAAATTTGCAGATGACACAAAGCTGGGTGGGCGAGTGTGCGATGAGAAGGATGCCGAGAAACTCCAGGATGATTTGGGCAGGTTGGGTGATTGGGCAAAAGCATGGCAGATGCAATATAACGTGGATAAATGCGAGGTTATCCACTTTGGTGGCAAAAACAGGAAGGCAGATTATTATCTGAATGGCAATAGATTGGGAGAAGGGGAAGTGCAACGAGACCTGGGTGTCCTTGTGTACCAGTCGCTGAAGGTAAGCATGCAGGTGCAGCAGGCGGTTAAGAAGGCATGTTGGAATTCGTAGCGAGAGGGTTTGAGTACAGGAACAAGGATGTCTTGCTGCAGTTGTACAGGGCCTTGGTGAGACCACATCTTGAGTATTGTGTGCAGTTTTGGTCGCCTTACCTGAGGAAGGATGTTCTTGCCATGGAAGGAGTTCAGCGAAGATTCACCAGGCTGATACCTGGGATGGCAGGAATGACGTATGAGGAGAGATTGGGTCGATTGGGCTTGTACACGCTGGAGTTTAGAAGAATGAGAGGGGATCTCATTGAAACTTATAAAATTCTGACAGGACTGGACAGACTAGATGCAGGAAGGACATTCCCGATGGTCGGGTTGTCCAGAACCAGGGGTCACAGTCTAAGGATAAGGGGTAGGCTATTTAGAACAGAAATGAGGAGGAATTTCTTCACCCAGAGAGTGGTGAACCTGTGGAATTCTCTACCACAGAAGGCTTTAGAGGCCAATACATTAAATATATTCAAGAAGGAGTTGGATATATTTCTAAAGGCTAAAGGGATCAAGGGGTATGGGGAGAAAGCAGGGACCGGGTACTGAATTTGGATGATCAGCCATGATCGCATTGAATGGCGGAGCAGGCTCGAGGGGCCGAATGGCCTACTCCTGCTCCTATCTTCTATGTTTCTATGTTTACCTGTCCCTCTCAGATCCTCCAGTCCAATGGCACCTGGGCACAAGTGCTAAGGACCACTAATGTGGTCATCGTTCTCCTCAGGCCTCCGCCACATGGAGACCCAGGGAAATGAGGCAGGAGATTTGGTGTTGTCACTGTCATCTCGTTTGCATGGCCTGTGAATGTCTGCACCCATTCTAGCTGAAAGTGCTTGACCCACATTCTGAGGAAACCTTGGAAATATGAGGACAAAGCAAAGGGAGTGGCCCCTTTTTCATGCTTTGCTCTAGGTTTGAGCTTTCACGGGTGAAAAACAGAGGCCCTTTAAAGTTGTTTTCTAGAAACATACACTTAATTGTGGAACAGGTTAATTGTGCAAATGAATTTATCAACTGGGGATAGGGGATGAAAGATCTGGAATTATCAAGCAAGGACTATCCAGAGAAATCACCTGTTGGAAAGCTGGATCTACTGGGCCTCCCATTTTGTTATTTTAGTTATCATGATAAAATAAGAAATCTCCATAATATGAATCATGTTTGTAATTTACCCAATTAGCTGAGGGTTGCAAGGTCAGTTCCCTATTGATTTAAAAGAACAAAAATTACACAAATGTTTAATAGGAGGTGAAGATCTCTATAGTAGGCCAATTGCACTGATCTAGGATGAAACATGGTTACATTAGTACTTTCCACAATATTACTTAGGGAGTGGTGGTAGAATGGTACATGCAATACAACTGCTGGTTCAATATTTGTATCTGGTAATAATTAATTTCATAGGGTTGAGTGTCCCAATCGGGATAGCGGCTGCCCCTTTAAAAGCTGCATCTCTTTAAAATCTATTAAGCTGTAGGACCCTGGTTAAAACTAATTTAATAAAACCTCAGGGTCATTTCATACCTTACTTATGGTCTGCAGAATGCATGATGAGGCTTGCCACTATGTCAGGGAGGCCAAATGAACAGTCTGGAGATGAGGCGGTTATTTTATTGACAGGTTGCGTTCCTTAGAGATGCCACAAAATATGGCTTTGTCTGAGGATTCATCAGGCCTTGTGATTTGTTTGCAATTAAATTTAGTGGGAGTGAAAAAAAATCAATAGCAGAGAAGGAAAGCACTAGGAATAACTAATTGAAGGCCTCTGTGGGTAAATGGACCTAGCAGTGCGCCCTCAGATATTTCAGATATTCCAGTATCAATGTCAATTATTGCAAGGACGAGCAGTTCAGGCCAGATGAACCATCCTTGGAAATTTATTTCTACATCAGACACATTGGGCTGGATTTTGTCAATGGGGACGTGCTGGAGGCAGGACTCCCACTTTTTGGGTTGTAGTCCCGCCTCCATCGATTTGTGGCCAACCCACGCGATTTTCCCTTGATTGACTTTGTTGAGCCTGCCCAGCGGGTTCAGCAGGCCAAGTAAGGGACACCTGGTTACAGGTGACGTCAGGGATTGACATTTCATCTGTCAAAAGCTTTTGACAGATGAAATATCAGCATTTGACAGATCTGTGAAGCTGTCAAACACTGACAGTCTGACTTCTAACTTGAATCCTTCTCCACAGACTCAGTTAGAAATCTCTCCAGAACAGAAAGCTGAACGCTGCAACTTTTGACAGCTCGCGGCCATTCTGCTTTCTGTGCCGGTGAGATGAGGGACTCCCAAGACCTGAAGGAAGGAAACCTGCATTAGTAAGTAAAGGTAAGTAAAACTTATTTAAACACTTTACACACACCAAACACACTTACCTCTGCACTCATGCACCCATCACTCACCTTAACACCGGACATCTCGAACCCTCCAAACCCTTCAGCCCGACGATCCGCCTCACTAACTTGGCGTGGTTTGGAGCTGTCGGGAAGCCCATGCTTCAGGGCTAAAAGTAGGGATTAGGCCAAAAACTGCCTGTTAACTACCTGTTAACAGGCAATTAATTGGCACTAATCCCTTTCCCACCTCGGGGAGGCGGCTCCCAACACAGGTCGGGTATCCGCCTCCTGGGAAACGGGCATGGAGGCGGGTTGGGGGCGGGAAGGGTTCGTGCCCTCCGATTCTGCAATTTTAACACCCCACACGCCTCCATTCCCGCCTCCACGGCCCTGGGAAATTCGAGCCCATTGCCTCTGATTGGCAATTAGTGCGCATGTTATGTAGTACACATTGCATGAACGTGGATTTTCTCCTATTATAAAAAGAAAGAAAAAAGCTAAAAATATAGGAACAGGAGTAGGCCATTCAGCCTCTCAAGTCTGCTCCACCATTCAATTAGACAATGACTGATCTGTGCCTCAACTCCATCCACCTGCCTTAGCTCCATATCCCTTGATACCCTTACTGTATAAAATTCTTTCGCTCTCAGTCTTGAAAGCTTCAACTGACCCAGCATTCACAGCCTTTTGGAGGAGAGTATTCCAAATTTCCACTACCCTTTGTGTGAAAAAGTGCTTCCTGATTCCACTTCTAAATTGCCCAGCTCTAATTTTAAAATTGTTTCCCCTTGTTCTTGATTCCCAGGAAATGGTTTCTCTGTATCTAACCTATCAAATCGTTTTAACATTTTAAACACCTCGATTACATCACCCCTCAATCTTCTACACTTGGGAATGCAAGCCAAGTTTACGTAGCCTGTCCTCATAATTTAACCCTCTAAGCCCCGGTATCATTCTGGTGAATCTGCTCTGTATCCCTTCCAAGACCTTCCTGAAGTACAGTGCCCAAAACTGAACACAGTTCACATGGGATCTGACCAAGGCTCTATACAACTGAATCTTTAGGAGATGAAGCTGAACAAGTTAAGAAAATTGTTTTCCTACTTTTACAATAAAGGATAATCGCCTTCTGGTGTAGAAAATAACGGCTGGGAAATTCCTCGGAGCTGCTCCCGCTACACACATAAAGGGGGATTCCACTGGACTTCCGGCAAAGTAACGCCTGCTGAGTGGGAGTAGCTGCAAAGAATTTCCCAGCCAATGTTTCCAAATCAAGATGATGGCTGCAAGTGATTTTGCTGACAAAGTTTCAGTGCAATCCGAATCTGTAGGGGGAATTTAAATCGCCCCTCGCCCCTCGCCCCACCCCCCACGGCGGGAACAGTGTGGGCAGGGATTAACATGGCAAGGGGGGGATTGCTCTGCGTTCCTGCACTTCACCATCTTAACTAGCCTGAAAGCAGGCATGGGAAGGCTGCCCATTCCAGAGGAGCAAGTGCCTAATATAAATAGGTCAGTCTCGTCCCGATGGCGTTATCCTGGATGTGCTCGCCATTTAAACTAAGGCTCACACAGCCTCAAACCCGCCAGTGAAAGTTGGCAGCAGGCCGGTATATTTTTTTTACTCTTTAGAGGTGCATTGTAGGCTGGGAGGAGCAAAAATGCTCCTCCTGGTCCTACAAGGATATTTTGGACATCCCCATGCCCGGGGATTAGTTACCTTTCTTAGTGGAAATGAGAAAAAAATTACCAATTATGATGCACAAATAACAATGCTGTTTTCAAACGTCTTAAGAAGATAGAAACATAGAAGATAGGAGCAGGAGTAGGCTATTCGGCCCCTCGAGCCTGTTCCGCCATTTAATGTGTTCATGGCTGATCATCCAAGTTCAGTACCCGGTCCCTGCTTTCTCCCCATATCCCTTGATCCCTTTAGCCTTAAGAAATATATCTAACTCCTTCTTGAATATATTTAATGAATTGGCCTCAACTGCCTTGTTTGCTAATAAGTTTGCATTTAACGAAAATAAATATTAAATATTTCATAAGATGTTTGAAAGGCCATTACACAGACCAAGAAATTCCATTGAGGAAAGAAAGGAAAATAGAAAGTTGCCTTTATATAGACCTGATCATGTCAAAACATCTCAATGAACCACTCTTGGAGTGACTATTGTTATGTCAGCCAAGATATAGACAGTGATTGTAAATCATATGAATTTCTTGTGGTATGATGGGGAGCAAGGTGTTCCATAAATTTACAATAGACTCAAAGCTGACAAGATCAACCTGAGGCCAACCACTGCGAGGACCTGGAAGGATCTATGGATCTTCTATGACTTTAAAAAGAGCAATATGTTAAGGGAAGAATATGGAGATGAATGATCTACATGCATGATACTTTTAACTTTATCTTGTTAAAGATATTAAACATATATTAGTGAAATATACAGGAAGTACTAAGTCAGTCAAATTAGTGAATGCAATGCAAGTGGCACAGTAGTCTCTCTGATTAATCTGCAGTGCTTTTATGTTTACATGCCATGGTAAAAGAAAGATTTGCATTTATAGCGCCTTTCACGAACTCAGGACATTCCAAGTGCTTTATAGCCAATGAAGTACTTTGAAGTGTAGTCACTGTCGTAGGAAGCACGGCAAACAATTTGTGCACAGCAAGCTCCCACAAACAGTAATGTGATAATGACCAGATCATCTATTTTTAGGGATAAATATTGGCCAGGACACCAAGGAGAACTCCTCCGCTCTTCTTCAAATAGTGCCTTTGGATATTTTACATCCACTTGATTCGCCGGGCCGCTAATTTTAGCACCCGAAAAAGTTTGCGCCCCCGCGGCAGATTTTCCCAGGTAGCGCCCTGAGAGGGAATAGGGGCACTACTGGAAGTGCCCCACGTCCCTCTTGGGGTGCTGTGAGCCAATATTGTGGCACTACGTTCCGCGGTAATGCAGGCCTTCCACCCCTTATTAAAGGGGAGAGGCCTGGCGCAGCCTGACCCGGGGCCCAGCTGGGCCACCAGGGATCGGGAGTGCCGGCAAACAAGCCCGGCACTCAAGAGGAGTGCCGGGCTTACGGAGAGCGGAGAGTAGCCAGCACCCCGCGGGGGGAATTCACTGGGGCCTGGGACAGCAACGGTGGCAGGTGCTGGTAGGCGGCCAACAATAAAAATGGTCGCCCGCCACCTCCCCTTTAACTAGCGCCGCCCCGGCCGCAGGTAGGCCCTCCTGACCCCGGCAGACATAGCGTCCGGCGGTAAGCCAGGGGGCGCCACCCAATGTTACAGCCGGGGCGCGAGCGAGGCGCTACGCACGGCGATGACGTCATCGCCGGCGGCGCAGCACCGTGCGGCACTAACGGTTAGCGCTGCGCGCGGGAGGTGTTAGCGGTGCCACGCCCAGGCACTAGTTGAATTGCGCCCCGTTAGGGCCCTCTTAGGGCGCTAACGGGAGGTGCAAATCAACCAAATTTAACCCCCATAACATCTGCCAGAGCAACACTGGAGTGTCGGTTTGGATTTTGTGCTCATCTCTGAAGTGGGACTTGAACCGCAATCTTCTGACTTAGAGGTGAGAAAGCTACCACTGAGCCTTGGCTGACACCAGTACTGGGCAGCAAGGCAAAGAGTGAAGCAGGCAGTGATGTGTCCAGGAGCTAACATAAGCAGCACATAAGGCAATTAATAGGGATGGAAGCTCAGGAAGGCTCTGGTCCTTAGGAGGTTGGACGGCTCCGTGAGCCACCTGGTGTAGATATATATTCTATGATTTGCACTATGTGCTACATCAGCATCTGCCAACTCACTGATTGCATTTAGTATGAAGCACTTGCGCGCAATGAAGGCACAATATCCAAATAGATAAGTATGCTTAGGGACTAATAATGTGCCATCTGCCCTCTTCAAAGTGCAAGGAGAGGCAGTAGTCAGCAGGGTACAGCCTCACAAGAGTATTCACCACATCACCAAGCATTATCACCCACACTTGAAGCAATCAGATGCACGTGCTTCATATATATTATTGACTGATACGGATGAGGCAGCACACATAGCATTGGTGGCAAAAAGTTAGCAAATGATGCAGCTGCTGAGAGGAGAACAGCATTGGCCTGCTTTCCAGCAGAGGATGTAGGAACGCTTGGATTGTGTGGCACAGGCACTGGATTAGCTGTCTGCACTGCAGTCTGCCATTCAGTAGGAAGTGATATTACTGGCAGCTGTAGTGATGATGGTGGTTATGCAGGTCATAGACACAGCAGTCAGAGCATCATCCACAAATGCTACCAGTGCTACTAAGGATGTTTTGGGGCCCAAGATCCAAGAAGCTGTCAGTGGCTAATTGAAGAGTTCACTAAAAGCTTTGGTCAATGAGAACCTCATGCACCTATCTGCAATGGCTGCTGGTAGCTCCTGGGCCCCATTGTTTTCCTGCTCTTTCATGCTTTGATGGTGTTTCACATCCAAATTGATGCTGAGGCCATGTCCACAGATATTTTATATAGCATGAAACAACAGACTGATACAAATATCTAAGGTATTGCATTAGCACCCCAAATATTTGTTCAGTGAAGATCCTGGTTTACAATGTGCTTTGTTGTATCTGATCTCTCCTGGTGTTTGGGGATTGTGGAGAGGTGTGATCAGCTGTGGATACACTGCTTAATGTTTGGGACAGCACTCTATCTCATCATGCATACTCCCAGGCAAGTGCCCAATGACATGCATTCATTTCTGGTGGTGGTCATATACCATCTGCACGTCGATTAATAATAACCCTTCCTGTTTAGGTATGTTACAGCATTATTGGTAGGCGCCTGAATGGCTACATGCATTGCAGTCAATGATGTCCTGCTTCTGAAGGCAATGGTGACCTTCACTGCCACTGGTGATGTGCAGATATTTGACTATCTCTGTAAATCATAGTGGACAAGATGGCTCACCTCAGTTGCATGCTTTCTGCTAAGTCTGAGTTTATTTAGCTACTGGTCCTCTGTGAGGCCCATGTTGTGGCAGCTCATTGTGTGGGATAGTTTGTCTGTGAGTGTGTGCTCCCAATACTCTCTGCATTCCTATTCCACCCATGCTTCAAGATCTTGCTGCACTGTACAATAACCAGAAATGGCAGCTGGATCCATGCTGTGGGCATGAAAAACTCCGCCACACAATTCGTTCAAGATTTGAAAACTTGCCCTTTTCCTGTACAACAAAAATCACAGTTATGCCTGTGAGTAATGAATTAAATTTTCATATTTATGCCCCTGCATGCAACACTGCATGAGTTTATTCTGATTGCTCTTAACAGGGATTTTTGGTGGGCTAGCCTTTGCAAATACACAAGAGCAAGACTGAATAGAAACATAGAAGATAGGAGCAGGAGTAGGCCATTCGGCCCCTCGAGCCTGCTCCGCTATTCAATGAGATCATGGCTGATCATCCAAACTCAGTACCCTGTCCCTGCCTTCTCCCCATATCCCTTGATTTCTTTAGCCTTAAGAAATATATCTACCTCCTTCTTGAATATATTTAATGAATTGGCCTCAACTGCCTTCTGTGGTAGAGAATTCCACAGGTTCACCACTCTCTGGGTGAAGAAATTCCTCCTAATCTCTGTACTAAATGGCTTATCCCTTATCTTTAGACTGTGACCCCTGGTTCTGGACTCCCCGCCCCGCCATCGGGAACATCCTTCCTGCATCTAGTCTGTCTAGTCCTGTTAGAATTTTATACATTTCAATGAGATCCCCTCTCATTCTTCTAAACTCCAGCAAGTATAAGCCCAATCGACCCAATCTCTCCTCATACGTCATTCCTGCCATCCCAGGTATCAGTCTGGTGAATCTTCGCTGCACTCCCTCCATGGCAAGAACATCCTTCCTCAGATAAGGCGACCAAAACTGCACACAATACTCAAGGTGTGGTCTCACCAAGACCTTGTACAACTGCAGCAAGACATCCTTGTTCCTGTACTCGAATAGAGGTAAAAATGGAAGCTGTGCCTCTGTTTTCCATAGTCCTACTCTTCTGTTTATCCACATCTACTTATCTTTGCTAAACTTTACACACAGAGAAAAATAAGGCACTTAATAAGCTTGAGAAGAAAGAAAGAACTCATATATATGAGGCTGGGCCTCTTGTTCTGTAATTTGAATTGTCATGAATGGAAAAAGGAAGTCCACCTCTCTTTGCAAAATAATTTTCAGCTCTATCAAGGAAGCAGCTAATAAAGAGAATGTATAAACACAACTCTGAGACACCCTCTTTTCCCACTCTCTCTCCCACTCTATCCTTTCTCTTTCTCCTTCCCCTCTCCCTTTATATCTTTCCTCCCTTCATTTTCTTTATCCTGACAGTTGTACTGGTTCTGGCATTGCCTCAAATAAATAACAAAACATAGAACATCGAAACCAGAACTGTTATGCTGGAAATTGTAGGCACAAAATTAGTCAATAAAAGTATCATTCATCAATCATATAAACTTTATGATTTAAATGCAATATAATGCTACAATTAAAGTTGGTTTTGGAAGCAAATGTTCTGATAGCTTCACCCATCCCCCAAATGCTCACATTATGACATTGCGTTTTGGTAGAACTGAAATCATTTTTGAATATTGTGGTTATTATGCTGATTTAGCTTTTAAATATAGAAAAGATCTGAAAGTTAGTATTGTCATTCTATTCCATACTGGTCCACAAGCACTTTGTGCAGTGAATGAGCCATATATGTACAATGTTAGTGCTGATTATGCAAAGGAAGAAACTGATTGAAAATTGAAATTTAGGTCAATGTCACATCAGGGACTTCCTTACAACAGCTTACATTTCTATGGCACTCCACGTACAGAGGGTTGTCTCAAAGCACTTTGCAGGATAGTGGTCATGTGAACATCAAGCAGGATGGAGAAAGTGAAGAGCGAGGTTAAGAGGGGGCAAAAGCATGCTGGAGGAAAAGGGACTTTAGGAGTGTAAGGGCGCAGAGGTTTCAGGGAATAGAGGCTTAATACTAAAGGAATGGCCACAAATAAAGCCGACACTGAGAAGGAGGTCAATGTCAAAGAAACGGAGAGTGCACAAAGGGACATACAGTTGGAGGAGGTCGTTGAGATAAGGAGGAACGAGCCAATGGAGGGATTTGGAGGGGAGGATGAGAACCTTACATTCAATTCTCTAGGACATTGGAAACCAGTAGGTCTGGTCAAGGATGGGGGTGGTTTGTATGATTGTGTCAGCCAATGGCTCAGTGGGTAGTGCTCTCTAGGTGGGAGGGGCTAGGAGTGAACCAGGTGTTACTGGTTGCCTGATTGCAGCAGGGAGTTGGAGGGAGTTTGTAAAAAGTTGGTGCCGGGCCCCTCAGAGGACAGTGTTCCCAAGAGGAATTTAATTAGGGAAGAAACTGTGGTTGAAAAGGAAAGAATAAGGCCCAAAGATTTGGGCCGGGACCCCAGGAGGTTTGGAAAAGAAAATACGGTGGTGGTTCAGTGCGAGGATAAGGAGATATGAGCTTGGGATATTATCCAAGCGGTACATGAGGACTGTGGCGAGGGAAGCTGCTTTGCCTGCCGACCAAAGCCGAATGTTGGGTTCGAGGTGACGGTCAGTGGCCGACAGGAGGTGGAAAGACTTTTACTCAGTCTGAAAGTTGGCGATAAGTTCTTGGAGGTATCTCTGCTATATTCGGAAGAGGTGGTGGTCTCATTCTTAAACTTGCCAGTTTATATTGAGGACGAAGTGCTAATAAAAAAGTTGGAGTCGTGGGACATTAAAATTTGCTCAGCAATAAAGAGGAGGTACTATCCAGGAACACGTTACGTAAAGGTGCGGTTCCCAGAGGGGGTGAGGTCATTACTGTACAGCATGAAATTCGAGACGCTGGAAGGAGTGCAGTACTTTCGATTGCTGCATGATAACCAAGTGAAAGTTTGCTATTATTGTCTTGGACACGACCATCTTGTAAGAAACTGTCCAGACTTGTACTGTTATAATTGCGGCGAGTCTGGACACCTTGCTTGGAGCTACAAGGCGGTGAGCTGTGGGGTGTGTCACAAAGGCCCCACCCACTGTGAGTGTGAGTCAGAAGGAAGCTCTATGAGTGATGAGGAGATGGGAGAAGGAGCAGGAGATGTGAGTGGAACGGCCGGAGGAGCGGAGCAGTCGGAGGACACAGCTGGTAAATTGAAGGAGAAAAGAGCACAGGAAGAGGCAGAAAATTGCGGAGCAGAGAACAGGATGGAGATGGTGGAAAACACACCAAGTACTGTGGAAAAGAACAAAGACAGCAGCGGGCAGCAAGGGTCGACTGCAGACTCGAGCCTTAATACGGTTCAGCTCTCCCTAAAAAATCTGGTGTCCGCGGGGGGAGAGGAGGCGGGAGCGGGGTGCGTGGTAAATGTAAGTACGCCAAAGAAAGACAGGGAGTCAGACATCTCAGTGAGCAGGAGGGGGCAAGACAAGGAGAGGGTGCAAGAGGCAGGAGCCTTAAAGGGGCAGCAGGACGGGAGCGGCGAGACAAAGATGCCAGAAGGGAACAATATAGGTGCGCCATTGTCCCATAGAGAGAAGGATCAGGGAGCAAGGGTCAGAGGTGGAGAGGAGGTTGAAGGGAGCGGCACTGTTGGTGTAACCGCGATAGCAGGAAGACTCTCTATGGGAGATGATGTATCTGACGGGGAGCAGGATTATGTATCTGACAAGGAGCAGGCACAGAGGGTTGCAGAAGAGCTTGAGAGTGAGGAATTAGAGGGGGACAGAGACATGGAAGTCAGGGGTGGGGTGGCATCATGTGGAAAGGGAAAGGTTAGTGAGGGGCAGAAAGGGTAGCTCCGGGGCCCAAACTTAAGGCAAGGAAGAGGCTGAAACAGCAGGGAAGGTTCAAACAGAAGGTGAAAAAGAGCCAGAGGCTGCAGGAAAAAGCAACAGCTGCCCGAAAAGTTGAGAAGGAGCATGAGAGGAGGGAAGAGCCAGAGATTAAATGATGGGGAGATTATCAGGCATACTTCCCTTCTTTGTCTGCAAGAAACCTTTTGGGATGAGGATATCCTAGAAAGAGTTCAGAAGGGAGAGGTGTTTGCAAGTTGTGCAAACAATAACCGTAGAAGGGTGGCTGTTTTGGTGAGTCCGTCCATAAAAGAGAACGTTGCCTTGGTAGATAAGGACACTGAGGGGAGATTTTTACGGCTAAGGGTAAAAATGGAGGGATTTAATTGCGATCTCTTTAATATCTATGCACCGAACGACCATTGCAAGCGTCGCAAGTTTTTTCGGGGGTTATTCACTGAAGCGGCAGAGGTGGAAAATCCTTGTATAGTGGGGGATTTTAATGTATTTTTATCACGGATGGACATTTCAGCCCAGATGACCTTTAAGGATGATAACTCCAGAGGGATGATTGTAAAAATGATGGCAAATTTAAATTTGAGAGACATATGGAGGGACATAAAAAGGAAGTTCTCCAGAGCAGGTTGGGTGGGTGATGTTTTAAAACAGAGCCGAATAGATTTTGTGTTCATGCGGGAAGGGTTAAGTTCTGAGGTGATGGAGATTTATTATAAAAAAGTATTTTTTAGTGATCACTCGGCTTTGGTTCTTAGAATTAGGAACAGCAGAGTTAAGATCGGTTCAGGGGTGTGGATTTTAAACAATCAATACCTGAAAGAAATTGCCTATAAAGAAGGGATTATAAATATAATAAAGAATGCTCTGAAGGAACCTTTGTTCTTGAAAGAAAGAAGAGTTTGGTGGGACAATTTCAAATATGAGGTAAAAGTTTTTTCGGTACGTTATGGGAAAAAGAGGGCGGCAGCTAACCGGCGTCGAGAAGAGAATATAAACAAAAGGTTTACGGATGTCTGTAAAGCAGTTGACAGAGGGGATAAGGGAGCTGAGACTAAGTTCCGGGTGCTAAAGGAAGAGTGGGAATTATGGCAAGCTGAAAAATGCAAGGGGGCCATTCTCCGTGCAAAGGCTAGAGAGGCATTGGAGGGCGAAAGATGCACTAGATTTTTTCTAGAGCAAGAGAAGCTGCGACAGAGATTATCGTTAATTGAAGAGTTGAAGGTTGGGGAGAAGATCAATCATGAAAGTGGGGAGATTTTAGAGGCGGCTAGCAGTTTTTATCAAGAGTTATATACAAAAGAAGACATTTCCAATTTGGCGATGGAGAAGGTTACTGCTTTTATTGAAGAGGGTTTAAAGGAGGATGAGAGAAGCATGTGTGACAAAGAAGTAGGATTAGTGGAAATAAAAGTAGCAATAAGTGGAATGCAGGGGGGGGGGAAAGCCCAGGGTCCGATGGACTAAGTGCAGAAATTTATAAAGAATTTTTCGAGATTTTAAGTCCATTGCTCTTAGAAGTTTTTAAGGAAATTAAAATTGAGGGAAGCCTGGCCCCATCTATGAGGAGAGGTATCATAAGCTTAGCTTATAAAAATAAAGGAGATAGACGGGATCTGAAGAATTGGAGGCCCATCGCATTATTAAATGTGGATTGTAATATCTTGGCGAGGGTTATGTCAAATCGTTTGAAGGAGGTGTTACCGCAGATAGTTTGGCCCTCTCAGTCCTATGGAGTCATAGGCCGGGACATCGCAGACTCTGTGGTCTCAATCCGAGATGCGATAGAGCTCATAGAAGAGAGTGGGAGGGAGGCTTATGTATTAAAGATAGATCAAGAGAAAGCCTTTGATAGGGTCTCTCATGAGTTTTTATTGAAGGTTTTGGAAGCATTTGGTTTCAAGGAAAATTTCATTCAGTGGATAAGGATTTTTTATTCAAACATATTTAGCTGTGTTAAATTTAATGGTTTTTATCCAAGTATTTTCCGATGCAGAGATCAGTGAGACAGGGTTGTCCCCTGTCCCCATTGTTGTACACATTGGTAGCAGAACCATTAGGTTACATGATGCGAAAGAAACAAGGTGTAGTTGGGATTGTGGTCCCCAGTTCGGGGCCAGGGTCGGTGATACACCAATATGCAGATGACACAACCTTAACATTGAGAAATGGGGAGTCAGTGAGGAAAGCTATGGATGTAGTGGAGGAATATTGTAGAGCTTCAGGAGCCAGAGTGAATTATAGTAAGTCCCAATGCCTGGTTGCAGGGAGAGGTAGGGGGGAATGGTTGGGGGAATGTCCCTTTAAGGTGGTGGAGGTTTTGGAAGTTCTGGGGGTGCATATGGGGTGCAAGAAAGACAGGGATGAAGTAGATCAATTAAATTGGGAACCGAAGGTTATGAAAATTAAAAAGATTTTGGGAAGATGGGAAAGAAGGTGGTTGAAAGTGCAAGGAAGAGCGACAGTGGTGTCTGCTGCTATCTAAGCTATGGCACTTATTGATGGTGGAGGATATTCCTGAGTGGGCGGAAAAGTCCATCTGAGAGGCTTGTGTGAGGTTTGTATGGGAAGGGAAACCAGCCTTGGTGACTTACAATACCATCATTGGACGGAGAAATCAGGGAGGACTCAATTTCCCAGATATTGATTTGAAGAAAAAATCCTTTAGAATCAAATGGGTGAAGAGATTTCTTCAGAAGTCAAATACAAGTTTTTAGAAGAGTTGTTTTGAGCATTTTTTTAAATGAAGTGGGATAGGAGGGCAGGGGATATTGTATATGGAATACAATAATATGTTTTTGAAATCGATTAAACTTCTCCCTAGGTTTTATAAGGGGGTTGTAGAGACTTGGGCCCAATTTTTAAAAAGTGTGCAGTTTATGCCCAAGGGGGCTGAGGAATTTTTAGAACAGCCCTTATTTTTGAACAGGTGGGTCAACATCGAAGGAGAGGTTTTATTTAATCAAGCTTTTATAAAAGCTGGGATTATATCTGTGAAAGATGTATTATACGAGGTAATTCCAGGTTGGTTGCCGGAAGCGATAGTGAGGGACATGGTGTGGGAGGAGGATCAGGAGGTAGAGGAAAAAGCAATAGGGATCATGTATGAGAAGATTGTGAGGGCAATGCCACAGGATTGGATGGAAGAAATAAATGCGGAAATCTCCAAAGGAAGTAAAATGCGTCCTGCTTCTCCAAGCTTTGTACTGGAGAAAGGGGGAGAGTTGGTCCAATTTGACAACTGTAATACTCGAGATTTCTATGAGCTATTTAGAGAATGGAGAGTCAAGACACCTGCTGGTCAGGAGTTTTGGCAGAGTATATACCCACAGCTGGACTTCAACAGAATTTGGAAGGGAGTGTGGGCGAATTTTAAATGTCCAGAATGGATTGAACTGGATTTCAAATTGGCTCATAACCGGATTTTTACCATAACGGTCTTGTGCAAGATTGGACGAGTGGAGGCGGCAACTTGCCCAATGTGTGGGACACGGGATGAGACTCTGTCCCATTTACTGGTGTTATGTCCGCAGTTAAATGACTTTAAGTACTATGTTCGACAGTTGTGTGAAGCTTTTTTGCTGGGTGGGGACCGAAGAGCGAGAATGGGAATCCCGTGGGACTCAATTTTGAGATGGGGGTTGCAGGAGAGTCTGCCCGAGTCTAGAGGAGCGGCAATTAATTTAATGTTCAGTTTGGCTAGATTCGTGATTGTGCAAAGAAGGAATGCTCTGGTTTTTAAGGGGAGGAGAATCAATCTAAAAGAGTATTTTAAATATAAGCTAAAAGATCATTATAAGGCTCTGTGGATGTTTTATTCAGAAAGGAATTTAAGGACGGTATTTTACAACCAATTTTTAAAGTACAATCGATTAATATATGTTACAGGTGACAAATTAAACTTCAGGTTTTGATGTTAAAATGTGGTGGCGGAATGGCTGTGCAGAGCGGCGGAATTGATTTGTATCATACAATGAAATGATCACGATGTTGTAAATGTTCTTAATGTTCAATAAAGTATATTAATTTAAAAAAAAGTTGGTAGCACTCACGCCTCTGAGTCAGAAGGTTGTGGGTTCAAGTCCCACTCTAGAGACTTGAGCACAAAAATCTAAGCCGACACTCCAGTGCAGTACTGAGGGAGTGCTGCACTGTCAGAGGTGCCGTCTTTTGGATGAGATGTTAACCCGAGGCCCCATCTGCTCTCTATCAGGTGGACGTAAAAGATCCCATGGCACTATTTCAATGAAGAGCAGGGGAGTTATCCCCGGTGTCCTGGCCAATATCGAAACCCTCAATCAACAGGACAAAAACAGATTATCTGATCATTATCACATTGCTGTTTGTGGGAGCTTGTTGTGTGCAAATTGGCTGCTGTGTTTCCTACATTACAACAGTGACTACATTTAAAAAAAAAACTTAATTGGCTGTAAAGCGCTTTGGGGTGTCCAGTGGTCATGAAAGGCGCTATATGAATGCAAGTCTTTCTTTCTTTCTTTGATGAGAATGTAGGTCTATGTGTGAGGGAAATCATTCACACTAAGGCCTTGGATGAAATCTGGTTTACAAATGGTTGAAGTAGAAAGTCTGGCAAGGAGAGGTTTGGAGATGTACAGCTTCAAGGTAATAAATGCATGCTTTAGAGTTTTGGCAGTAGAGGGGGAAAGTTGGGGCAGAGGCAGCCAAACTTTCAGATGTGAAAGAAAGCGGTCTTGGTGATAGGTCAGATGTGGGGAAGGAGGATGAGTTCAGAGTCGAACAGGGTATCAGGATTCGGCACTTCTGACCTTACCTTGAAGTAGTAGCCAGGGATACGTGCATTCTAGGTTAGAGACATGCAAGTGTTTGTGAGGCCAATTGAATGGTTAAGGTTTTTCCAATATTTAGCTGTAAGTACTGTTGTCTTATCCAGGTCTTATTGTTGGATAAGCAGCAGGACAGAGTGGCAACAACTCAAATACCAAGTATCAAGGGTGAAAGAGTTTCCGTTTTTATTATGTGTGATACGTGTTAATACTTACATTTTTTCATTGGCCCTGAAATTGCGGTCGGCGGCGTAGCTAAGGAGTATGCCGCCAACCTCTGAATGAAATCCGCACTTACCTCCTACAAAGCCCCGAGCGAAAACTTGCTTTGAAATACTGCAGAGTTGTGCGCAACGTAATGGCCCACTGATCTCAGGGGTGCACCATTGTGCGCAAGCATACCTGGGATCACATGGGGCAGTGCTCCTTTCATTAGCCAATCAGGAAACATAGAAAGCCCCGAGTATTACAACTTGTGAATTAAACGGTGTGATACTAAATATTTATTTAACAAGTACAATACTTGGCTTTAAAAAGCACAAGGAATACTTTGGAGTAAGTACAGTTATTTACTGGAAGACTCGGCATAATTTAAAAAAAGTATTAAAACGATCTCATCCCTCAAACTGAGACTTTATAGCTGCTTGTTAGGCTCTTTTATGTGTTACTTTTTAATTATTATGGCCCTGAAATTGCAATTTTCTCATCCCCCCTCCCCTTATCCTGTGCAAACAGACTCCTGCACCTGTTTGCACCAGCCGTAAAATTTTCCAGCATAATTGATGTGCAGTTGGTGGGCAATTAGCCCAACTTTTTGCCAGCAATGAGGATTTGAAAGCCGCAGTGGATCATCTTTCTATTCGGATCTTGGCAGATTGCAAGATTGGGATTTAGCACATGTGCACACCTGTGGAAATCCCGAACTTGCAGTCAATTTCAAAGGCGGTATGACGGCATACTCTCACGCGTCATACCAACAGTAAATTCAAGGCCATTATTTTAAGAGTTTTTTAAATAAAATAACAGCCAGAATGAGGGGAATTTTAAGCTGGAGGAGCACATGGGTTTGGGTGCAGGTGGGGGGTTAAAACCGGCAAAAATGTCAGCACGTCGGGAAGGTGGTACCACCCACCAACCTCTGCTTTTAACTGGAGCGTGTTAGGCTATGTGTGAGCAATCCCATTGGGAGATGCAGGTAGTCTATTAACATAGGCAAATCGCGCAATTAGAGTGACATTTCAACTCTCTTTCAAATTTAATGGCACATCGATGGGTTTCCTAGGCTTCCTGAAACTCACCAGTGAAGGGAAGGAGAGAACACAATAGCAATTAAGGGAACTGATTAAAACTCAAGGAAATACTGCAATAAATACTCAATACTCAAAAGCTGCTTTCTTACCTGCTAGTGGGAAAAGGTTTGTCCTCAGTACTTGACTTTCTACACTTTGGAAGTTTTCTCAATCACATCAGGATGGGTATCGCTTTGGCTTCCTTAGATTGGACCTTGGACAAGGACCAATATAACCAGCACCAGCAGCAGCAGCCTGCTATTCAGAGACCTGCAGCTGGACAGCAGAGAGGGCAGCAGCAGAGAGGGGAGCTGCAGAGAGGGCAGCAGAGAGGGCAGCAGCAGAGAGGGGAGCTGCAGAGAGGGCAGCAGAGAGGGCAGCAGCAGAGAGGGGAGCTGCAGAGAGGGCAGCAGAGAGGGCAGCAGCAGAGAGGGCAGCAGCAGAGAGGGCAGCAGCAGAGAGGGGAACAGTAGAGAGGGGAGCAACAGAGAGGGCAGCAGCAGAGAGGGCAGCAGCAGAGAGGGCAACAGCAGGGAGGGGAACAGTAGAGAGGACAGCAGCAGAGCGGGCAGCAGCAGAGAGGGAAACAGCAGAGAGGGCAGCAGCAGAGAGGGCAGCAGCAGAGAGGGCAGCAGCAGAGAGGGCAGCAGCAGAGAGGGCAGCAGCAGAGAGGGCAGCAGCAGAGAGGGCAGCAGCAGAAGGGTGCAGCTCATGGGAAGCACTACCCGTGACACAGGCTGAGTTTCCTTGAAATGTCCAAACAGCAGTGTCTCAGGAGTCTCAGGTTGTCACATCAGGTGGTGGCAGACATCTGCAACCTGCTAGAAGAAGACCTGCTGCCTGCTGGACCTGGTGGCCATGCGTTACCAGTGGCTGTCAAAGTCACCACCACCCTCAACTTTTTGCCGCTGGATCGTTCCAAGGCTCCGCCGGAAACATATCTGAGATCTCCTAGTGGGTGGCCCACAAATGCATAAGAAAGGTGACTGATGGCTTGTTTGCCAGGGTCAGCAATTATGTGAACTTCACCTGCGATGATGCCAGTAAGAATGAGTGGGCATTTGGGTTTGCATCTCTGGCTGGCTTCCCACAGGTGCAGGGTGTCATTGTCAACTGCAAGGGCTTCCACTCCATCAATGTGCAGCTGGTGTGAAACTACAAGAAGATATTTCTGCAGGTATGCGCAAGATTCCCAGGAGCTGCCATGATGCTTTCGTCCTGCAGCAGTTGCCGGACCTGAAAGCACACTCAAGGGGTGGCTTAGCTGATGATACCCGTCAGAAACCTGATGAATGAAGCACAACAGCGCTACAATGAATGCCATATGACCACTAGATGTGTAATCGAACAAACCATTGGCATACTGAAGATGCACTTCAGGTGCCTAGACAGATCTGGAGACGCCCTTCAGTATGCACCAGCCAGTGTCTCCAGAATGGTCATGGTGTGCTGCGCTCTGCACCACATTGCGCAGCAGCAAGGTTTGGACCTGCAGGAGGAACACGGCGCAGAGCTCAGATCCTCTTCGGACGATTCCAAGGAGGAGGAATAGGAAGGTGATGAGGGCAATGCAACACCAGCTACTCACATTGATGCCAGGGATGCCTTTATTGATGCAAGGTTTACTTAGCTTGCACCAGTGAACCTATGTCACAGGCACATGCAACGGCCACTCTTCACACCCCCCCCCGCCGCCCCCCCCCAATGCCACTGACACAATGCAGTCCTGCAAACAACTAACCACCCCGTGCACATTCCCCCATTGGTCCCCGCCAATTCATGTCTTCTCATTCATCTTAAAACAACTTAAAAGGCGACTTGCCGCCCAGCAACCAAGAATAGGTAAGACAGGAAAGTGGTGCAAAAGAATAATATTTATGTGCTTTAACTAAACAACAGGAATTTAACAACATTACATTTTATCATTCACCCATGTGTAAACACTCGTGCAACTACAAAGCTTTACTCTTTCTTTTCTTACCACTCCGATGTGGTGCAGCTTTTGCAGCTTGAGCAGAGATAGAGGCAGGCTGCTGTAATTGCTGAGATGCTCTTGGCCAGTGACCTCTGGGTTTTGGAGCCCGTGAGGGCCCCGCCAAAGACTGCACCACCTACACCAGTGCAGGGGCAGACTTGGCCATTGGGAGACAAGGCAGCATTAGAAGTGGAAGTGCTTTGAGTGGAGTCCCAACTTCCGTGACCCCTTCCGCCATCATCCCTCTCATGGCCCAGCCGCATTTCACTGCTACCACTGTGCTGGACAGCACTTTGGTGCAGATTAGTGCAGCAATGTAAAGCTAAGGCTAAAATATTTGTCATCCTATTTAAGGTGGCAGACATGTTGTCCTCCAGAGTCTGTATGACTGTGGTCAAGGCGTGCATGGCCTCATTTGATTGTAGTGTTTGATGTTCCACAGAGCTAGTCACTCTATCCATGGAAGAACACATCATCGCAATTCCCTGCTACACCAACCCACTCATGTTTGAGGTGGACTCCTCCACTCTCTCTGCAATCGTGGTCAGTGTGCTGGAAAGCCTGTCAATACATCACACGTTGTATGCTGCTGCTCAATGATTCTCCTTTTCATTGATGGCCCCACGGTACAGTATCTGTGTACAGCTGAGCAGAGCTTGGCGAGGACTGCACCCTCTGATGTGCTCTCTCCACTGCTGTCTCTGCCACCACCATCTGCTCTTGCTCACTTGTGAAGTGTGAGTCACCAGGTGAAAACCCAACTGTCTAAGTGGTCCAACTGAAGTGCGAGTATCTGTGCTGGTGCCTGGTATGTATGTGTCCTGTGACAGTGCATACTCAGAAGCATTCAGCTCCTCTGAGAATTTGTTGTCCGCGAGGTCCACCGACTTCCGTTGCTTGCGTGAAGGCCCTGGCATAGATAAAAGACACGAATTAGTACTAGCAAGGTAAGAATGCTACAAGTTATCATTATGAAGTTGATCATATTTCACTCATTTTTGAAATCAAGTCAACATGACTGAGTGCCATATGACATGTGGGTGGCTGATGTTTAATTGTGTCACCAGGTAACTGGGAGCTCGCCGTCTCCCCAGTTCTGATGCCCAGAGAGGCCAATGCCTCCTCCTCTGCACTTGTAAGTTGGGAAATGCGTGGAGGACCACATCCAGTTCTCTCCCTCTCCCTCGTGTTCAATGCTCTTTTCTGCAATGAGGGAATGAACCGACTGATGAGTGACTATAATGGCATGTGTTCACCCAATGGATGCAGTGCATTTGGTGAGGGTGACTATCAGGGAGAGGCATGAAAGTGCATAAGGATGAGGGTGAGTGGCAGTGGTGGATGGATAGATGGGGATGTGAAGAAGTGCAGAGAAAGAGAAGGATGGGTGCACTTGCAAAGTAAGTGGCTCTGAGGAGTGATGTGATGGAGTAGGCTTGACAGGGTAGAGTGAGGGTGTGGGGTGATGCACACAGCAGGACATAGGTGAATGTGCAACTGTACTCACCTTTTCTGACCTAGTTAGGTACAAAGGGATCTGGGGGTCCTGGTGCATGAAACACAAAAAGTTAGTATGCAGGTGCAGCAGGTGATCAGGAAGGCCAATGGAATCTTGGCTTTTATTGCAAGGGGGATGGAGTATAAAAACAGGGAAGTCTTGCTGCAGTTATACAGGGTATTGGTGAGGCCACACCTGGAATACTGCGTGCAGTTTTGGTTTCCATATTTAAGAAAAGATATACTTGCTCTCAAGGCGGTTCAGAGAAGGTTCACTCGGTTGATTCCAGAGATGAGGGGGTTGACGTATGAGGAAAGGTTGAGTAGGTTGGGACTCTACTCATTGGAGTTCAGAAGAATGAGAGGCGATCTTATCGAAACATATAAGATTGTGAGGGGAATTGATCGGGTGGATGCGGTGAGGATGTTTCCACTGATGGGTGAGATTAGAACTAGGGGGCATAATCTTAGAATAAGGGGCTGCCCTTTCAAAACTGAGATGAGGAGAAACTTCTTCACTCAGAGGGTAGTAAATCTATGGAATTTGCTACCCCAGAGAGCTGTGGAAGCTGCAACATTAAATAAATTTAAAATGGAGATAGACATTTTCCTAGCAGATAAGGGAATTAGGGGTTACGGGGAGAGGGCAGGGAAGTGAACGTGAGTCTAGATTCAGATCAGCCATGATCCTATTGAATGGCGGAGCAGGCCCGAGGGGCCATATGGCCTACTCCTGCTCCTATTTCTTATGTTCTTATGTTCTTAAAGTAATTGCTGCACTGAATACAGGAACGTGCCACAATGCTTCTGCTACTGACCTCCTGGGGCACCTCCAGTCATGCCATCTTGGTTTCACCAGCAGGTTTCTTCCTCCCATTGCTGGGCAAGAGTATCTCTCTCTGACTCCTCACAGCCCCCAGCACAACAAGGGAGGTGTCATTGAATCACGGCACAGCCTTTGACCATCTCAAATCCATTCTGGAACTTCCTCTCTCTTCTTCCCAACTCCAACTCCTCCAAATTGCATCTTCAGATTGGCCCTTTAAATAATGAAATTGTGATTGTGCCATGCGAGAGCTCAACACGCCCACTACCGCGCAATTGAATCAAACCCAGAATGTAAATTAACCGGAGCCTGAAAATCACGGGGTCCACTTTGCCACCGGAATGGGCAGCTGACTAGTGCACTCCGCCAGTCACATGCCCAGAAGTCAAAAACTAGCCTTTAAGCTTCAAAAGGGCCTAAAACAATTCTGAAAGTTTTATGAGGACAGAATTATTCATTAAAATCCAAAAGAGACTCATCTCTGAAACTAGTGACATTTTTTAGTCTTATTTTTTAATTCAGTTCTATGATGTGCACTCGCAGAATAACTTCTCTCACTACCATTTCCTTTGTGTGTGATCAGACTGCAATCAGAATGGGCTGAATCTTAATAACAACAACAACTTGCATTTATATAGCACCTTTAATGTAGTAAAACGTCCCAAGGCGCTTCACAGGAGTATAAGACAAAAAAAATTGACATCGAGCCACATAGGGTGAAATTAGGGCAGATGACAAAAAGCTTGGTCAAAGAGGTAGGTTTTAAGGACGTCTTAAAGGAGGAAAGAGAGGTAGAGAGGCGGAGAGGTTTAGGCAGGGAATTCCAGAGCTTATTGCCTAGGCAACATAAAGCACAGCCACCAATGGTTGAGCGATAATCAGGGATGCTCAAGAGGGCAGAATTAGAAGAGCGCAGATATCTTGGGGGGGCGGGGGGGGAGTTGTGGGGCTGGACGAGATTACAGAGATAGGGAGGGGCCATGGAGGAATTTGAAAACAACGATGAGAATTTTGAAATCGAGGTGTTGCTTAACTGGGAGCCAATGTAGGTCAGGGAGCACAGGAGAGATGGGTGAACGGAACTTGGTACGAGTTAGGACACAGGCAGCCGAGTTTTGGATGACCTCAAGTTTACGTAGGGTAGAATGTGGGAGGCCAGCCAGGAGTGCGTTGGAATAGTCAAGTCTGGAGGTAACAAAGGCATGGATGAAGGTTTCAGCAGCAGATGATCGGAGGCAAGGGCGGAGACGGGCGATATTACAGAAGTAGAAATCGACGTCCCACGGAGGTGGAACGAAGAGCGGGCAACCAATCTGCTTGCGGGAATTGGGCTGGTCATTTAATATATTATAATGAGGCTGCCTGTCTTCATTTTAACAGTCGTTCCATTTTTAACCACAGGCGATCGGGTTTCCCAGGCCTCAGGAAACTCGGCCGCTGAAAGGAGGCGCAATGGGCTGAATTCATGAGGTAAGTGCCTTCACAGCACTACTTGTGGGCCTGGAGGAGCAGGAGAGTTTCCTCCAGGCTCAACAGGCTACCTAGTAAACCCCCTCCCCAGGATCTGCCTGCTCCCCGCCCCCCCACAACCACCGTCAGACTCCCAGACCATTCCAGACCTCCCTCCCACAATCATGACCTCCCGGACCACCATCGGACCTCCCCCCATACCACCCACAATCTCTCTAACTCCCCCATTACATCTACCTGCCCTTATAGGCTTCCTGCCCGAAAAGCCCCCAGCCTGTCAATCAGGCTGCCTGTGGGCGGGATCCCCACTTAATGGAGCCCTGCAGTTAAATTCTGCAGGACGTTCGGGAAACCTGTTATTCCGGGTTTCCGACCTCACAATCACCCCGCCACTACATCCCCCGCCCCGTCAACCCCGCACAGAACTCGCCTCCAGGCTAAAATTCAGGCCAATGTGTCTTCCACTGATATTGGCACACCTCCTTAGTTAAGCTCACAATCTAATATAGATGCACATGCCATTGAATTTTCTATTCAAGTGACAAGTGTAAACCAATGCTTAAATAAGTAATATGTGAAGAGTGCCAAATATACATAGGGCCGGATTTTCTCTCAGCGGCGAATGAACAGCTAGCTGTTCATTACACTTACACTTGCCCACAGTTTTTCTGTGGGGTTTTGCACCATGACTTGCTGTGATGAGAGCCATTTCGGTGCCGCGCCCTCGACAGGGGATCTTGTTGGCATATGGAACTCAGTTAATTCAGCTTCTAAAAGGTGTTCATGTTCATTCAATATCGCGAAAGAATGCAGTTGGTATCATTAGAGAGAGGGAGAGATACAGATTTCACTTAGCAACAGCCGGTATTCGCAACCAACTGGCCTTCGATATTTTCATAATAGAATGTGTAGATTAGAAATGTTACGGTATGATAAGAAAGTCTAGAGACTAGAAGGTTTATGCTTACCACAGCAAGGCCACAATGTTTTTATGTGCTTCTAACGTTGTTGATGTATGTTGAAGAAAATGTAGACTTGTGTCTCTGGATGATACAGTAGCCAGAGACTACCATATTAGGCAATGCCAGCTCCAGTTTGATAAGAAATTAGTGTATAAATGTAAGCTTTTTTCTTCATTCAAGAAACATGAAAGGACCCATGCCTAGGTTTGCGTGTTCTATCTGTGACTATACTCTGCTTGTAAATTGCTTTTTATGCTGAAGTTCAAGAATAAAATTATTATAACCAGAAGACTGAATTCATTACTATTCAAGTGAACAAACAGAAGTCTGTTTAAGAAAACATTGGTGAGCCAAGCAAAGGACTTGACCTTGTTGCTGTCTGAAAACCGGGGACGTCGAGACGGGACTAAAGTTGAACCTCAACCATCAAGAACTCAGTCAAGAATGAGCTCTGGGACAGGAGGTGGACTACTTTCACCATCGACAAACCAAGGCAATGTAGCAATCCTCAGGATAAAAGAACACATTCAATGTGCTAGTGGGGTATAGCAGATAAAAAGTTACATGGTATTTTAACATGACAGTGGCTGAAGGAGCCCTGCACTAATCATATAGTCCTCAATCTCTTATAGCAGCATAGAAAGGGAGGTTGTTGTAAGGAAATTGGAGACTGATCACCTCCAATAAAGGTCAAGTCAAAGAAGGAGAGGGCCAAATAAAGAACAGCTGTAAAAATAAACAATGGCCGAGAAATTCGGGTCTCCACGGGTGAGTACGCACGGGGTACTCACCCGTAGGCCCGATGGAAGTGCCGGTTTTCTGCATGCACTGCGCATGCGCGGGAAACCGGCACTTCCGTTCCTCTGAACGAAGAGGTTCAGAGGTCGAACACGTGCGCAGGGGAGGCTGCACGTGCGCATCAAACTTAGTTTTTTTCACAGGTTTTCCCATGAGGGTAAGCCTGCAGAATTTAGAAATGTAAAAAGCAGGCATAAGGCCTGCTTTTTACAAGGTAAGTGGTGAATTAATTCAAATTAAAACATTTTTTCCACAGGTTTATTATTTTTAAATACTTTAAAGCAAGGTAAGTTTATTTTTAGCCCTGTTAGAATATAAAATTATATTTTTCAAAATTTAAATTATTGTTTAAAATAGTTATTTAATGTAATTTATAGTTTATTTTAAAAATGTGATGTTTTTTAAAAATGTATTTGAAGATTTAGTGCTATTTTGGGGCCGTAGTATTTATGAGTCTTGACAGCACTTCCTGTCAGACTTATGAATGGAGCATTCCCTGCTCCGATTGGCTGCCCATGGCCCACGTGATCCCAGGGGACGCATCGAACTAACTACGCCCCTGGGATACACAAGCACTGCGCGCCGGCAGCTGGACCAGGCCCCGGATCGGAATTCCATGGGGCCCTACAGCTCAATGGCTGGCGCGCAAGGTAATTGCAGATCGGGGGCTTGCACCTGCGGAAAGCCCCTGACCCGAATTTCTGGGCCTATAACAAAGGAGTATTATTGTGAATGTTGTGGACAGAAGGTTATTTCCAAAAGCACACTCGAGAAGGATCTTTTGAGGAGAGCAACAGTGACCCTTACAGGGACTTTCCGATGATGTGTGATAAAGGCCGAGTCCAAGAAGGAGAGGGCCAAACAGAGAACAATTGTAAAAATAAAATGTTAAATGATAATAACGAAGTGCCCTCATGGAGGGTGCGGGCAGATGATTGTAAAGGCAGGCAGTTGTTACACTGTGCAGCTCACATTTGCATACACTAGTACGATAGCAAAATACTGCAGATGTTGGAAATCCGAAATAACAACAGAAAATGCTGCATACAATGTGGTGACATAAGGGTTAACAACTATCAGAGAGAGGAAAGACAGAGGGAAAAAGGATGCCAGCAGTTAGAAACCAAGAATGGTAATCTAAGCTGTATACTAACCAAACTCCAAGCGTGGCATTGCCTGAGAAGTTTGTGGCATAAATAGCAGCTAATAAAACCCTTGGGTTGAACATTTGATATGTAACAAAAGGGGTTAGGAAAAGGAGAACAAAGTTAAAAAGCCCACAGCCAGAGTTATAGGGTTGCTGTGAGGAAGAAGTAGGATAAGTGTCTTCAACATGTTCTGTTTTTATTTTTTAAAAAGGGAAAAATTTCCAAGAGTATGTGTGAATGTTTCTTGGCTCGCAATCACATAAATGTTGCCGCTTTGAGTTCATAACCCATTGCAGGGATCAATGGAAGGAAAAATAGGAGAGACTGGTCACCTCCAATAGGAGCCAGAGATAAGAAATCAGTGTTGTTTTTGAGCAGTCTAGACATGGACTAGTATCAAAAGGTAACAGAATTAAGGGTGATGGACTCAAACAATGTTGAGAGGACCAGAGATAAGAAATCATTAGAAATTATATTTCTAAGTTGCATAGAAGTGTGAATACAGTTGATTGGGTATGTTCTTTTTAATTTAAGATTGGGCACCCAGATTTGGGGAAAAAAACTCTGAACTACAATTTAAGTTAAAAACGCTGGTGTGGAAAGGCTGAGAAAAGCCAAAACAAACGTTTGTTTAACTAAAGATAAGTTTCAGTCCAAGCTTCAGCCTTGAAGTTACGGTTGCCATGGTAGAAAATACATTTGAGCTTTTCAAAACATTGGACTAGAGTTAAAAAAAACCTGTTTAAAGACCCCATGGTATTGTTTTAAATCAGTTTGAACAATTACGAAGCGCTGTTATTGCAAGTCTACCGATGACACAAGAATACGCAGCAATGTAAGCAGTGTAGATGGAAGCATAAATTACAAAGAAATAGTAATAAATTAAATGAATGGTCAAAACTGTGACAATGGGATTTTAATACAGGCAAATGCGAGGTCATCCACTTTGGACCTAAAAAGGATAGAACAGGATAGTACTTTCTAAATGGTGAAAAGCTAAAAACAGTGGAAGTCCAAAGAGACTTGGGGATCGTTGCACATAGATCATTAAAATCAGAAATAATCAAAAAGGCTAATGGAATGCTGGCCTTTGTATCGAGAAGACTAAAATAGGAGGGTGTAGAAGTTATGCTACAGCTATACAAAGCCCTGGTTAGACCACACCTTAGGAAGGATATTGTTGTATCTATGCTTTAATGCATTCAATCAAGCATGTAGATACGTCGAATTAAATCAGAGTCAGGCAGACAGGCTTATAACTGTGATCTTTACTTTATTCCTAAAATGGCCGACTGCAGCTTTCCCAGGTAATTCCCATAATGCAATGCACATTACATTACCGTATTAACTGGTGTTAAACTCGCACATTACATTACCGTATTGACTGGTGTCAAACTCGCAATCAATACAATGACATCCCCCTTTCCCTTGGAAACAAACTTGCAGTTTACAAACAGTTACTTACAATAACACTGCATAACTTATTTGGTTTATAAACTTTTTACAAACTTGCGTCTTACCACACAACTAAATAATTCCCAGTTTTAAACATTTAACTTCACCCATGCAGTTCTCGCACAGTTTATGTTGTGACATAATCAGACAATCTTTGGGGTTTTCTTCTAACCCTTTGAGGTCCGGCTGTATTGGGTATGTCTGACATGTTGGTGTCAGTGGTTATTGCCTGTGTCACAGTGGTATGTGTGTCAGGGTCTACTATACTGTCCTCAGTCCCTTGTGTTTCCTCCTGCTCATGGAGTGTCTCCTTTGGTCCATTGGTTCTGTATTTCTTCACAAACGTAGTGTTTCTCGTGTAGCGTGCTCCGTCTGGAGATTCTACTACTACTTGACTCCCTGTTTTACTCAAAACTTTGTGCGGTGTGGCATTAAAAGGAGTGGTGAACTTGTCCACTTTGTCCTGCCGTACCAGCACCGTGTCGCCAACTTCCACCTCTGAGTAATGTGTTCTCCGCTGTTCATCTGCGTACAGTTTGGACTTGCCTTTTTGTTCTGCATCCCAGTCACGTACTTCCATGTCTGCGCGCGACTCTGTGATGTCTGGCAGCTTTCCTCTCATTTTCTGTTTAAAGAGCAGCTCTGCCGGGCTCTTTCCTGTCGTGGCATGGTCAATGCTCCTGTACACAGTCACATATTTTCTAAGTTCACATTTCCAATCTAGTCCTTCTGACTGAGCAATTCTGATTCTCTTCATCAGCGATGCATTCTGGCGCTCGACTTCTCCGTTAGCCTGAGCCCATTTTGCTGTCGTTTTCAGGTGTTTGATCCCATTGTTTTCACAGTATTCTTTGAATAATTCAGATCTGAATTGGGGACCATTATCAGATTTGCAGGTGATTGGCAAACCATGACGGCTGAAGATTGACTCTAAACTATCAATAACCTTCTCTGTTGTTGTGGAGGTCATGATGTCGTATTCATAGTAGCCACTATAATAATCAACTACCACAAGAATGGAGTGGTTGGCTGGCAAGGGTCCCAGTAAGCCTATAGCTACATCCTGCCAGGGGCCCTCCGGTAATGGTGTTGGTCTCAACGGTTCAGGTGGGTCGGGTCTGGCTACTATCTGACAGCCGTGGCATGCTTTACAGTGTTTTTCAGCTGCCTTGTCCATGCCAGGCCACCAAACCTTGGTTCTGAGATGTTGCTTTGTTCCAACTATTCCCAAGTGTCCTTCATGTGCTAACACCAGGGCTCGTGCGTGTAACACTGTGGGTAGCACGATGCATGTTCCCCGAAGAACTAGGTACCCCACTACGCACAGCTCATTTGCAATTACTCCCCGTGTCCCTACGGGGAATAAGCATTCCATTGTAATTGTACTTGTGCTGGTTACATATGGCAAATAAAATTGAATTGAATTGAATTGCTGCATAAGCTTTACAGTTCTCAAAATGTCCGTTTGTGATTGCCTTCCGTACCTCAATCAGCTCTGGGTCGGTAGCAGAGGCTTCCTCCACCTCTCTAGTAGTGAGTGCTTTTGGTGTCGCACTCACAGCTATAAATCTCACGTATTCATCTGAGCCATGAGAATGTTTCTCCTGTTTTGCTGTCTCCCCCAGCAATCGTGACAGTGGGTCTGCAATGTTTTGCTTGCCTGGAATGTGTATCACCTTGAAATCGTATGGCTGTAATCTAAGTACCCATCTCTCTATACGGGCACAGGGTTTAGAGTGTGGGCCGTATATCACTTGTAATGGCTTATGGTCAGTTACCAAGTTAAATTTTCGGCCATACACATATGGATGCAGCCTCTCACAAGCCCATACAAGAGCTAAGGCCTCTCTCACTGTTTGAGAGTATTTCCTCTCACAGTCTGTTAAACTACAACTTACATAGCATATTGGCACCTCTTGTCCCTGTTGGTCCTGAACTAGTACTGCGCCTAAACCTACAGGACTGGTATCACCTTGGTTGGTGTGTCCTTATCAAAATATACTAAAGTGCCGGCTCTGGCCAACTCTTCCTTGAGTGCACTGAATGACTGTCTCTGTTGTGATCCAAATTTACATGGTGTGTCTTTTCTCGTCAGGCATCGCAGTGGCTCTGATAGCGTTGCAAACTGCGGGATGAATCTGCTACTTTACCCAACGAGTCCCAAGAAACTCCTCACCTCTGTAGCATTCTCTGGTTCCCGAGCTTCTGCCACTGCTCGCACTCTCTCTGCTGTTGGTCCGATGCCCTTTTCAGACAACAGGATTCCCATGAAAATCAATCGGTCCATGTTGAATTGGCACTTCTCTGAGTTTAGTGTCAGTCCACTTTCCATTAGTCTGGTCATGACAGCATGCAGGCGTCTGTCGTGTGTTTCCTGGTCGTGTGCATGCATGATAATGTCGTCTGAGATGTTTTCAACACCCTCTATTCCAGCTAAGGCATTAGCTATCTCGTGCTGATATTGCTCACTAGCTGAAGATACACCGAATATCAGCCTCTTGTACCTGTATACTCCGTTATGTACTGCAAACATTGTGATTTCTCGTGACTCAGGGGTCAGTTCTAGCTGGTGATAACCCCATTTCAGGTCTAGCTTACTAAACACCGTCGAGCCGTTCATACCTTGGAGTATCTCATCAATGGTGGGGATTGGATATCGTTCCCTCACTATTGTCTGGTTTGCTCGTCTCATGTCTCAGCATAACCTTACATCCTTATCCGCTTTTGGTACAATAACCACAGGATTTACCCATGGGGTGGGACCAGTTACAGGTTCGATAATGTCCATTGTTTTATTTTGGCCTCTATTGCCCCCCTTAAGTTGAATGGTATATGCCTGAGTGGCTGGGCCACAGGCTTCACTTGTGGGTCGATATACAAACTGATCTGTTTTGTGTTCAGCCTTCCTACTCCCTGGAACACCTTTGGATACTGCTGTTCTAGTAGCTGTCTTATGTCTACTACAGCTGAGACATCTGCGCCTATTTTTAAAACTCCCAGTTTCATGGCTGTCTCCCTTCCTAGCAAAGGCTCTCCATGGCCTTTAACCACAATGAACTCCGCCTGCTCAGTTCTCTTACCTATTGTAATCCCACATGTCAATACACCTTTAACTGACAGTGGTCGGCTGGAAGCATAAGAGAATAACTTTCTCTCCGTCTTAGGGACATGAGACTGACACTTAATGTGTTCTGACTTTAATCCTTCCCATGTATTCTCATCTATCACATTACTAGTTGCACCCGAATCAATTAACATTCTCAGGTTTACTCCCCCCACACAAAAGGTAAGTCTCTCTGTCATGTTATTTCCAGTAACAGCAAATGCACAGTTATTTTGTTCCTCTACATTGTTCACACTGTGTTTCTTTATACCCTTTGTGTGGCATACTTTGGAGAAATGATCCTTTCCCTTGCACTTATGACACGTTTGTCCACGTGCTGGGCATTTTGGATCTCTGCCCATGTGGTCTGTGTGTCCACATCTGTAACATTTCCTTTCATTCCTATCGCCATTTCCCTTTGGTTTCTCTGTCGAGCTTTTCGTATAATACCCTCTTTTCTGTGTAACACGACGCACAGTATCTGTCTCCGCCTTCTCTGTACATAACATGGCTGACATCTGCTCCTCGACGTTTTCACATTGTGAGGCCAATTGTAACGTGTGGGCGAGCGTTAGACCATACCCTTCCTCTAGCAATTTCCTCCGCACATAGGCTGACGTGCTCAGGATAGCGTCTCTTATTTGATTATCCGCGTCCCCCCCAAAAGCACAGTCTTTAGCAGCCTACCACAAGCGAGTAGCAAATTGTTGCACAGTCTCACCTGTCTTCTGGGACAACTTATGAAAAGTCTGTCTAGCAAATGCTGCGTTGACCTGGGGCACGAAGTAGTGATTCAAAGCACTAACTGCCGCCGTGTAGTCTGCTGGCTCTCCTGTGTCCGGTAGAGTCGAAAAGATATCCTGGACATCTGGTCCTGTTAGTTGTAGAAGTAGAGTTCTTCTCCTCTGCTTTGTGGCAGCTGTAGAGGTATCGTCGATAATGAGTCCTTTGCCGTCGGCATAAAGCTCAAAAGATGTTAACCACCTCGTCCATCTTGGACCCAACATGGCTGGCTCAGCAAAACATGCAAAATTTTGAACGCCGGTCTTCTCCATCCTAACTAACTAAAACTTGGGCAACTACTTATCTAAAAATGATTCCTTTCGTTATCCTCGTCGCCAATGTTGTATCTATGCTTTAATGCGTTCAATCAAGCATGTAGATACGTCGAATTAAATCAGAGTCAGGCAGACAGGCTTATAACTGTGATCTTTACTTTATTCCTAAAATGGCTGACTGCAGCTTTCCCGGGTAATTCCCATAATGCAATGCACATTACATTACCGTATTAACTGGTGTTAAACTCGCACATTACATTACCGTATTGACTGGTATCAAACTCGCAATCAATACACGACAGATATGTTGGCCTTGGAGGGAGTGCAGAGATTTACCAGAATTCAAGGGTTAAATTACGAGGAGAGATTATACAAACTATGGTGGTATTCCCTGGAATTAAAAAAAAGGGGGATATTAAGCTATTAATGGGAACTGATAGGGTAGATGGAGAGAAATTTGCAGATTGACCACATTGACCAGTGTCGGAAGAATCAGAAGGGTGGCCAGTGTGTCTTGGTTACAATTGACTGCTTTCCACATGAGGTTAAGTAACAAAGATCAGAAATTGAAAAGTGGTTTGAGGGAAAAAAGATAAGGTAGCCTATGATGGAATAAAGAAGGAGAAAGGGAAAGATTATGTCCCTTTTCTGCTATTAAAATCTGCAAGATTTCAGTGTACTGCCTCTGAAAAGCTTGTGTGAAGGTTTTGATGCCACTGTGGCTCCACCCGCTTTTCCCTTTTGTGTAAGAGCGTGAAAAGTTTTGTTTCATTGAAGAAACTAATTTTTTTGTTCAGTTATATTCAATATTTTTACAGTCGTTTGGAAAGACACCTGAAGAAAGAAAAGGAAAGATGTAATTTACTGTAAGCACATGCTATTTTTGTTTTATTTTATCTGTTCTGTATTGTGTTTAGTCAATAAAATATTGGTCTGAACTAAATTAAAACTATTGAGGTTTAACTAACCTATTAAACGCTAAAAACTCAACTTTCATTGTGGCCACAGTGAAATTCTGGTGATTTTAAATTGTGTGAGAGTCTCTAGTTCCGGACATGAGGCTTTCACATTGAGAAAAAAGGGGAAGACATCCGATAGTTGGAACAGAATTAGTTCACAGAATGTCTGAAGTTAATCGTGATGTTGATATAGAGTTTTGCTGGAAAATATAATTAAAAGTAAAGTGTGTTTAGTTGTTTGGGAAAGTTTTCCTAAAGTTACGTAAAGTGATGCAATGGCATCTGACAATGTTTTGCTTCGCATTCTTATAAACCTACAAAGAAGTTCACCCTTTAAGCTGACAGCTGTTTTCTTAATTCAGCAAAGAAACACTTTTGTATTGCGGAATGTAAATTTATATAGGGCATTATTAAATTTAAGTTTCTTAATTTAAGTGGTTACTTCCCCACAGTGACAGAAGGAAATTATGAATTGTCAAACTAACTTATTGGGCTCTTAAGCAGAGCCACAATGGATTCTCTGTTTCTTTGTTCTTATAAACAGGGGATCATGGTTTCCCGGACCGTATGGAGGTTGATGGCAAGAGATCCGGCAGTTTTAAGAATTTATCTGTAGATATCAGCAGACATCGAATGTCGCAGCATGACAAAATTGGACTTAAGACTTTAACCCATTGGGATAATTTGTCACTTCCAAGACGCATTGCTCAAAGGGGAAGATAAACGATTTGCATCCAAACGCAATTGTTACTTTTATCTTCTTTGTAAAATCACAAAGTCTGGGCATTATTTATTTATGAAATTAAAATTGATTAGATAAATGGATAAAAGTTGCTGTTCAAGCACTCGGGAAGGGAAATTTATATGAAATCAAATTTTATTTTTGAAAAGGTCCAGTCAATGTGGTTCCGTCCAAACTATGTATTCAGAAAAGTTTTTTGGGGGAGACTGTTGTGTTAAAGGTAACTAACATCCCTCACCTTGCAGACTGAATTGCTCTCTGGCATATTTTGGGGAATAAAAGGTCCAAGAAGAGATTTGGTTAAATAAAATGAAACAAACTAAATGTGTTAGAACTTGGACCAAGTGGAAACGTTTGCTCTATGTTTTAAAGATATTATGATAATATTGTATTAGACAGTAACATTTCTCCAAGGCTCATGAATGAAATAGTGAATACTGTATAAAATTGAATGAGAGGAAGTGAGTGAGGATATAAGATGAAAACAGGAAAATTACACCACCAAATGGGAATTTTTCTTAAATCATTGTTCTTAGGTGAATTGGCATAAATCACCTGGGTATTAATGTAAATTCTTGTGAAAGTCAGGGAAGTGCAGTAAATTGATAAGCTTTCTCTTGGAGATGTTTGTGTCATTGCCTATATTGAACAATAAGAAAACTGCATTTGATAGCTTGGCCACTACCCTAGACATTGGGACCATGCAGGGGGAGATGAGCAAAGATCTCCAAACACCGCACAATCTTTTGATAAGATCACCTGAAAGCCCGAGAATGGCTTGGATCAGATGTCACATGTGGCATGATATTGGGATATGTGTGTGCAAATGTAAATGTGTTACATGTGAAGTAACTAGCATGTGGGAATGCATGTTGAATTTGCACTAAAGAACAGGTCTCAGACATGCTCAGTTAACGACAACAGCACAACATGAAATGGCTAATGTGGCTTAGGAGAGCGAGACAACTTTTTAGTGGTTAGCACTGTTGCCTCACAGCGCCAGAGACCCGGGTTCGAATCCGGCCTCGGGTGACTGTCTGTGTGGAGTTTGCACATTCTCCCCGTGTTTGCGTGGGTTTTCTCCGGGTGCTCCGGTTTCCTCCCACAGTCCAAAGATGTGCGGGTTAGGTTGATTGGCTATGATAAATTGACCCTTAGTGTTAGGGGGATTAAATACGTGGGGTTACGGGGATAGGGTGGGATATGTGTTGGTGTAGGGGTTACGGGGATCGGGTGGGATATGTGTCAGTGCAGGCTCGATGGGCCGAAATGGCCTCTATCTGCACTGTGGGGTTTCTGTGATTCTGTGAAAGTGGCAAGCTGTGTGTAGAGCCAGATGAAGTAGGTGGGGTTTTAAATGAATTTTTTGCCTCAGTGTTCACTATGGAGAAAGACGATGTAGATATAGAAGTCGGGCAAGGGGACTGTGACATACTTGAACATATTAGCATCGAGAGGGAGGAGGTACTAGCGGTTTTAGCAGGCCAAAAAGTGGATAAATCCCCAGGCCCGGATGAGATGTATCCCAGGCTGTTGTGTGAGGCAAAGGAGGAGATTGCAGGGGCTCTGACACAAATTTTCAGAACCTCTCTGGCCACAGGGGATGTACCAGAGGACTGGAGAACAGCTAATGTAGTACCATTATTCAAGAAGGGTAGCAGGGATAAACCAGGGAATTACAGGCCAGTGAGCCTAACATCTGTGGTAGGGAAATTATTGGAAAAAATTCTGAGGGACAAAATTAGTCTCCACTTGGAGAGGCAAGGATTAATCGGGGATAGTCAGCATGGCTTTGTCAAGGGTAAATCATGTCTGACCAATCTGATTGAATTTTTCGAGGGGGTGACTAGGTGTGTGGATGAGGGAAATGCTGTGGATGTGGTTTACATGGACTTCAGTAAAGCTTTTGACAAGGTCCCGCATAGGAGACTGGTCAAGAAGGTAAGAGCCCATGGGATCCAGGGGGCCTTGGCGCGTTGGATCCTAAACTGGCTGAGTGGCAGGAGGCAGAGGGTGATGGTCGAAGGTTGCTTTTGTGACTGGAAGCCTGTGTCCAGTGGGGTACCTCAGGGATCGGTGCTGGGTCCCTTGCTGTTTGTGATCTACATTAATGATTTGGATGAGAATGTAAAGGGTATGATCAGTAAGTTCGCGGATGACACGAAAATTGGTGGGGTGGTAAATTGCGAGGAGGAAAGCCTCAGGCTACAGGACAATATTAACGGGTTGGTCAGATGGGCGGAAAAGTGGCAAATGGAATTTAACCCGGAAAAGTGCGAGGTGATGCATTTTGGACGGACAAATAAGGCAAGGGAATACACAATGAGTGGTAGGACCCTAGGAAGTACAGAGGGTCAGAGGGACCTTGGTGTACATGTACATAATTCCCTGAAGGCAGCGGAACAGGTAGATAAGGTGGTTAAAAAGGCTTATGGGATACTTGCCTTCATTAGCAGAGGCATAGAATATAAGAGCAGGGAGGTTATGATGGAGCTGTACAAAACGCTGGTGAGGCCACAGCTGGAGTACTGTGTGCAGTTCTGGTCGCCTCACTATAGGAAGGATGTGATTGCTTTGGAGAGGGTGCAGAGAAGATTCACCAGGATGTTACCTGGGATGGAGCGCCTCAGCTATGAAGAGAGACTGGACAGGCTGGGGTTGTTTTCCTTGGAGCAAAGAAGGCTGAGGGGGGACCTGATTGAGGTGTACAAAATGATGAGGGGCATAGATAGGGTAGATAAAGAGGAACTTTTCCCCTTAGTAGGGGGGTCAATAACAAGGGGGCACAGATTCAGGGTAAGGGGCAGGAGATTTAGGGGGGATTTGAGGAGGAACTTTTTCACCCAGAGGGTGGTTGGAAGCTGAAACTCACTGCCTGAAAGGGTGGTAGAGGCAGGAACCCTCACAACATTCAAGAAGCATTTGGATGAGCACTTGAAATGCCATTGCATACAAGGCTATGGACCAAATGCTGGAAAATGGGATTAGACTGGACAGGGAGGGATGGGCGGCGCAGACACGATGGGCCGAAGGGCCTCTTTCTGTGCTGTAAAACTCTATGACTCTATGACTCTATGACTCTAAATCATCAAGACTATGACACATTCTCCATAGAGAAACCGACTTTGAAATAATCAGGATAGAATAGACACATTGCTACCTGTCAGAGGGATTAAAATTAAAATGCTGATCAAATTAGGATTTCCTTAAAGCTAGAATGATCGTCAGTTTCAAGGCCTCCACTAACTGCTGAACAAAGAAAGCTTGTAGGGAGGCTAAAAACAAAAAAATCAGGGAGGCCGAGGCCTGTCTCTGTCTGGACAAGGGGACCATGGTTGTATACAAATCAGCTACAAGCTGAAGGTAGGAGACAAGGAGGCCATACCTTACATGTTCCATAACAAAACATGGATCCAAGTGAGAAGCAACCTCCTTGAGGAAGCAGAGGACCTCAAAAGGGTTAGGTTTGGAATCGCTGATAAACCGAGGTATAGCCTCTCAAAAACATAATTTCGATGGTAATAAAGAATCCTAAGGCAGGCTCCTTGGGAAGATTGGGAGTCCCGTATGCGGGAGACCAGGAAGGCTCCCCTGAACCAGGTGGGATGGGACACACCCTGACCTCAAACACTAAACTGGTCACAGAATTAAAAGGGTTCAGTTAAAGAGTTAGGGCTGGATTTTGCCATTGGGGTGGGCTGGGGGCATGTCAGATGGTTTTCGTGTCAGGAACCTGACTCCAATGTGAAGTGGGAAAAAAGTGTGATTTTCCCCTAATTGAGCACTTGATTTCCAGCGTGTGGGAACCCCTGGCCCAATGAGTCTTTCCATCCTGAAAGTCGCCTCCGATGACGTCATCAGTGCTGCTGGATTTAAGGCCTGCACACAGCCTTGCTTCTTCTGGAGACTGGAAACGCTTTGGACATTGTTGTGATCGCTTCATTCAGCAAATATGTCCAGCAGTAGGCCAAAGTGTGCTCCACGGTTCGATGATGCCGCCCTGCAAGCTCTGGTGGAGGGAGCAATATCAAATAAGGAGGTGCTCTTTCCTTCCTCAGAGAGAAAAAAGCCTCCCCAGCAGACTAAAGCTGTGTGGATGCAAGTGGCCCAGGAGGTCAACTCAATGTCTATGTGCGGCAGAACCTGGCTGCAGTGCAGGAAGAGGTTTCATGACCTTCTCCGCACAGGAAAAGTGAGTATGACTTTCCCATCACCCTCAATCTGATCCCCATCGCCTCTCCTCACCAGCACTCAGCTTTGCCAACCTTTTCCTCCACATCCCACTTGACACTGACATCCCTGCACCCTTACCCATTCCCTCTCTCTGTATGTTCACATTCACTTAACTATTCGACTAGGCAGCCCTCACACTGCCTATCGCTGTGATGCTATGACAACAACTTACAATACACAGGGAGGGCCCTTGGTCTTGGCACCTTACTCCATCTTTGTCTCCTTCTAAGCACCTATACTATGGAATCTCTACACTTAGTCCTTCATTTTCACTCAAACTCCACTTGTGTCCCTCATTGCAGGAAAAGAGAGCCCGCAATAAGAGAAAGAGAGGGCAAGGACAGGAGGAGGGCCACCCTCAGTAGCCCAGCTCACCACTGTGGAGGAGGCGGCCCTGGAGATTGTGGGAGTGGAGGAGGATGCGCAAGTGGGGGACAGACAGACGGGTGCATCAGAGAAAACTGGTGACAGAATAGTTTTGCATCTCATTGACATTGCATGAGTAACTGATAATGATTCTGAAGGTCTAATAGATTGACTTATGCTCATCTGTACAATTCAATGTGCATGCAAACTTTACCTCACATCTCCAACTCTTTCCTTTACTCCCCCACAGGACCATCGACAGCCCCCATCCCCACTGTCCAAGACGAAGAGCCTGAGCTTCAAGACACCTCAGAGGAAGCTGCAACCTTGGAAGGCGTAGCGTCAGCAGAATTCAACGCACCCAGCACCAGCGCAGACACTCACACCTTGGTGGGAACTGCGCGAGATAGTGTAGTGTTGTCACCTGATGTATCACAGTTCACAAGTGAGCATCAGCAGGTGGTGCAGACAGGGACAGCAGTGGAGAGTCCTCGTCGGAGGGCGCAGGACTCTGCCAGCTCAGCTCGGCTGCATGTCGACCCTGTGCCTCCGGGTCCATCCAGAAGAAGAGCGGTGCTGGAACTCCAGGAACAGGTGCAGGAGTCTCTGGCAGGTTTTGTCTCCAGGGTCGCTGCGAGTGTGGAGCGAATGCAGGAGTCCATCGCTAACATGAGCAGAGCCTTTGTGGAGGCGTTGGCGCATGAACGCATCACCACGGAAAGGATGGCAAACTCCATGGAAAGGATGGCTACCATAGAGGAGAGGATGGCTATGGCCATGGAGGAGCTTAGTCGCCAGGGTCATGAAAATATGGTCATTGTTCAGAATAGACTGACATCTCTTGAGGAGCGATGGTCAGCTATAGAGCAGAGAAACCAGACCTTCATGGAAGTCCTCATGGAGTAGGACTTCCAGTGCAGAAATGGGCCCCCATGTCCCCCCTGAAGTGAAGAAAGGGGCTGTCCAGCCATTTGCTAGGTCTGAAGTGGGGCTGGCCCATGAGAGGGATGTTGGTGGCAGACAACAAGGAAGTGGGGGCTCCTCTCCAAGCGCTCACACGACCATGCCACTGCAGAGCCCTCGGTCAGGGCCCCACCAGAGTCCCCACCCAACTGAGATTGGCATCTCAACCCCTGTACAGCCGCAGGAGCAGCAGACTGTTGCCGAGCCCTCACAGGCTCGCAACCCCAGAGGACGCCCACAAATGGTGTCGAGGCAGGAGCAGCAAGAAAATGAGCAAGGGGCCTCCACATCTGCTGAAGCCACAGGGGAAGCACCACATAGGAGCACGCGTAAGAGGAAGATAATGCACAAGTAGTCACAAGGGTAGTCACTTGGGTGTCATGCTGTGTTTATTTTTGAAATGCCATCAGTTGCTTGTTGTGATAAAAAATGCTGATGTCAAACTGTTGAAGTTGTGGCGTGTGTCATTTCGCTAATGGGACTTCCACATTGAGGGCTGAGGGTGACTTGTAATTGTCAGTATGGTGGTCATAGTGATAGGAATCCGCAGGTTCTTGGCCATTGTCGATGGTCTGGTAAGAATAGATTTAGAAAATATGTAAGAACACGATGAAGTAATGATATGCAGTGTTGTACTCTGAAGGAGACATCGTGGGTTTGTAGATGTGACAAAATCCATTGACATACTGTTCCAGCTTGTGGATTCACTCTCGACAAAGAATCACCAAAATGTGAGATTGGAATAAGTAAATGGGGTGAGGACCAAACTAATACTGTGTATAAAGGAAAAGGACAGTATTGTGTGACTACCATGGCCACTCATATGACTGTGGGTTCAACCCGTTGCCCCATACTAGAATGCCAGTTTTGTCTGACTCCAACGAGAGACATTTGTATCGGTGCTAAAATGTTGGTACTGGTACATCATCATAACGCCACTTTTCTACAGATGAGACTGCATGTGGAAGATGAAGCCATTTGAGCCATTCCACTTTAAGGCCATAATTGAGCGAACTAGGACATCCCAGAAACACATTGCAAATGATACAGACAAATAGAGAGACAGAATAGGCAATCACGAGACTTGAGAATCATGAATGGTGGGAAGCAATCTCTAGTGTGGAACTACATCCTTGGGCTAGATTGTTCCAGATGGGATTGGTGATAGCACAGATAGTAGCTTTAGGGATTCTGGTCATTACAATAAGCTTTGTAAGGAAATCGATAGGAGACATAGAAAATATAAGGAAAGGTAAGGAGATAGCAAGGGCACGAAGAGGAAGCCAGAATTATTAAAGATATAGAAAGATATAAAACACTTTGCTAAGAGGTAACGTAACCCATTGGGGAAATTTTTTTAAAAAGTAGGACATGTTGGCATATGGAACTCGGTTAATTCAGCTTCTGAAAGGTGTTCATGTCAGTTCATTTGATATAGCGAAAGAAGGTAGTTGGTATCATTAGAGAAAGGGAGAGATACAGATTTCACTTAGCAACAGCTGGTGTTAACAACCAACCGGCACTTGGATATTTTCATGTGTAGATTAGAAATGTTATGTTATGATAAGAAAGTCTAGAGACTAGAAGGTTTATGCTTGCCACAGAAAGGCCACAGTGTTTTTACGTGCTTCTAACATTATTGATGTATGTTGAAGAAAATGTAGGGGGAAAAATGTTTTCAGGGTTCTAAAAGTAGCGCCTCGGCGAAGTTAATTTTTCCCCCCGTAGACTTGTGTGCCTGGACTATGCAGCAGCCAGAGACTACCATATTAGACAATGCCAGCTCCAGTTTGATAAGAAAATAGTGTATAAATATAAGCTTTTTCCTTTGTTCAAGGAGTACGAAAGGTTTGTGTGTCTATCTGTGACTATACTCCACTTGTAAATTGCTTTTTATGCTGAAGTTCAAGAATAAAATAATTAACACCAGAAGACTGAATTCGTTACTACTCAAGTGAACAAACAGAAGTCAGTTTAAGACAACAGATCTGGGGCCTGTGTGAACATGGAAAGCAACTGTGTATCTCCTTAACCAATCAGTTTGAAGAATCGTTAATGAGCTGTGCAGAGTCTGAACCAGGAAGTGTTAAGTTAGAATAGCTAAAACAATGTCAATTAAAAAAAAAATTAAATCTTCAACAATAAATAAAATCTGAAGAAATGAGACTCCACACTTGTTAAAATTAATTTTCAGGGCCAGAGAGGTGGTTTGGCAGTAATTAAGACTTATCACGCTATTAAAAATTTACTTACATTGGAATGGACAAGCCCTAGCTTTTTCTGGCAAGTTTAGTGTGTATATATCAGGTAAGTATAGCAACTCCACGCCATTCCATGTATTTCAATGCCAAGTCTCTCGGTGAGATAACAGTAAAGCACAGCTTTTGGAAGAGCAGGGCAACTCGGATAGCAACTTCCTTTTTGCGCATGTTCAGTCGGCAGAAGTTGCTGTCTGATTTACACTTTAACAATGGTGAATGCTGTTAGCTTCACCGTTATTTCTACTGCAAAATCCGGCCCAATGTTAAACACACCTTTGTGGTAATTTTGATTTGTGCACTGGTGCAAAATGGATGACAGCGAATCAACAGCTCCTTTTACATCTCTTACATTGAAATCAATGGAAATAAAAATCAGGAGAGATGTACAATGGGCTGCCGATTTGTTATCACCCTTTTACACTATCGCACAAAGTCAAAATTAATCCCCTTGGAAGTTAAATATCAAATACTACAATGAGCGCACACAATGTACCATTGGAAAGGAATCAAACCAATACAATGCAATTGCCACTGAGGCCAGTTTTTGCCCTTGTCAAGTGCAAATTAGCTTTTAGCCATAAATTGGTAATGAAACTATGACCTCACTGTCAAGGTGCCTACAATATAGTTTCTTCGTAATACTATAATAGTGAATGTGGCAGCATTTAATGTAATCGCCCAATCACATACAAGTTGAAATAGTGCAAATTAATCAATTGAATCAGCTAAAACTCAATCAGTTGATTTTTATAAACTCAGCCCATTTACTTGTATAAAATAGTCTAATAGTGTTTAACCACAGTTAAATGTGCCTAAACAAATTCCGCAGACACTTTTGAGAGGCTGGAATTGCACCATCCACCATTTTGTCCTGTCATTGAGCCTGTCTCAAATCTCAGGCACAAGGTTGTTTAAATATTCGGAGTGGGTGCCTGTTATTCGAGTGGCACAGGCATCCATTCCACTCAGGAATTTAAAGTGGCATCCTGCCATTCTGAGAGGGGGACCCCGAAACCCAAGAAATGCACCAAAAAATGTTAAAACCTTACGTAATGAGGCGTAGGACAACTTGAAATACCAATCAGTCCTTCTGGAATCGATTGCAGCTCAGCTTAGGGCTCACTTCAGGCCCACGAATGCGCTCACACCTGCTCTTAGTAGGAAAGGATTCTGTTAACCTATCAGGGATGCACTGGCCAGAATATCCGAGGTAGCCCAGGTACGTCCCCCAGACATGCCCTAAAGTTTGGCTTTTGACATTACAGGGGCAGGCGGAAGAAACCCCCAGCCCCCCGAGCACACTTTGTGACAAAACCTGGAGGGAAGAAACCGGAGCAGATCTGGAGTCCATCCCAAAATTAAGTCACTGCCCCCTCCCCTAGCTCACATCTTGCCCCATTTCTGTCTCCCCCCTGTTAGCTAGAATTTGTACCCTATGTTTTATTTTCTAATAATAACGGCTCAAAAATGACTGTTGGCAAATAAAGCATGTGAAAACTTGCATTTGACTGATATTCCCCTATCTGCTATTTTAATGCCTGAACTAATCCATTTATTTTAAACTGGTTAATGCCTCTGTTCTGATAGTCAATACTGAAGAATATCTAGTTGAGTGCATGGTGAAACAGGGCTTCAATTACCGGCTAAATGGAGCAGCGGATGACATAGTGACTGAATTCTGTGTAAAAGTTGCAGGCGCTGGGGACCTTCAATTCACCAGTAGTGTGCGCAGATATTTGACTGTGTCTGCTAGTCTTTGCGGACCAGGTGGCACATCTCAGTCATTGCAACCCTCCTGACCCTCGGCTTTATGATGTGCTGGATCTCAATCAGGGTAAGTAACTCTGGTGTGGTAGATCATTGAAAAGTTAGTTCTGTCAGTGGAACACTGCCTAAGCCCTTTACAGTCTCAGATTTCTCTCTTCTGTAGCTTCTAGTAAAGCCAAGGATGGCTGTTTCACCCATTCCCTATGACCATAAAATCTTCTGTACAGCTCACTTTAACAATGCTAAGCTGACAAACTCCTGTTCTCAATGGGAGCGCAGAATCCAATTTTCTTTTATATCCTCTTCGCCCCATCACTTTATAGAATTTACATTGAATTTACAGCATAGAAACAGTCCAATCGGCCCAACTGATCTATGCCAGGAACACAGGCTTCAACAAGTTCTGAACATACTTTGTTTTTGTTATTGTCTTTACACCAACCTTTTAGGCTGGAAGTAAAAATGAGATTAATGGTAATGACAGAATAACATTCCATTACTGCTTTTGCACACTGGTTTAATTACATAGAATTATATAGAATATACAGCACAGAAACAGGCCATGCTTATGGAAGGAATCAGAGCATGCAGGGAGGTCCTTCTTCCCTTCCGATGGGGGGAAGACACCTCCCCAGGAGACCAAGACAGCCTGGTTGCACATTGCAGAGGAGGTCACAAGCAGGGATGTGGTCAGGAGGACCTGGGTGCAGCGGCGCAAACCTTTCAATGATCTCATTAGATCACGAAACGTTAGTACAAAGCTACACTCAACTTCATCCTGCTGTGCCTCTCATCACATCCCCATCACTCTGCCTTCCCTACCCTACTCCTACACATCCTTACTCACACCAACTTACCTTGCACCTCCACCCATCCCTCTCTATCTGTGTGATCACTTCCTCACCTCATGAGCCACCCCTCACACTCACACTCATCCTAGTGCAATCATACCAACTAGCAACACAGACGGGTAGGCACTTGGGTGTTTTATCCAATGCTCATGTAAAGTTTCTGTTAATGTACTGTCAAACATTGAAACCTTTATTTTCAACGTTTTGCATTCTTGGACAGATTTGTGTGCACCTTTGGAAGTGGCTTAGTGAGTTGCAGTCTCCCTGGCCTCCCGGGCAGCAATGTGCTCAGGTGCTGATGCCCTGTGTCCTATGCAGCATCAGGTGATTGCGGAGAAGGTTGGTGTTGTTGTTGGTGCTGCTGGTGTTGGGGATGATCGTGGTCAGATTCTGGTCAAAACGTTGAAAATAAAGGTTTTAATGTTTGACAGCGCATTAACAGAAACTTTACATGAGCATTGAATAAAACACCCAAGTGGCTACCCGTGTGTGTTGTTAGTTGGTATGATTGCACTAGGATGAGGGTGAGTGTGAGGGGTGGCTCATGAGGTGGGGAAGTGATCATACAGATAGAGAGGGATGGGTGGAGGTGCAAGGTAAGTTGGAGTGAGTAAGGATGTGTAGGAGTAGGGTAGGGAAGGCAGAGTGATGGGGATGTGATGAGAGGCATGGCAGGATGAAGTTGAGTGTAGCTTTGTACTAACGTTTTGTGATCTAATGAGATCATTGAAAGGTTTGCGCCACTGCATCTAGGTCCTCCTGACCACATCCCTGCTTGTGACCTCCTCTGCAATATGCAACCAGGCTGTCTTGGTCTCCTGGGGAGGTGTCTTCCCCCCAACAGAAGGGAAGAAGGACCTCCCTGCATGCTGTGACTCCTTCCATAAGCATGAGGACCAAAGTGAAACAGTATAAATGGTACCCATGCTGATGGAATAAATGGCAGGTGAAATTGAAATGACAGAAGCAATCTGTCAATGGCGAGAGAGGTTGTTCCAATGAGGTGACACTGGATGGAGAGTTTGCTCCAAACACTTGCAGCCTGCATAAAGCTCAATCTGTCTTCCAAGTGCAGTAAGCAATAGCTTCTGGAAAGTGAACAGCTGTGAGGTGGGAGCTTTTATAGTACATTTCAAGCTGTCAACTAATCAGCTGATTCACTGGCCATTCAACTCCCACCTCAGGTTAACAGACATGGTCCACAACCAGCGTGGACCCCGTGGGCGAGCAGAAAAGGGAAGGTTAAAACCATTATTAAGGTTCAGTCAACAAACTACTAATTGCTTTAATTGGGTTGCCCGCCTCTGCGGGTCGGGTCCGATCTGAGATCACAGATGTGCCATTGGGAAAGGCGCGTTGCGGCGGGATGACAGCAGGTTCAGAAATCACAGAAATCACAGAAACCCCACAGTGCAGATAGAGGCCATTTCAGCCCATCGAGCCTGCACCGACACATATCCCACCCGATCACCGTAACCCCTACACCAACACATATCCCACCCTATCCCCGTAACCCCACGTATTTAATCCCCCTAACACTAAGGGTCAATTTATCATAGCCAATCAACCTAACCCGCACATCTTTGGACTGTGGGAGGAAACCGGAGCACCCGGAGGAAACCCACGCAAACACGGGGAGAATGTGCAAACTCCACACAGACAGTTGCCCGAGGCCGGATTCGAACCCGGGTCCCTGGTGCTGTGAGGCAACAGTGCTAACCCACTGTCAAAAAAAATAAATTTCCCACCCAACCCGCTACCAATCCCACCTGCTGACCCCCCGGAAAATTCAGTCCATTATTCCCAACACCAAATTTCACTATAACACTTAATTACCATTGATAACCTTCATGTGTCAGCCGTTGGTAGCACTCTCGCCTCTGAGTCAGAAGGTTGTGATTTCTAAGTCCCACTCCAGAGACTTGAAAATAAAAATCTAGGTCGACACTCCAGTGCAGTACTGAGGGTAGTGTTGCACCTTCGAAGATGCTGTCTTTCAGATGAGCTGTTAAACCGAGGTCCCGTCTGCTCTTTCAGGTGGGCATAAAAGATCCTATGGCATTATTTCGAAGAGCAGGGGAGTTATCCCTGGTATGCTGGCCAATATTTACCCCTCAATCAACATCACAAAAACAGACTGTCACTAGAGAAAAAGTACTAGGCAAACTAATGGGACTAAAGGTGGACAAGTCCCCTGGACCCGATGGCCTGCATCCTAGGGTCTTAAAAGAGGTGGCTGCAGAGATAGTGGATGCATTGGTCTACCAAAATTCCCTGGATTCTGGAGAGGTCCCAGCAGACTGGAAAACCGCAAATGTAACACCCCTATTTAAGAAAGGAGGGAGACAGAAAGCAGGCAACTATAGACCAGCTAGCCTAACATCTGTCATTGGGAAAATGCAGGAGTCCATCATTAAAGAAGTGGCAGCAGGACATTTAGAAAATCATAATATAGTCAAGCAGAGTCAGCATGGTTTTATGAAAGGGAAATCATGTTTGACAAATTTGCTGGAGTTCTTTGAGGATGTAATGAGCTGGGTGGATAAAGGGGAACCAGTAGATGTGTATTTGGATTTCCAGAAGGCATTTGATAAGGTGCAACATAAAAGGTTACTGCACAAGATAAGAGCTCACTGGGTTGGGGGTAATATATTAGCATGGATAGAGGATTGGCTAACTAACAGAAAACAGAGAGTCGGAATAAATGGGTCATTTTCAGGTTGGCAAACTGTAACTAGAGGGGTGCTGCAGGGATCAATGCTGGGCCTCAACTATTTACAATTTATATTAATGACTTAGATGAAGGGACCGAGTGTAATGTAGCCAAATTTGCTGATGATACAAAGATAGGTGGGAAAGCAAATTGTGTGGAGGACACAAAGAAGCTCCAAAGGGATATTGATAGGCTAAGTGAATGGGCAAAAATCTGGCAGATGGAGTAGAATGTGGGAAAATGCGAGGTTATCCACTTTGGTAGGAAAAATAAAACAGCAAATTATTATTTAAATGGGGAGAGATTACAAAATGCTGAGGTACCGAGGGATCTGGGGGTCCTTGTACATGAATCACAAAAAGTTAGCATGCAGGTACAGCAAGAAATTAGGAAGGCAAGTGGAATGTTGGCCTTTATTGCAAAGGGAATGGAGTATAAAAGTAGGGAAGTCCTGTTGCAACTGTACAGGGCGTTGGTGAGACCACACCTGGAGGACAGTTTTGGTCTCCTTATTTAAGGAAGGATATACTTGCATTGGAGGCAGTTCAGAGAAGGTTCACGAGGTTGATTCTGGAGATGAAGGGGTTGTCTTATGAAGAAAGGTTGAGCAGGTTGGGCCTATACTCATTGGAGTTTAGAAGAATGAGAGGGGATCTTATTGAAACATATAAGATTCTGAAGGGGCTTGACAGGGTAGATGCAGAGAAGATGTTTTCCCTCATGGGAGAATCTAGAACTAGGGGGCATAACTTCAGAATAAGGGGGCACCCATTTAAAACGGAAATGCGGAGGAATTTCTTCTCTCAGAGGGTCGTGAATCTTTGGAATTCTCTTCCCCACAGAGCTGTGAAGGCTGGGTTATTGAATATATTTAAGGTGGAGATAGATAGATTTTTCAATGGTAAGGGGGTGAAGGGTTATGGGGAGCAGGCAGGGAAATGGAGTTGAGGCCAAGAACAGATCAGCCATGATCTTATTGATTGGCAGAGCAGGCTCAAGGGGCAAAATGGCCTACTCCTGCTCCTACTTCTTATGTCTTATGTTCTTATATTATTTGGTCATTATCACATTGCTGTTTGTGGGAGCTTGCTGTGCACAAATTGGCTGCTGTGTTTCCTACATTACAACAGTGACTACACTTCAAAAGTAATTCATTGGCTGTAAAGCATTTTGAGACATCCTGAGGTCGTGAAAGGTGCTATATAAATGCAAGTCTTTCTTTTCTCTTTCTTTTAATAAAACATAATAACATATTGTGGCATCTAATCATAGTGCAAGGATCAGCTGATGAAAATAATGTAGGGAAATTAGTAGGCCCTCAACAATGCTCTGACATTACACTTTAACCTTAAATACGATTATGGTTTAAATAGTTCAAATGATGAGATTGAAAGTAACTTACAATAGCTGTCATAATATGTAAAGTTTTATTACTGTTCTCATATGCAGCTCAAATCCTGCCTTGTCCTTTATTTAAAACGCATATTGAAATCCTCCAATTCTCACCTTATACCCCTCCTGCAACTCACACAGGGGAGCAGTTATACTGATACTGGTAGCTCACCATGACCTTACCCTTCTGCCACTTTTTTGTGTTTAAGCCTGGACAGCGAGTGTCGATGGGCTTTTCATTCATAGGGTGCGTCACAGTTAAGTTTCAGATAATTGCTGATATCTATATGTATGTGTATCCAGGAGAGACTGTTGGATGCTGGTGAGGAGCAGGAACTCTGGCTGATTTTTCTCCCCCTTAGTCCAGGGACGTTAAAGCCAATTGTATCGCCCTCCGGTGCTGAGATCAGCTAAATCAGCACAGACCACGAATCAAACCTGGAACCGTCTCTAGGGCTCAGTGTCAGGCCATACGGCCATATATGGTCGTCTCCCATATATAATTTTCTGTTCCATATATGTTTTCCCCAATTTCTTTACAATGACATATAATTGGTCCACTTACATGAAAGTTTTGTTATATTCAAGCTTATTTTTTTCACTGTAATCTATCTTCACATTTCCTTTCGTCCATTTGAACTAACATTTCTACTGCCAGGCAGGGGTCCTGCTGACACACCCCAGCTAATGTTCCCTGTGGCAGTGCCAGGTACCTCTCAAACTGGACATCTCACAGCCAACACCCAGTGGATCTCCACTCAACATTGCTCAGATTGGAACGTGAGCAGAGTAGGGGATAAACTGTGTCCTCACTACATGCAAAGTGGATTGGTGCCACACTCTTCTTCAATATGACCACATTTCTGCTCTGTTTCAACCATTACAGCAGTGCACCTCCACTGTTAACAATTTATAATAATACTGCAGCTTTACTGAAACCTCAAAAAAGTGAAGTAATACTTGGAAAATGGACAAACCTTTTACATGGAGCAGAGGAACAGTTGCCTGACGGAGAATGTGTATGAATTCACAAAGACATAAAAGAATTAAAAACGAATTAAAACACAAAAGATTACTAAAATGCCTCCCACCAGTTGTCAATGGACCAAAGTCCTCCTATGTCCCAAAACATTCATGTTGCATTAAGGTTCTGCAACAACAGACTTGATTACAAATTAATTCTGTAACTTTTCACGTTTAATAAATCAACAAATGGTAGTAAGACAACAGTAAATAAGACTAATTGTAATTTTTTTAGGCTTTCTAAGGAAAAAATCAACCATTTATGATGGTTTCTCAAATTAAAACTTTTTCTCTGATCTTCCACCAATAAATATTGCAGTTTATGATCACGTTAGTTAAACAACTGTTTTCCTGTAGGAATGGCTAGATTCCTAACTAAAGGACTGAGGTCGAGTCAGTCTATCAAACAAATGATGTTTAATACTAGTCAACAGAGTTTAACACAAAAACACAGGAGAACTAAATTACAGGTCTGTACTCTTTGCTGGCTCCACGAGGACTGGCTAGGGCGGCTCCCCAGCCTGACGTCATGACATCATCACGTTTTCCTGCCGCTGGAGGATCATGTGATCAACGTGATGACGTCATCGCGTTTGGTCTCATTCTTAAAGGGACCGCGCTATGTACATGCAATAATATGAACAAAGATACAGATTCATTCTGTAGCTAATAATTTGCTAAAGATAATTATGTGCATTAGATCAGAGTCCCCTGGTGGCTCTGCCACATGCGCCCCCCCAGAATTGTCTTTAAAAGTAAAAGTCAATTGACTAGGAGGTCTGACAAGCCTGTCAGAGCGACTCCTGTATTCTTGGAGTGGACGTTGTTGAACAGCTGGCGGGCTGGCGGATGGAAGCCTTGGGTCTGGCGTGGATGCAGCAGGAGGTCGACCACATCGTGGTGGCTGTGCGGTCTCTACTAGCCGGTCGATGTCCAGGTGTGCCGGTTTGAGACGGTCAATGGATATGTGGTCGGGTTTACCACCGATGTCTACGGAGAAACTCTTGGCGCCTGTCTCCAGTACGCGGAAAGGGCCTGTGTAAGGGGCCTTGAGTGGATCCCTATGGGCATCATGACGAATGAATACAAATTCAGCATTCTTTAGCTCCGCTGGTACGTGTGAAGATGGAAGGCCGTGATGCGAAGTTGGGATAGGCGCAAAAGCCTTCGCTGTTTCCCGGTGGTTGCTGAGTTGGTCGGCTGTGGACCATGGCTCAGTTGGAAGCGGCAGGAAATCTCCCGGTATGCGGAGTGGCTGGCCGTACACGAGCTCCGCGGCGGACGATTGCAGGTCCTCTTTGGGTGCCGTGCAAAGACCCAACATGACCCACGGAAGCTTATCCACCTTCCGGCACCTTGGAGGCTGGCCCTCAGCGATGCCTTTAATGATCTGTGGAAACGTTCACACAAACCGTTTGCCTGCGGGTGATAGGCCGTGGTGCAGTGAAGCTTGGTGCCGAGACCCTGGGCCACAGCGTTCCAGAGCTCGGAAGAGAACTGTGGGCAGCGGTCTGAAGAAATGTTCGCTGGAACGCCGAAACGTGCGACCCACGAGGAGAGGAATGCTCTGGCGACATCAGCGGACATAGTAGACGCCAAAGGAACTGCCTCTGGCCATCCAGTAGTACGATCAACCATGGTGAGGATGTGTGTGAACCCCTGTGATGGTGGAAGCAGCCTGACGAGGTCCACATTGGCATGGTTGAATCGACGTTCTGGTACTGCGAACGTGGCCAATGGGGCCTTGACGTGACGTTGCACCTTAGACTTTTGACAGGTGATGCAGGTGTTAGCCCAGTCGCAGATATCCTTACGCATTCCTCTCCAGACGAACTTAGCCGACATTAATTTTTGAGATGCCTTCACGCCAGGATGGGAAAGCCCATGTATGGCGTCAAAAACTTTGCGGCGCCAGGCAACTGGAACGATCAGGCGGGGATCTCCCATCGAGACATCGCAGAGTAACGAGGTGCCTGCTGCGTGGAATTGCACATTGGCCGGTTGGAGGCTAGAGGTGTCGGGGCGATACGCCTGTGTTTCAGGGTCGGATGCCTGATCGGTGGCCATGAGGGCATAATCGATACTCAGCTGGACCGCCCGTACGGTCGCACGAGAAAGGCAACCAGCTACCAAGTTGTCCTTGCCAGCTACGTGTTGGATGTCTGTCGTGAATTCTGAAATGAAAGTTAGCAGTCGCTGCTATCGAGCCGACCATGGTTCGGCGGTCTTGGCCATGGCGAAGGTCAGTGGTTTGTGATCTACAAACGCAGTGAAGGGACGTCCTTCTAATAAAAAACGGAAATGGCGGATAGCCAGGAACAGTGCCAGCAACTCCCGGTCGAAAGTGCTGTATTTGCGTTCATTGCGCCGGAGTTGGCGGCTGAAAAACGCCAGTGGTTGCCACGACCCGTTGACCCACTGTTCCTGTACGGCGCCTATGACATAGTCGGAAGCGTCAGTGCTAAGGGCGATGGTGGCACCTGGCAGAGGGTGCGCCAACATAGTTGCATTAGCTGAGCGGTTTTTGTGTTGTCGAAAGCGTTGTCCATTTTGACCATCCAGGCTATTGTATCCTTTCCAGCCTTGCCTTTGAGGACCTCTTAGAGGGGCTGCATGAGTTGTGCTGCCTTCGGTACAAAGCGGTGGTAGAAATTCACCATGCCCAGGAATTCTTGAAGAGCCTTGGTGGACTGCGGCCTTGGGAATGCCGTAATTGCTTCAACCTTTGATTGCAGCGGAATTGCGCCCTCCGAAGTAATGTGGTGGCCCAAGAAGTCAATCTGCTGTAGGCCGAACTGACAATTGGCCGGGTTGATTATGAGGCCATGTTGGCTGAGGCGCCGAAAGAGGGTGTGTAGATGGGAGACGTGTTCCTCTTTGGTAGAGCTGGCTATCAGGATGTCGTCGAGGTAGACAAATAAAAACTTAAGATCCCGCAGGACCGAGTCCATTAGTCGCTGAAAAGCCTGTGCAGCGTTCTTGAGCCCAAATGGCATCTGTAGAAACTCGAACAGTCCAAAGGGAGTGATGACTGCAGTTTTCTGGACGTCCTGCGGGTGTACGGGAATTGGTGGTAGCCACGGACAAGGTCGACCTTGGAGAAGATTGAGTTTCCCGCCAAATAGGTGGAGAAATCCTGAATATGCGGGATCGGGTACCGATCGGGAGTAGTGGCGTCATTAAGGCATCGGTAGTCCCCGCATGGCCGCCATCCGCCGCCGGGCTTTGGGACGATGTGGAGAGGTGAGGACCAGGGACTATTCGACCGGCGAATAATCCCCAGCCGTTCCATCGTGGCAAACTCTGCCTTCGCAGCCGCAAGCTTGCCGGGTTCCAGGCGCCGAGCTGGTGCGTAAACTGGAGAGCCAGTCGTAGTAATGTGGTATTCGGCACCATGCTTAGTGGCCGAGGAGGAGAAAGTGGGCTTGGTCAGCTCTGGGAATTCACCTAATAGGCGAGTGAACTCTTCCGGCGAGGGCAATGCGCAGGAGACAGTGTGCGACGTTGCGGAACTGCGGAAGCAAGGGATGGAGTGGAAGGTGGCCGCGTTAACCAATTGACGATTTCTTACATCCACCAAGAGGCTGTTGGCGCATAAGAAATCCGCGCCGAGGATGGCTTGTGAAACCTTGGTTGTGATGAATTCCCACTGAAACCGTTGCCCGCCAAAGCACACCTGGACCCGCCGTTTGCCAAAGGTACGAATGGCCCCGCCATTAGCTGCCTCGAGGGAGAGGCTGTGCCTCTCAGACTGAATATCGAGTGCTGAGGCAGGAAGGATGCTACACTGCGCCCCGGTGTCGCATAAAAAGCGCTGGCCCGAGAGGGAATCTGTAATGTAGAGGAGCTTCCCGGAATTTCCAATCACCATCGCGGCCGCGGAACGTCCCTCAGACTCGGTCTTCCTTTTCTGGAGTTGCTGCTGGTGTTGATGTTGGTTTTTGTTTTTAGGCGCGAAACTGCAGGGAGGGCAGCAGCCTCTGGCTTTCGCGCCAAAACGGGCGTGGTAAAAGCACAAGCCGGGGGATGGAGGTGTCGGGGCGGCGTTTGCGGGGGAGGGGTGCCTCGTAGCAGCGCAGGATTGCTGCGTGACCGCATAAATCGTATCTGCTTCTGCAGCAAATGCTGCGCAATCTGTGGCTTCCGATCTGGCAAGGGCAGCCTGAACCTGCTCGGGTAGTTGACTCAGGAATAACTCCCGAAAGAGGAAACATTGTGGTTCGGAGCCAAGGAGCGTGAGCATCTGGCTCATTAGCTTAGATGGCTTGGAATCGCCAAGCCCGGGCATAGCGAGCAGTCGGCCGGCACGCTCCGCCTTCGTGAGCCCGAAGACCTGTATTAACCGCGCTTTAAGAGTATCATACTTGCTGTCAACCGGGGGGTTTTCGAGCAGGCTGATGATCCGTGAGGCCGTGGAGCTGTCGAGTGCGGAGACCACGTAAAGGTAACGGGTCTGATCCGCAACGATGTTTCGGAGTTTGAATTGTGCTTCTGCTTGTACGAACCAGGAGGCCGCCTATTGTTCCCAAAACTGTGGGAGCTTCAAAGCCATGGAGTTCGCTTCCATGTTTCGTTTCGCTTCGCTTCTGCGAAAATTGTTCACGAAAATTCGGGGTCACCACTGTAGGAATGGCTAGATTCCTAACTAAAGGACTGAGGTCGAGTCAGTCTATCAAACAAACGATGTTTAATACTATTCAACAGAGTTTAACACGAAAACACAGGAGAACTAAATTACAGGTCTGTACTCTTTGCTGGCTTCACGAGGACTGGCTAGGACAGCTCCCCAGCCTGACGTCATCACGTCATCACGTTTTCCCACCGCTGGAGGATCCCGTGATCAATGTGATGACATCATCGCGTTTGGTCTCATTCTTAAAGGGACCGCACTATGTACATGCAATAATATGAACAAAGATACAGATTCATTCTGTAGCTAATAATTTGTTAAAGATAATTATGTGCATTAGATCAGAGTCCCCTGGTGGCTCTGCCACATTCCAACTATTTCTCCTATTTATCTCTAGTCCTGCCACATTATCCAGCCTGAAAGGTTCTTCATACTTTAACTCCCAAGGTTGTTTTTGGACTTAATTCATATCCTCAATGTTAAACTAAAAGGCCTAACCTGGCAAGCATTTTTCATGCAGGGTCAAATCACTGTTCTTTTAAATTATAATGAATTGCCAATATTTAAACCAGATCTTTATTAAATATGAAAATAATACAATCCCTTGATAGACTAGATATATGTTTACATTTACATAGATATGCCAGTTCTAATTAGTACAGAATAAGCTACTAAACAGAATTGGATTGGTAACATTATCAACCTGTATTTGACTTGTTCTTAAATTTAGAAATATTTCATTAGTCAGCCAAACATTATTTATTTTACTTTTGGAGAATTGATAACAATCCCATTGGCTTCTAGCCATTCAATCAATGCACCTAAGTTGTCTTATCTAATAAATCACTGATGCATTCAAACATTGTAGAATTGACATAGTTCCATGTTTGCTGATCAAATTTCAGATTGTTAACTATAACCAGAAGCAAAAGAGGCCAGAGCTTAGTTCCCCAAAGTGCATGACCCTGATTCATTGCCCAATTTGAAGAAGTTGCAACAACTGCAACCTTTTGATTCCTGGTCATAAAAAGGCACTTAACAATTCACAAGGGTGGGATGGATGCCATAAAACTTCTGAGCTTAACTCCAGGATATGACAGTCAACTCCATAAAGATCATATATAGAAAGACCAACAGTCTCTCAGTTGAACTGAAGTTGCGGAGTAGCCATCTTGGTAATGGGGAGTTTGCCAGAAGTACCATTAGTAACATTATCACAGAGTTTCAAAATTATAAATTGTGATATTTACTTAAGGAAAAACAAACATAAGTGTACACTGTTAAAGTGATTGAGGTGGGCCGCAAAGTGTTCCATTTAAATTCAGGAAACAAAGCAATCTATTTATTTATTATTTTATAACCACCAATAGCAATAACTTCCATTTATATAGGACCTTTAATGTAAGAAACTTCTCAAGATGCTTGTTATGAACTCGGGTTTGCTGTAGATACCTTCTCGAGTTCAGTGGTGTCAGTCACTTCTATAAGCAGCCTGAATATTTTACTTTTCTGGGACTTGACTCGTGCTGTCCTGTTATCTACTTTTACAATGAAACAATGGAACCCTTTTGTGACCCTGAACCAGATATCTATGAATTATACATATTTATTTCATCAACTTTTCCAAAGGCAGACCAAGTTAACAGTAGATGAGGCAAGGCTTAGTTCGAATCATTAAGCTTCTTTGTTCCATGGTCAGGTGAATGTACAGAGCAGTAATTATGATCGGATTCACTTAGTGCAATTGATACAACTCAGTAGCTTCCCTGTTGCAAAAGGTAGTCTGCATTTGGATATCTACATAGGAACAAGTGTAGGCCATTCAGCCCCTTGAGCTTGTTCCACCATTCAATTAGATCATGGCTGATCTGTATCTTAATTCCATCTACCCACCTTGGTTCCATAGCCCTTAATACCCTTGCCTAACAAAAATCTATCAATCTCAGTTTTGACATTTTCAATTGATCTAGCCTCAACAGCTTTCTGGGGGGGAGAGTTCCAGATTTCCACTACCCTTTGTGTGAAGAAGTGCTTCCCAACATCCCCCTGAATGGTCTAGCTCTAATTTTATGGTTAAGCTCCCTTGTTCTGGACTCTTCCACCAGTGGAAATAGTTTCTCTCTATCAAATCCTTTAATCACCTTAAACACCTAAATTAGATCACCCCTTAATCTTCTAAATGAAAGGGAATACTAGCCTACTCTATACAATCTGTCATCATAATTTAACCCTTTTAGTCCCAGCATCATTCTGGTGAATCTTTGCTGCACCGCCTCCAAGGCCATTATATCCTATTCGAGGTGTGGTGCCCAGAACTGAACACTTTACTCCAGATAGGGTCTCGCCAAAGCTCTGGACAGCTGTAACATAACTTCCATGTCTCTCTTCTTATCCTTCATTTCACAGACAGAGATCAAAGGGTTTTCCAACACAATGGGTGACAGTTGTTTTTCAATTACCCAGACAAGTTAGTGAACTCTTTGTTGTTTAGTATCTGTGAAAAACAACAACAACTTGTATTTATATAGCGCCTTTAACATAGTAAAACGTCCCAAGGTGCTGCACAGGAGTATTTTAAGACAAAAAATTTGACACCAATCCATAAGGATAAATTAGGGCAGGTAACCAAAAGATTGGTCAAAGAGGTGGGTTTTAAGAAACATCTTAAAGGAGGAAAGAGAGGTAGCGAGGCGGACAGGTGTAGGCAGGGAATTCCAGAGCTTAGGGCCTAGGCAGCAGAAGACACGGCCACCAATGGTTGAGCAATTATAATCAGGGATGCTCAAGAGGGCAGAATTCGAGGAGCGCAGATATCTCAGGGGGTTGTGGGGCTGAAGGAGATTACAGAGATAGGGAGGGGCGAGGCCATGGAGGGATTTGAAAACAAGGATGAGAATTTTGAAACTGAGGCGCTGCTTAACTGGGAGCCAAAGTAGGTCAGCGAGCATAGGGGTAATGGGCGAACGGGACTTGGTGCGAGTTAGGACACGGGCAGCCGAGTTTTGGATGACCTCAAGTTTACGTAGGGTGGAATGTGGGAGGCCAGCCAGGAGTGCATTGGAATAGTCAAGTCTAGAGGTAACAAAGGCATGGATGAGGGTTTCAGCGGCGGATGAGCTGAGGCAAGGGCAGAGACGGGCGATGTTACGGAGGTGGAAGTAGGCAGTCTTTGTTATGCTGCGGATATGTGGTCAGAAGCTCATTTCAGGGTCAAATATGACACCAAGGTTGTGACAATGTCCATTTAGCATATTAACTACTCTTCATCGGCATATCCTCTTTTTGTAGACATGAGAATACACAATATGGCCTAAATATCCTGAGTGACACAGAATACACCTATGGAAAATAGGCACCAAGCTAAGAAGAGAGAAATGAAGAGGGTTGACCAAAATTTGTGTGTAGGATTTTTTTTTTAAAGGAGGAGAAAGAGGTGAAGTGATGGAAGGTTTGGAGGAATATCTAGTGAGTAGGCAACTAAAGAACCTGAAATCAATGGTAGGCAAAGGGAGGGGAATGTACAAGAGGAAAAAGTCAAAGGAATGGAGTGTTTGAGTGTGGCCTGAGGACAAGGACTTTAAATTTAAGGCATTGGGGGCCAATGTAGGTCAGTGAGGACAAGGGTGAGTGATGGGAGATTGGGACTTAATGCACATGCATTAAAGTACATGCACATATTTTGGATAGAGTTTATGGAGGTTGAAAGATGGGAGGCTAGCAAGGAGTGCTTTTGAATAATCAAGTCTGCAAGTGATAAAGGAATGAATGATGGTTTTGACAGCAGAGGGGTTGAGGTAAGGAGAGAGGTGGATAATATTGTGGAGGAGGAAATAGGCAGTCTTAGTGATGGAGAGTATATAGGATCTGAAAATCGGTTCAAGGTCAAACAGGAAACCAGCACTGTGGTCTGGTTCAGCTTGAGATTGTGACTGAGAAGGAGAATGGGATTGTTGGCAAGGGATTGGAATATATGTTGGGGGCCAAAGGTGATGGCTTCGATTTTCCCAATATTGAGCTGGAAGATTTGACGACTGATCCAGGACTGGATGTTGGTGATGCAGTCTAACCAAGGGTTGAGAGAGATGCTGGAGAGAAACAGTTGGGTGTCATCAGGGTACATGTGGAAGTTGATCCCATGTTTGTAGATGATGTCACTGAGGAGCAGCATGTAGATGAAGAAAAAGGATCAAGGATTGATCTTTGTAGGACGCCAAAGGCAACCACTGAGATAGGAAGAGAAGCCATCACTAGATATGATCTGGGAGCCTCTTGTTTCCCTTTGTGGAGGAGTTTTTCTTTTAGATTTAACAGAGATTTTGAGAGTTGAAATCAAGGAGGAAAATAGAGTTTATTTTGTAGTATATTTCCAACAAAGTGAAATTTTCCCAGAGGCAATGGAATAGATTTTGACTTTGTGTAATAGTATAAATCAGCAGCCCATTTTACATCTCTCCCGGTTTTTATTTCCATTGAAGTCAATAAAAATAAACATTGGGAGAGATATAAAATAGTGTGTTTTTCAGGAGGAGACCAGGGCTGAATGGAGGAGAAAGATCATCTTTCCTGCAACCAGACTGCTATTGATTGCCTATTGCTTGGGATTACCAACAGATGTTGTCTGGAACCCCAAATAATAGGGAGCAAGAGGTGGCTTGGATTCAGGAGATTTGGAATGAATGACGTATACTAATTCTAGAATCTGCGATTATGTAATTAATGAAACTTTCCAGCAGTCTTTCAACACTTATCAGACAAACACAGAAAACATGATTGGAGGTGGGAGCGCTCTGCATTTTATATGAAAGGTAAATATGGACTATAAAAGATCTGAATAATTAAATTATTGCTCATAAGCTAAGTCAATTATATTACAACTGAAAATGAATGCCAACAAGCATCAATGACATGGAGCACACTCGATATCAGTTCTAAAATCCAACAATGGACCAAAACCTGAGTAAAGCCACACTTGAACCTGACTATATTACAAAAAATAACATATTCAAAGTGATTCCAAAAGCTTGTCTAATCTCACAGTTCAAGCGATCGTTAAGAGCAAATTGAGCTTTGTTCTCACAGTTTATGATGTCATTTTAGGCCTTTAATAAGATTACTGCTTTGTAATCACTCTCAGTTATCATCCATTATTCTCTATTTCAAGGGATACTTCAGGGAAGGTTCCATGAATTCAATATGCAGAACTACCGTTCCTGAATTATATGTGTAAATATCCAACACAGTTAAATCAATGGGCCTGATTTTGCACTTGGCGGAGAACGAACGGCGCAAGCCACTCATTACACTTGCACTTGCCCACAGACTTTCTATGGGATCTTGCCAGGAATTTACTGTAAATTAGAGAGCCATTTCCATGCAGCGCCCTCTACAGGGGATCTGGCACCTGTGTGAACAGGGAAAGCAACTATGTATCTCCTTAACCAATCAGAGTGAAGAATCGTTAATGAGCAGCGACGAGTCTGAACCAAAGAGTGTCAGCGAGAATATTTATTTCAATGTCAAATCAGCTAAAGAAAGTGAAATAAAGAGATGGAAAGAAAGATGGGATTGAGAGAGAGAGAGATAAAAGAGACAGAAAGAAAAAGGTTTTAATTGTTTTTAAATCGCCAACAATAATTAAAATCTGAAGGAATGAGACGCCACACTTATTAAAGTTAGTTTTCAGGGCCAGGGAGGCTGATTGGCAGTAATTAAGACTTATCACGACATTAAAAAATTTACTTACACTGGAATGGACAAGCCCTAACTTTTTCTGCCAAGTTTAGTGTGTATCTATCAGGTAAGTACCACAACTTCATGCCGTTCCATGTGTTTCAATGCCAAGTCTCTCAGCAAGATAGTGGTATAGCGCAGCTTCTGGAGGAGCAGGCCAACTTGGACAGCAACTTACTGATTTCCGCGTTTAACTGCACATGTGCAGTCACTGGAGGTTGCTGCCCGATTTACACTTTAAAAATGGTGAATGCTGTTAGCCTCACCATTAGTTCTACAGCAAAATCCAGGCCAATGTGCTTTCCATATGGAACTGGTGAATAGTCAAGAAAGCCTTAGGAATCTGATTTTTATTTCCGTTGCGTATCTAGGGAAAGTAGGACACTAGGATAATTTTCTGCCAAAAATATTGGCCAGGACCTTAGGGTTAAATACTACTCTTTATGATAAGTGTCATGGGACTTTTACCATCCATTTGAACTGGAAGACACGATCTCTGATTAAAGTCTCATCTAAAAGCCGCTGTTTCCTACAGTGCAGATCCCTCCTATCATGCTGTCGGGGGTGTCATTATTAGCTATAATCTCAAGACCTCTAATTGAAGCTTGAACTCCTAACCCTCTGCTGCGGAGCCGAGAACAGATGTTTTCCACAGGCCTTTACCAATAAACTGGGTGTAACCTGAACTGCAATTCTACCAGTGATTGTTTGAGTCTTACAGATACTGCAGAACTGGAAAAATGTTCATATTGTTTTCATATCAATAATATGTGTTTCACAAACCATAAAAACAACAACAACTTGTATTTATATAGCGCCTTTAACATGGTAAAACGTCCCAAGGCGCTTCACAGGAGTATTATAAAACAAAATTTGACACCAAGCCAAATAAGGAGAATTTAGGGCAGATGACCAAAAGCTTGGTCAAATAGATAGGTTTTAAGGAGCATCTTAAAGGAGGAAAGATTTAAATTCAACCCAATAACACAGAGTTCCCCATTATCTGTTTTATTATTCTTACTGCATGATCTGTCACCAAGGCACAAGGGAACCATCCAAAGATTGGAAGTGGTACAGAGAAGAGCCACAAGGTTGATTCCCAGCCAATATTAATGGCCGGGCCTCATTTCTATGCTGCCGGCCAGCTGTCCAATCAGAATAGACAAAAAAGGCAGGTGACTGGCTGCTGGCAGGCTGAAGGTCAGGCAGCTCAGAAGCTGCCTGCCGATACTCGGGCGGGAGGGATTTGGCAGGGCCTTGTGGGTGGGCAGCGAGCCGGGAGCCTGGTGTAGCAGAGGCCCAAACTTTGCTTGTGGGGCCTGGGAGAGCACTCCTGCTCTTCCTAGCCCCACAAAGATAAGTTTAACATTTAACTTTTAGAGCCTCTGCTTCTTTCCTGACAGGTTTTACTGAGGGAAGTTCAATACGGTGTTAAAATGCGATTGGGGTCCTATGTACATCATAAGACCCCAATTGGCATGTATTAAAGACGGTCCCGCCTGAGTCAGAGTAACATCTCACCTGCCGGCAAAAACAGCAGGTTTAAATCTGCTGCGGAGCGCGGTGGAGTGGCAAATAGAGTTTCTCGATTTTAACTTACGTTCTGCCCAGCTCCGTCAGGTGGAGGCAATTAAAATTCCCCCTTTCGTACCAGAGACTGAGTTATGGAGAAAGGTTGAAAAGATTGGCAACCTTCAGCCTTGAAAGGTGGTGAATGAGAGGTATATAAGATGCTAATGGGATAGAAAATGTTCTGTATACATTTATAAGTTAAGCCACTAAGGTAAAATAGCATTTCTTCACACAGAGTGATTAACACCTGGAATCGTCTTCTGGTTAGGGTGATGGAGGCAAAATTATCAGTCATTCAACAACAATAACTTGCATTTATATAGCACCTTTAACGTAGTAAAACATCCCAAGGTGCTTCACAGGAGCATTCTAAAACAAAATTTGACACCGAGCCACATAAGGAGATATTGTACAGGTGACCAAAAGCTTGGTCAAAGAGGTCGGTTTTAAGGAGCATCTTAAAGGTGAAAAGAGTGAGGAGGAGATGTTTAGGGAGAGAATTCCAGAGTTGAGGGCCGAGGCAGCTGAAGGCACGGCCGCCAATGGTGGAGCGATTAAAATTGGGGATGCACAAGAGGCCAGAATTGGAGGAGAACAAAGTTCTTGAAAGGTTGTAGGGCTGGAGGAAGTTACAGAGATAGGGAGGAGCAAGGCCATGAAGGTATTTGAAAACAAGGATGAGAATTTCAAGGGCAGTTAGACGTGAAGTTTTTCAAACTGGAGGAAGGTATACAGTGGGGTCGGTACTAGGACCACTACTTTTCTTGATATATATTAATGACTTAGACGTGGGAGTACAGGGCACAATATCAAAATTTGCAGATGACAGAAAACCTGGAAGTATAGTGAACACTGAAGAGGAGAGTGATAGACTTCAAGTGGACAGAGACAGGCTGGTGAAATGGGCAGACACATGGCAGATGAAATTTAACACAGAAAAATGCAAAGTGATACATTTTGGTAGGAAGAATGAGAAGAGGCAATATAAACTAAAGGGTACAATCCTAAAGGGGGTGCATGAACAGAGAGACCTGGGGGTATATGTCATAGAGTCATAGTCATAGAGTTATACAGCACAGAAAGAGGCCCTTCGGCCCATCGTGTCCACACCAGCTATCGAGCCCTGTCTAATCTAATCCCATTTTCCAGCATTTGGTCCATAGCCTTGTATGCTATGGCATTTCAAGTGCTCATCCAAATACTTCTTGAATGTTGTGAGGGTTCCTGCCTCTACCACCCTTTCAGGCAGTGAGTTCCAGATTCCAACCACCCTCTGGGTGAAAAAGTTTTTCCTCAAATCCCCTCTAAACCTCCTGCCCCTTACCTTGAATTTATGCCCCCTTGTTATTGACCCCTCTACTAAGGGGAAAAGTTCCTATCTACCCTATCTATGCCCCTCATAATTTTGTACACCTCAATCAGGTCCCACCTCAGCCTTCTCTGCTCCAAGGAAAACAACCCCAGCCTGTCCAGTCTTTCTTCATAGTTGAAGCGCTCCAGCCCAGGTAACATCCTGGTAAATCTCCTCTGCACCCTCTCCAAAGCAATCACATCCTTCCTATAGTGTGGCGACCAGAACTGCATACAGTACTCCAGCTGTGGCCTTACCAGCGTTTTGTACAGCTCCATCATAACCTCCCAAATCGTTGAAGGTGGCAGGGCAGGTTGAGAAAGCAGTTAAAAAAGCATACGGGATCCTGGGCTTCATAAATAGAGCCATAGATTACAAAAGCAAGGAAGTTATGATGAATCTTTATATAACACTAGTTTGGTCTCAACTGGAGTATTGTGTCCAATTCTGGGCACCGCACTTTAGGAAGGATGTGAAGGCCTTAGAGAGGGTGCAGAAAAGATTTACGAGAAACGAGGGACTTAAGTTACATGGATAGACTAGAGAAGCTGGGGTTGTTCTCCCTAGAGCAGAGAAGGTTGAGAGGAGATTTGATAGAGGTGTTCAAAATCATGAGGAGTCTGGACAGAGTAGATAGAGAAAAACTGTTCCCATTGGTGGAAAGGTCGAGAACCAGAGGACACAGATTTAAGGTGATTGGCAAAAGAACCAAAGGCAACATGAGGAAAAACTTTTTTACGTAGCGAGTGGTTAGGATCTGGAATGCAGGTCCCAGATGCCCTGTAGAGCGCGCCGTGCTTTTTGGATGGTTGGCTGACAGTAACTTGCCATGCAAAAACCCATAGAAAGTTTATCGGCAAGACTAACGTTACCCGTTCAGAGCAAAATCTGGCCCAATATAGTATTGACTTTTTGCTATTATCAAGCATTATTACCACAGAATTTTAATTTTCTAATATTTTAATTTTTTTCCAGAGTTAGTTTAAAATGTAGAGAATATATTCTGTGTTGAAACATATTTACTAAATTACTGGACACAGTCGAATAATTTATTTTCTTTAAAGGGAAAAAAATCAATGAATTCTATGAGTGGCTTAAAAAATATTGAAAGGTATTTAAAGAAATAGCATCTGTTTTCAAGGATTACGGGAAGTCCACACACTGGTAAAGAGGCTACAATTTGTGGCTTGCTATTACAACCAAGAGGAGCCAGTATATGACAGAATCAATCAAAATGTTTCAGCTACCATGTAGCTGTGAACTCGGGATTTAGGATTTATTTGATTGTGTCTGTGAATGAAACCTCATTTTTCACCAATCCTTGGTTATTTAATTCTAGCAGCTGCTTAAACCAACATAAAATTCTGGCTGAAATAAAATCAGAGAAGCCAAAATGCTTGCGTAAGTGCCAGAGTGCACCTGCTGGTAACCTCCAGTACTGACCCCACCTGAGTTTGTGGGGTCAATAGGAAGATACTCCATTTGCATGGCCCAGGCAGGTGCCCACACCACTAGGGGTGCATCTCAATCGCTCACCTTTACCTTGAGACCACAAAGTGCAGCAGAAGTGTGCCAGTCCAAGAGATGAGCAAGTATCGGAGCACCCCAGAGAAGAAATATGTCTTGCCCTCTCTTTCTTAGATATCCAAAATATGGTCCAAATACTTGCTCACTCTTGACTCCAAGCCGTGATGCTGGTCTGGACCCACAGGTGGACCCCTCATGCATCCTTTGGCAAACTGGTGCGCCTAGTTTAACCAGGGTACCTCTGAAGGCCAAGACCACAGGAACCCCTGGTGTTAGGAGACCCCACCCCCGGCCCGCCCTCTCCTTCATCGATGTCCTTATAAGGGTCGGGTGGAGACTCTGCCCCCTACAAGGCCCTATGGAAATCCTAACGTTAGGTTGGAACCTGTCGTATCTGAGTCCCAGCCTTTCTGGCGCACTCTGGCTAGAGTTATGGCGAACGTAGGCTGGAAGGGCTGAGGATTTTTGGCCCAGAAAATATTAGAAATATTCAGCAGGTCCATTAGCATCTGAAAAAGGAAAAGAGATGCAAAAGTTTTGGCTGCAGACTGTTCATGGTTCTTGTAAAGTCCGCGCCTCAATAATACACGGACTTCGGGAGAACAGTTTAACAGGTACTTTACTGAACAAGAGGCAGCTTGAAACTGAAACTACAGAAGCCTGCTAGGGCCTTTTATACAGGGGTGGTCACTGCCGGTACTGCAGTCTAAGACCAGTTATTCCCTTAAAGGTACATACACAACAATTCCTCCCCTTTTAGATAAACAGTACATAACATTCATTTAACAACTAAATAATAACTAATTACAATTACAATTTTCTCAGTAATATATACATCAACTGAAATAGTCATTTATAAGTTCAGTCTTTGAGGAGGCTTCCTGATCTGGACTGGATAGCGCCTTTCTCGAGTATCCTGTTCTGGCGGTGGAGTCAATTCTGGCTCATTGTCATTGGTTGGTTCATCAGCTTCCAATACCCCTGCTTCTGAGGTAGACGCAATCTGTACTTTGGGCTCATTACCAGGTGCACATGCTTGTGGTACAGGTTTGGCTTGTTCCTGTGACTCTAGAATCTGGTCAGCATGGCGTCTCACGATGCTCTCTCCAACGTCCACTGTGTACATTAGTGGTCCCTGCTGTGTGCATATCGTGCCTGGCTGCCATTTTCCTGTTCGGTAGTCGCGGGCCAAGACTGGTTGCCCTATCTTGAAGCTCCTGGTTGGCTTCTCATTTATGTGCTGGAACTGTTTATCCTCAACATCTCGTCTTATGTTTGGTTTGAGCAAATCCAAGTGACATCTTAGTCTCTGGTTAAAAAACAGTACGGCTGGAGTTTGGTTGGTTACTGCATGCGTTGCATTCCGGTTAGCAAACAGGAAGTTATCCACCTTGTGTTGCAGTGGCATGTCGTCATTATACATTGCATTTATGGCCTTTCTAAAGGTCTGAACAAACCTCTCAGCCAATCCATTTGTGGCTGGATGATATGGGGCAGATGTGTAATGTTTCACCCCATTATTCTTCAGGAACCTCCGGAAATCCTCAGACGCAAACTGTGGGCCATTGTCGGAACGGATCTGTTCTGGCAACCCGTTCCTGGCGAAGATGGTTCTTAGGACTGCAATAGTTTTCCCCGTGGTGGTGGAGGACATTTTAATGACCTCTGGCCATTTCGAATGGGCATCCACAGCAATTAGAAACATTGAGTCCATAAATTGACCAGCGAAATCAATGTGTACCCATTGCCATGGAGATGAGGGCCACTCCCATGGATGTAGCGGGGCCTGTGGTGGAGTGTTTTGGACCTTCTGGCATCCTGTGCATCTCTTGGTCATATCCTCGATTTCTTTATCGATTCCCGGCCACCACACAAACGCCCTGGCTAGGCTCTTCATTTTTACCCCTCCCAGATGACCCTCGTGAAGCTCATTGAGTACTCTATCTCTCAACTTGGGTGGAATTACCACTCGGGATCCACACATCAAGGTTCCCCGGCACACGGACAGCTGTTCCCTCCTTGGCGAGAATGCTGGCAACAGTGAGTCGCCATATGCTGGCCATCCCTTCACCGTCAAATCATAGACCCGAGAGAGTGTCGGGTCATTTCGGGTTTCCTTCTCAATACTTGCGTTTGTAACAGGCAAACATTCGACTATGGTCGCGTGGAATATCTCCACAGGGTCCACTGCGGATGCTTCTTCCGCCGTAGGCAACAGTAGGCGCGACAGCCCATCAGCGTTTCCATGTTGTTTCGTACCTTTGTACTCTATGTCATACTGATGTGCCCCTAGAAAAAGTGACCATCTTTGCAGCCGTTGCGCCGTCATCACCGGAACGCCCTTCTTTGGGTTAAAAATTGAGACCAGGGGTTGATGATCAGTCAGTAGGGTGAATTTCTGCCTGTGCAGATAGTGATTTAACTTTTTCACCCCCCACACCAGGCTGAGGGCCTCCCTGTCAATCTGGGCGTAGTTACGCTCGGCTGAGGTTAGCGAGCGCGATGCAAAGGCTATTGGCCTCTCTGAACCGTCACGGAATTTGTGTGACAGCACCGCTCCAATGCCGTAAGGTGATGCATCACATGCCAACCGAATCGGTCGTGTTGGGTTGTAGTGGGCCAATACTTCTTTTGAAGTGATTTGGCATTTACATTCCTGAAAGGCACGCTTACACTCATCACTCCATTTCCATGTTACACCAGTTTGAAGGAGGGCGTTCAGTGGGTGCAGAATTGTAGATAAATTCGGCAAGAACTTATGGTAGTAGTTCACCAACCCGAGGAACGGCCTCAGTTGCGAAACATTTTCTGGTGCTGGAGCCTTGACTACAGCCTCAATCTTGTCCGGCGACTTATGCAACTCTTCCTCATCAATCATGTGGCCACAATACGAGATTTATCTCCTGAAGAACTCGCATTTGGGACGGTTGGCTCGTAGCCCATATTCCTGCAATCTCGTGAGCACCTGGTCCAGGTTGGCAAGGTGTTCATTGTCATTTTCGCCCGTAACCAGGATGTCGTCCAAATAACACTGGGTCCCCGGGATCCCTTGCAGGACTTGATCCATTGACCTCTGCCACAGAGCCGGGGCCGATGCTACCCCAAATACCAGTTGATTGTACTGGTAAAGGCCTTTGTGAGTGTTTATCGTGAGGTATTTCCTAGATGCTTCTTCCACCTCCATTTGTAGATACGTTTGAGCCAGGTCAATCTTTGTAAAATGTTTCCCTCCAGATAGCGAGGCGAAAATATCTTCTATCCGCGGAAACGGATACTGTACTGTGTGCAGGAATGGGTTCACAGTCACCTTGAAGTCCCCACAGATGCGAACCTTCCTTGGCTCCCCAGGCGTGCTGCTCAATGCTTTCTTCATTACAGGAACGATGGGTGTGGCCCACTCGCTCCAGTCCACCTTAGACAGCACCCCCGAACGCTCCAGACTCTCCAGTTCAGCTTCCACAGCTGGGCGTATCGCGTATGGCACCGGTCTGGCCTTGAAAAATTTTGGGGTTGCGTTATCCTCAATCTTTATTGTTGCCTTTACTCCTTTTAGAGCCCCAAGTCCTTGTTGGAACACCTCTTCTGCGTCAGATAGAATTTGTGACAGACGTCCAGGTGCGACGTCATCATCTTTTTTGTCAGTCACAGTTAGTGCCAGAATGGAATGCCAATCCAATTGTAGTCTTCGGATCCATTCACGTCCCAATAATGGTGGTCCTCCATCTCGTAGTATATACATGTATTGTTTCTGTGTTTCCTTTCCGTTATATTCAACTGGCACCCTTATTTTTCCTCTGGGGTAGACCTTTTGCCCCCTGTATGTCTTCAATACAATGGACATGTCCTTTAAGGGTATGTGTGAAAATAGCCGCTCATAGTCTCGTCGATTCATGACAGTTAGGGCTGATCCTGTGTCCAATTCCATCTTCACTGGGGACCCTGCTATCATGAGGGTGACCCAAATGGTTCGGTGATCTTCTTTTGCGATCACGTTGTGTAACTTTAAACAACTTAGTCGCCTGCTCCCGGAGTCCTTATCACTCTCCTGATCTTCTGAACTACTGTAACCCCTTCACGGTTCTCTCGATATATGTGAGATGTGGTCTCTGTTGTAGACAGTATTCTATAATCCAGTAAGGAGATCACTACTACAATGGCTTAATTCTAATTATCTTACTTAATAGTTTTAACGTCAGACAGTATAAGAAGATTACGGGTCAATTACCTAAATTAGACATTTGCATACATTAGAATGAATCTAGACATAATAAACATACATTCTCCATTTATATGGATTCAAAGGAGAATCTGTCCCTGTGTCCAAATTCGAGTGCACTCTTTCGTTGGTGCGCTTAAGTTGGAGCTCATGGTGTGTATAATGTCTGCAAGACTTACGACTCCGAACCCCTTCGTTGAATTCTCTTCACGATCACTGAATCCCACTTTGAGTTCTGGATGCAGAGCTACTAATACGAAGGGCAGCGGCCGAGTTTGGATGCCCGGGACGGGATGCGGCAGCCATTTGCCTCCTGAGCCCTCTTTTCAGAGCTCCTGCCCTCTTCTCTTCCAGTCGCTCCTGTTTCCCGCTCGAAAAACCCGACTCCACCCCTTCCTCCTGGGGTTTCTGCCTGGAGACTGTGCAGCCTCACTGTCTGCAACAGTTGATACTGGTGCAGAATTATGGAAAGTCTGCTCTTAGTCACATTGTGTCCTTAAAAGTTCTTGCCGTACCTTCACATGGGCAACTTTAACCCAGGGATTTATAACAATGATAATACAGTGTCTAAGTTAAAGATTGATAACCATACTTAGCGTACATAACATTTCCAGTGGGTATTACACTCCCCCCCTACCAAATATAGGCATGTCCCCATGACTAATGAACTTTACACATAAGTGGTTGCATGCTTCCCAACCATGTATAAAGGGAGGTAACATATCGAACCGTAGGGGCTATTATTACACTTGGCACTCCTAGTGTACTGTATGTCAATCTTTCAGGAACCTTCTTAACTCGCTGTGAGCTCCTTATTTCGGATACCCGGTCTTCAGTTCCTTCAACTACGTTGGAGGCGTTGGTTCCTTTGTTGTCATGCCTTTCAGTCTCTTTTATCTCCTTCTCGGAAGCATCTGGTTCTTCCCAGACCATGCCCAAGTCTGAGCTAAATGGTTCAGACAATTCATCCAGATTCTGTCTTATGCGTCTTTCTGGGAGGTCGTACCATAGATCCCATTCTTCATCTTCCGACTCATCAGGTTCCTCATGATCCACACACTGTGTCATGGGTTTTCTGTCTTCTGGAACAAAGTTTTCCTGGTTTCTCGTTTTTTTCCTTCTTCTTCTCTGCAGGGTTCTCCTACTAGATGTCGGCTCATTATCCGCTGGCGGATCCAGACGCACTTGCTGTCCCAATGGCAGGATATGATTCCGGTGCAGTATTTTTATGGGTCCATTCCCACCTGCAGGTTTTAGCCGAAACACAGGTAGTTGTGACATTTGACTTTCAACAATTTAAGGTGTAGAAGCCCAGCGGTCTGCTAACTTATGTTTCCCTTGAAGTCCTAGGTTCCGTATGAGAACTCGGTCACCAGGCATGAGTTGGGAAAAACGGATCTTCTGGTCATACCTCTGCTTATTTCCTTTATTCTGTTTGGCAGAAACAGACTCAGCAAGTTCATAAGCAGCTTGCAATTCCTTTCTCATGTCAGATACATACTTGAGGTAAGTTCTCTGTGATGTGCCATCACTGGATACTCCGAAACACAAATCCACCGGCATGCTCGCTTCACGTCCAAACATGAGGTAGTACGGTGAAAAACCAGTAGCGTCATTTCGGGTACAATTATAAGAATGAACAAGATGTCCAATGTGCTGACTCCACTTGTTCTTTCGCTTCGAATCCAGCGTTCCAAGCATGTCTAACAAAGTACAGTTAAACCGCTCAGGTTGAGGATCTCCCTGAGGATGGTATGGAGTTGTTCTTGACTTCTCAATCCCGAGCATGGACAACAACTCATGTATAAGTCTATTTTCAAAGTCTCTACCTTGATCACTGTGTATTCGCTTTGGCAGTCCATAGTGGATGAAGTATTTCTCCCACAACACTTTGGCAACGGTGGATGCTTTCTGATCCTTTGTGGGAAAAGCTTGGGCATAGCGAGTATAATGATATGTAATGACCAAGACATTTGCGGTATTGCTGGAATCGGGTTCGATGGACAGAAAATCCATACAGACAAGGTCTAGAGGTCCATCACTTTGCATGTGAAACAGAGGAGCAACTCTTTTAGGTAAAGTCTTTCTCTGGACACAGCGTGCACAGGACTTGCAGAACTCCTCAACCGCAGACTTCATACGCAGCCAATAGAATCTGTCCTTGACCAACCCATAGGTCTTATCTGCTCCCAGATGACCTGCGTCATCATGCAAAGACTTCATCACTATTTCCCTGTACTTTTCAGGCAGGACCAACTGTGAATGACATGGTTTAGTGGGTGGGTGAGTGATTCTACACAACACTCCCTCTTTAATTTCCAAGTGGTTCCCTTCTCTTAGGAGCAGACGACAGTCAGGATGTTTTGATTTGTCGATCTGTGTAATATCACCCAGACAGAGAGCTGAAAACACCTCATGAATACAGGGATCCTCCTGTTGTGCTTTGGATATTTCAGATGAACACAACATGGGTAAGTTTTGTACATCCAAACTGGAAAGGTTGCAAAATGCCTGGGGAACAGCATGCATTGACGCTCCCAAGTGGTCAATCTCTCGGGCATGAAATGAATTCTTTGGTCCAGATACCACGGACATCTGACACATTACTTTCACATCTGCTGAAGCAACATCTTTCCACTCTGGTTTCTGGTAGTGTGGGTGACGAGACAGAGCATCTGCGTCAATGTTCTGGTTCCCAGGTCTGTACCTGAGACTAAAGTCGTAAGCAGATAGTGCAGCAAGCCAGCGGTGGCCGGTGGCATCAAGTTTTGCCGAAGTCAACACATAGGTTCATGGATTATTGTCTGTCCTCACTTCAAACTTCGCTCCATACAGATAATCCTGCAGCTTATCCACCACCCCCCACTTCAACGCCAAGAATTCTAGCTTATGAGCTGGGTAGTTACGCTCTGATGGCGTAAGACTGCGACTGATGAACGCTACAGGTCTCAGTCCTGCTCCTTGGTCCTGATACAACACACCACCCAACCCTTCTTGACTGGCATCCACGTGTAGCACATATGGCAGCTGTGGGTTTGCAAAAGCCAACACGGGGGCTTGAGTAAGACTTTGCTTTAAGGTGTGGAAGGCCTCTTCGCATTTCTCATCCCATCTAACACCAAAAGGCTCAGAGGGTTTGAAGTAGTCCTTGTTCTCTTTACCTTTAGCCTTTTTCTTCCTCTCGGCTGGTGGGAGGTAACCAGCCAACAGCTGATTCAGAGGATGGGCCACTTTGGAGTAATCCTGCACAAAACGCCTGTAATATCCGCAGAACCCAAGAAATGACCGCAAGGCAGTCACTGTGTTCGGTTTGGGCCATGTGGTAACAGCTTCGATCTTGGATGGATCTGTGGCTACTCCATCCTGTGCTACAATATGCCCCACATAGGACACGGATGTTTGGCAAAACTGACACTTGTCCAATGATAGCTTGAGACCTTCATCCTCCAGGCGACCAAGCACTTTCAGCAACCGAGCTTCGTGTTCTTCAAGGGTTGCCCCAAACACAATGATATCGTCCAAGTACACCAATACTTCGAGCAAGTTCATGTCCCCAACTGTTTGTTCCATTATTCTTTGAAAAGTTGCTGGAGCGCCTGAAACTCCCTGTGGCACCCTTTCAAATTGGTAGAACCCAACTGGACATATAAAGGCTGTCTTTTCTTTGTCCGATTCACTCATTGGTATTTGGTAGTACAGGGTATCCACTTCTGAGATCCAACACACTGAACCACTTGCTTCCATTAAGACAAGCCAGTGCATCCTCAATTCTTGGAACGGTGTATTGGTCGGGAATAGTACGTCAGTTAAGCATCCTAAAGTCCACACACATCCGAATCTTTCCGTTCTTTTTCCTCACCACCACTATAGGAGATGCATAAGGACTCCTGGACTCGGTAATGACCTCAGCTTCTTTTAACTGCGACAGGTGCTGTCTCACTGCTTCGATGTCAGCTGGTGCCAGCCGTCGAGACCTCTCCCGAAAGGGTTTATCCTCGGTAATTCTGATAGAATGGCGAGTACTCTTACTACAACCAACATCAAACTCATGAGTAGAGAAAACTCCTCTCCGCTCCATCATCTTCCTGACTAATCGGTCCTTCCATTCTTTAGGAACGAATGAATCTCCAAAGTTGAAGGAGGAGGGTGTCAGATCTCCGGTTGAGTTAACTTTGGACTCTTCCTTCACATGTGACGACAGTACATTTACAGGAAACAGATGCGCAATCGGCATTCCTTTCCTCAATGTGATTCCTTTGCCTGACATATTCCTCACGGTCACTGTAACTCTCCTTGACATCACAGCTGTCGGGGTCTGCAACTCTGGTCTCACCAGAAGCTCATTTGGAAACCGTGACTCTTCTGCAGGATCATCAGGTGACTCTATCAGAATGGCTTCAGTACCTGGCGTTCCAGGGAATTTTGGTATCCCAGGGATTCTAGCCACTCCTCCAGGACGCAGGGTGATAGGTTTGGCTCGAACGTACCACACAGTTCCTCTTTTGCTATCATCTATGTCGGAAGAAAGTTCAGGCAGTTTCTCAAAAGCCTTTTTGAAAACAGGGTGAATGTGTCTGGTGCTCAAGAAGTTTTCACCTCCCTGCTCTTTGCAGCTTGTCAGGAGTCGTCTCACTATGGGTGTATTACTGCCAACCAGTATGGAAACCTCACCTTTCACCATGGGGTCAGGGCAAACCAACACAAGTGCATCAATGGTCTCAGTGGTCCCTACATCAGCTTCCAAGAACTCCAACCTCAGCGACAAATAGCCATCATATGGGTAATCAGCAGGACTAAGGCCCCAGATCTGCAGAAGACTGATTGGGGTTAACGGCAAATGCGTCAGGTATCGGTCATAGAAGGATCTGTACAGTATGGTAACCTGAGAACCCGTGTCGAGGATAGCTTTAGTATAAATGCCTTCAATCTGTATTGATACAGCAGAACGCGGCCCTACTAAACCTTCAGGTATGATGTCTTTCATATCCCCTCGTCTATTATTGCACTTAGCGGAACGTGTCTTAACTACAGGGACAGCAGGCCGTTCCGTTACTGTGCCCCTTTGTAGTTTCCCGACTTCTTGGTAAGTTTTATGAGATGGTCATTTACTTTTTTTAGATTTTCCTCACCTCTACATTCTCGCTTGAAATGTCCATCCTTTCCACAGTTATAACAAAAGACTCCAGGTCTATCTCCATCATGGGGATATCCTTTAGAGGAATCATTCATTTTGCTGTTAGACTTCACAGGGTGTTCAACCTTTTGCACCCGTGTGTCATCCCTTTCTGTGTTGGGCTTAGACCGAAAATATGCCATCTCGGCTCTCATGACATTTATTTCCTTCTTCAGCTGTTCCATCTCAGGGTTGACATCACCCTTAGGAGTAGGAACTGTAACAGGAGTCACAAGCTTGGACATCACAGCACTCTTTGCTACATTCCGGGCCTGAAGCATATCCTCCTCCTCTCTGACTTCCCTTAGCAGCTCAGTGAAGGTAGGTGGATCTCGCAACTTATGGGTCATGCATATGCGAAGAGCAGTCACGTCTTCGAGCAATGCACCTCGCACAACCTGTTCAATGCGGAACCGATTCATTTCAGGCAACTCAATCCCTCTTTTCCGTAACATACAATGCAGCAGTTTGTCTATTCTCAGCAGATAACTGGACAGCTTCTCTCCCTCACACTGGAATGTGCTTCTGAATCTGACCATCAAATCTGAAATGGTTTCAGCAGTTCCAAAGGCAGTTTCTAGAGCCTGCATGTAGTCAAAGGAAGTAGCAAAGGTGTTCTGCGCCTTTAAGAATCTTACAATGTCAGCAGCAGGACCCTTAAGGCTTTCTACTATTCTCTGCCTCTTCACATTGTCACTGCACTGCCATTCCTCTAGCAGAGGCAGGGTCTGCTCAGCCCAGGCGTCGTACTCCTCTTCCCCACTGGGAGTTGGTCTCACTCCTGAGAACATACGGAGCTTACGGTATCCCTGAGCCTCGAAGGGCAGATTGGTGCATTTATCCACCAGAGAACTAATGGCACTAACCAACTGAGTGTTCATATCCAGGGCCGAAGGACCTATCAGACCTTTGACATCAGCAACAGTCTTTCCTTCTTGTCTCAAGAATGACAACAACTTGGTCTGAAACCCTTCTTCTTCCTTAGTAGTAATAGGGACAAACTGAACTGGCCAGGGACCAGCCTCTTCAGAAAGCCCAACTGCCTCAGGTAAACCATGACCTCTCAGGTTCTCTGATGTCTGGATCAACACAAACTGCTTCTTGGTAGCTGTATCCAAGCAGCGCTCAACTATCCTAACCTTTCCAAAGGCTTTGACACAATTCAGAGCCCTTAGCAAGACATCATCAGGGTCATCGTTAGCAACACCATTCAGCACAATGGCATGGGTAGCAGCTATCTGCTTCCGTTTGCACCAAGCTTCAACCTCAATAACATCCATCTTTTATGCTCAAACAGCCCAGTAGAAACCACAAACCACTCTCTTAGCAATGAGCATTCAATACTGTTAGTTTACTGACATAAATAGACCACAATCCCGGACGAGCCCCCAAAATGTAACCCCTTCACGGTTCTCTAGATATATGTGAGATGTGGTCTCTGTTGTAGACAGTATTCTATAGTCCAGTAAGGAGATCACTACTACAATGGCTTAATTCTAATTATCTTACTTTATAGTTTTAACGTCAGACAGTATAAGAAGATTACGGGTCAATGACCTAAATTAGACATTTGCATACATTAGAATGAATCTAGACATAATAAACATACATTCTCCATTTATATGGATTCAAAGGAGAATCTGTCCGTGTCCAAATTCGAGTGCACTCTTTCGTTGGTGCGCTTAAGTTGGAGCTCATGGTATGTATAATGTCTGCAAGACTTACGACTCCGAACCCCTTCGTTGAATTCTCTTCACGATCACTGAATCCCACTTTGAGTTCTGGATGCAGAGCTACTAATACGAAGGGCGGCGGCCGAGTTTGGATGCCCGGGACGGGATGCGGCAGCCATTTGCCTCCTGAGCCCTCTTTTCAAAGCTCCTGCCCTCTTCTCTTCCAGTCGCTCCTGTTTCCCGCTCGAAAAACCCAACTCCACCCCTTCCTCCTGGGGTTTCTGCCTGGAGACTGCGCAGCCTCACTGTCTGCAACAGTTGATACTGGTGCAGAATTATGGAAAGTCTGCTCTTAGTCACATTGTGTCCTTAAAAGTTCTTGTCGTACCTTCACATAGGCAACTTTAACCCAGGGATTTATAACAATGATAATACAATGTCTAAGTTAAAGATTGATAACCATACTTAGCGTACATAACATTTCCAGTGGGTATTACACTACTATCTGTCAGTTTCTTTACTTTCCTCTACTGTTCCTTAGTAGTTCTTGTCATGTTGGTCTTCTTTCCCGACCTGCAGACTCTTGCTATATGTCCCATTTTCCCGCATTGCCTGCATATTTTGTCTTTAAACCAGCAGTCCTTCTGCTCATGGGTTGTTCTGCTGCAGCGATAGCACTTTTCGGCTCCATACACCATTTCGTTAGCGCTGTATTCTTGTGGTTTCTGTTGTATTTCCGCAGCTCCCCGTGCTGCTGCTTCGTAGGATACTGCCACGCTGAAAGCCTGTTCTAGCTTCAGGTCCTTTTTTGAAAGTAGTCAATTCTGGGTTCCTTCACTCTGGAGCCCGCAGACAAACTTATCCCGTAAGGTGCCTGCCAGTCCTGCTCCGAACTGGCAGTGCTTCGATAACTTGTGTAGTTCCGTAAGATAGTCAGCATTGCTCTCATCTTTGTGCTGGTTTCTTTTATGGAACTTGAATCTTTCTGCTATCAGCAGTGGTGTAGGGCTTAGGTGTTCCTGTAAGATATGAACAACCTCCTCAAAACTTTTCTCCATTGGTTTAGCTGGGGTAATTAAATTCCGCAATAGGCCGTACGTACTCGCACCCATCAGATTTAATAATACCGACGCCCTCTTTCCATCAGCCACCTCATTTGCCTTGCAGTACACTTCAATTCTTTCCACATACGTGGTCCAGTCTTCTACCTCGTTGTTGAAAGCAGTGATACTGCCACTTTCCGGCATCTTGGGCGATTTAAAATGGCGCCTCCCGCGCTTTTGCTTCTTCCCCAATGGAATAAAATGGCACCTCCCGCACTTTTGCTTCTTCCCCAACAGGATAAAATGGCGCCTCCCATGCTTTTGCTTCTTCCCCTTACTGCCACGCTGCTCCTAGCGTTCTACGGGGTAATGGCGGCGACCCGCAGCTTCGGCGCGTCTCGCTTTCCTTCCCCCCCCCCCGTTTAGTTTCTCTCCGCTGTCCTGTTCTCGAGCACCGACCGCGCCCTGTGCGCTCCACCCTCTCTCTCTTGTTTTCTTTTCCCGGCGACGCTGCACGGCCCGATTTGTAGAGCCGCTCGATCGAGCTTGAGCCCGCCGCAGTCCGGAAGGGTCAGCGCGCTACCTGCTACCAGCACGATTTGCTGGAACCACAGTCTCTCCCGCAATTCTCCAAACACCGATGGATTCTTTGGGCGGTTGCCCTCGGTCGACGCCCGTTGCTCAGACTACGACCTTCCAGGACCTTCCTTTCAGGCGAGATCCCCGTGAGATGATGCCACACTGCAGGTGAGTTCGAACTTACTCGTCGCTGTAGTGTATGTACTTTGCAGAAGGGACTATATTCTGCAGCCCCTGTATACTGCAGTACCAGTAGTGACCACCCCTGTATATAAGCCTGTGTAGTAATTTTGCATAGTTAGTTCCAGTTTGTCTCCACTCAGTAAAGACCTGTTGTAACCAACTCCTGCAGTCTGTGTCTCAATTACACACGGACATAATACTGGCGACGAGCAGATCCGAACTTACCTACAGTCTGCACCACCTCATGGGGATCCATCCCTGAAGTGAAGTTGCCAGAGGTCGAGGCCAGAAGGAAGAAAGAAAAAAAAACAAACAGAAGAAACGGGCGTCGACCGTGGGCAACCGCCTCTGATTCATCAGAGTTGAAGATTTGCAGGATAGGCTGTCGAGAGCGAGGCTTGGTTATCCTGTCGATGGTGTTACAGCTAATCGGGCTGGTGGCAGGTAGTACACTGATCCTTCCTGGGCTGCGGCGGGCTAGAGCTCGATCGGGTGGCTTTTCAACGGGGCCGAGCAGCATTGTCGGGAAGAGGAGAGAGAGAGAGAGGGTGGAGCACACAGGGCGCGGCCGGTGCTATGAAGCCGGGCAGCGTACAGACCCGAGAAGAGGGAGGAAAGTGTCCCGTAGGGTTGCTCCGACGACGGGGAAAAAGAAAATAGAAGCGCAGAAAGCCGCGAGGAGCTGCAGTTTGCCACGGGAACCGCGGAGAGCGGCGTTAGCAGCAGCACGGGGGGGAAGTGCGCGAAGACCATAGGGCGTCGCCATCAAGGCATAAAACACCAGCAACAGCGCTAGTAGCGGTGGAGAAGATGGAAAGCGCGGGAGGTGCCATTTTGTTAAATCGAGGATAGAAGATATTTTCGCCTCACTATCTGGAGGGAAGCGTTTTACAAAAATTGACCTAGCACAAGCATATTTGCAGATGGAGGTTGAAGAATCCTCTAGGAAGTATCTCACGATAAACACTCACAAAGGTCTTTACCAGTATAATCGACTGGTATTCGGAGTAGCATCAGCTCCGGCGATATGGCAAAGAGCGATGGAACAAGTCCTGCAAGGGATTCCGGGGACTCAGTGTTACTTGGACGACATCCTAGTGACAGGTGAAGATGACAGTGAACACCTTGCCAACCTAGAGCAGGTGCTTACTAGACTAAGAGAACATGGGCTACGAGCCAATCGCCCCAAGTGCGAGTTTTTTAAGAAACAGATATCGTATTGTGGCCACGTGATTGATGAAGAGGGGTTACATAAGTCCCCTGACAAAATTGAAGCGGTAGTTAAGGCTCCAGCACCTGAAAATGTGTCGCAACTGAGGTCATTCCTCGGATTGGTGAATTACTACCATAAGTTTTTGCCGAATTTGTCCACAATTCTGCACCCACTGAATGCCCTACTACAAACTGGAGTAGCATGGAAATGGAGCGATGAATGTAAGCGGGCCTTTCAGAAGAGTAAAGACCTAATCACTTCAAGAGAAGTATTGGCTCACTACAACCCATCACTACCAATAAGACTGGCGTGTGATGCATCTCCCTACGGCATTGGAGCGGTACTGTCACATAAATTCCTTGATGGTTCAGAGAGGCCGATAGCTTTTGCGTCACGCTCGTTAACTTCAGCCGAGCGTAATTATGCCCAGATTGACAGAGAGGCCCTCAGCCTGGTGTGGGGGGTGAAGAAGTTCAATCACTACCTGCACGGTCAGAAATTTACTCTACTAACTGATCATCAACCTCTTGTCTCCATTTTCAACCCTCAGAAGGGCGTCCCGATAATGACAGCACAACGGCTACAGAGGTGGTCCCTTTTCCTAGGGGCACACCAATATGACATCGAGTACAAAAGAACTAAACAGCATGGGAATGCTGATGGATTGTCGCGCCTACTGTTGCCAATGGTGAAAGAAGCACCTGCAGTGGATCCAGTGGAGATATTCCACTCGACCATAGTCGAATGTCTACCTGTGACGAATGCGAACATAGAAAAGGAAACACGAAATGACCCGACACTCTCCTGAGTCTATGATTTAACGGTGAAGGGATGGCCAGCACATGGTGAACCACTGTTGCCAGCATTCTCGCCGAGAAGAGAACAGCTGTCAGTGTGCAGAGGCACCTTGATGTGTGCATCCAGAGTAGTAATTCCACCCAAATTGAAGGATAGAGTGCTCAATGAGCTTCATGAGGGTCATCTGGGAGGGGTAAAAATGAAGAACTTAGCCAGAGCGTTTGTGTGGTGGCCGGGAATCAATAGAGAAATTGAAGAGATGACCAAGAGCTGTACAGGATGCCAGAAGGTCCAAAATGCCCCACCACAAGCCCCTCTACATCCATGGGAGTGGCCCTCATCTCCATGGCAAAGGGTGCACATTGATTTTGCTGGTCCATTTATGGACTCGATGTTTTTAATTGCGGTGGATGCACATTCAAAGTGGCCAGAGGTAATAAAAATGTCCTCCACCACCACAGAAAAAACTATCACAGTCTTACGAACCATATTCGCCAGAAATGGGCTGCCTGAACAGATTTGCTCCGACAATGGACCACAGTTTGTGTCTGAAGAGTTCCGGAGGTTCTTAAAGAACAATGGTGTTAAGCATTACACATCTGCCCCATATCATCCAGCCACCAATGGATTGGCTGAGAGGTTCGTTCAAACATTCAAGAAGGCTATCAAGGCAATGCGTAATGAAGACATACCCCTACAACACAAGGTGGATAACTTCTTGTTTGCCTACCGGAATGCGACACATGCGGTTACCAACCAAACTCCAGCCATGATGTTCTTCAATCAAAGACTACGATGCCGCTTGGATTTGGTTAAGCCAAGCATCAGAAGAGATGTGGAGAACAGGCAGTTTCAGAATATGAATGAAAGGCTGACCAGGAGTTTTAAGATAGGTCAACCAGTTTTGGCCCGGGACTACCGCACAGAGAAATGGCAGCCAGGAACGATCTGCACACGGCAAGGACCTCTAATGTATACCGTGGACGTTGGAGAGAGCATTGTAAGACGCCATGCTGACCAGATTCTAGAGTCACTGGAAAACGTCAATTCCACACCACGATCCGATACACCTGGTGATGAAACCGAAGTACCAATTGCATCTACCTCAGAATCGGGAATATTGGAAGCAGACGAACCAAACAACGACGTTGATTCCGAATCAACTCTGCCAGAAGAACCTGATACCCCAAAGAGGCATTATCCAGACAGAATCAGGAAGCCTCCTCAAAGACTGAACTTATAATTGGTTAACTTCAGCTAATGTATATGACAACTGTAATTGTAAATATGTTATTTAATTATTAATCGAATGTTATGTACTGTTTAGCTAAAAGGGGAGGAATTGTAGTGTAGGAGGAATTTGCAGAAGGAACTATATTCTGCAGCCGCTGTATACTGCAGTACCAATAGTGGCCTCCCCTGTATATAAGCCTGTGTAGTAACTTTGCATAGTTAGTTCCAGTTTGTCTCTACTCAGTAAAGACCTGTTGTAACCAACTCCTGCAGTCCGTGTCTCAATTACACACGGACATAATAGTCGCCACTGTAAAGTCCGCGCCTCAATAATACACGGACTTCGGGAGAACAGTTTAACAGATACTTTACTGAACAAGGGGCAGCTTGAAACTGAAACTACAGAAACCTGCTAGGGCCTTTTATACAGGGGTGGTCACTGCCGGTACTGCAGTCTAAGACCAGTTATTCCCTTAAAGGTACATACACAACAGTTCTGAAGGAGGGTATACACCCAAAATAATAACCAACATTTTCACTTTTCAGATTCCAGCATTTGCATTTTATTTTTCATCTTCATAACTATATCTGTGTTTGGAGATATCAACACTGCCTGTTGATTTAACAATGTACAGTTGGGTTCCATTATCATTTGATAGGAAATCTCCAGGCTGCCAAATGGTTTCTATTGAACACTCACAAGCTTTTTGCAACATCTCATTCCCAGCATGATGTCATATATATAGTAAAAATAACTTTTCAAATGAATGATTTTCATTTACTAACAATTTAATGATTTGAACAGGTCATTCTGGCACTAGATGATGAGGACAACATCCTAAGAATTAATTTATTCATTAAAAGATGAGGGCATTTCATAAAACAGGTTCCAACTAATGGCTGGAGAAATAAAAATAGGTATCAATAGCCTTTCTGTACTCAGGTGAAAGGAAACAGATGAACATTTCCATTAACAACAAATCCATTAATGGCGTATGCTGTAGTCTACTAAAATCATGCATTATTACACTTTACAACACAATAATTATTTAGTCAATGGAAATCAAACAAAACATCTCCAGTTGAGAGTCAGTCAAGTAATAATGAATGACCAGGTATGTGTTAATGGTGACTTACATACACCAGTCAGTCTGAAACAGGAAGCATTCTGACTATGTAAATAGTTAATAAAGTGCAATCATCACTAATTAATGTACACTTTTGAACGATCCACTGCCTGATCAAATACAGTGCACTGGAATGTAAATTTAGTGGCTATATGTATTTAATGCTGTACTGAGATTCCATTTTTTGGCATCCATTAAACACTGCAGAGAAATTAGACCTTATATTTGGAATAGATTCACAGTTTTACGCAGGATTACATAGGATATACAGCACAGAAACAAACCATTCAGCCCAGCCAGTCCATGCTGGCGCTTATGCTCCACTCGAGCCTCCTCCCATTTTCCTCATCTAAATCTATCAGCATAACCCTCTATTCCCTTCTCCCTCATATGCCTATCTAGCCTCCCCTTAAATGCATCTATACTATTTGCCTCAACTACTCCCTGTGGTAGCGAGTTCCACATTCTCACCACTCTCTGGCTAAAGAAGTTTCTTCTGAATTCCCTATTGGATTTCCTAGTTGCTAATGAATAGAGTTGAGTTTCAAAGGTTTAATCTAAAAGTCAAATTTGATCCAGATCTCTGGCTGTTTAGATATTTAGATATTTCCCTGTGTGCATCTAGTTCAATTAATTTCAGATTTCATTCAGATTTGTTCTGAAAGCTGCAGTTTTATGTTTCTGAACATCTCAGATTGTAGGACAATGATCAGAACATGAAGGAATCTGAATCAATTTCAAATCAGACCCACAAAAACAGACATCCCTGATGTCAGCCCCTAGTACCTGTCTGAAGTGTATTTTACATATGCTTGTACTTCACTAGTGCTCCCAAGTGGCTGCAACATGAGAGGAAGGAGGCTCCTGTGGCTCATTCAAGGGCTCATGGTCAGCCATGGCAGTCTGGCCCAACTTGCTTTCTGGTAACAGGGCGAATGTTGGTTCAGGACGTCGCTATGGTATAGAATTGTTGTCATCATGAGTGATGGCATCATGTTCCATTCTCTATCTATTCGCTCTCTCAGCCTGTCCAAAGGGGCAAAGATGGTTGAGCTCAGATCCTGCATGGCTCCAGTATGAGCATCCCTGAGAGATGGTGTCACAGAATCCTGCAGGGGTGGGTTCAGCCATTGAGGTGACCACTTGCTCCATCATTGACTGCAGAGTGGTGATGCCATGCGCAAGAACCACACACAAGTTGGCAGTGGACTCCACCACACTATCAGACATGTTTTGGAAGTTCTCTGGCAAGTAGTCCAGTGCATTTAGCAATTGCTGGTGCATAGAAATAATTTCTCTTTTAAATACTGGACCTCAGCATGGGGTAGATTTTCAACTTGCCACCAATTCAAATCAATGGAAATTAAAATAAGGCAGTTTCTATAATAGGCAGCTGATCCACAATGTCAGTTTTATGACCAGGGGTTGAAAACCTACCCCTACATCTCTGTCCTCCAGCAGAGCTAGGACATGAGCTGGCCCCCAAGTTAGCTCTTCCCTTTTCCTTCCTTGCCACCTCCACCTACCCTTGCTTACGCGCTTGGTGAATCCCCCAGAGCATTTAAGTTATGTGGGATGTTGATTTCTTGTGCTGATGCTTGGCATAGGAAGAGCAAGTGATGTTGCATTGCCATCTGGGATTTCCTCATCAGTCTGCCTAACAATGAAGACCAAGTCATCTGATTGACCTAGAAAACAGGGAGGGGGATAAGGGTTAGCATATAGTTTTGTGGGTAAGCAATACAGGTCAGTGGCAATACAATACATCACCCGATTGTCATACTCAATATGTCACTGTGTAAGTGTGTGACTGAAAGAGTTAAGTAGAGGAATAGAAGATGCCAACACACACTGCTGTGCCAAGCCTCCAACCTCGCCATCTCTGATGCTGACTGCTGTGTGCCTTCCTATGATGTCTCTTCCATAAGGATGAGTGCTTGCAGTGTGGTGGGACCTCCCTGTTCTGGTTGTCTCCCTCCTATTGTATGCTAGCTTCTTCTGCAAGAGTGGAAGTGCATTAATTTGTGCTCTGAGCAAAGGCTTTCAACCCAACCATGTGTGACCCAATTTACCATAATCTGCATTATGATAGGAAGAAGCAGCATATATGTCCAAGATGGAGAAGTATCTGTGAAGTGGGTTTTTGAGCGTGTGAGTGAGATCAGAAAGGAGGTGCCATGAAGTATTCCCTGCTGACCTATGGAGAGCCATGGGAAAGTGGCAAGGGAAGGATTTATCATGCTGAGGCAAAGGTAAATCCTGCAAGGCTGTACAGAAAATATAAAAGATGTGAAGGAAAATCTTACCTTGTTACTCCTGGTGAGATTGTTAAGTTTCTTTCTGTACTACAGCCACACCTTGAAGAAAACTGCATTGACATGTTGTCTCCCTCCTGTTATGTGCCATCTTCTCCTACAAGAAGAGTAGAAGTGGGTTAATAGGTACCCTGGGCGAAGGGAGTCAATCCTCACCATGTATGAGCCAGCTTGCCACAGTTAGCACGATGACAGGAAGAAGCAGCAAGTGTGGTCAAGGGGCAGAAGTAGTTGTGGCGGCAGTGGCAGCTTATGAGGATGTGAGTGCAAGCAGAAAGGATGTGCAATGATGTCTGCTCTGCTGGACACCCTGGCACACCAGGAAGAGAAGGGTTGATAGTACTGAGGCAAAGGTAGGGTCTGCAGGACTGTACAGAAAGTATGAGAGATGAAAAGGTGATTCTTACCTAGGCCTATATGTCAATACACCTTTAGCACACGCACTACCTATAATGCAGGGAGCAATCCCTCCCCCCAAGAGTTGAATATTTGACACATCACTGTATGATGCAGCAAGCAGCCTTCAGTAATTGTACAGAAAGGGAAATGTCACAATCATGATGATACATTAACGCTGGGGTCGTTAGCTGAAAAGAAAAAAAATTAACAATTGGCATTGCACGTTACTGGTCCTCTTTTTTGTTTGCCCATTATCGCTATACGACCTCCACTGCCAAGGCACAGGAGGCATTGTAAGTATACCTAGCAGATTTTGAGGGTTCTGGAGAGGAGCAAAATTAACTAGAAATTGTTTGCTTTTTTATGTGCTGCTGAAGAAACAGATAAACAAAATAAATTGTTCACTGTGTAATAAAATGGCATTGCTTTGAGATTATTTTTGGTCATATAGATTAGACTGGTACAGCCAGTTATATTTGACTAATAAGGCAAGGACCTGCTCTGCTTTGAACAGTAGAGGGACAATTCCCTCATAATGTGCTCGGGGTTGAGGAAATTTACATATTATAAGGGGTTAATTTCAGGTGCTTGCTAGGTAAAAGTTTTCAGACTTGACACCGGTCAAGAGTCGATGTGTAACTAGAGCTATTGCACGTACTTGGATTACAGCCAAGAACAGATGTCTGCCCACCTAATGAGAATGTAGAAGAGAAACAATGGGTTTCATTTGAAGTACCCAGTGGCTTAATAACTTGTTAGACCTAGGCCTAGAAATTGAGTTGCCTTAGCGCCGCTTTTGAGGCGCTAGAGGGACTAGCGCCAGAGTTATGGCCAGTTCAAAAATTCCCTGGGGCCCTAAAGCGGCGTTGCACCGGTAGCGCTGCGCCGGCACCGATGACGTCATCGGTGTGCGCAGCGTCCCGGTTGCCATGTCGACGGGCCCCAGCGCCGAAATTCAGTTGCGGCCGCCTCGCCCGTGGCAGCCGCAACTAAGACTCTGGCAACAGAGTCTTACATGACTTTGCGCCGGCGCATTAAAGGCCCCGCGGCGGCCGGCCACTTTCCCGCCGGCCGCCTGGCCGCAGCTCCCCCCCCGGAACAGAAGCAAGCCCGGCACTTGTCCGAGGTGCCGGGCTCATTTTTAAAAAGATTTTCGCGGGCCGCGGCCGGGTGCAGCCAGCTCCTCCTTAAGGGAAGGAGGAGGCCTGCACTTCCCGAACATGCCGCACCGCAGCGGGCACCGCAGCACCGGAATAGCACCGAAATTCAGCGCGTAGCGCCAGTTTTCAGGCGCAAACAGCTCTCAGCAGCGCCGGCAGCCGTTTGGGCGCAGAACTATTGAATTTTGGGCCCGACCAGCGCGACTTAGCTCCGGCACTAACTTCCGGCGCTAAAGCCCTGGCTGCGCCAAAACTCAATTTCTAGGCCCTAGTCTCCAGATACATGATTAAGATTAAGGAGGACCTCCGGTTACACGATTCATATCCTGTTATATCTTAACCGTTGACTTATGTGTCCAGGATCCTTCTGTCAATATGTCATTAATACCTGATGATTAATCTAAAATGTATCCTGATAGAGGAACAAAGGAATGTCAATTAAACTTGTTTGTTACACTGTATAAATATGGAACGCTTACGTTGTATCATTGGAATAGTAGCCTCACCCCTTGAGTAGAGGTGCTGATTCCCCTTGCAAGAGAAAATAAAAGGCCTGTCCGTCTGACGAATCCAAGTGTGTATTGAGTCATTACCCAGAGCTAAGAAGTAAGGCACTTCTACAATTTGGAGGTTCCACCGAGATGGCTTGCTGTACCAATTGGTGAGTTAACAGATGCTGAGTACGTTGCTCGGTTGGGAAAATCCCATCAGCCGAAGGTGGTGTTTTGCCACATTTTTGGGACTTTCCCTGCCAGAAGCATAGCTGCGCATAGTCTGTTTATTCCATTGGACAGTACTGCCATCGGGTAATTGACTCACAAGGTTCGGAGGTTAAACTGCCGTTGTGACTGCTTCCCTTTCAGAAACGGAACAGAGGACCAGCCATGAGGCGCTGACGCCCTGCGAACAGGATCGTGCAGAAAAGGACTGTATAAAGGTACCAGAGAGAGAAGGTTAAGTCAGGAATTTGATTAACTAAGGAGCTAGTGATTTATTGGAAATTGAACTAGCAAGGTTCCAGCTTGCTGAGAGAGAAGGTTAAGTCAGGAATTTGATTAACTAAGGTACTAGCGATTTACTGGAAATTGAACTAGCAAGGTTCCAGCTTGAAGTTAGTTGGGACAAATTGAAGGCCCTTTTTTGCCAAAGGTTTGGCTAAAGGGAGTAGGGTAGAGGGAGAGCGAGTGGGTGAAGTTAGCTGGGACAAATTGAAGGCCCTTTTTGCTAACGATTTGGCTAAAGGGAATAGGGTAGAAGGAGAGAAGAGTGGGCAGTTGTCTGAAACACAGTGTCAATGTTTAATGTTTATGAGAGTGAGTATTTAACTACTTGTTATTATCAGTCAACTTTGCAGCTTTGTCCAGTAAGGCTGCATAGGTTGGGGATTTAGTAACACTTTGGTTGTTGTTTAACAAGTGTATTGTTTATTGTTTATTGTCATATGTATTAATGTTTAGTCATGTCTGATCTGTAGAGGCGTCCCACGCAGATCATAGAGTGTTACGAAATTGTTGTATGTTTTAACTAAAATATTTAAGCTGAAAAAAAACTGCAGAAGGGGTTGGAAAAGACCCAAGCCGGGGAAGTGAGTCCCGTGGCGGAATGCATGGTTGAGAAAATAGTGATGTCTTTTACATGATCCACTAAGCTATTGTGGATTCAGTATTTTCCCCAGTTAGAAATACCTTCCACGAGGGTTGAGAACCCTCGAGTTTTAAAGCATAAGGATATGTCTTAATGTGTTGTAAATATTTTTTTTAAAAACCTTGTTGCAGTCAGTTGACTAAATTCAGTCGGGAAGTGCTGAGTTTCAGTCGCCTAGCCTCAGGCCGGTTATTAAGAGGGCAAATGCCCCACGTGAAGGCCGGGACCATAAAGTAGGCGCCAAAACTCTAAAGGCACTCAGAGTGACAAATGGTCAAGGACTTTGTGACACTGATTTGAAGTAAAGACCAAGAAGATTGGATGTGACTGTAATTTTGATACGTATGTATAGTTTATTAATCTGATCTGTAGGGGCGTACAACGCAGATCATGGATTGTCACGGGAGTTTAGATTGTTTTAAGTGAACCATTTAAGCTGCTGAAATGGGTGCTAGCACCAGTAAGCCACCCGAGAAAGGCACGCCAGCAGCCTTTATGTTAAAGAACTGTGGTCAATCATCCATTGATCACCTACCGAACTGGTCCAAATGGACTGTAAATAAGGCTAGACCCTTTCCCTCAGATGGTTCATTTAACATAGAAAGAATTACTTGCCTTGAGGAATGTTTAACGGACAAGAGAGAAATAGAGAACAGCCAGATAAAAAGACTGCCTCTATGTTTGTTGAGTCAGAAGAAAAAAAAAAAAAAATTACCCCGAAGAAACACCTCTCTCCTCTATTATGGTAGGATAATAAGGTAACTATAGAAGGATGAATAGAGGGAAATATAGAGGAAGACGTGGTAGAGTAAGAGGGTGTGGACGATCTGGTAATTGTTACAATTGCGGACAACCCGGACATTGGGCAAACCAATGCCCTGCGAAAAATCGTCAGAACCAAACCTCCAATAATGGACCTCCGTTAGAGAATAAAGGTCCTAATTTCACTGTCCATAACCCTTTTTCGGACCAGTCAGGAGGTTACCCTACAAACGGACAGGGATTTAGGAGAAATAGAGATCAGAATTACTGACTGACACCAGCAGCCCCAGGCGCCACAGACCACCAAATGCCCGTTGTTTCATTTTAGTAGGTACAGGAGCAACCTTTTCGGTGTTAGGGAAAGGATATTCTGAAGGAATGCCTATTAATGGGAAAAAGACCCCGATAGCTGGATTGGCTGGAATACTACAACGCTTGAATCAATCGACTCCCCTCACAGTAAAAGTAGAAGAATTTGAGGAAGAACACTCCTTTCTGTTATCAGGAGATGTCTCTATGAATTTATGTGGCAGTCTGTAAATATCTATACTGACTGTCGATATGCTTTTGGAGTAGCTCACGATTATGGACAAATTTGGAAGATTCGCGGTTACCTGACTTCGTCGGGAACCCAGATTAAAAATGCACAAGAGGTGCAAAATCTTTTACTAGCTATTCAGAGACCTAAACAGATTGCAATTATTAAGTCCCAAGCGCACACGGGGCATTTAGACGAGGTTGTGCTTGGAAACGCTGCTGCAGATAGCGCTGCTAAGTCAGTAGCTATATCAAGTACTGAACGACAAGTTTCAGCCTTCCCTGTTAGGGAAAAGCCAGAGATACCGCAGCCCCCGTCCTTAGATGATGTACTGACCCATCAAGATAGGGCCAGTTCTGATGAAGTAAAGGAATGGGTTGTTAATCATTGTTTTAAAAAACACTGACGGCTTATGGGTTCATCATGACGGCCGCATGGTGGCACCCAAATCATTACTATCACCAATTGCCCGATGTGTTCATAAATTCACCCATGCGGGCAAAGGGGGGATAGCGGACTATATCCTCAAGACCTGGTATGCACCAGGAATCTCAAAATTGGCAAAACAAATTTGTGAAAGAGTGACGCCACTACTGTTGCTAAATGTTTATTGAAGGACATTGTACCTCGCTTTGGGATACCAGCAAAACTGTCAAGTGACAATGGGTCCCATTTTACGGGAACAGTGATTAAGGAACTATGCAAAGCCTTACAGATTAATCAGCACGTCCATTGCAGTTATCATCCACAGTCGGCTGGACTAGTGGAAAGATATAACGGGATGCTGTAGTGTATGTACTTTGAAGAAGGAACTATATTCTGCAGCCCCTGTATACTGCAGTACCAGTAGTGACCACCGCTGTATATAAGCCTGTGTAGTAACTTTGCATAGTAGTTCCAGTTTTGTCTCCACTCAGTAAACACATGTTATAACCAACTCCTGCAGTCCGTGTCTCAATTACACACGGACGTAACACTGGCGACGAACAGATCCGAACATACCTACAGTTCTGCACCACCTCATGGGGATCCATCCCTGAAGCGAAGTTGTTAGAGGTCGAGGCCAGAAGGAAGAAAAGAAAAAAAAAAACAGAAGAAACGGGCGCCGACCATGGTCAACCGCCTCTGACTCATCGGATTTGAAGATTTGCAGGAGAGGCTGTCGAGAGCGGGGCTTGATTATCCTGTCTATGGTGTTCCAGCTAATCGGGCTGGTGGCAGGTAGTACACTGATCCTTCCTGGGCTGCGGCGGGCTAGAGCTCGATCGGGTGGCTTTTCAACGGGGCCGAGCAGCGTTGTCGGGAAGAGGAGAGAGAGAGAGAGGGTGGAGCACACAGGGCGCGGCCGGTGCTACGAAGCCGGGCAGCGTACGGACCCGAGAAGAGGGAGGAAAGTGACCCGTAGGGTTTGCTCTGACGACGGGAACAGTACTGCAGCTGCAGTTTGCCACGGGGACCACGGAGAGCGGCGTCAGCAGCAGTGCGGGGGGGGGGAAGTGCGCGAAGACCATAGGGCGTCGCCATCAAGGCATAAAAATGCCAGCAACAGCGCTAGCAGCAGCAGAGAAGACAGAAAGCGCGGGAGGCGCCATCTTAATCCAGCGGGGAAGAAGGCAAAGCGCGGGAGGTGCCATTTTGTTCAATCGGGGAAGAAGGCAAAGCGCGGGAGGCGCCATCTTAGATTTCCAAGATGCCGAAGACTGGCAATATCACTGCCTTCGATAATGCAATAGAAGACTGGACCACGTATGTGGAAAGAGTCGAAGTATATTGCAAGGCAAATTAAGTAGCCGATGAGAAAAAGGCATCGGTACTACTAAACTTAATGAGCGCAAGAACGTACGGCCTATTGCGGAACCTGATCACTCCAGCCAAACCGATGGCGAAGAGTTTTAACAAAATTGTTGATATCCTACAGGAACACCTAAATCCTACACCGCTGCTGATAGCAGAAAGATTTAAATTCCACAAGAGAAATCAGCATAAAGATGAGAGCAATGCTGATTACCTTACGGAACTACGCAAGCTATCAAAGCATTGCCAGTTCGGAGCAGGGCTGGCAGATACCCTACGGGACAAATTTGTCTGTGGACTCCTGAGTGAAGGAACCCAGAAGAGGTTACTCTCAGAGAAAGAGCTGACGCTAGATAAGGCTTTCAGCGTGGCAGTATCGTACGAAGCAGCTGCAAGGGGAGCTGTGGAAATACAGCAAAAGCCACAGGAATATGGCACCCATGAAATGACACGGGGATTTGAAAAATGTTATTGCTGCAGCAGAACAACCCATGACCAGAAGGACTGCTGGTCCAAGGACAAAATATGCAGGCAATGCAGAAAGATGGGACACATTGCACGAGTTTGCAGGTCCGGGAAGAAGACTAACGACAACAACAAGGCTACTAAGGAACAGTACAGGAAAGTACAAAAGATGACAGACAGTAGTTCCGAAGACCAGAAGAGCGATAGTGAATCCAGGAACAAGAGACTAAGCTGTCTCAAACTTCACAACGTAATCGCAAAAGAGGATCACCGAACCATTTGGGTCACCCTCACGATAGCAGGGTCCCAAGTCAAAATGGAATTGGATACAGGATCAGCCCTGACCGTCATGAATCGACGAGACTATGAGCGGCTATTCTCACACATACACTTGAAAGACACATCCATTGTCTTGAAGACGTATACGGAGCAGAAAGTATACCCCAGAGGGAAAATAAGGGTGCCTGTCGAATACAACGGCAAGGAAATACAGAAATTGTATCTGTACATACTGCAAGATGGTGGACCACCGTTATTGGGACGTAAATGGATCAGAAAGATAAGTTTAGACTGGCACTCCATTCAGGCACCGACTGTGGCTGGTGAAAAGGATGACGATGTCACACCTGGAAGATTGTCAAAAATCTTAGCTAACGCTAAAGAGGTATTTCAACAAGAACTGGGAACTCTTAAAGGCGTAACCGCCTCGATAAAAATAGAAGAGAATGCAATTCCCAAGTTTTTCAAAGCAAGACCGGTACCGTATGCAATTCGCCCAGCCGTCGAGGCAGAGCTGGAGAATCTGGAGAATGCAGGCGTGTTATCTAAGGTAGACTGGAGCGAGTGGGCGACACCCATCATTCCTGTCATGAAGAAAACATTAAACAATAAGTCTGAGGAGCCAAGGAAGGTTCGCATCTGTGGGGACTTCAAGGTGACGGTGAACCCAGTCCTTCACACAGTACAGTATCCTCTCCCAAGGATAGAAGATATTTTCGCCTCACTATCTGGAGGGAAGCATTTTACAAAAATTGACCTAGCACAAGCATATTTGCAGATGGAGGTTGAAGAATCCTCTAGGAAGTATCTCACGATAAACACTCACAAAGGTCTTTACCAGTATAATCAACTGGTATTCGGAGTAGCATCAGCTCCAGCGATATGGCAAAGAGCGATGGAACAAGTCCTGCAAGGGATTCCGGGGACTCAATGTTACTTGGACGACATCCTAGTGACAGGTGAAAATGACAGTGAACACCTTGCCAACCTAGAGCAGGTGCTCACTAGACTAAGAGAACATGGGCTACGAGCCAATCGCCCCAAGTGCGAGTTTTTTAAGAAACAGATATCGTATTGTGGCCACGTGATTGATGAAGAGGGGTTACATAAGTCCCCTGACAAAATTGAAGCGGTAGTTAAGGCTCCAGCGCCTGAAAATGTGTCGCAACTGAGGTCATTCCTCGGATTGGTGAATTACTACCATAAGTTTTTGCCGAATTTGTCCACAATTCTGCACCCACTGAACGCCCTACAACAAACTGGAGTAGCATGGAAATGGAGCGATGAATGTAAGCGGGCCTTTCAGAAGAGTAAAGACCTAATCACTTCAAGAGAAGTATTGGCTCACTACAACCCATCACTACCGATAAGACTGGCGTGTGATGCGTCTCCCTACGGCATTGGAGCGATACTGTCACATAAATTCCTTGATGGTTCAGAGAGGCCGATAGCTTTTGCATCACGCTCGTTAACCTCAGCCGAGCGTAACTACGCCCAGATTGACAGAGAGGCCCTCAGCCTGGTGTGGGGGTGAAGAAGTTCAATCACTACCTGCACGGTCAGAAATTTACTCTACTAACTGATCATCAACCTCTTGTCTCCATTTTCAACCCTCAGAAGGGCATCCCGATAATGACAGCACAACGGCTACAGAGGTGGTCCCTTTTCCTAGGGGCACACCAATATGACATCGAGTACAAAGGAACTAAACAGCATGGGAATGCTGATGGATTGTCGCGCCTACTGTTGCCGACGGTGGAAGAAGCACCTGCAGTGGATCCTGTGGAGATATTCCACTCGACCATAGTCGAATGTCTACCTGTGACGAATGCAAACATAGAAAAGGAAACACGAAATGACCCGACACTCTCCAGGGTCTATGATTTAACGGTGAAGGGATGGCCAGCACATGGCGAACCACTGTTGCCAGCATTCTCGCCGAGAAGAGAACAGCTGTCAGTGTGCAGAGGAACCTTGATGTGTGGATCCAGAGTAGTAATTCCACCCAAATTGAAGGATAGAGTGCTCAATGAGCTTCATGAGGGTCATCTGGGAGGGGTAAAAATGAAGAACTTAGCCAGAGCGTTTGTGTGGTGGCCGGGAATCGATAGAGAAATTGAAGAGGTGACCAAGAGCTGTACAGGATGCCAGAAGGTCCAAAACGCCCCACCACAAGCCCCTCTACATCCATGGGAGTGGCCCTCATCTCCATGGCAAAGGGTGCACATTGGTTTTGCTGGTCCATTTATGGACTCGATGTTTTTAATTGCGCTGGATGCACATTCAAAGTGGCCAGAGGTAATAAAAATGTCCTCAACCACCACAGAAAAAACTATCACAGTCTTACGAACCATATTCGCCAGAAATGGGCTGCCTGAACAGATTTGCTCCGACAATGGACCACAGTTTGTGTCTGAAGAGTTCCGGAGGTTCTTAAAGAACAATGGTGTTAAGCATTACACATCCGCCCCATATCATCCAGCCACCAATTGATTGGCTGAGAGGTTCGTTCAAACATTCAAGAAGGCTATCAAGGCAATGTGTAATGAAGACATACCCCTACAACACAAGGTGGATAACTTCTTGTTTGCCTACCGGAATGCGACACATGCGGTTACCAACCAAACTCCAGCCATGATGTTCTTCAATCAAAGACTATGATGCCGCTTGGATTTGGTTAAGCCAAACATCAGAAGAGATGTGGAGAACAGGCAGTTTCAGAATATGAATGAAAGGCCGACCAGGAGTTTTAAGATAGGTCAACCAGTTTTGGCCCGGGACTACCGCAAAGAGAAATGGCAGCCAGGAACGATCTGCACACGGCAAGGACCTCTAATGTATACCGTGGACGTTGGGGAGAGCATTGTAAGACACCATGCTGACCAGATTCTAGAGTCACTGGAAAACGTCAAATCCACACCACGATCCGATACACCTGGTGATGAAACCGAAGTACCAATTGCATCTACCTCAGAATTGGTGATATTGGAAGCAGACGAACCAAACAACGACGTTGATCCCGAATCAACTTTGCCAGAAGAACCAGATACCCCAAAGAGGCGTTATCCAGACAGAATCAGGAAGCCTCCTCAAAGACTGAATTTATAATTGCTTAACTTCAGCTAATATACATAGCAACTGTAATTGTAAATATGTTATTTAATTATTAATTGAATGTTATGTACTGTTTAGCTAAAAGGGGAGGAATTGTAGTGCATGTACTTTGAAGAAGGAACTATATTCTGCAGCCCCTGTATACTGCAGTACCAGTAGTGACCACCCCTGTATATAAGCCTGTATAGTAACTTTGCATAGAAGTTCCAGTTTTGTCTCCACTCAGTAAACACCTGTTATAACCAACTCCTGCAGTCCGTGTCTCAATTACACACGGACGTAACAATACCTAGGACAGGAGAGCAGCATGGAATCAGGCAGTAGGCCTAATCACAGGCAGTGCCCTACAGTAAATTTGGCAAGCCAAAAAGATTACAGAATTTTTGTGGGTAATTTTGCCTTTTGGCGAGAGTGTAAAACTGGCAATAACCGATCAGCTGCCCATTATACAGACATTCCTTTCCTTTGAGTGAGCTCCTTTATTCAAGACTATCTGTGCACTCATCCTCAGCTGGGAAACTTCTTTCACATTTGCCTCTATGACCTATTCACATTGGAGATTTCATTGACTCTGCTGACCACCCCTTGCCATGTTTGCTGCACATTAGCTCTAATCGGAGAACTCTGCTCAGTCCCAAATATGGCCACTTTCCTCTTGGCCATCTCTTCCAGCAGAATCTCCAGGTTCTTTTCAGTGAAGGGGGTTGTTGTTGCTGCTCCTCCAGACATCGTCACTTCCCACGCAGTTAAGATTCAGGAAAATAGATGTTGACTCCCTTTAAGTGCAGTGCCCTTTAAGAGCTTCTGCACCCTGGATTCCCCACACACTCCAGTTGACACAGCACTGCCTGTGTGGAAAACGCACAGAGACCTTAAGGAAATCATATAAATTAACAAAGCTTGTGAAATCCAATGGAGTTGGCTGGCCACTCAATTAGTACAGAGACATCCACTTTTTGACCCAATCATGGAATACGCCATCCAATTGCAAAATGAAACAAACGGTTATGCCATTATTTGCTTACAGTCAACACCACTCAGGAAATAAAAGTACATTAAGAATGATTCACTACAGCTATAAATGGCTACATAATAAAATTAAAAGTTGCTCATTATGTTACTCATTGTACTGAAGAAGAGCGAGTGTTTCTTAATTATGTTTTTTTATTTGTTGATCACCAGTGGGTAAACTCCTTCCATTTATTCTCTGTCTGTTTTTGATATTTTCTCTGCCCAAGATAGTCACAACTGTAGTAAAGTTTTTAAAAATATATATGTCTAGCTGTCGTAGTTGTCATGTAATTGCCAGCAGTTTGTGATGTGCTCGTCAGTGCTGTGGAGAGCAGGCCATCAACTCAGCTGTCCCATCAGCTGCTGGTGTGAAGCTCAGTGAAATGCAAGGACAGCGAAGAAAATGGAAGGAATTGATACTCTTTTAAAAGCTACAAAATAAAATCCTTCAACTTTCATTTCACATTGACACAGCTAACTCACTAAAAGCTCTACCAATTCATCTGAGCAACTAAATACAACCAGAAGTAACCCACAATGGAAAGAAAATAGATCCTAAAGATGGCAAATTTCCTTTCAGTGTAGGCTGTCAGAGAATTAAAAAAATAATTAAGATGAAGATACAAATATTAAACAAATATTTTCTCTGTTTTCTTCTCTTAGTTGCTCTATTACCTTCCTTTTCGAATTCATTTTTCATGTCTTCTTCTTAAGTAGTCCCTCGGAACCGAGGATGACTTGCTTCCACATTAAAAATGAGTTCTCAGGTGACTGATGAGCCTAATGCGGGACCTACAGTCTCTGTGGGGCAGACGGTAGTTGAAGGGGCGGGTGGGTGGGGTGCTTGGGTTGACGTGCAGTCCTTGCACTTGGCTTCTGCTTGCTTCCGGTGAAGAGACTCAAGGTGTTCGGCGCCTTCCCGGATGCTTCTCCTCCACTTTGCGCGGTCTTGGGCCAGGGATTCCCAGGTATCGGTGGGGATGTTGCACTTTTTCGAGGAGGCTTTGAGGGTGTCCTTGAAGCTTTTCCTCTGCCCACCTGGGGCTTTCTTGCTGTGTCAGAGCTCCGAGTAGAGTGCTTGTTTTGGGAATCTCGTATCGGGCATGCGGATGATGTGACCCACCCATCGGAGCTGATCGAGCGTGGTCAAAGCTTCAATGCTGGGGATGTTGGCCTGAGCGAGAACACTGACGTTGGTGCACCTATCCTGCCAATGGATTTGCAGGATCTTGCAGAGGCAGCGTTGGTGGTACCTCTCCAGTGCTTTGAGGTGCCTGCTGTACATGCTCCATGTGTCTGAGGCATACAGGAGGGCGGGTATCACTACTGCTCTGTAGACCATGAGCTTGGTGCTGGGTTTGAAATTCTGGTCTTCAAACACTCTCTTCCTCAGGTGACCGAAGGCTGCACTGGCACACTGAAGGCGGTGTTGGACTTTGTCATCGACGTCTGCCCTTGTTGACAGTAGGCTCCCGAGGTATAGAAAGTGGTCCATGATGTCCAAGGCCTTATCGTGGATTTTGATAATCGGGGGGCACTGTGTGGTGGGGGCAGGTTGGTAGAGGATCTTTGTCTTACGGATGTTTAGTGTAAGGCCCATACTCTCGTATGCTTCGGTGAAGGTGTTGACGATGGTTTGGAGTTTGACCTCCGAGTGTGCGCAGACACAAGCATCGTCTGCATACTGTAATTCGATGACAGAGGATGGGACAACCTTGAAGCTGGACTGGAGGCGATGGAGGTTGAACAGTTTCCCGCTTGTTCTATAAATTAGCTCCACTCCAGCGGGGAGCTTACTGAGGGTGAGATGGAGCATTGCAGCAAGGAAGATCGAGAAGAGCATTGGTGCGATGAGACACAGCCTTGCTTGACCCCGGTCCGTACATGAATTGGGTCTGTGGTGGAACCGTTGGTCAGGATCACCGCTTGCATGTTGTCGTGAAGCAGGCGGTGGATGGTGACAAATTTTTGAGGGCAGCCGAATTTGAGGAGGACGCTCCATAATCCCTCATGGTTGATAGTGTCGAAGGCCTTTGTGAGGTCAAAGAACGCCATGTACAGCGGTTGGTGCTGTTCCCTGCATTTCTCCTGTAATTGACGTGCGGTGAAGGTCATGTCCATTGTGTCCCTTACTTTTGTGCAATACTTTTGTGCAATACATTGTGCAATACTTTTGATCAATAATAAGATGCATAAAGCCTGAGGAAATTTAAAGGGCCACTGTCTTCATAAAAAATTGATTGGCAAATATGTTTTGGTTTGGGGAGGAAAACAAATATTCCATTTTTTTTGTCACCATGATGTCTGTCCTCTGCAAGTGATATAGTTATGTGTTGCGACATGATTGACATCATCACATCATATTTACAAACAAATAAAAATATGTTTATTAGACTATTTCAAAAGATGGTGCTACTTTAGCTAGGATCTGGTTTTCTGAAACAAGTTAAAAGCATCATTAAAAAAAACAATATTTTAGCATTAATCTAATTTGTAAAGATTTCTGAGGGGTAAAATTTGTGTTCATCAAGATGAGGGCTATTAAGAAATAGCCTCTCAAGCCATATGAAGCTGGTATTGAGCCGGTGCTGGGATGGGGAATGGGATAAGGATCCATGTCTTACTCATTTACTGAAATCTAACCTCACAGAAGGTCTCTAAGGAAATACTTACTCATTTTGGGGTGACAGCAGTTCCAGGGAGCTTGGCTGACTGATCAAATCTGACAAATTGTGGAAGGATCAATGGTTTCCTGGAGAATAAGATTCATCAGTTTGGTGCAGTGGAGACAGAGGCATCTCAAAAATCTTGGAAGATTCCACTTATTCTAATTTATAATTGTATTTGTTTGTTTCTCAAAGAACTTAATTCAGTTAAAAAAAAATCAGTAATGAGTCATTCATTTGTAATTAATATGTTCTAGTAAGGTATGTGCTCATTGTGTTGGGCACCCAGTGCCTGAAGTACCCCTAAGCAATGTTCCCTCTAATTTTTGGGGGGCCCCACGGCTTCTTTAACGGGCTTCGCGGTCCATTCAAAATTCTGCACATGCGCAATTTTTTCCATTTGAAAGCCAGGGAGCTGGCTGTGCAGGGCCTCCAGACATGGCCGGGCAGCTTAAAGGGAATGTTGCCCCTTAGTCAGATATAGCACAACCAACTTCAGCATAAAGCTCCTTCTATCATGCCTTGATAAGGACCCTGATATTCCTCCCTTTAGCACCTGGGGAATGCTCAGTTCGCAGGCACTACATGAAAAAGGAAGGAACGGAGAGCCATTATATCAGATCTCTGCCCCTTTACATTGCCCCAGGATTTCCAGGGCATCTCCAGAGATTCAGTAATGGACCTGTGCCTACAACAAAAGTTTGCATTTATATAGCACCTTTAACATAGTAAAATGTCCCAAGGCGCTTCACAGGAGCGTTATCAGTCAAAATTTGACACAGAGCCACATAAAGAGATATAAGGACAGGTGGCCAAAAGCTTGGTCAAAGAGGTATATTTTAAGGAGCGACTTAAATGCGGAGAGGGAGGTAAAGATGCGGAGAGATTTACGAAGGGAATTCCAGAGCTAGGGCTTAGGCAGCTGAAGCCATGGTCACCAATGACGGAACGAAGGAAATCTGGGATGTGCAAGAAGCCATAATTGGAGGAGCATAGGTATCTCGGAGGGTTGTAGGGCTGGAGGAGGTTACAGGTATAGGGAGGGGCAAGGCCATGGAGGGATTTGAACACAAGGATGAGAATTTTAACAACAGCACAGGCAAGAAAATAAGGTGGAAGGGGGCATTCCCAGCCCTCCCACCTCAGTTTCCTCACTTTGCAATGGAAGGGCGCCGATTTTGAGGACCGGACAAAAATGCTGCATCAGGGCTTGCGCCTGGGCCCCTTCATAATCAAAGGGAGCCAGGCAACAAGGCAAGGGTTGGTTGAGAATGTAAGTCAGACCATCTTTTGCAGCCTCCCCATGTATCTTCAAGTCTGGAGACCTTCTGGTTGCTGTTGGAGGATAGCAGCCAGAAAACCACAAGGCTAGAGGCCAGGCTCGTGACTGCATCCATTCCTGTGTTCTCACACCCATTTCCAGATGCAAAGCCCCACCAGGTTTGCGGGCACAATCCTACAGCATTTGTAGAATAATTCTTCATTTGACATTGGTGAAACTAGGAAACAGTGGGCCTGCACCAGGTATGTGACCAGGCCATGCTATGCAAACACTGCATCTATCCAGCACCTGGGCAAAAAAAGAGGAGAAATAATGGAGCCATGGTTCCTTATCCCATAACCAATGTTCCCATTAGTCTGTGCAGCCGCAAGTGTTCTGGAGGTCCCACGTAGGCCGCTCAATGGCTTTATAATGGAAAAAAAACCATGGATGCGCGATAATTTGAATGGGCTGTGCAACCAAAAAAAAATTAGCAGGAACATTGCCCACAACCTCAGACGACCAATTCCTATTGCATCATTTTTCACACCAATCATCTCTGAGTGAACTAGCCAATTGCCTGATGAATTGTGCTGTGACCCCATGCCCAGCAAGCCTTGACTCAGTAGTCAGAAGATCATGGGTTGAAGTTCTACTCCAGAGGCTTGGGCACAGAATCTAGGCTGAGGGAGTCCTGCAATATCAGAACAGCCGCCTTTTGGATGCGACATTAAACCGAGGCGTTGTCTGCCCTCTCAGGTGCACATAAAGATCTCAGAGCACCATTTGAAGAAGAGCAGTGGATGTATTCTAGCCAATATGTAGCCTTCAACAAACATAACGGGGGAGATTTTCTGACATCAGAGGAGGCAGGATTGGAGGCGGGAAAGGTGGGGAAATCAGAAACAATGAGGGCGGGTTCGGAACCCGCCTCCGCGGGATTTCGCCGGTGCCGGTTTAGGAGGTCGGGAAACAGTCTCGCCTCCAGCTGGCCATAGCGTTAGTTAACCATTAAATGCACATTAAGGTCCTCTCTAAGCCTATTTCAAGCATTTTGGCGTGTTCCACGACCCTCCTAAACCACGCCAGTTAAACCTGGCGGGTTGACTTGTGGGTGGTCTCCTCACAGCTGCAGGTCCAACAATACATCGTTTATTTCATCAAGGATTACTTGCAGGTGCCAGAACTTTGCTTTAAAAGGTCTTTGAGCACTTTTAGAAGGCCTTCCAAAGTCAGAGGTGTTGTAGCTTGAATCTATTAACTGTGGGGCCTCCTTGGAAGACCCTCTCCCCGCTTGCAATGAGCACTTCCCCAACAGAGGCATCTGCAAGCAGCATGGGAACTATTTGTTTTCTTTCTCCACAGACCTCAGATGAGGATGAGGAGGAGGAGGAGGAGGAGGAGGCTGAGGAGGAGGAGGATCTGGAGGAGGAGGAGCAGGAGGAGGTCAGAGCGCCGGTGTATCAACCAGCAGCAGCGGCAGCACACAAGCACATGGCTACCTGGGATGCAAGGGATGAACTTATCATGGCCAAATTTGCATAGGTTGCCCAAGTTGGCACATGTCCTTGGCTCCATCCTAGGACATCATTGACAATGGACATGACTGTCTGGCCTCCTTTCACTCAGGCCACCAACCTGCCAACGCAAGTGTGGCGGAGCCTGCAATGTGGAGCTGCCTAAGGCGAAAGAACAGATGCCATATCACCAACATTTTGGCATCAAATCATTTTAATGCTTTCCAACAGGGCTGGCATTTCATCAATACACAGAAACAGTCTCCCAATCTGCACACAGATCTGGAGGTTATATCACTTGCCAGCTGTACCCACACAGCCTTGGTTTCTTTGGGAGGCCTCTTCCTGCCAGATGAGTGGAACAGCACCTCACTGCTAGCTGTCACCCCCTCAAACAACATTTGCTGCGCCTCATCCGAGAGCCTCGGGGAGGTCCTTGCCTTGGAATTGGACATAGTGGTGTCTCAGAATATGTTGCAGGTGGTGCAGCACATAAATCCTGTGGAATGAGCCAAGGCAGCAAGAAGCCATAAAATCAGGCTGGAAAAGTGATGTCAGCAGAGGCGAGTTTCAGTCCCAAAACACGAATTGAGCATGGGCATTCCACACCTCTGAAACCAAGTGGCCAATCATGGGAAAATCGCAATTTTTTGAAAACTATCAGTGGAGGCAGGTTTCAACCCCACCCAAACCGAAACCTGCCTTCATCTCGCCTCCAGTGAGAAAATCGCCCCCAACAAAACAGATTATCTGGTAATTTATTTCATTGCTGTTTGTGGGACTTTGCTGTATGATAAATGGGTGCTGCATTTCCCCACATTTCAACAGTGAGTACATTTCAGAGGCTGAAGAGAACATGGACATTGTTTGCACTGCAACCTCAGTTATGCAGAATATCCTTTAGTGAATTTGACCAGGGTAGCCTTGGTGCTATGGTCATGATGAAAACCAGGGTGAAGAGATTTGAACAGGAAATGCTCAGAAAATGCATGCAGAGTTGGGCAATAGTTGGAAAGGATGGAGAAGTTGAGAGTGGGCTTTTTAGGAAGAGGTGATGACAATAGTTTTAAAGGGATAGGTGGAACAATGTCTGAGGAAATATGTAGTCGACAATGTCAGCAAGCATTGCGCCAAGAAACGGTTGTTCAGTTGTCAGGAACGAATTGAGCGAGCAGATAATGGGTCTCATGGAGGAGATCACTGTGATGAGTGCTAGGAGGGAGATAGGAGAGATGCTTCACAGTGCTGAATCTTTGGAAACAGGCAGGGAGCCAGAGGCTGAGGCTGCACAAGCAGGTAACCTCAATTTTACATATGAAAAGCATAAGTTACTGAGTTTAAAAGTTTCCCAAGTAAAATAGTCCAGGAACAGGTTTCTGACCTTGGGCATTCCAATACAGTTTGAGCATAGCCGAATTTATAGCATTGGTTGGATGTATTAAACAATTGTGAGATATAATTCAGGAAATTAGAGAAGGATAATTAGATTTAAGATGCAGAGCTTTAAAATAACAGAGTGCCTATTGTAAAGTCTGTGGGTTGTATAGCGAAGTAATACACAGACTACAAGAGTAACTTAAACAGGACTTTACTATTCGAAGGTCAGGGCGAATCTGCCCAATAAATCCTGACACAGCACTTATATACTGGTGTGGTCACCGTCGGTATTACAGTATACAGCAGCCAAGATAAAGTAGTGCCACACCTAAAATAGTTCTCTTAAAGGTAAACGGTTACATACAATAGTTCTCTTAAAGGTAGAACAGTTACATACACTACAATCCTCCTTTTTTAGCTTACAACATACTTATTCCCCATTAACCATATCATTAGAACATATATACAAATTATGTAAAACAGTTCACAGATTCAGTCTCTCTGGAGGTCTCCTGACTCTGTCCGGATAACGCCTCGGTGGTGTAGTAGTTTTCGGCGGGGTAGTAGGTTCTTCCGGCAAGGCCGATTCAGCTTGAAGGACAGTGTCAGGATCATCTGATTCCAGTATTACCAGATCGGAGGTAGGTGCTCTGGGTATCTCTGTTTCTACATTAGCCGTGTAAGGTTGTGGAGTAGGTTGGCTCTTTGTGGATGACCCTATGATCTGGTCAACATGGCGCCTTATTATGCTGTTACCAATGTCCACTGTATACAGCAGCGGCCCTAGCCTTTTTACAATAGTTCCAGGCTGCCATTTCTCGGTACGGTAGTCCCGGGCCAAAACTTGTTGACCTGTCTGAAAAGATCTAGTTGGCCTTTCATTCATGCCCTGGAATTGCCGGTTCTCTACGTCCCTTCTGACGTTTGGCTTAATCAAATCCAGCCGGCATCTTAGTCTTCTATTGAAAAACATCATGGCGGGAGTTTGATTTGTGACCGCATGTGTTGCATTCCTGTACGCCAACAAGAAGTTATCTACCTTATGTTGTAAGTTGATGTTCTCATTACCCATGGCCTTTATGGCCTTCTTGAAGGCCTGGACAAACCTTTCAGCTAAGCCATTGGTGGCGGGATGGTATGGGGCTGACGTGTAGTGCTTGACCCCATTGCTTTTTAAGAACTTCCTGAATTCTTCGGACACAAATTGTGGTCCATTATCAGAACAGACCTGTTCCGGCAGCCCATTCCTGGCAAACATGGTCCTTAATACTGTGATGGTTTTTTCTGTGGTGGTGGAGGACATCTTTATTACCTCCGGCCACTTGGAGTGTGCATCCACCGCTATTAGAAACATTGAGTCCATAAATGGACCAGCAAAGTTGATGTGTACCCTTTGCCAAGGAGATGAAGGCCACTCCCATGGATGCAGAGGAGCTTGTGGTGGCGCGTTTTGGACCTTCTGGCATCCTAGACAACTCTTGGTTATTTCCTCGATGTCTCCATCAATACCTGGCCACCACACAAACGCTCTTGCTAGGTTCTTCATTTTCACTCCACCCAGATGCCCCTCGTGAAGTTCCTTTAGCACCTTATGCTGAAGTTTGGGTGGAATCACCACTCTCGATCCACACATCAAGGTTCCTCGGCACACTGACAGCTGTTCTTTCCGTTGCGAAAATGCTGGCAGTGTTGGTTCGCCATGTGCTGGCCATCCCTCCACTGTTAGATCGTAGACCCGTGAGAGAGTCGGGTCATTTCTTGTTTCATTCTCGATCATCGAATTGGTTACTGGTAGACATTCTACTATGGATGAGTGGAACATCTCTACCGGGTCCATTGTAGTCGCCTCTTCTACTACCGGCAACGGTAGGCGCGATAACCCATCAGCATTTCCATGCTGTTTGGAGCTTTTGTATTCAATGTCATATTGGTGTGCCCCAAGTAACACGGACCACCTCTGTAACCTTTGCGCTGTCATAGTGGAAACGGCCTTGTTAGGGTTGAATATGGACACCAACGGCTGGTGGTCTGTCAGTAATGTGAACTTCTTGCCCTGCAGGTAATGATTGAATTTCTTTACTCCCCACACAAGGCTGAGGGCCTCCCTGTCTATCTGAGCGTAATTTCGCTCCGCGGAGGTCAACGATCGGGACGCAAATGCGACTGGCCTTTCCGAGCCATTTGGTAACTTGTGTGAAAGTACTGCTCCAATTCAATAAGGGGAAGCATCACAAGCTAGACGAAGAGGTAACGTTGGGTTGAAATGAGCCAACACTTCCTCAGAGGTAATCAACGCCTTGCTTCTGCGAAAGGCCTTTTTACAGTCCTCGCTCCACTTCCATGGCACTTCTTTCTGTAACAGAGCATTCAGCGGATGTAGCACCGTGGATAAATTTGGCAGAAACTTGTGATAATAATTAATCAACCCCAGAAACGATCTCAACTGTGAAACGTTTTCCGGAGCGGGGGCCTTCACGACAGCTTCTATCTTGTCAGGCGACTTGTGCAGCCCCTCTTGGTCAATGACATGACCGCAGTATGAGATCCGTTTCTGGAAGAACTCACATTTCTGGCGATTAACTCGAAGGCCATATTCCTTCAACCTGGTGAGCACCAGTTTCAAATTTGTGAGGTGTTCCTCCTCGTCTTCTCCCGTAATCAGGATATCGTCCAAGTAACACTGCGTGCTTGGAACACCTTGTAAGACCTGCTCCATTACCCTCTGCCAAATTGCTGGAGCCGAAGTTACTCCAAAAACCAGTATATTATAACGATACAAGCTTCTGTGCGTGTTGATTGTGAGATACTGGCGCGACTCTTCCTCGATTTCCATTTGTAAGTATGCCTGTGCCAGGTCTATCTTGGTGAAGTGTTGCCCGCCAGACAATGAAGCAAAGATATCCTCAATCCGCGGAAGCGGGTATTGTACCGTGTGAAGCACCGGATTAACTGTGATCTTGAAATCTCCGCAGATGCGGACCTTCCCCAGTCCCCCTGGCTTGTTACTTGATGAAGACTTCATGACGGGAACAATGGGCGTGGCCCACTCACTCCAGTCCACCTTAGACAGTACCCCTGAACGTTCAAGCTCTTCCAGTTCTGCCTCCACAGCAGGTCGTATCGCGTAAGGTACCGACCTGGCTTTGAAAAATTTTGGGCTTGCATGTTCTGCAATCTTGATTTTTGCTTTAATTCCTCTCAGTGTTCCCAGTCCTTGCTGGAATACCTCTTTAGCTTCGTCCAATATTCTGGACAACCGTTCAGGTTTGACCTCTTCCTTCCCGGAATCTACCGTCATTGTGTTTAGTGAATGCCAGTCTATCTTTATTTTCCTGATCCACTCCCGTCCCAGAAGTGGTGGACCTCCCTCGGGCAGCACATACAAGTCCATCCTTTGGTGATCTTTGTCTTTGTATCTCACCTTGACTTCTATCTTTCCGATGGGGTATACTTTGTGCCCCGTGTATGTCTGCAATACTATCTCCGTATCCCGTAGGGGAATATGTTTGAATAACTTTTTGTAATCATGCTTATTCATGACCGTCAACGCCGATCCGGTGTCCACTTCCATCTTCACTTGGACTTTTGCAATCTGTAGTGTGATCCAGATAGTTTGTCGGTCAGCTTCTTTACTCACATTATGAATCCTCAGACTACCCAGTGCCTTGCTGTTGGAGTCTGAGTCCGAATTCTGTTCATCTGGACTCTTCCCAGTCACCTCATGTACCTTTCTGCACTTCTTCTGCGGTGACTTATTATTGTTGTTCTTCTTTCCTGACCGGCATACCTTAGCTATGTGGCCAAGCTTGCCACATTTCCTACAGTCCTGGTTTTTAACCCAGCATTGGTTCTGGTCATGTGTTGTCTTCCCACAACGAGAACATTTTGTTGTACCCGAAGTCATTTGATCCACACTGAGTACCGCTGTCTTCCGCTGCATTTCCGCCGTGCCTCTCGCTGCGGCTTCGTGCGATGCTGCAATAAGGACAGCCTTATCAAGTGTAAGATCGTTCTCTTCGAGTAGTCGTTTTTGCATTCCTTCCTTCGACAATCCACACACGAACTTGTCTCGCAATGCCTCTGTCAGATTTCCTCTAAACTGGCAGTATTTCGCTAGTCTACGCAGCTCGACCAAGTACTCCGCGTTGCTTTCCTCTTTTCGTTGCGTTCTCCCGTAAAATTTAGATCGTTCCGCTAACATCAGCGGTGCGGGGTTAAAATGATCCTTCAGGACAGCAACAATATTATCGAAAGACTGATCCGCCGGTTTAGCTGGTGATAGAAGATGCTTCAATAACCCGTATGTCCTCGCACCCATTGAGTTTAATAAGGTTAGAGCTTTTTCATAATTTGCTATCTTATTAGCCGTACAATATATCTCGATGCGTTCTACATACGTGGGCCAGTCTTCCACCTCGGCATTGAAACTGTTGCTGTTACTATGCTTAGGCATCTTCACACTCTTCCTGAGAAACAACAACAATATTCTTTAACTTTTTTTTTCCAGATGGCGGTTTCCCGCGCTTATCTTCTTTCCCCGCCCACTTTAAAAATGGCGGTTCCCGCTTCTGTCTTCTTCCCCGCCTACTGGCGGCTTCCCGCGTTTCTTCCCCTGGCAGGAGGGGTAAGCTTCCCTCGGGCGACGGCCGCTGGCTTTCGGGTTTGCAGCCTGCGCGTCGGCTTCAGCGCGTTCCCTTCTCTCGGCAGGGCAGCCGGTGCTGGGTACAACCCGTTGGCGGCGAACAGTTTCAGCCGCTGGGCTGGATCTCGCTCAGCCTTCCTCGCTCGGGCTCTGTCTCTCCCGCTCGCTCGGGCTCCCAATCGCGCCTCCAGCCCTCTCGCAGTCCGGTGCTTCCCTCCCCGGCTGTGGCTACATTCTCCGCGGTTTATTTATTTTATATCGTCCCGCGCCTTACGATCCGGTCGCAGCGCTTCTTGGCCTCAATCACTGTCTGGCCTTTTTCACCCCAATCGCGCCTCCCAGCTTCTCGCAGTCCGGTGCTTTCCTCCCCGGCTGCGGCTGCGTTCTCCGCGGTTTATTTATTTTTATCTCTTCCTGCGCCTTACGATCCGGTCGCAGTGCTTCGTGGCCTCAGTCACTGTCTGGCCTTTTTCACCCCAATCGCGCCTCCCAGCTTCTCGCAGTCCGGTGCTTTCCTCCCCGGCTGTGGCTGAGTTCTCCGTGGCTTATTTATGTTTATATCTTCCCGCGCCTTACGATCCCGGTCGCAGCGCCTCGTGGTCGCGGTATTTGTCTGGCCTTTTTCGCCGTCGCGGTCTAGTCGTCTCACGACGCTCCCCAGCCCGCTTGTACCGCGGCTTCTGCTCCACGCTGCCCCAGTCTCAGCGCCTCTGGGCCCGACTTCTGTCCGGCTCCTTTCCCCCTCGACCGTGGTCGAGTGCACCGCCCTTATCCTCCGTTTATTTGTTTCTATTTTCCCTTTACTCACAGTCACCGTGGCCGACTTGCTTCTCGTGTTGATCGGCTCACTCACCACCGTGGCAGAAGGGACAATCCGTGCCTGTTGCTGATGGAAGACTTCGTGTTTGAAATCTTCCTCCTTTCTTGGTCTGCAGACTCGAGTTTTCTCTTAGCAAAACAACGAGGGCGGGTGCCTCTTCTCGACGCTCGTTTACTTCATCAGAAGTATTGTTGCCGCAGGGTAAGATCGAACTCGTCACCACTGTAAAGTCTGTGGGTTGTATAGCGAAGTAATACACAGACTACAAGAGTAACTTAAACAGGACTTTACTATTCGAAGGTCAGGGCGAATCTGCCCAATAAATCCTGACACAGCACTTATATACTGGTGTGGTCACCGTCGGTATTACAGTATACAGCAGCCAAGATAAAGTAGTGCCACACCTAAAATAGTTCTCTTAAAGGTGAACGGTTACATACAATAGTTCTCTTAAAGGTAGAACAGTTACATACACTACACCTATCAACCTCAAGATTTTCAACAAATCGCTGTTCATCGGTTGTGCTGCACAAAACCCAAATAACACATTTTCTAGTAGTCACCTTTACAAACATTCTCCTCCTGCATCCTTACCATTGAAATCAAGACTTATTAGTCTCCTCAATTTCATTTTTCCCAGAATATCAAGACTTTCTTCAGCCTTGCATTCCATCTGCAATCTTCAGGCTTTGAAATCCAAGATGACATCACCTAATCACTACATCCTGATCTACTTTCTCTTCTCCGCCACGTTTTTTTTGACCTTGGTGTTTAAAAAACACACAAGCATCACTGACACGATGACATTCAGGAATGCTTTCATTCTTTACCCAGATTACCAAAATAGGGCTATATTTAACTCTCTACCTGCAGGAATTAACATTGTTTTTAAATCTAAAGAGCTATCAATATATTCCCGATTGAGCTAATCATCCTCTAACATAAAGGGAGTGAATTCCGTGGCGGTTCTCCTGCTCATCCATCGTAACTTTAGCGGAAGCGCCACAGAGACCCTGGAATAATGGCATAAATGCAATTTTCCTGGGGTTCTCCGCTCTTCTGCTAAAGTTACAGCAGATGAACGGGAAATCCCTGTGGAAATCTACCCCCCAAAGTTCATTACAGTGTTCAACTTCATGGGTACAATCATTGACCTGAATATCTATCCAATTAAGTGATATTGAATGTAGGGTATTGTCACACAGCATCTAAAAATTGGATTCTCTAAGTGAGTAAAATCACATCATGAATAGCAGCCAATCATTTTACAAGATTGACAGTGCCAGTACCCATCTTGCTAATAAGTACAGAGCTACAATTGAAACAGACAAGTTTTCATCTGCACAAGCATACAACAATTGCATTTTATTAAATTTAGACTGTCTAAACTGTCAGGATTCCTTAGGCATGAGACTTTCTCTGTTCAACCTTGGTAAGATTGAACTTTAGAAGAAAGAAAAATGATGATAAACTGACCAGAAAATAATAGCGTGATTTATAATACATTTCTTTGATTTTTGCTAGCTAGTTTACTTTTGTATACATTGTTATGATATTAAAAAGTTCATATCACTTTATTTTGAGTTGAGGGGCACATTCAAGATGTGATCAGTCTGTGCAAATCATTAGTTCCAAAAACTTAGCACCTCCATTAACCTTTCTTTCTTGGGTAAGTTTTCTAATTAATCGAGCAAGTTTCAAGAGGGCAATTATGCCAGGCTTCAGAAACTGCTCGGGCTTTGCTTGCATGGTTAGAATGCTCCAACATCCTACTACAGTGTAACCCACTCTCAGTAACAATCTACTGTCCCATGTATCTCTTGCACCAACACTTGTGGGTGGAACTGCTTGACTAGCATCTGTTGTTCAGAAATCAGTGCTCAGAATACCAAGCCACAGCCAGGAAAGAAATGCAGTCTTTCATTATAATAGCAAATGTAAAATATTCTGGACAATCTATTGATTGGTTCTCTGTAAGCTTGCAACAGTGCTGTCACAAACACATTTAACTCGTCTCCCACAGTTATGGTCTACGCTGTTGCATTGCTACTGAAGCCCAAAAGAACTGAAAAAGTGATACTTTACAAGCAATAGCAAAGGGAAACAAATGTCATTACCTGGGCATCTGTTAATCCAGTTTTCATCACTAGTACCAAGGAAGGGAGAGACATTTTTATCCAGTCACACAAGAACCTCAATGTGCTTTAAAAAAGCAAAAGTAAAATAGTTGCTGACATAAAACCTCTCCAAGACCACATCCTCTGCTCCAGTTTCCGGCCAAAGACTAAGAAATTAAGTCAGATAAGCAAAACTGTCTAGTATAAATCATAAACAGCAACAGATAGAAGGGAGGAATTTCAATGCTGGATTTAATCTGTTGATTCAGGTGATGTCCAGTAACCACCCAAACTTCACATGCGTAGTTTATAACACCAGCTGAAAATGTCCTGTCAGTGATTTTAGTTGCATAATGCTGATATTATTGTGGACTTAAAAGTAATAGCATCGTGAAACATTTTTGTGCTGGTATTATTAAGAAAACAGAGTTGTAAATGTTCATTTTGTTTTTGTGCATTGCATTAGTCTAGTGTTGAAAAGGTTAAAGAAGATCAAATGAAATGTGATGATCACTCTGAAGCCAAATGTCAGTTTTTAAACTGCAGTCTTTATCACTCAGGCGTGTTGAGTTGAGGAGAGTCTTCAGTTCTATCAGTTTTCTATCAAAAATTCTCACAAAGTGCAATACTGCACAAAGCACTGCTTCTTTTCTTTCCACAGTTTAACTTCAGTCCCACTTCTGGCATGGGAAAATGATGAATCAATTGATCAATTAATGGATCAATAACTCTGTTTTGACATTCTGCATTAAGAAGTAACTAATTGGCCGATGCTAAATGCTTTTTAAAACATATCCTGGAAATCAATAATGCAGTAACTGCATTTTAAACAGGAGGATGCACACAACCACCAGGAAGGAGATGGACTCTTATAACCTTTGAAGAGCACACAGTGGTATAAGCAAGGCAGGCCGCAATTTGTGCTTTCATTTATGGTTTTACCTTTTTGATTATCTTATACATTTTTTAACTACCTAAATAAGTAATTCTATTAAATCCTTAATTAAGCAACTTGGTTCACCCTAATGCAATATTGGTCAAAGTTGGTCAACCTACAAACCCTTCCTCAATACTTAAATATTTCAACATGCAGAATGTTTGTTGTATTTTCCTGAGTTAAAAGCCGTGCAACATTAATACCGACAGTACAGGGATAATTAGCCACCAATGGATGTTACCAAAATTACATACCAGTTCGTGTTTATATTACAAGATTGTTTAAAATTGTGGAGAATATAACGTTGAAAAATTTTGCTAAATTTTTATGCAAGCACAAACATACAATGTGATGTTACACTCCAAAAGGTGTTGTATTTAGCACTTAATTTTCAAATGTCCTTTTGCAGTTGATTGGCGCTGGTTCTGAGCTTATCAAGAACACTATAAATGGGAGTAAAAACAGAAAATGCTGGAAATACTCAGCCAGTCAGGCAGCATCTGTGGAGAAAGAAATGATGTTCTGATGAACAGGCATTGACCTGAAATGTTAACTCTGTAATTGAGGAAGGGGGCAAACGTGACGAGTAGGTGGGCGACCGGGTCAAGAGGTGGTAGTGGCCGGAGTTAGGTGGTCGGTGGCCCGATGGGGTGGGGGTAGGGCGGATAGAGACGACGATCAGGAGGGGCAGCAGTGGCCCATGTTATTTTAATGCGGGGTCAGGTGGACCCTCCTAGCTCCACATTCAGGTGATTATATTTTAAAACTTACCTTATTTGGTTGCGGCTTAATAAGCAGTCCCTTTAAGGACGGCCTGTTAGGCCGCATATATGCCCGATTTCCCTGAGTGCAGCTGGCATTGACGCTGGCTGCCTTAGCACAAACCAATCTTGCAGTGGGGGCCTGGAATAGGCATGAGGCCCCTTATTTGCATATGCAAAGGCCAGCACATCTTTCAGGTGTGAGCACTACACAACACGCTTCCGAATCGCAAAGAGCATGCGCTTCCTGCTCGTCATATTGGAGGCTTAGAAGGCCATTTAGTTCCCCGAAAATGTGCATTGTGCGGGTGAATTTCTCGGTCTACGACTGTACACCATCAGTTTCCGTCTGAGTGAGTAGCTGGGGAGTGAGACAAAATCAATCCTTGAGGCACAACGTTTCTGGCAAGAGTGATGGTTTTGACCCAGTGCTTTGATGGAAGCTGTGGTGTATGTGCCTTTAAGAGCAATTATGGTGTATGTGCCTTTAAGAGCCCCAGGTGTGCGTAATGCCGGTAATTGCCACTTGGGCTATATAAGCCTGTGTATTGTGTATATCCTTTAGAACCCCCCCCAGACTTGCTTAGTAAATACCTATGAACCAACTCCTGTCTTCAGTGTCTTTATCTACACACGGACACTACAGTGGCGATGAAGTGGAAACGGACTTACCTGCAATTCGGCAGCACCTCAAGGACATCGATTCCTCCAGCGTCCAGAAGACTCAAGGAAGTAAGAGAAACTGTGGTTTCACCAGCTGGCCAAGCTGGTGACAGGTACTGCGCTAATCCTTCCTGGGCGTCAGACTGGAGCTCCAGCGGCGGGCTCTACAGCTGAGACAGGCAGCGAAATCGGAGGCAAGCAATAACGGACTGGGAGGGTGCACTCGAGAGACGGCCGGCGCGGCAAGCAGGTCAGCGTTTAGACCTCCGTCGGGAACGAGTCTCCAACAGTGAATAAACGGAAACCACAGTAAAACAGCGTTGTTATCGGTAGCAGCGGCGGGAAAGTGCGGGAAGCGCCATATCTTTTCTACAGAGGAAAAAAAAAGCGCGGGAAGCACCATATCTTTTCTGAAATGCCTAAATCTGGTAATATTGAGGCTTTTGATGGCGAAATAGAAGATTGGACCACATACGTGGAAAGAGTAGAGGTTTATTGCACTGCAAATGGAATAACAGATGAAAAAAAAGCTTCAGTACTTCTGAACTTAATGGGCGCGAAGACATACGGGCTGTTACGAAATTTAATCACTCCAGCCAAACCAAAGGACAAGACTTTTAAAGAAATTGTTGATACCCTGCAGGAGCATTTAAACCCAGCACCGCTGCTGATAGCGGAACGATTCAAGTTCTTCAAGAGAAATCAACACAAGAATGAAAGTAACGCTGATTACCTAACCGAATTAAGAAAGCTATCAAAGTACTGCCAATTCGGAGCAGGACTATCGGATTATCTTCGAGACAAATTTGTTTGCGGTCTCTTAAGTGAAGGAACACAAAAAAGACTGCTTTCTGAAAAAGATTTAACATTGGACAAAGCTTTCAGTATGGCTGTATCATACGAAGCAGCAGCAAAAGGAGCTGCAGAGATACAACAAGAGACACAGGACTTCGGCACCCATAAAACGACACAGGAGTTCGGAAGATGTTATCGCTGCGGCAGATCCACCCATAACCAGAGGGACTACTGGTTCAAGGGCAAAGCATGCAGGCAATGTGGTAAGATTGGACACATTGCACGGGTATGCCAATCTGGACAAAATAAATCCACTGACAGAAAACAAAAAATCAATAAAGAAAAGTACAGGAAGGTACAAATGATGACGGACAATAGCTCCGAAGACCAGAATAGCGATAGCGACTCCGGAAACAAGAGACTAAGCTGTCTCAAATTACATAATGTACTTGCCAAAGAGGATTACCAAACCATTTGGGTTACCCTCACAATAGCAGGGTCCCCAGTTAAAATGGAGCTAGATACAGGATCAGCTCTAACCGTAATAAATCGACGAGATTACGAGAGGCTATTTTCGCATATACCTCTAAAAGACACATCCATTATCTTAAAAACATATACGGGGCAGAAAGTCTACCCCAAAGGAAAAATAAGGGTGCCTGTGGTATACAACGGCAAAGAAATACAAAAGTTGTATTTATACATTCTACAAGATGGTGGTCCACCGTTGTTGGGACGTGAATGGATAAGGAAGATACGTTTAGACTGGCACTCCATTCAGGCACTGACGGTGACCAGTAAGGAAAAAAACAATGATGACATCATACCTGAACGATTAAAAGACATCTTGGCCAACGCCAAAGAAGTGTTTCAAGAGAAACTAGGAACCTTGAAAGGCATCACCGCCTCAATAAAAGTGGAAGATACAGCAATTCCAAAAATTTTTAAGGCAAGACCGGTGCCATACGCAATACGTCCGGCAGTCAAGGCAGAGCTGAAGAATTTGGAAAAGGCAGGCGTATTATCCAAAATAGATTGGAGCGAATGGGCAACACCCATCGTTCCAGTCATGAAAAAAACATTGAAAAATAACTCTGAGGAACAGAAAAAAATTCGCATCTGTGGGGACTTTAAGGTGACTGTAAACCCGGTCCTTCACACGGTACAGTATCCTCTTCCAAGGATAGAAGATATTTTCGCCTCACTATCCGGAGGGAAACGTTTCACAAAAATTGACTTGGCACAGGCATATCTACAGATGGAGGTTGAGGAGACCTCTAAAAAGTATCTCACAATAAACACACACAAAGGCCTGTACCAGTACAATCGACTGGTTTTTGGAATAGCATCAGCTCCAGCTATCTGGCAAAGATATATGGAGCAAGTCCTGCAAGGGATTCCGGGGACTCAATGCTACCTAGACGACATCCTTATAACAGGAGAAAACGACAACGAACACCTTGCCAATTTGGAGCAGGTGCTCACTAGGCTGAAAGAACGGAGCCTACGAGCAAATCGCCCCAAGTGCGAATTTTTCCAAAATCATATATCATATTGTGGCCACATAATTAATAAGGAAGGGTTACATAAGTCACCTGAAAAAATTGAAGCAGTTATAAAAGCCCCAGCACCTGAAAATGTTTCACAATTAAGGTCATTCCTGGGATTAATAAATTACTATCATAAATTTTTACCGAACTTATCAACTATTCTACACCCTCTTAATGATCTTCTACAGACAGGAGTGATTTGGAAATGGAACGAAGACTGTAAACGTGCCTTCCATAAATGTAAAGACTTAATCACATCCGAGAAAATTTTGGCTCATTACAACCCATCACTACCAATCAGACTGGCGTGCGATGCATCCCCTTACGGCATAGGAGCGGTATTGTCCCATAGATTCCCTGATGGCTCGGAACGGCCGATAGCTTTTGCGTCACGCTCATTGAACTCAGCTGAGCGTAACTATGCCCAGATAGACAGGGAAGCACTCAGCCTGGTATGGGGAGTGAAGAAATTCAACCATTACCTACACGGACAAAAATTTACCTTGCTGACTGACCATCAACCCCTCATCTCCATATTCAACCCTAAAAAAGGTGTCCCCATTATGACGGCACAAAGACTACAGAGGTGGTCCCTTTTTCTAGGGGCACACCAATACAACATTGAATACAAAGGGTCAAAACAGCATGGGAATGCTGACGGTTTATCACGCCTACCGTTGCCAATGATAGAAGAGGCACCTACAGTAGACCCAGTAGAGATATTCCACTCTACCATAGTGGAATGTCTACTGGTGACAAATTCTGCCATTGAAAGGGAGACAAGAAATGACCCTACTCTCTCACGGGTCTACGATTTAACAGTGAAGGGATGGCCAGCACATGGCGAACCACTGTTGCCAGCATTCTCGCAAAGAAGAGAACAGCTGTCAGTGTGCCGAGGAACCTTGATGTGTGGATCCAGAGTGGTGATTCCACCCAAACTCCAGGATAAAGTGCTAAAGGAGCTTCACGAGGGGCATCTGGGTGGAGTGAAAATGAAGAACCTAGCTAGGGCGTTTGTATGGTGGCCAGGTATCGATGGAGACATCAAAGACATGACCAAGAGCTGCCTAGGATGCCAGAAGGTCCAAAATGCTCCGCCACAGGCCCCTCTACATCCATGGGAGTGGCCCTCATCTCCCTGGCAAAGGGTGCACATCGACTTTGCTGGTCCATTTATGGACTCAATGTTCTTAATCGCAGTTGATGCACACTCCAAGTGGCCGGAGGTAATAAAGATGTCCTCCACCACCACGGAAAAAACCATCACAGTATTAAGGACCATATTTGCCAGGAATGGGCTGCTGGAGCAGATATGTTCTGATAATGGACCGCAATTTGTGTCCGAAGAATTCAGAAAGTTCTTAAAGAACAATGGGGTAAAGCACTACACGTCCGCCCCATACCATCCCGCCACCAATGGATTGGCTGAAAGGTTTGTCCAGACCTTCAAGAAGGCCATCAAGGCCATGGGTAATGAAGACATAAAACTTCAGCACAAGGTGGATAACTTCTTATTTGCATATAGGAATGCAACGCATATGGTTACTAACCAAACTCCCGCCATGATGTTCTACAATAGAAACCTAAGATGCCAGCTGGATTTGGTCAAGCCCAACATCCGAAGGGACGTGGAGAACCGGCAGTTTCAGGGCATGAATGAAAGGCCAACTAGGGCCTTCCAGATAGGCCAACCGGTTTTGGCCCGGGACTACCGTACCGAGAAATGGCAGCCTGGAACTATCTGCACACGATTAGGACCACTGATGTATACCGTGGACATCGGAGACAGCATAATAAGGCGCCATGCTGACCAAATCATCAAGTCATCCGAAAAGGGACAACCTACACCACCACTCTATACATCTAACGATGAAGTAGCGATACCCATATCTACCTCCGATCCGGTGATACTGGAGCCCGATGAACCTGACACTGGCCTTCAAGCCGAATCAGCCTTGCCAGAAGAACCTACTACACCACCAGAAACTACTACACCCCCGAGGCGTTATCCGGACCGAGTCAGGAAGCCTCCTGAGAGACTAACTTATAATTAATTAATACAGCAATGTATATTATTTTGCATATAACATGTAATTAAGAATTACTTAAAATATGATGTACTAGTTAGCTAGAAGGGGAGGAATTGTGGTGTATGTGCCTTTAAGAGCAATTATGGTGTATGTGCCTTTAAGAGCCCCAGGTGTGCGTAATGCCGGTAATTGCCACTTGGGCTATATAAGCCTGTGTATTGTGTATATCCTTTAGAACCCCCCCCCAGACTTGCTTAGTAAATACCTATGAACCAACTCCTGTCTTCAGTGTCTTTATCTACACACGGACACTACAGAAGCCTCTCTTCTAAATTGGCGCTCCCTATGAGGGCCGATGTCAAGCTGGTCACAAGAAGCAATTCATTGAGTTTACTAGACATCGAACTTTTATTTACAATTGCAGTGCTGATTAGTATGTCCACTGTGCCAGAACTCCATTTGCTAAAATATATGGGGGGAAAAATTCAGTTGTTTGCACCTCCCGTTAGCGCCTTAAGAGGTGCTAATGGGGCGTAAAGCAACTAGCGCCCGGGCGCGGCGATGTTTACGCCGTTCACGAAATTAACTAGACATTTTGCGGCGGCGCTAAACACTACCGCCACGATCTCCTGCGCCAGCAGATCGTGACGTCAGTCGAATGCGTAACGCCCCAGTAGCGCCCCGGACCCAGATATTGAGTGGCGCCCCCTGCCTTACCGCCTGCCGCTAGCAATGACAGGTTGAGGGGAACGTTTTGCAGTCAGAAAGGGACTGGGGGAGCGCTATTTAAAGGCGACCGCTTCCTGCCTTTTTTTTGTTGGTGACATTTTTGCACCACGCATTCTGAGAGAGAGAGAGAGAAACTTCTGGAGAGATTCAACGCTGTGTAAAGGAGTTTTGGGTACTGAGCAGCACTTTGCAGGTTCATTTTGATTTGCCCTTCCTTGCTTCGCCAGCGCTCTGAGGTAGCACCTCGCTCCTCGGCCTTTGCGCCTTAAGACAGGTGTGAAGCACCTGATTTAGCGCTCCAATCACTTCCAGTGGCAATAAAAGCCAAGTTTGCCATCGAAGGCGATAATTAGCGCCAGGCGCTAAACTTTGCGCACGGCCGATAATGGCGCCCCAAAAGGGGCGATACTGAATTTTTCCCCCATGGACTTCTTTATAGCCACAGAAAGCAATTAACTAATTCAATATCGCATTAAATTTCTTTTCCATATAACATTCAAACTCTGTGGAAATATGATATGGGAATATCAAGTTCACTAACTCCATGGAAAAATAATAAGGTGGAAGTTGGATGAAGATATAAAAACTGTAGGGCCGTTATTTAAACCCCCTTGCCCAATGAGAATGGTTCGGGCGGGGGTGAGGGCGGGTAAGATGGTGGAGGGGGATTGGTTCGCTCTGCATTCCCGATGCGTTCCTGTCCCCACCATTTTTACTTGCCTGAATTCAGGCACGGAAATGCCACCCACCCCAGAGGAGCTGGACCTAATTTAAATGGTAGTGTCACGTCCCAGTGGCATAATCGGGACACACACGCCATTCTAACTGCATTCCCTATTAAGGCCAGCAAAGTCTTAGAGATGCTAATGAACACTGGAAGCAGCAGCAGGGATCCTGGCCAAAGGAGGTGCAGAGATGTGAGTTTCTTTTAATTTTTAAAGGTTCCTTGTGGGCCAGGAGGAGCAGGAGTGCCCCAGTAGGGTACCTTGGGTCTCTCCTGTCCCCTGCAGGCTTCCCTCCTTCCCTAATCATGGACTTGCCTACCTCCACCCCTCCCTGCCCAAATCAAGATTCAAGATTCAAGATAATTTTATTGCCATATGTAACTAGTACAATGGAATGCTTACTCCCCACTCACTCCCACAATACAGGCATATAAATATAAAAGCAAAAAAAAATAAAAACAAGTATAAATAAAAACAATAAGCAAATAAGCAAAAAGTATAGCAATAACAGTCCAAGTTGCAGGATATGATGAATAGTGCAAAAAAGCCTCAATTACCACTGGAAATAATAGTAATGTAATATGATAAATATATGGTAATATAAGTATAATATATATATTTACATAAACATATAACTATAATATATGGGGCAGTGCGATTAGCAGTTCAGTAGGCGCACTGCCTGTGGATAGAAACTGTTCTTAAACCTGCTGGTCCTGGTTCGGATGCTGCGGTACCGACGTCCAGACCGCAGGAGGGAGAACAGTTTGTGCCCAGGGTGATTGGGGTCCTGGATGATGGAGCGGGCCTTGTTCCGGCACCTGGTCTGGAAGATCTCCTCGATGGACGGAAGTGCACACCCGATGATCTTTTCTGCCGTATTCACAACTCTCTGGATGGCTTTCTTGTTCTGTGCAGTGGTGTTACCATACCACACATTGACACCACTCGTCAAGACACTCTCTATGGTGCCGCGGTAAAAGTTCACAAGCCACTGTGTACTTATGCCACATTTCCTCAGGCACCGTAGAGGGTAAAGGCGCTGGTGTGCCTTCTTCAGCATAGCCTCAGTATTATGGTTCCAGGCCAGGTCATCAGAGATCTGCAGTCCCAGGAATCGGAAGCAACTGATGACTTCCACTGGTGTCCCGTCTATGCTGATGGGGCGATGGTTCCCTCGGTGGCTTCTGAAGTCCACGATGAGCTCCTTAGTCTTGCCAACGTTCAGGGCAAGGTTGTTGTCATTGCACCATCTCATCAGCTGGACTATCTCATCCCTGTACTCCGTCTCGTCATCGTTGCTTATCAGGCCAATTACTGTGGTGTCGTCGGCAAACTTGATAATCCGGTTATTGCTGTGTATGGCTGTACAGTCATGTGTAAACAGAGAGTACAGCCAAGGACTGAGGCAGCAGCCTTGTGGCACTCTGGTGTTGAGGACCAGAGTGGATGAGGTGTTGTTCCCTATTTTCACCACTTGAGGCCTACCAGTCAGGAAATCCAGAATCCAATTGCAGATGGGGGTGCCCAGGCCTAGGTCCCTCAGTTTCAGGACCAGCTTGGAGGGAATAATAGTATTAAATGCAGAACTGTAGTCAATGAACAACAGTCTGACGTAAGTGTCCCTCCTGTCTAGGTGTTCCAGGGCAGTGTGTAGTGTTAGGGAGATGGCATCGTCTACAGACCTGTTCGCCCTATATACGAACTGGAACGGGTCCAAGGAATCGGATATGATGCTGCTTATGTGTGTCATGACCAGCTTTTTCAGGCACTTCATGGCTATGGATGTTAGAGCCACGGGACGATAGTCATTGACGCCTGTTACCTTGGTCTTCTTAGGTAACGGCACAAGCATTACTCATCTTGCTGGGAACTGTTTCCATGGGTCCCTGGCAGCAACCTGATCCCCCACCAATTTTGACTTCCCATCTTCCGGCTTCAGAATTTAAAAATCAAATTTCACGGTGCAAAACAAAATAAAACATTCTTGTATTTAAACAAAGTAATTACTTTTTTGAAACATATCATTGTGTTATGAGTTGAAATAATTAAAATATATGCTTCCTGAGCACTTTTTCATACTGATATAACACCTTAAATTCAAATCATTCAATCTGATTGTTACTCTGCTTACAGAAAAATACAATTAACATAATTCCATCATTGTACTATTTGTAAGGATTGAATAGGAAATACATTTAGCCTATCTGTTAGCAGCAACGCTTTGTGAACAGTCACTCACTGGCATTGGTCACCACTATTGGAGCCTCTTGAGGAGCCTGGCTGAAGAGGTAAGTTGTAGAGTGGGAATGGGAGGTATAAACACTATACCACAAACCACAGGCGTATCAAATGTATCATAATAACAGCTAAGGTGTTACAGATAAGACCAAATACATGTGTTGCATTAATAACACTGGATTATGGATAAAAACACTTGGGACTTTGAATCACATCACTAATTAGCATCACTGGTGCTTCAAAGTTACACAGCCTGATATCAAAATACTGGGAAGAAGGGTATCTCTTCAGACCAGAACTAGGGGCCATTAATATAAGATAGTCACTAATAAATCCAATAGGGAATTCAGGACAAATATCTTTACCTAGACAGTGGTTAGAATGTGGAACTCGCTACCACATGGGGTGGTTGAGGCGTCTAGCATAGATGCATTTAAGGGGAAGCTAGATAAACATATGAGGGAGAAAAGAATAGAGGGATATGTTGATGGGGTTAGGTGAAGAAGACTGGGAGGAGGCTCGCTTTTGCACCTTCTCCAGTACCTCCATATCCATTTTATAATATGGGGAACAGAATAATTTATTATGTGCATTTCTTAAGATTCAACCACAGGTGATTACAAGTACACCTTGTAAAACAGATTCATTTGAGATCACTCCAAAATGAGCCTGAATTAACTCTTGATGTCAGGAATTGACAACTTAGCTGAACAAAATCAAAATAGTACACAGTATATATTATAAGAAGGCAATGTAGGAGAATGTTCATATATTAACACCGTTTTAGTAACCTTCTGTACAAATGATGCTGGGTAGCGTATTTTTACATGCTTTAGGGGAGAGCAGCAAGCTAGTGCAACCAGCAACTGGTCTAGATACTACTTCCAGGTTTATAAATATTTCTGAACCACAACATTGGCTTCATGATACCCATTTGTTTTATTTTTCTTAATGATATATATTCTTTTTGGTGAGTGAGGCAAATTTGGATTTTTTATTTAGTTACTCGTCATGAGAATGCAAGGCTGAGAGGTGAGAGTAGCAACACAGGAACAAGGAAGGGGATTTCAGTATGAGAACAAATTGACTGCCTTTTACTGTGAAATGTATATATAGCAGCAATATCAGGTTATGTGATACATTACTGATTTATGATGAAAGCCTTTGGTACAGCATTCTACATACTACAGTGTTCCCTTGTTTGGGGAGATATAAAATTGCAGGGAACAGTAAATAAATCAACTGTAAGGAGCACGTGTATATTAAAACAAGGCTGAATGAAATTCTGACAGCATCAGAAATTGGGGTGAGTAGTGATGTTGTTGATCCTGAATTACGCCACGATTAATGAATCCAGACCAAATTCCTGATCACACTAATTTAAATGCAGACAGAAGACTCGATGCTTAAACAATTGCTTTCCCCAGAAGCAACGCAGGCTGCATGCAAACAGTGCAAGGGAGCAGCTACCCTTAAATGTAAAAGCTTGCTTTCTCTAATCAAAAAGCAACCATCTTTGTTATAGAGAGGCTGGTAAATATTAAGAAGGAAAAATAGAACGGTTAGGAAAAATATACACATATATGGGATTAGATTAGACAGGGCTTGATGGCCGGCGCGGACACGATGGGCCGAAGGGCCTCTATCCGTGCTGTATTACTCTATGACTCTATGACTCTATATACACACACAGCAGCTGAAAAAGACCATAAAGGATAATTCTTACCATTTTGTAAAGGAAAATAGTGCAGAAGATCCGCCTGTCATTTTACATCTTTACAATGTGGTAAAATAATGTTTTTGTGATGTAATCACATTTGCAATCCAAATCACCTGTCTGTGAATTGAATTCTGTCGCTACATCAAAAAGACATGACTCGACAATCACTATTAGAATGCTATGTCTGTATTCCCAGTAGTACGATGCCCCTTTAAGTTTAAGCAATGCATTTGCCACCAACATAAAATACCTAAACTACCAACAGGCATTCACTTGGTCCTATAGAATCATAGAAGAGTGCAGCACAGAAAGAGGCCATTCGGTCCATCGAGTCTGCGTCGGCTCTTTCGAAGAGCACTCCAGTTAGTCCCACTGCCCCGCTCTTTCCCCATATCCCTGCAATTTTTTCTTCTTCAAGTATTTATCTAACTCCCTTTTGAAGGGTATTATTGAATCTGTATCTACCGCCCTATCAAGCAGTGCATTCCAAATCCTAACCACTCGTTGTGTAAAAAGGTTTTTCCTCATGTCACCTCTAATTCTTTTGCCAATCACCTTAAGTCTGTGCCCTCTGGTTATCGACCCTTCAGCCATTGGAAACAGTTTCTCTTTATTTACTCTATCTAAATCCTTCATGATTTTAAACACCTCTATCTAATCTCCTCTTATCCTCCTCTGTTCTAAGGAGAACAACCCCAGCTTCTCCAGTCTATCCACGTAACTGTAATCCCTCATCCCTGGAACCATTCTAGTAAATCTCTTCTGTACCCTCTCAAAAGCCTTCACGTCCTTCCTAAAGTATGGTGCCCAGAATTGGACACAGTACTCCAGCTGGGGCCAAACTAGTGTTTTATATAGGTTTAGCATAACTTCCTGGCTTTTGTACTGTCTGCCTCTATTTATAAAGCCCAGGACCCCATATGCTTTATTAACTGCTTTGTTAACCTGTCCTGCCACCTTCAAAGATGTGTGCATGAACATCTTCCAGGTGCCTCTCTTCTTGCGCCCCCTTTAAAATTGTACAATTTAGTATGTATTGTCTCGCCTCATTCTTTCTACCAAAATGTATCATCTCACAATTTTTTGCATTGAATTTCATCTACCACGTGCCCGCCCATTCCACCAGCCTGTCTATGTCCTCTTGATGTCTATTACTATCTTCCTGTTTACTACACATCCAAGTTTCATGTCCTCTGCAGATTTTGAAATTGTGCCCTGTACCCCCAAGTCCAAGTCATTAATGTATATCAAAAACAGCAGTGCCCCTTTTATCCCATGGGCTTCAATTTTGCTAACAAGCCTAATATGTGGTACTTTATAAAATGCCTTTTGAAAGTCCATATACACATCAACTGCACTGCCCTCATCCACCCTCTCTGTTACCTCATCAAAAAATTGAATCAAGTTAGTCAAACACGATTTGCCCTTAACAAATCCATGCTTGCTCTCCTTTATTAGTGCATGCTTGTCCAATAGTGCATGGCTGTTAATATTCTCCCAGATTATTGTTTATAAAAGCTTCCCCACCACTGACATTAAACTGGCTGGCCTGTAATTGTCAAGTTTATCCTTCTCTCCTTTTTTGAACAACAGTATAACATTTACAATCCTCCAGTCCTCTGGCACCACCCTGTATCTAAGGAGGATTGGAAGATTGTGGCCAGCACCTCTGCAATTTCTATCCTTACTTCCCTCAGCAACCTAGGATGCATCCCATCCGGACCGGGTGGCTTATTCACTTTAATTACTGCCAGCCTTTCCAGTACATCTGCTTTATCTATGTTTATCTCATCCAGTATCCCAGCAAGCTCCTTGTTTACCATAGCTTTGGCAAAATCCTCTCCTTTGGTAAACACTGATGCAAAGTACTCATTTAGTACCTCAGCCATACCTTCTGCCTCCACCAATAGATCTCCATTTTGGTCCCTAATTTGCCCCACTGCTCCTCTGATGATCCTTTTACTGCTAATATGCCTATAGATGTCCTTTGGATTCCCATTTATATATGATTCCAAAGATAAATGTTCCATATTCATGGTGTTCTGTAATTTTGTAGTTGTGTTGATCACTTTAATGTGACAGCAGAAGCTGCAGAGCAGAATAATAACCACTTTCATTCAAAAAACACATGGCCATGATCAAGGACACAGCACAGCCCCTGGATCTGGGACATGTATAGTGCTAAGGGCAGCAGGCGCATGGGAACTCCACCGCCTCCAAATTCCCCTCCAAGTCACACACCATCCTGACTTGGAAATATATCGCCGATCTTTCATCGTCGCTGGGTCAAAATCCTGGAACTCCCTACCGAACAGCACTGTGGGAGTACCTTCACCACAGGGACTGCAGCGGTTCAAGAAGGTGGCTCACCACCACCTTCTCGAGGGCAATTAGGGATGGGCAATAAATGCTGGCCTTGCCAGCGACGCCCACATCCCATATACAAATTTTTTTAAATTTAGAAAAATAAATAAACAGCTTCTTAACTCTTTCAGTGCCTCTTTGCTTTGCAGGGTGCAAACCCCTTTGGGGGAAAAATTCAGTATCGCCCTATTTGGGGCGCCATTATTGGCGGTGCGCAAAGTTTAGCGCCTGGCGCTAATTATCGCCTCCGTCAGCAAACTTGGCTTTTATCGCCCCTGGAGATGATTGGAGCGCTAAATCAGGCGCTACACACCTCTCTTAAGGCGCTAAGGCCGAGGAACGAGACGCTACCTCAGAGGGCGGGCGAAGCTCATGTGATGTCAGTCAGCAATGGAACACAGACACAATGGCACCGGCCAGTTCTTAAAGGGGTGGGTTGATCTTGCTCTCCTTCCACATCCTGCCCATTGCAGCCTTGAATCTCGGCCTGGAGAGACCTGTACATCAAACCTGCTGGAAAGAACAATGGAGAGACCCAGGGAAAGAGCTCAGAGTGCAGCCCCCACAGTCTCTTCTAAATCGATACAAGGGCAAATCAAAATGAACCTGCAAAGTGCTGCTCAGTACCCAAAACTCCTTCACACAGCATTGAATCTCTCCAGAAGTCTCTCTCTCTCTCTCTCTCAGAATGTGTGGTGCAAAAATGTCACCAACAAAAAAAAGGCAGGAAGTGGTTGCCTTTAAATAGCGCTCCCCCAGTCCCTTTCTGACTGCAGAGTGCACCCCTCAACCTGTCGTTGCTAGCGGCAGGCGGTAAGGCAGGGGGCGCCACTCAATATCTGATCCGGGGCGCTACCGGGGTGTTGCGCACTCGACTAACGTCATGATCTGCCGGCGCAGGAGATCGTGGTGGTAGTGTTTAGTGCCGCCGCAAAATGTCTAGTTAATTTCGCGAGAGGCGCAGGTATTGACGCGCCCGGGCGCTAGTTGATTTGCGCCTCACTTGGCACCCTCTTAAGGCGCTAACGGGAAGCACAACCAACTGAATTTTTCCCCTTTTAACTGTTGCGTGCTATCTGAATGAGCAGTATCAACACAGCTATACCATTAAATATGCTAATGAATAATTAGAGTAGCACAGAGATGCCAAGTGAACAGTCAACCCCCTCTGGCCGTCATTTAACCTGTATAAAATGAACTAAAACAGATATGTCTTTATTAATCCAGTTGACAGGAGAAAAGTAGTTATCTGAGCAAACGGGTTGAGGCGATGGAGAAACTGATTCTTCCTCATCGTTTATTTTGCATTTTTTACTTACATTTTCACTCATGAAATTGAGTGAGGTCTTTTTCTATCAGAGGACGGTGAGAGGTAGATGTTTGGGCAGGACCTAGACAAAACCTGGCATAAAAGAAAAGAAAGACTAGGCATCTCCAGAGACATAAGCAGCACAATTTATTGTTCACTATATCAGTCAAAAATATGAATAGGGAAACCTCATGGTGGCACATAAACAAAGATAAGGCAGCAGAAAGAAAGTTCCAGCCACCTCCTCCTCTACATTGGAATCTAGATCGATGGGAAAAAATTCAAGAAAAAGGAGGTACCCCCTGTACTTCTATTCGCAGCCCTCCAAATATCATAAGGTTTCCCACCCAAGCTGCTGGTGATGAGACAGGGGAAAACATTTCTTACCCATTTTCCCCTTTGAAATAAATGGAGTGATGGAGTGACATCTACAGCAAGTACTTCTAGGTTTCCTGTATGCTAAAAGCACGTAAAAACTGTCTTTACATCTGTGGAGGCATAATTTTCAAATAGAAAGGTTTGTGACCCGCCTTCCCCCAGCGGCATCGCTTTGGATAGAAAAGAGAGATGGACGCTTAGAAACAAGCTGGCAGATGATGGAAACCACAAATGCACAGGAAATCCAGCGCTCAGCAGGTGGGATATGTTTCTTAAATAAACCAGAAATGTAAAGCTTTATTATGTTCTTGAAATGAGCCATAAGAAGCAATCATGCTCCTCAAAGAGTTAAGAACAATAACTAAAACACGCAAAGAGGATGGACAAAAAATATTTCAAATTATCAAATAATTAAAATAAAATCTGCAGTTGTTGCTAGCAGAAATTGTGCAATAAAATAGCTTTTTGACCACAAATTTAATGAAAATAGTTTTGGAATATTATTTTAATATACTGCACAAATCTACTTTTATTAGTCAAAACCCAGTCAGACTAACTTTTTGTTCAACTTAGATTATTGGGTGGGGGGATGGAGTTTGAAAGGTTTGTAAAAAATCCTTCCAGGAGTAGCATGTAAATGTTTGTGTCGTTATTTTATCATCATTTTTGACCCTATTTAAATCACTAAATCTGAAACATTTTTAGTAACATAATTGTTGGCTGACTTATGATTTATTTTTATTCATTCTCGGGATGTAGGTGTTGCTGGCAAGGCCATAATTTATTGCCCATTCTTGGTTGCCTTTGAGCAGCTGATGGTGGGTTTTCTTCTTGAACCGCTACAGTCCGTATGATGAAGGTACCCCCACAGGAGGGAAAAGCGGAAGTGCAACGAGACCTGGGTGTCCTTGTGCACCAGTCACTGAACGTAAGCATGCAGGTGCAGCAGGCAGTTAAGAAGGCAAATGGTATGTTGGCCTTCATGGCGAGAGGATTTGAGTACAGGAGCAAGGATGTCTTGCTGCAATTGTACAGGGCCTTGGTGAGACCACACCTTGAGTATTATGTTGGTTTTGGTCACCTTATCTGAGGAAGGATGTTCTTGCCATGGAGAGAGTGCAGCAAAGATTCACCAGACTGATACCTGGGATGGCAGGAATGACGTATGAGGAGAGATTGGGTCGATTAGGCTTATATTCGCTAGAGTTTAGAAGAATGAGAGGGGATCTCATTGAAACTTATAAAATTCTAACAGAACTGGACAGACTAGATGCAGGAAGGATGTTCCCAATGGCAGGGGAGTCCAGAACCAGGGGTCACAGTCTAAGGATAAGGGGTAAGCCATTTAAGACTGAGATGGGGAGGAATTTCTTCACCCAGAGAGTGGTGAACCTGTGGAATTCTCTACCACACAAGGTAGTTGAGGCCAATTCATTAAATATATTCAAGAAGGAGTTAGATATATTTCTTAAGGCTAAAGGGATCAAGGAATATGGGGAGAAAGCAGGGAGAGCACTGAATTCGGATGATGAGCCATGATCTCATTAAATGGCAGAACAGGCTCGAGGGGCCGAATGGCCTACGCCTGCTCCTATCTTCTATGTTTTTATGTTTCCAGAATTTTGAGCCAGCGACGATGTAGGAACAACGATATATGTCATTGTCAGGGTGAGGTGTGACTTGGAAGGGAAATTTGAGGTGATAAGTGTTCCCATGCACCTGCTGCCCTTGTCATTCTAGGTGATGGAGGTTGCGGGTTCGGGAGGGGCTATGGAAGGAGCCTTTGGCGAGGTGCTGCAACTGATGATAAAACATAACCTTAAAAGGAAAAAAATAACCTTATCTATCCTGCTGCTCAGCTACAACATTAGTTTTGGGTTCAACATGGAGCAGCAGGAGTCAAGGAGAGGCTTCATTTAAGCAGGTGGAGGAGGATATGCAAAGAAAAGTAAATGGTCACATGAGAAATAATGACTTGCAGTTAGCTAGCGGCTTTAACGTAACGCTTCATGGAATGAGTGAAACTGACAACGGGCAAGAGGTAGAACAGAGATAAGGAAGATGGCAGAATAACTGGTCAAAGACATGGGTGCTGAGGCAGCTTTTGAAGGAAGGGAGAGATACAGCAAGGTAGGTGAGTTTTGAAAGTGGAATCCAAAGTTTAGGGGCATGGTGCTTGAAGGCTCTGTTCCGATGATGGAGCGGGGGGAAGGGAGGAGGAGATGAGCAGATTCGGAAAAGCAAAAGATATTGGTTGGAATGTAGAGCTGGAGGAGGTTTTACATAAAATTACATAGAATGACAGAAACAGTAGAGCACAGAAACAGGCCATTAGGCCCAACTGGTCCATGCCGGAGTTTATGGTCCACACGAGCCTCCTCCCACCCCTCTTCATCTAACCCTATCAGCATAACCTTCTATTCTTTTCTCCCTCATGCATTTATCTAGCTTCATAGAAACATAGAAACATAGAAGATAGGAGCAGGAGTAGGCCATTCGGCCCTTCGAGCCTGCTCCGCCATTCAATGAGATCATGGCTGATCATTCAAATTCAGTACCCTGTCCCTGCCTTCTCCCTATATCCCTTGATCCCTTTAGCCTTAAGAAATATATCCAACTCTTTCTTGAATACATTTAATGAACTGGCCTCCACTGCCCTCTGTGGCAGAGAATTCCACAGGTTCACCACTCTCTGGGTGAAGAAATTCCTCCTCATTTCAGTCCTAAATGGCTTACCCCTTATCCTTAGACTATGATCCCTGGTTCTGGACTCCCCGACCATCAAAAACATCCTTCCTGCATCTAGTCTGTCCAGGCCTGACAGAATTTTATAGGTTTCGATGAGATCCCCTCTCAATCTTCTAAACTCCAGTGAGTATAAGCACAATCGACACAATCTCTCCTCATACGTCATTCCTGCCATCCCGGGTATCAGCCTGGTGAATCTTCGCTGCACTCCTTCCATGGCAAGAACGTCCTTCCTCAGGTAAGGCGACCAAAACTGCACACAATACTCAAGGTGCGGTCTCACCAAGGCCCTGTGCAACTGTAGCAAGACATCCTTGTTCCTGTACTCGAACCCTCTTGCTACGAAGGCCAACATACCATTTGCCTTCTTAACCGCCTGCTGCACCTGCATGCTTACCTTCAGCGACTGGTGCACAAGAACACCCAGGTCTCTTTGCACTTCCCCTTCTCCCAATCTATTGCCATTCAAATAATAATCTGCCTTCCTGTTTTTGCCACCAAAGTGGATAACCTCACATTTATCCACATTATAGTGCATTTGCCATGTTTCTGCCCAGTCACCCAACCTGTCCAAATCGTACTGGAGTTTCACGACATCCTCCTCACAGCATACCCTCCCACACAGCTTTGTGTCATCTGCAAATTTGGAGATATTACATCCAATTCTCTCGTCCAGATCATTAATATATATTGTGAACAGCTGGGGTCCTAGGACCGATCCTTGCGGTACCCCACTAGTCACTGCCTGCCACTCGGAAAACGACCCGTTTATTCCAACTCTTTGCTTTCTGTCCGCCAACCAGTTCTCTATCCAAGTCAATACCTTGCCCCCAATCCCATGTGCCTTAATTTTGCACGCTAATCTCTTATGCGGGACCTTATCGAAAGCCTTCTGAAAGTCCAAATACACCACATCCACTGGTTCTCCCTTATCTATTTTACCAGTTACATCCTCAAAAAATTCCAGTAGATTAGTCAAGCATGATTTACCTTTTGTAAATCCATGTTGACTTTGTCCGATCCAGTCACTGCTTTCCAAGTGCTCTGCTATTACATCTTTCATAATGGACTCTAGCATTTTCCCCACTACCGATGTCAGGCTTACCGTTCTTTAATTCTCCGCTTTTTCTCTACCACCTTTTTTGAATAGTGGGGTAACATTAGCTACCCTCCAATCCATGGGTACTGTTCCAGAGTCTATCGAGTTCTGGAAGATGACCAGCAATGCATCTACTATTTCTAGGGCACTTCCTTAAGTACCCTGGGATGTAGATTATCAGGCCCTGGGGATTTATCGGCCTTCAGTCCCATCAATTTTCCTAACACCATTTCCCTACAAATACTGATTTCTTTCAGTTCCTCCCTCTCATTAGATCCTATGTTCCCCGGCATCTCTGGGAGGTTATTTGTGTCCTCCTTTGTGAAGACAGAACCAAAATATGTATTTAGTTGGTCTGCCATTTCTTTGTTCCCCATTATAAATTCCCCTGATTCTGACTGCAAGGGACCTACGCTTGACTTCACCAATCTTTTTCTCTTCACATATCTATAAAAGCTTTTACAGTCAGTTTTTATGTTACCTGCAAGCTTACTCTCATATTCTATTTTCCCTTTCTTAATTAATCCCTTTGTCCTCCTTTGTTGAATCCTAAACTGCTCCCAATCCTCAGGATTATTGCTTTTTCTGGCCAATTTATATGTCCTCTCCTTGGATCTTATGCTATCCCTAATTTCCCTTGTTAGCCACGGTTGAGTCACCTTTTTTGTTTTATTTTTATGCCAAACTGGGATGAACAAATTCTGTAGCTCATCCATTCGGTCTTTGAATGTTTGCCATTGCCTATCCACCATCAACCCTTTGAGTGCCATTCCCCAATCAATCCTACCCAACTCGCTCCTCAGACCATCGTAGTTTCCTTTATTTAAATTGAGGACCCTAGTCTCTGAGTCAACTACTTCATTCTCCATCTTAATGAAGAATTCGATCATATTATGATCGCTCCGACCCAAGGGGCCTCGTACAACAAGATTGCTAATTAATCCTTTCTCGTTACATAATACCCAGTCTAAGATGGCCTGATCTCTGGTTGGTTCCTCGACATATTGGTCCAGGAAACCATCCCGTAAACACTCCAGGAATTCCTCCTCCGCAGTATTGTTACTGATTTGGTTGGCCCAACCTATATGTAGATTAAAGTCACCCATGATGACTGCTGTGCCCTTATTGCACGCTTCTTTAATTTCCCTTTTAATACCATCCCCATCCTCCGCCTTACTGTTTGGAGGTCTATATCCTTCATTACAATTGTGTTAATCCCTTCTTTAACCAGTAATGCTACCCCACCTCCCTTTCCTTTTTGCCTATCTTTCCTGAATATCGAATACCCCTGGATGTTGAGTTCCCAGTCTTGGCCATCCTTGAGCCACGTTTCCGTAATCCCAACCAAATCGTATTCGTTTACCTCTATTTGTGCAGCCAATTCATCCACCTTATTACAAATGCTCCTCGCATTAAGACACAAAGCCTTCAGGCTTGTTTTTTTAACGCTCTTAGACCTATTCGAATTATTATTTATTGTGGCCACGTTTGATTTAAACTGTTGATTTCTCTGACTGCCACTTTTGTTTTTCTACTTCCTATCTTTTGCTTTTATCCTTGTTTCCCTTTCCTCTGTCTCCCTGCTCAGGTTCCCAACCCCCTGCCATCTTAGTTTATACCCTCCCCCAGAGCACTAGCAAACACTCCCCCTAGGACATCGGTTCCAGCCCTGCCCAGGTGCAAACCATCCGGTTTGAACTGGTCCCACCTCCCCCAGAACCGGTTCCAATGTCCCAGGAACTTGAATCCCTCCCCCTGGCACCATTCCTCTAGCCACGTATTCATCTGAAGTATCCTTCTATTTCTACTCTGACTAGCACGTGGCACTGGTAGCAATCCTGAGATTACTACCTTTGAGGTCCTGTTTTTTAATTTATCTCCTAACTCCCTATATTCCGCTTTTAGGACCTCATCCCGCTTTTTACCTATATCGTTGGTGCCTATATGCACCACGACAACTGGCTGTTCACCCTCCCCTTCCAAGATGTTCTGCAGCCGCTCGGAGACATCCTTGACCCTTGCACCAGGGAGGCAACACACCATCCTGGAGAAACGCCTATCTATTCCCCTTACAATTGAATCCCCTATTACTATAGCTCTACCCCTCTTTTTCCTCCCACTAGAGGCATAGTGAGCAAGATCATGTGGGAATTTGAAGATAAAGAGGAAGATTTTGAAATCAATGCTCTGTCGAGATGGTGTCATATACAAAAATGTGAAGGGAGAATCATGTAAATCTGAGTATTAAAAATACAATGCTACAAATTTCTGGATGGCAAGAAAAGTAATCCTCTTGACAACTTATTATATCTTTAGGTCCTTGCTGCTTCTAATGCAAACTATTTATAGAAATAAAAGTGATGCAAAGGACTAGGTGAGGTTGGTATGATCATTTTCCAATAAATAGAGGACATTGCCAACCAACCACGAAGAATATCTCCATAAGTGATACTAATCACATCAGGAGAGGAAAAATCACAAATGTGTTATGGTCACATCATGAGACATTTCCCTTGATAACACCTGTAGATTTCAACTGGAGATAACTGAATTTAAATGAATATGTTTGTAGATCAAACAAATCACCTGAATCTGCTTTGTGATATCATTTTGTTGGAATTAACTGGGGCAAGAATTTCCTCTGATCATTATTTCTAACATGATTGTAATACTATCTAGAAGAATGCATATATGGGGGTCGATTTTAACCCTACCCACCCAGCGGGAACTGGGTGGGTAGGCAATTAAAAATGAACAGGTTACTTACCCGCTTGGAACTCGACCCTTTCCTGCGGCCTCTGATATTAATCAGCAAGTGGTAGCCTCATGAATTTATGCGAATCGGGGTCCTATTACATCAATAGGACCCCAATGGCATTTTACCTGGGGACTGAGTGAGGAAGCCTCATGACTTTGCCCTTGCGTATGCAAAAAGCAGGCCTATTGTCTATTTGAGACCCCCCCTTTGCAAAATTGGGCTGCCCTGAAAGCAGCCAAGCCGGGCCAGCTGCGTTCAGGAAAATGTGGTCTACATGTGGCCCAAGAAGCGGTCTTTAAAGGGGCCATTGCAGGCCACCACTAAAAAGGTACTTTTTAAAAATATTTACCTGAATGTGGAACCCTAAGGAGCACTCTTGCTCCTCCCATGTCCACTGCAGTGCCGTAAACCATCGCCACCACCCCCCACCCCCGGCCTCCACCCGATCACTTCCCCCCTTCTCCCAAGACCTACCTGAGGGCAGCTGTCTGTGATGCAGTAGCCCAAAATTGAAACCCTCTGCCTGGGGATGCCCAGCAGGCGTCTGTAACTCGCCAGTCTCATGTAAACGTATGCACCTTGGGCCTATTGGTTCCGGCACAGAGATCATCCCCTTCACCCAGTTCGTGCCAGAAGGCCATTGCCAACCAATTACTAGACCACTATGTTTACAAAGTCACTAACACATAAGCCTAGCAATTACTGTTTGTGATATCAGTGGAAGAATGCTTAGGGCATTTGAATGTTTAGTGGAGGCGTTAACCCATTTTATAATGAACAGGTTAGTGCCTGCGATAATATAACAGATAGAGGAATGTCACTCAATCACATTAACAGTTCTGTTAATATCACTAACAGTAATTTCTATTGCAGGCTTGCTGTGTTTCTTACAGAAACTAAATATATTGGCCTAGAAATTCAGTCGCGTTTGCGCCCACTTATTGGCTATAAAGTGGTTTGCGCCTGAAGTTTTTTATCGGCCGAAATTCAGATGGACCCTAACATCGGCGTTAGCCGGTAGCGCTGCGCCGGCACCGATGACGTCATCGGTGTGCGCAGCACCCCGGTTGCAATGCTATTCCGGCCCGATGGCCAAATTCAGTTGCGGCCGCCTCGCCCGTGGCAGCCGCAAACAGCGTTTGTGAAATGGGGTCTTGCAGCTCCGAAAGGCCGGCGCATAAAGGTGGAGCGGCGGCCGGCCGCTTTCCCAGCGGCCACCTGCCCGCACCTCCCTCCCCGGACTCCTGCACCACCCCCCCGCGGCATTGATGTCTGAGTCCCGCGAGCCCGGCACTTCTCCGTGGTGCCGGGCTCATTTGCCGGGGGAATCCACCGGTGATCTGACGGCTGCAGGCAGCTCCTCCTTAAGAGAAGGAGGAGGCCTGCAGTACCCCAGCCTGCCGCACCGCATCGGGTGCCGCAGCGGGAGCTGGACGCCTGAAAGTGACATTCATCGCCCCTAGCGAGGCGGCCAAACCCTGCAATAGCGCCCGCCGCCGTCTTGGCCCGTCGCAACTGAATTTTAGGCGGGCGCTACGGGAATCCTGGCGGGCGCAAAATTTCGGGCGCAAAAGACCTGGCGGGGCCATACCGAATTTCTAGGCCATTAAGCTTTATTATGTTTTTGAAATGAGCTATAAGAAGCATTCATACTCCTTGAAGAGTTAAAAACAATAACTAAACCATGAAAAGAGGTGGAAAAAATTATTTTAAATAATCAAATAGTTAAAAAAAATCTGCAGTGGTTGCTAGGAGAAATTGTGCAATGAAATAGCTTTTTGACCACAAATTTGATTTAAAATAATTTTAATATAATGATGTAAAAAATGATTTCATTGATCAAATAGAGGAAATCTTCCCCCTGATTTTTATTACCAGCATTAGTTCCACAAATATCGAAATACAACCAAGATAATGGTAAAAAAAAAGTTTTGACAAACTTGATCTGGACACTGCCATCAATTTATAGAAAGCAAGGACTGGGTTTGTCAACAGGAATGTCTTGTAAGCAGACTTTAAATATGCATGAGCTTGGCAGATCGATCAGTACAGGCTAGTCCACTTAAGTACAAGTTAGGTAAGGTAAAGTTCCATTTGAGAGCAAGTATGATAATGTATGGATTTTTTCCCCTGTTCATTTCTCAGCCCTTTTTGATTACTCGCTTGACAGTGATGTGTGGCCGCATTCAGCTTGTGTATGTTCTGGGAACCAGAAAAACGAAGTTAGGCAATCATTTGTGGGGAGGAGGGGGAGGAAAATCACAACCATTCAAATGCAGATATTCAATCATTGCATTAAATAAGGTGAAAATCCAATCAAAAACATTATTCTACTGTTACGTACTCTAACGCCTATTTTGTCTAAGCCTAAACATTAGCTTGTGTAGGTAGGGAGTTAACTTTCTTCATGAAAATTGTTGTAACTGGAAAATAATTTCAATGGAAAATACAATCGGGCAAATTATACAAGGGGTGCAGATTCACTACTCTTCATTTTGCACGACTGCCCAAGACCAATTTCACCCCCCTTGTATTTACACTCCTACAAATCAGTGTGACATGCACCTTTTTTCCTAGCACTGTCATAGGCTGGTACCCATAAGCAAAACAGCCTTCTTAATGTTTCCGACCACATGAGACAGCACCAGCAGACCCAAGTTACCCTGCCAGCTCCTGCATCACTCTGGCTTGGTGTGATTGAGCTCTGCTCTCTAGCTTCCAAGTACCTTTAAATGTTAATGTCAAGAGAGAGCTATCAAGGGGTCAGCTACCAATTAACATTAAACACTGAAAATTATAGTTATGAAATTTCCAATAGGTTTAATGAATCTGTATTCATGCTGGTGTCCATTTATGCTGCAACTGGTGTGATCCCCAGAGTGTGAGTGCTGGAGGTGCTCTCCTATCTCTTAACTTTAACGTGGTCCATACTCAGATTGCAATCTGATTCCAAAGTACTACCATTTTTACATTGATGCATATTTGAAATTGCTTTGTATCAGTACAAAAGGGTTAGTACATCTGGCCCGTAATACATTGCAACAGTGACTACACTCCAAAAGTACTTAATTGGTTGTAAAGCACTTTGAGACATCCGGTGGTCATGAAAGGCGCTATAGAGGTGCAAGTCTTTCTTTCTTTCTTTCATGCACACTACTTGAGGATGATGCTCATATTATGCTTTTTCTAAACAAGTCACATTTCTAAATCAAATGCTGAAGCACATGCTTAAGCCCCATTGAGACACCTGAGACATCTGCAAATTCTCGCATTCCCCTAAAGGTCAGATAGATCCCCTGGAAGCTATTAGCAAGCTTATTAACTCATTTCTTAGTGCCGTTTTCAAGCTTGTCCATGCAGAGGTAGCAGGAGATGGCTAACTTTTTCCTTCCTTTATATGCAACTAAATAATTAATACTATTGATATTCTATCAATACCTTTTCCTTTAATGGTTAAATATGTGTTAATAATTCAGAAATCTATAAGTTCACCTCCAAGCACTCGTATACCATGTTCTTTAAATGAAGCCATGACTGTCATATATATAAATCAATAGATTAGGGTTAACATAAGAACATAAGAAGTAGGAGCAGGAGTAGGCCATACAGCCCCTCGGGCCTGCTCCGGCATTCAATAGGATCATGGTTCAACCCCCCTCCAACCAATTTGATGTAAATATTCATCCCACAAGGGGTATATTTTTAAAGCTAAAATGTTAACCAAATAAACAATGTTTGTGCTGATTCCTTTAATCATATAATTCATTCGTAATGTTTTATCAGTTTTTTTATCCTTGCTTGTACTCAATTATAAACATAATATTACAGCACAGTAAAAGCCTGTTAATTAGGAAAACCCGGTGAAAATAAAATAATCCCCTTCATCATATCGAAAATCTCGGGACCAGCCGTGTTTCGGTTTTCGGAAAATTTCGGATTTCGGAAGGTATTTTATAAGACTGGGACATTTGTCGGGGGTGGGGGTCGGCGGGGGGTCGGGGTCGGCGGGGGGGTCGGGGGTTGGGGTCGGCGGGGGTCGGGGGGGTTCGGGGTCGGCGGGGGTCGGGGTCAGCGGGGGGTCGGGGGTGGGAGCCGGCGGGGGTCGGGGTCGTGCGCACAACTTACGCTGAACGAAAAAACCTTCGGTTTTTAGAGGGTTTCGGTTTTCGGAAGTTCGGATAAAGGGTAGTCTACCTGTACTGCTTTAAATACACAAAATCAATTAGTGTCTTTTTATAAGGATCAGTCCCTATTAGTTCATATCGGTTATACTATTCCAACGTAGTTCTCATTATACAGTATTGGGCTGGAATTTGCAGTCTGGATGAAGGCGAACAAACGGCATTCACCGTCATTCCGCCTTTGAAAGTGACCACAACTTGAGGATTTGGTGTAACCGCAGGCAGAAACCCTGAAGTTGCTGTCTGTCATTCACTGATCTTCCACAGGCTGTGCTGTGCTAATACCCATGGACCCCCACCCACCCCCCACCCCCCGCACCACCTACAGAGCCGGCATTCAGTGTAATCTCTCAAATCAGGGAAACTGACGAAAACTTTGGCTCTTCCACAGTAATTACACTGTTAAATTCCCCACTAAAAGTTAGACTGAAAGGGATTAGGTGTAACTGGGGTTTTAACAGCGTATTGGCTGCTAAACAAATGTTATGGCCTTGAAAAGCTCATTTTAATTTTGTGCAGTGTCAAATTTATCCATTTTAATAAAAATATAACATTTTAAGAAACTTTTAAAAAAGTTTCAATTTTTTTTAAGTTTCTTCATTATTATTTCAGATTTGCCTTTTCCCCATGTGAGAGCCCCAATCTTTGTTTTGCTCTCCCTAACATTTTTAAAAAGTTAGAATTTTAAGAGCTCACTCACTTCCTTGTTCGCTGTCTGTGAGAATTTCTGCGTTTTGATTGGCTGCTTAGACAGCTTGTTGACGTCACAGCAGTTCCCACAAGGGGATCACCACTATATTCCATTCATTTGAATTACACGTCGGAACTCCCGAACTTCTCGACACAGGGATTGCGAGATCTTTGTGTGAAGCTTACTTTGGGGCCAGCGGAGCACGCCTTTGCTTCGCCGCTAACCGCAAATTTCCAGTCCATTATATTGGAATGTTACACAGGGATAGATTTTAGCTTCCACCACTGGGCGATAAACGCAGGAAGAAAAATTAGGCAGGGCATATTACAGGTGGCCGATCTGCACCTGTTAGTTTTCTGCCCAGCGGTGAAAGTTGACGGGCGATTATAACTCCCTCCTCCCGGTGGAAACAGGGTGTAGCAGAATTAAAATATAGGTGTTCAACTTATTGGTGCCTAAAGTGGACCAAGCCTCCAGCGGGGCGGAATCAGGCAGCTGGCCAATGCGCTCCGCTAGCCAGCCACACGCTAGTGACAATCTACACTGGAGGGTGAGCTCACGTCCTAGCTTTGCCGCAGAGGGAACAAATGAATACCTCCATGGCCCAGCCTATAAAAGAAGACTGATGATTGAATATCTGCATTTGAATGGTTGTGATTTTCCTCCCCCTCCTCCCCATAAATGATTTTCTGGCTTTGTTTTTCTGGTTCCCAGAACATACACAAGCTGAATGTGGCATCATCTATTGTTCGATCCATTGGGCTGCCTGTCAGACAGTATGGAGGAGTCCACATCCAACTTGTGTGGGGTCATCAAGCCTTGCATCAAATCTATACAGCCAACCAGAGAGTGTGTGGTCACCTACATGTACACTGCAGTGGGGCCTTCAGTTATGGAGCTCTGACAGCGTTGATGGAAGCTCAGACTGCTGATATTATGGTTCTGGGTTCCAACATCTCCTCCAGTTTGTGAAGCATGAAAAAATGGATGGATAGTGGTCTCCAGACTGTCACATCATTTCTGCACTCTGTTCTGACACAGAGCAGCGGGAGTGCTGAAACGCAGTCCCATGCGAGTGACGGTGGCACCATGGGAGAGGCGCATACTGTCCTCTGTCAGGATGACAGCACGCGTGTTCCCCCGCCAGCCACTCAACCAGTGCCCATGTAGGTGCCAGACTGACCCGGCTGTCACTGAGCTACTGCAGTCGGCAGGTGGGCCCTCTCCTCGAGGTCGCTCACCGCAGACATCTCAAGTGCCCTCAATGAATGACAAGCGGCCATCCTCCTCCCATGTTATAGCCACAGGGATAGCACCTTGTTGAAGCACCAGAGTAGGCAAAAGAACACTTAAGACAGGCACTAGGGATTCCACAAGGGCGACCTTTAGTTATCCAATTTTGTTATTGCAATTGGAAATGAACCATTATGAACCCGTTTCTTGTTGAACAGAGTTTGTTTAGATTGGTATTTATTTGACCATGCTTAATCATATGATAGAAATACTTAAGCTGGTGGTGAAGTTGAGGACATTTAACTATAGGGTGTAATGTAGGAAGGACTGTTGATGCAAGGGAGGAAGGATGAATCAATCAGTGGTCTGCTGGTATGCAGCTCTGGCAGGTGGTAGGGCTGGTAACCCTTGCTTTTCTTCAGCATCTTCAGTGTCTTGCTCCTCTTCCTGCTCCTCCACTTCTTCCTCCTCAGGTGACTCTAAGGGCTGCCCCACTTTTCAGGGCAAAGTTATGGAGCATGAAGCAAATGACAACTAATCAGGAGACTCTTGCAGGGCTATATTGCAGGACGCCTCCAGACCTATCTAGGAAGTAGAACCTCTGTTTCAAAAGGCTGACCGTTTGTTAAATCAGAGCTCTGGTAGAGGTATGGCTCCGACTGTCTCACTCCTCTGTGTTGTTGCTCCAGTTCCTGACACGTGTCATGAGCTGAGTGTTATGGGGGTACCCCTTGTTCCCAAGCAGCCAGCCTGACACTCTGGGTGGATGCGTGGGGGGGATTGAGGACTGGCGCAACTGCCAAGATACTGGGCACAAACCTGCATGTTGCAATGATGCCTGTCGTCACACACCAGCTGCACATTCAGCAAGTGGAAGCCCTTCCCATTTATGTATAGTCCGGGGTCTTGATGTGGAGCACACAATGATGTGGGTGCAATCAATGATTCCCTGCCACTAGAGGAAGCCTGCGATCCTGGCAAAGCCCAGACCTCTGTCTTCCTGCTTTGCTGCCTCCAAAGGGAAAGTGATGAATTTGTTAGTCTTAACAAAGAGCACATCCATGACATTCTTGATGCAGGAATGCATTGCAAACTGACTAATGTTGGTAATGTCACCCGTTGCAGCCTGGAATGACCCTAAGACATAGAAATTCAAGGTCACACTAACCTTCAGAGCTACAGGCAATGAAGGGTGTGACCTGGTGCTAGGCTGAAGTTGATGTTGCAACAACTGGCATAACTCTCTCACAGCCTCCCTGGTAAACCAGACCTGCCAGACTCACTGCTCCTCAATTAACTGGAGGCAAGATGTTCCGTTCCTGTACACTCGTATAGTGTTAGGCCTCCTGCATCCTTCCCTCTTACGCCCTCTTCTCCCAGCACCTGTAGCTCTCTTACTTGCTACTCTTTTCTCCTCATCCTCCAGCCCCAATGGCAGAGCAAGCAGCACACCCATGCTGGCAGATTAACTTTGTGCAGAAGTCTCTTGGCAGAGATTGTCCTGCAGCTCCAAACAATAACTTGCAACAATTGTTCTAGTCAACTATAGCAACCAACACTGCCAGAAATAGGCCTAAAAGCCCACTAGCAGTCTAAAACAACTAACCAGCTACTTACCTACATATAGCTGAAGATCCTTTTAAATAACATTTGTGCAGCCTCCCTCCCAACTCTTCCCACCCAGGAATTTGTGGGTGGCTTTTAGAATAGGCAAATCCAATGCTCAAGAAGGTGAATATGGCAGAAGAGTCCTTAAACAAGCGCCAAACTTTCAGTTACAAATATTAATTAGGCCTCCTTCAGTTTCCGACAGGCACCGCCGGGTGACTAAACCGTGCCCGACCCAATATGGCGTTAGCCACACTCTCGGTGCACATCGAGCTCGTGAGACCACCACACGAAATACGGAGGCATAATGCCTATTTTATGAGTGCAAAAAGGTGACCGTGAGTTGTATTTCTCCAGCCGAATATCAGATTTAAAAAGCCATAGGGCTAGAAATTCACCTCCTTTGCGTCTCCCGTTAGCGCCTCCAGTGGGGTAATAACGGCGCTAATGACTTACCGCCCGGGTGCAGCGATAGTACCGCCGCCCGTGAAATTCACCTGGTGGTTTTGCGGCAGCAGCAACCACTAGCACCACGCTCTCCCGCGCCCGGAAATCGTGACATCATCCAGCTGCGCAGCGCCCCGGACCCGAAATTCAGTTCTACCCCCTGCAGCATCGCCGGCTGATAACACCGACAGCTGCAGGAGGCGTTGTTCAGGAGGCCGTGCGCTTCTGGAACGCTAATTGAAGGTAAGGCTGCTGGGGCTAAAAATTGAGTAGCGCCCCAGATCCGGGGTGCTATTTTTAGCGCCCTGGAAAAATTAGTGCCCCAGCGACAGAAATTGAGTGGTAACACCCCAAGAGGGAAGCAGGGCACTACTGGAAACGCCCCACATCCCTCTTGGGGCGTTGCGAGGGAATATCGCGGCGCTATGTGCTGCAGCGCCACGATTAGGGCACTAACGGGAGGCGCAAAGCAACCGAATTTTTACCCCCTGGTATTCAGTAGAAATGTGTTTCCTTCCTTCAGGGTGCACTTTGAGCATTTTTAAATGGCGCAATTGACCAGCCCTGCTTGGGGCTGATCGTTGAGGATCCCGGCTGCCGTCGGCAATGATGGAGATCGTTCAAGTGCAGAGCCTGCAGCAATGGCCCTTCCCTTTAAGGGCGGGAAGGAGCCCTTGGATCCCGGCAGTGCGTCATTGGACATTGTGCAGCGCTGCACCTCCACGCCCCCCCCCAACCCCCGCCCCCGCTTGGTTTAGTGCTCCAGAAGGGAAGTGGTAGCACTTGAGTTAACGCTCCACTTCCTTCCTGGAGTGCTAACATTGAATTTACTGAAAGCTGAGAATGATTAGTGCCTGGCGCTAATTTTTCCAGCTTTCAAAATTTAGCGCCCCAAATGGGGCGATACCGAATTTTTCCCCCTTACTGTCCAAAAGCAAGTAACAGAGAAAGATCAATTGAAAATTAGCTTGCAATAACCAATAAAAAGAATATGTAGAGCACAGTACATAGGAAAATCACAATATAATATTTACCTTCCCATAATTCAGGTGATCCATGAGTGACAGTCAGAAAGGAGTTGTACGGTCATATTTATGATTGGGAATATATATATCATATTTTATGATTCTCGATGAAGTTTTTTTTCCACTAAAACACTGTCAAGATAGATAAGAAAGGCAATTTGCCCCAACACAGCCCTATCCAACCAGGAGAATCTGTAACCCCTCCTACCATAGCATGAAGAAATTGCTGCGACTACAAGACAGTTAGTGTAATATCCTAAAGAGAATGAGCTTGTGACTTGTGCAGAAATTATATTATCATATGTGGCATCTTACAAGGGCAATAACACCCCTGCATGCACATATCAGGTATAAGCAAGTGCCAAAACAATCACTAGTGTGGCTAAAGACTTTAAAATACAGCATTACCTTTTCTAATGCAACTTTCAGTGAGGATATCAAGGGACTTACAGCACTATACTAGCCAATCACAGTGGTCATATCAATCTCGCTATAATTTAATCTATCCTGAAAGGGCAACAGAACTGAAACCCTATCTGTGACTGAGCTACATCTTCACTAACAATTATAATCAGGGTTTGCTGGTGTCCACTTGAGTAATTCTATTATCAGAAAGAAATACCATGCAGTCCAGAATTGTTTCTTCTGCTGGGAGCTGCATTCATGCCTTTTTCTATACAATAATACAAATGAAGTTTCAGACACGTTTCACACTTTAAAATATTCCTTGGAAGCTCAAGAGTCTTTTGAATTCTTTCTATTGGGTGCCTTAATGAAGCTTATCAGCTAAGATATATAATCAACAATCACTGCTGACAAGAATTCCTTTAAGATATCATCATTTCTCAGTAACAGAGTTGAATAGAGTTCAAAACAAAGCAATCCTCTACACTATCAGAAGTACTGAGCTGAAACAAAACATGCCATAATGATTAGTTTCCTTTTAGTCCACTCTCAAGTGTAATTTGAGTTCAGTGGCCCCCTCCTCCAGTTGGAAGGATGATAAGGCATAGGCATTGTATAATTAGTCAGGAAATCAAGCAAGGGAGGAAAAAAAATCTCTTGTCAGCTTTTTCTCACTTCTGAGAAGGAACATATCAATTGGAAGCCCAATGTTGCATGAAATGCCCCAGCCCAGGCCTAGGGAATCTTACACCATCAAGGCACAAAAGTTGAAGTAACAGGAAACTTTGGAATTCAAACCAAACTGTTTCAGAGTCAGATGCTATAATTTTGTATCAAACTGGGCTAGCAGTAAAATGCTTTCTGCAAAACTGCAGTTACATTGCCACTATACAGTATTATTTTCATTTATGATTTCTTGGTATATGGAGCAGCAAGACTACTCTGAAAATATCAAAAAAGGAAACAAAGTGCGAGAACTCCTCGTGATGCAAAAATTGTTGAAATATGGCCAACAGAAAATTGCACTTAAAATCAATTCTTCTGATAGGTGCTGTCAAACGAAACCTTTTGAGAATAGGGACAAACAGAATAAGAGTAATGGGGGTGAGATTGGATTAGGCCCGAAAAAGGGCATGGGGATCGTGATGCACGATCGACCCGCAACCGTTGAAAGGAGTTCAGGCAGCACGTAAAATTCGTGCTGCCTGCTAAATTACAGGAAACTCTTTGTTATCTGGCACCGATGGGACCGGCGTGTTGCCGGTTGATCAAAAATTCCGGATGATGGAGAGGGTTATCTACCGAGGCTATTTTTAACAAAGAAAAATAAAAAAGTCAAGAAATGTGCAGTATACAGTAATTGGGTACTCACCTACAGAATGTTGTGTTAAATGGATGGTGGAAGATGCTTGATTAAGTACAGTACTGCCAGTTGAGGGTAATGCAATGCAATGACTACCAGCAGCGTGGGAGACACACAGTACCCCTGTAAAATGGCGGATCAGAAGAGACTACCGGCAGCGCGGGTGAGTCAGATTCCTGTTACAGGGGTATTGCGGTGTTCCGACTTCTGACAGCGCCAAGAAGCCAAGTAGTGGCAGTTTGGAGAACTATCCCCACTGACTAACTCAACCACCGCGGGAGACTCGGACTCGGCAACATTGCCGGTTATTGAGGTGTTGTTTTTGGAGTGAGAATTTTGCCGGTTAATAGAGAATTCCGGATATTTAGGTGCCGTTTAAATGAGAGTTCCCTGTATAATGATAGCAGCACACAGGCCAGCACTAAGCACGCTGCTGACTGGCTGTGCACTCAGCAGGGGGCCAAAGTTTGCAATGTCATTGCAAGAATCCTCCTCAATCGCCTTCTCCCAGTGGCTGAAGAGCTCCTCTCAGAGTCACAATGCGGATTCCACCCACTAAGGGGCACAATGGACATGATCTTCACTGCACATCAATTACAAGAGAAATGCGGGGAAGAGCACCAACCGCTGTACATGGCCTTCTTTGACCTCACAAAGGCCTTTGAAACTGTCAACCATGAGGGATTATGGAGTGTCCTCCTCAAATTCAGCTGCCCTCAAAAGTTTGTCACTATCCTTCACCTGCTTCATGATAACATGCAACCTGTGATCCTGACCAACGGTTTCACCACAGACCCAATTCACGTACGGACCGGGGTCAAGCAAGGCTGTGTCATCGCACAAACGCTCTTCTCAATCTTCCTTGCTGCAATGCTCCATCACACCCTCAGTAAGCTCCCCACTGGAGTGGAGCTAATTTACAGAACAAACAGGAAACTGTTCAACCTCCGTCGCCTCCAGTCCAGATCCAAGGTCGTTCCATCCTCTGTCGGCGAATTACAGTATGCAGACGATGCTTGCGTCTGCGCACACTGAGAGGTCGAACTCCAAACCATCATCAACACCTTCACCGAAGCGTACGAGAGCATGGGCCTTACACTAAACATCCGTAAGATAAAGATCCTCTACCAACCTGCCCCCGCCACACAATACTGCCACCCAACTAGCAAAATCCACGACAAAGCCTTGGACAACGTGGACCACTTTCCATACATTGGGAGCCTACTGTCAAAAAAGGCAGACATCGATGACGAAGTCCAACACCGCCTTCAGTGTGCCAGTGCAGCCTTCGGTCACCTGAGGAAGAGAGTGTTTGAAGACCAGGACCTCAAACACGGCACCAAGCTCATGGGCTACAGAGCAGTAGTGATACCTGCCCTCCTGTATGCCTCAGACACATGGACCATGTACAGCAGGCATCTCAAAGCACTGGAGAGGTACCACCAACGGTGCCTCCGCAAGATCCTGCAAATCCATTGGCAGGATAGGCGCACCAACGTCAGTGTTCTGGCTTAGGACAACATCCCCAGCATCGAAGCTTTGACCATGCTCGATCAGCTTCAATGGACAGGTCACATCGTCCGCATGCCCGATACACGACTCCCAAAACAAGCGCTCTACTCAGAGCTCCGACACGGCAAGAGAGCCCCAGGTGGGCAGAGGAAATGCTTCAAGGACACCCTCAAAGCCTCCTTGAAAAAGTGCAACACCCCACCGACTCCTGGGAATCCCTGGCCCAAGACCACACTAAGTGGAGAAGAAGCATCCGGGAAGGTGCCAAACACCTCAAATCTCTTCGGGAGCAAGTGGAAGCCAAGTGCAAGCAGCGCAAGGCGCGCACATCAACCCAAGCGCCCCACCCACCCGCCCCTTCAACCACCGTCTGCCCCACCTGTGACAGAGCCTGTAGGTCCCGCATTGGACTCATTAGTCACCTGAGAACTCATTTTTAATGTGGAAGCAAGTCATCCTCGGTTCCGAGGGACTGCCTAAGAAGAGAATGATAGCAGCTCACAGGCCAACGCTAAGCGTGCTCCTGACTGGCTGTGCACTCAGCAGGGGGCCAAAGTTTGCAATGTTCACGCGAGGCTAGCTTTATTTGAAGCTAGCCTGCACCTCTTAAAGGCAGTCTGCACCTCTTAAAGGTGAGCTGCCTTCTGGTGATCACAAATTTTAAAACTGCTTCAGCACAAACCAAAATGGCTCAAGGCCAGGGAAAGGGCACCCAGGGTCTCGGACGCAGCACTCGAGGCTTTTGTGCAGGGGGTCAACACTCGAAGAGAGCTCCCCTACCCAGGGGGACCAGGAGGCCCTCCAGAAACACTATAAGAAGGATGTGGGACCAGATCAGTGAGGTGGTCACTCTCAGCAGTGTCGCCACCACCACGCCCCCTCCCCCCCCCCCCAGGACGTGGCTCCAGTGCTGAAAGAAGTTTAATGACCTCAGACGAATGGTCAAGGCCAGTGAATGCATCTTCAAAAGCCATCTCCTACCAACTGCATCAGTAGCCTCACACAATGCTCAATGCAACACACCCCAATCACTCATCTACCAACAACCTCTACCAAATACAAGGCACACTTCACATTCCTAGCTTCACCTCACCCGCACACACTTACCACTGCTGCAAGTCTCACACCCACTTCTCACAGCTTGAACACACTGTCAGTTATTCAACCGTGACAGCCACTTCACCCAAACACATTATACCATAGTCACTAACACACTTCCCTTTCCCTTGCAGGAAAAAGTGACACATAACCAGCCCCAGCATAATGTAACCGGTTCGCCTGCATGACCTCACCCCCATGGAGGAGACAGTGCGACCATTCTTGGCAGGGGCATGGCTCAGCCTGTGGCCAGTGGCGGGGCTGAAAGAATACAGGATGCCGGCATCCTCATATGTTATCATCCGTCTCACATCCCACTTCCCCCTCATCCCAAAATCTCTTCTGATTTACAAGCTGCACATGGTCACCCCCTCCGCTCACCCCAACCTTACCCTTGTGCCTTTCATTTTTTTTTTCATTCACGGGATGTAGGCATCGCTGGCATGGCCAGCATTTATTGCCTATCCTTAATTGCCCATGAGCCCCCTTCATGAACCGCTAAAGCCTGTGTGATGAAGGTGCTCCCATAGTGTGTTGCGGGGGAGTTCCAGGAGTTTGACCCAGCGATGATGAAGGAACAGCGACATATTTCCAAATCAGAATAGTGTTTCTCATTTCAGATATCCAAGAAATCTAGCCTGCCCAGCCAGTGGTTGACCAAGAAAAGGGAGAGGAGACTGAAGAAGAAGAAGAAGAAGAAGAAGAAGAAAAAGAAATACCATCACTGGATTTCACACTCCCAGCCACCAGTTCAGATACTGACACTCCACGTAATTTAGAGGTAGGTTAGAAGTGGGATCTGCACGTGGTGAGACACCGAGCATGAGTGGGCTGTTGCCAACTCCCCGGATGGTGAGGTCATACACGGGTTCTACTGTACAAGATGTTGATGGGGGTGGCCTACAGAAGAACGTTGATAGGTGTGCACAATGAAATGCTTGGTGCGTTAACAGGCCTGCCAGAAAGCCTGAATGCAATGTCAAGGAGCATGGAGGATTCCAGCTCCAGCTTTGCACAGGGCTTTGGGCAGAGCTTGGAGCCCATCCTTTCCAGCGTGGAAGGGTTGGGCGTATCCATTAACGCACTTGTGGATCCAACCATCATGCTGCCTCTGATGGCTGCAGTCTCAGCTTCCATTGCAGCACAAACAGAGGCCAACCAATGTCTGAGTGTTTCAATGGAAGCTCAGACTGAAGTCATGCAAGCTCAGCTTGCTGCCACGCAAGCACAGACTGCTATCAACATGGCTGGGTTTACCAATGTTGAAAGGGGCTTGCAGTGTTTCACAGCAGACCAGCAGTCTGTACTCCAGCAGATTACTAGGATTTCAGAGGTGCCGTCCCGAGGGAGTGACAATGGGTCTGTCGAGGACGACCCTGCTGTCCTCTCTCAAGATGACAACATTTGTACTCCCACCACTGCCACTCCGCCAGTGCTCTTGCTGTTGCCTGTCAGCCAGCCCAAACTGCTGCCGAGGTGGTGCAGGCTGAAGCCAAGTCTGCTAGGCCCAGAGCTCCTCGATGTCATCCTGCGGGGCCATCTGCAGTATCCCCCACTGAAAGCCAGCAGCCTTCCACCAGCCATGCTGCAACCACTGGGATAGCACTGCGTAGGAGCACTAGCATAGGCAAAGGTGCATGCAAGACTGTCACTAAGGGAATGCACAAGTTACCTAGTTGATTTTTTGATGTAATATTAGATGGATAGATGGATAAAGTTGTATTGGAATGTTTGCTTTGTGGTGGCTTTTACTTTAGAATTGTGGCCAAGAGGACACTGTGATGGTCAGTAACGGAGGGAAGGTAAGGTGTGGGACTAATGTTGAATGGGGAATTGGGGTTGCGTTCACTGGTACCACAGGCGGATGATTCGATCTCCGGTATCACGGCTGGAAAGGGGCTGTCTGGGTTGCCCCCTTCCTTCCGCTTCATCCTCTTCTGCTTCTTCCTCTTCCTCCTCCTCCTCTTCTTCCTCTTCCTCCCACTCCGAGCAGCTTGTCCCCTTTGCTGCCTCTGTTCCATCTCCATGTCGTGCTGCAGCCCAAGGGGAACTGCAACTAGAGCCCCCAGGACTGGGAGCATGTGGTGTTCTCAGAGGCCTTCCTTTAAGAGGCAATGCCTTACAAACATCCAGTAGCACTCCCTGCACACTTTAACAACTTTTTAAATGTCTTACACCTAGTCATTACTCAAATAAACAGGAACCAGTACAAAAGCAAAAAGCAACTTGCCTCAAAGTTGCGTTTGTTCCTTTAAGTAGCACTGGTGGGGGTGGTGCGTCATACCACTGAACGCATGTTTAGCTGTGTGTGCTTTGGAGAAGGCGTACAGTCAAGCGGCGATGTCCAAAATAGCAGGTCGCATGTCAAATCAGAATTACATGCTGACTGATGTCACAACCTACCTCATTTGCACTCTTCTGCCGAATGCAGACAACAGCTGCACTACTGACGTGCCCAAAATGGCGAACGCCGCGGCCCACATCCGAAGTGGCCAGAAGCAAGCACTATATTTCTGCCGAAACCGGCCTCAAATGCCAGCACTAAGAGGGGGAATTTCGCAGCCACGTTTTCCTATTGCAATGTTTTATAGTGCCTGTTTGATAGTCAGTTCCCAATCATGTGCCTGTCTGTCCCTAGTGGTGATGAATGATCAGGACAAGCAATGTATTTAACTGCACAGCCATCATAGTCATCAACGACTGGCAGAAAATAGTCAGTGTCTTCTTGCTGCACTGACAGTTTTCAATTTATGTTGATTTTGTGTTGCATCTTTCAATGCAAACAAGGTCTCCTTAAAGCTTATAATTAGCATTCTGTTATAGCACAAAGGAAACAATACAAGGAGACAAATGTAGAACATGGATATAAAGGAAAACTGGAAATATGAAATAACCCTTGGATCTTTTCCAATAATTTGAAGAACAAAATATGCAACATGTATAAAACTTTCGATAATATTTTGACGTGGCAAATCTTTTAAAAAGTGTTCCTTTAACTAAAACTAAAATTTTCACTGGATAACCGAATACAAAGAGCTATTAGAATACATACAAATTAATTACATTTCATTGTGGAAATTATCAATTGATGTCTCAGCCAAGTCTACAATATTGCTGATGACACGGAGCTAAAAATGCTGATAACAACAGCGTGCATTTAAAAATCAAGCATTCCCTCCCCAAGCAACAAAGAAGAAAAATCTGCCAGCCAGAATTAAATCTGTTAACCTTAACGGCACAATAATTAGCTCTGTTTGTCTCTGACTGTCCTTGAATACAAACCTGAGGAGCTACTAGCACAGCTGTGTAAGGAACAAAGTGGAAGCAGAAATCAATATGATGCATCAGAAAATGCTTTTTCAGATCACTGCACAAACCTGAAGAAACATCACCTCAAATTGGGAGAGCAGAGTTTTAAGCTCCTGCCCGAATTCATGGTGATAAAATGTAATGACAAGCAGGTTTGGTTGTGTTGATGAGTTTGGAGATGAGATGCCAAGGCTATTTCGTGCTGCTCTTTGCTTGGTTCCCCTCAGTGGAGGTGACGTGAGGCATACATTATCTGACTCGGACTGCTGTTAGGAAAGTGAAGTGACGGGCAGCGCTAATGAAAGGTCTGAAATGGAAGATAAAAGCACTGGTCTCCGCTGACTGCCTCCCTAATAACTGTTGCCTGCCACATTTACGCAAAATGGCAAAAAATAAATCAGCCTCCTATCTCAGTGCTTTGTTGCCTAGGCTTGCACGTCAAGTCTGCCATGACAACGGATGAAAAAGAGTACTGGAATTTAGATTTCACAAGTGCTTTTTTTTAATGGCTTTAAAAATAATTCTAATCGAATGTATTTGTTTTGTGCAGTGCATGTTGGATATGTAGTTAAATTATTTGGTAGAATGCTAAATGTACTGCACGTAACAAATGTCGTAAACGTAAATGTTGTAAACATTATTGCATTTTCTTCAAAAAGATATTCAGAATAAAATTTAAAGCACATACAGAAGACACTGCTTTTATTTGTACTATTAGGATCTCATTTAGAAAGCATAAAGATTTTTTAAATCTACATTAACCCCTGGAGCAGTCTGCTGGTCATTACACGTCTCATTCTTCCACCATAACCATTGTCAACTGACCAGTAGGATATGCCATCCTGTTCAGAGCCAGCTAAAAAATCTTACATCGTTTAGCCTCTCTGTGCAGTCAACAAGAATGAAGAGCTGTCTACTCCCAGCCACGTTAGATCTCACTGACGACTTATCATTCAAATTTACTTGTATCTTTTGGATGAATGTTACCAGTTCCTGCCCAAGCTACAAGATAGAACTAAAGTACCAGTCCACCATTGAATAAGGCTCTAGTTCTATCTGGTAACCTAAGCAAGAACAGACAAAACTCACCCAAAACCATGACGTGAATTTGAATGATAGGTAACCATTAATCCTTAACTTTTCTATATGATCTTGTGGCTGAGAGTAGGTGTATCCTCACTTGCTTGAACTATTATGCTGGTCCTACCACTAATGAGCATTTCTTTAACTTTCATTGAGGAATTTTCTCAATGACAGAATGGATCAATATATCACTTGGCATGGTACTGAACCATGCAGACTGGGAAGGGCCCAGATTCAACCTCTGGCTTGTGCTGAGTTAGCTGATTTCAGCCAGGCTGGCAATAGAGAAACAGCAGCTGGTCCCAGGACCCTTGAACTAGAGGGGGCAATTTTCCCACTGGAGGCGAGATGGAGGCGGGTTTCAGTTTGGGTGGGTTTGAAACTCGTCTCCACTGATAGGTTTCAAAAATTTGCGATTTTCCCATGATTGGCCACTTAATTTCAGAGGTGTGGGATGCCCTTGCTCAATTAGTGTTTTGGGACTGAAACTCGCCTCTGTTGACAGCACTTTTCCAGTCTGATTTTATGTCTTCTTGCTCTCTTGGCTCATTCCACAGCATTTCTGCATCTCCTGCACCACCTCCAACATCTTTTAAGAAACCACTATGTCCAATTCCAAGGCAAGGGCCTCCCCGAGGCTCTCGGCTGAGGCACTGCAAATGTTGTTTGAGGAGGTGACAGCTAGCATGGAGGTGCTGTTCCACTCATCTCAGAGGAAGAGGCCTGCCAAAGAAACCAAGGCTGTGTGGGTACAGCTGCCAAGGGTTATAACCTCCAGATCTGTGTGCAGATTGGGAGACTGTTTCTGTGTATTGATGAAATGCCATCCCTGTTGGAAAGCATTAAAATGATTTGAAGCCAAAATGTTGGCGTTATGTCATCTCTTCTTCTGCCTTAGGCAGCTCCATATTGCGGGCACCGCCAGACTTGCATTGTCAGGTTGGTGGCCTGAGTGAAAGGAGGCCAGACAGTCATGTCCATTGTCAATGATGTCCTAGGATGGAGCCAAGGACATGTGCCAAATTGGGCAACCTATGCAAATCTGGCCATGATAAGTTCATCCCTTGCATCCTGGGCAGCCATGTGCTCGCGTGCTGCCACTACCGCTGGTCGATACACCGGTGCTCTGACCTTCTCCTCCTCCTCCAGATCCTCCTCCTCCTCCTCCTCATTCTCAACTGAGGTCCATGCAGAAAGAAAATGAATGGTTCCCATGCTGCTTGTAGATGCCTCCTTTGGGGAAGTGCTCATTGCAAGTGAGGAGAGGGTCTTCCAAGGATGTCCCACAATTGATGGAGTCAAGCTGCAGCACCTCTGACTTCGGAAGGCCTTCTAAAAGTGCTCAGAGACCTTTTAAAGCCAAGATCTGGCACCTGCAAGTAATCCTTGCTGTAATAAACAATGTCTTGTTAGACCTGCAGCAGTGAAGAGGCCACCCACGAGTCAACCCGCCAGGTTTACCTGGCGTGGTTTAGGAGGTGCGTGGATCACGCCGAAAAGCTGAAAAAATCACAAGGGCCTCTCAAAATAGGCTTAGAGAGGCCCTTAACAAGCATTTAAGGATCTTTAATAGCGCAATGGCCAGCTGGAGGCGGAAGCGTTTCCCGACCTCCAAAACTAGCACCGCCAAAATCCCGCGGAGGCGGGTTGAAGGCAGGTTTCGAACCCGGCCTCTTCGATACTGATTTTCCCGCCTTTCCCACCTCCAAACCCGTCTCCTCCGACGTCAGAAAATCACCCCTCGAATGCAAACATTAATCAGGGTTCCTGCTCTTGATCACTGTCCAATAGAACCTTACTGGATAGTTTGTGCCTGGTGACATTAGATAAAGACAGGAGGAGGTTCAGCTGTGATGCTTCTCCCCACTCATGATTAAATATCTTACCAAATGTCCAGGCTCCTGCATGAAGCACTGCTTCCAGGACAAGGTGCTGATCTCCTGTTGGTGGCTACGGAGCTGCATCCTGGCATGTCACCAGGTGAGGAAGGGAAAAATTGGAGCAAATATATTTCCATCAGCAATAAACAGAAATATTAAGATATAAATATAAGTGCATAAATACAGAATTGAGTGAAACTACTCTTTCCAAGATGTGAAATTAAGTGAAAATGGTGAAGCAGATTGTGCATTGCAGCCATTTCTGAACAATAATATATGGTAAAGTTCAAAGAAGTATTCAGCAGGAAATAAGGACCAACAGAGTATAAAGACCCTGAATAACAATTACAAAAACAACAACTTGCATTTATATTGCACCTTTAATGTCTCATGGTGCTTTGCAGAACAAGCTAAAGAAGGAGAAATTAGGAAGGGTGACCGAAAGCTTGGTCAAAGAGGTAGATTTTAAGGTATGTCTCAAGGGAGGGCTTTAGGTAGTGGATTCCAGAGAGTAGGGCCTAGGTGGCTAAAGGCATGGCCACCAATGGTGGACAAAGGGAGAACGGGCGCACAAGTTTCAATCTCTGGTTTATGCTGAGTTAGCTGATTTCAGCCAGGGCGGCAGTAGAGAAGCAAGAGTTGGTCTCAGGACCCTTGAGCTCAAGAGTGCAAAAATTAGTCAGCGTATAGGGGAGAGGGAATTGTAGGGCTGGAGGAGGTTACACCGAGGAAGGACCAAGGCCATAAAGGGATTTAAACACGAGTATGAGAATTTTAATTTTGAAGCACTGGGGTCCAGAAGTCAATATAGAACGGGTGTGATGCGCGAGTGTGAGTTGGTGTGGGACAGCTTACAGGCGGTAGAGTTTTGAATCAGCTGGCATTTATAGAGAGTGAAGGATGAAAAGCTGGCCAGGAAAGTAATCAAGTTTGGTGGTGACAAAGATATGATTGAAGGTTTCAGCAACATTTGGTCTGAGGTAGGGACAGAGGCAGGCAATGCTACTGAGTTGGAAGTAAGCAGTCTTTGTGATGGAGTGGATATGGGTTGGAAGCTCAACTCAGAGTCAGACAGAATGCCAGTGTTCTGGTTCAGCCTCAGACAGTGGCCAGGTAGGGGATTGGAGTCAGTGACAAGAGTATGGAGTTTGTGGTGGGTGCCAAAGACTATGGCTGGAATTTTCCGAGGTGATAGCGGGTGCGATCAGTGGTGGGTCAGGTGGGAAAGTTGTTATTTTTGACAGCGGGTCGGGAACCTGCTGTCATCCCGCCCTCACGCGCCTTTCCCGCAGGTGCATCTGTCATCGCGGAGCCGACCCGACCGGCAGTAGCAGGCGACCCAATAGAAATGATTATCAGGTAGTTTACGGGCACTTAAGAGCTTTTTTCCCCCTACATTTTAAATTTCCCTGCATGGCCACGGGATTCACACTACTCGGAAAGTATGTCTGTCAACCTGAGACAAGAGTTCCGTGGCCATTGCTCCAGCTGATTACTTGACAGCATGAAATGTACAGTAAAAGCTCCCACCTGACAGATGATCACTTTCCTCAGGCAGAAGCTGTTGCTCAGTCCATTTCCAGCACAAATTCTGCAGGCTGAAAGTCTTTCCAGCAAAGTCTCCATCCAGTGTCACCTCACTGGAAGAACTCTCTCACCACTGACAGAATGATTCTGTTATCTCTACTTCACCTGCCATCTATTCCATCAACATGGGTGCCATTTACACTGTCTCACCTTGGTTGTCAGAATCTGACCACAATGAGCCCCAACACCAGCAGCACCAGGCACACCAGCAGCACAACAACAACACCACCAACCTTCTCCGCAATCACCTGATGCTGCACAGGCCACAGGGCATCAGCACCCTAGCACGTTGTTGCCTGGGAGGCCAGGGATGGCCTCACCATGGCCAGATTTAGTTAACTTTAATCTGTACATCCATATGGCTTCCACATGATGCGCCAGGTTGGCACCACCTCGCACCAACACCGAAGCATCCCTACAATGACCAAGCCATTCCTTTCACACTCGTCACCATTGCGAGGGTGGGGGGGTACCTTTATGTCTCATCACTCACTGCAACTCACTAAGCCACTCCCAAAGGTGCACACAAATATGTTCAAGAAAGGAAAGTATTGAAAATAGTGTTGAAAATAAAGATTTTTATGTTTGACACTACATTAACAGAAATTTTACATAAACATTGGATAAAACACCCCAAGTGGCTACCCTTGTGTGTTGTTAGTTGGTATGATTGCACTAGGATGAGGGTGAGTGTGAGGGATGGCTAATAAGATGGGGATGTGATAATGTAGTTAGAGAGAGAGGGATGGCTAGAGGTGCAAGGTAGGTTGGTGTGAGTAAGGATGTGCAGGGGTAGGGAAGGCAGAGTGATGGGGATGTGATGAGAGACACAGCAGAATGAAGTTGAGTGTGGCTTTGTACTAACATTTCCTGATCTAATGAGATAATTGAAACATTTGCGGCACTGCACCCAGGTCCTCCTGAGCACATCCCTGATTGTGACTGTTGTGTATGTACCTTTAAGAGAATAACTGGTCTCAGACTGCAGTACCGGCAGTGACCACCCCTGTATAAAAGGCGCTAGAGAGCCTCTGTTTGTTAGTTTTTCACTATTGACTTCCACCAGTAAAGACTTGTTTGTTTTCACTCCTGCTGGTCCGTGTCTCAATCATTCACGGACTTAACACTGGCGACGAGTAAGAAACGAACTTACCTGCAACTTGGCAGCACCTCAGAAGACGTTGTTGAAGGTCGGAGCCAGAAGAAAGAAAAAAAAAATTGAGTCCAAAGAAACTCGAGAAACGGGCGTCGACCGTTAATCATCGGTTTGAAAACTTGCAGGAGAGACTGTCAAGAGCCAGGTTCGGTTCACAAGTCTGTGGTTTCCCAGCTAGTCGGGCTGGTGGCAGGTAGTGCTCTGATCCTTCCTGGGCTGCGGCGGGCTGAAGCTCGATCGGGTGGCTTTTCAACAGGGCCGGGCAGCGAGTCGGGAGGCAAAGAGAGAGAGAGAGGGTGGAACACACAGGGCGCAGCTGGTGCTTCGAAGCCGGGCAGCGTTCGGACCTAAGAAGAGGGAGGGAAGTGTCCCAGAGGGTCCGCTCCACGACGGGAAAATAATAAAATAAAAAGAATCAATATTTAACGCGCAAGAAACCGTGGAAAGCAGCGCTAACAACAGCGGGGAAGAAGGCAAAGCGTGGGAGGCGCCATTTTGTTAAATCGGGGAAGAAGGCAAAGCGCGGGAGGCGCCATTTTAGATTTGCAAGATGCCGAAGACTGGCTGTATCACTGCTTTTGATAATACATTAGAGGACTGGACCACGTATGTGGAAAGAGTCGAGGTATATTTCGAGGCAAACGAAATAGCGGAGGGGAAAAAGGCATCGATATTGCTAAACTTAATGGGCGCTAGAACGTACGGCCTATTGCGGGACCTGATTACTCCAGCCAAACCGAAGGCGAAGAGTTTTAACGAAATTGTTGCTGTCCTACAGGAACACCTAAACCCTGCACCGCTGTTGATAGCAGAAAGATTTAAATTCCACAGGAGAATTCAGCACAAAGATGAGAGCAATGCTGAGTATCTTACGGAACTACGCAAGCTATCAAAGCACTGCCAGTTCGGAGCAGGACTGGCAGATACCCTACGGGACAAATTTGTCTGTGGACTCCTGAGTGAAGGAACACAGAAGAAGTTACTCTCAGAAAAAGAGCTGACGCTAGATAAGGCTTTCAGCGTGGCAGTATCGTATGAAGCAGCAGCCAGGGGAGCTGCAGAAATTCAACAAAAACCACAGGAATACGGCACCCACGAAATGACACGGGGATTTGCAAAATGTTATCGCTGCGGCAGAACTAACCATGACCAGAAGGACTGCTGGTCCAAAGACAAAATATGCAGACAATGCGGGAAGATTGGACACATTGCACGAGTTTGCAGGTCTGGGAAGAAGACCAGCGACAACAAAAAGGCTACTAAGGAACCGTACAAGAAAGTACAAAAGATGACGGACAGTAGTTCCAAAGGCCAGATGAGCGATAGTGAATCCGAGAACAGGAGACTAAGCTGTCTCAAACTTCACAATGTAATCGCAAAAGAGGATCACCGAACCATTTGGGTCACCCTCATGATAGCAGGGTCCCAAGTTAAAATGGAATTGGATACAGGATCACCGCTAACCGTCATGAATCGACGAGACTACGAGCGGCTATTTTCACACATACCCTTGAGAGAGACATCCATCGTCTTGACGACGTATACGGGGCAAAAAGTATACCCCAGAGGAAAAATAAGGGTGCCTGTCAAATACAATGGCAAGAAAATACGGAAATTGTATCTCTACATACTGCCAAATGATGGACCACCGTTATTGGGACGGGAATGGATCAGGAAGATAAACTTGGATTGGCATTCCATTCATGCAATGACGGTGGATGGTAAAAAAAGATGAAGACGTCACTCCTGGACGATTGTCAACAATCTTAGCTAACGCCAAAGAGGTATTTCAACAAGAACTGGGCACGCTTAAAGGCGTAACCGCCTCGATAAAAATAGAAGAGAATGCAGTTCCCAAGTTTTTCAAAGCAAGACCGGTACCATATGCAATTCGCCCAGCCGTCGAGGCAGAGCTGGAGAATCTGGAGAAGGCGGGCGTGTTGTCTAAGGTCGACTGGAGCGAGTGGGCGACACCCATCGTTCCTGTCATGAAGAAAACGTTAAGCAATAAGTCCGGAGAGCCAAGGAAGATTCGCTTCTGTGGGGATTTTAAGGTGATGGTGAACCCTGTCCTTCACACAGTACAATATCCTCTTCCAAGGATAGAAGACATCTTCGCCTCACTGTCTGGAGGGAAGCGTTTTACAAAAATTGACCTAGCACAAGCATATTTGCAGATGGAGGTTGAAGAATCCTCTAGGAAGTATCTCACGATAAACACTCACAAAGGTCTTTACCAGTATCATCGATTGGTATTCGGAGTAGCATCGGCTCCGGCGATATGGCAAAGAGCGATGGAACAAGTCCTGCAAGGGATTCCGGGGACTCAGTGTTACTTGGACGACATCCTTGTAACAGGTGAAGATGACAGTGAACACCTTAACAACCTAGAACAGGTGCTCACTAGACTACGGGAATATGGGCTGCGAGCCAACCGCCCCAAGTGCGAATTTTTTAAGAAACAGATATCGTATTGTGGCCACGTGATTGATGAAGAGGGGTTACATAAGTCCCCTGACAAAATTGAAGCGGTTGTTAAGGCCCCAGCGCCTGAAAATGTGTCACAACTGAGGTCATTCCTCGGATTGGTGAATTACTATCATAAGTTTTTGCCGAATTTGTCGACAATTTTGCACCCACTGAACGCCCTGCTACGAACGGGGGTAGCATGGAAATGGAGCGATGATTGTAAGCGTGCTTTTCAGAAGAGTAAGGAGTTAATCACTTCAAGGGAAGTATTGGCTCACTATAACCCAGCACTGCCGATCAGACTGGCGTGTGATGCGTCTCCCTACGGCATTGGGGTGGTACTGTCACATAAGTTCCTTGATGGGTTAGAGAGGCCGATAGCTTTTGCGTCACGCTCGTTAACTTCTGCCGAGCGTAACTACGCTCAGATTGACAGAGAGGCCCTCAGCCTAGTGTGGGGGGTGAAGAAGTTCAATCACTACCTGCACGGTCAAAAATTTACTCTACTAACCGATCATCAACCTCTTGTCTCCATTTTCAACCCTCAGAAGGGCGTACCGATAATGACGGCACAACGGCTGCAGAGATGGTCCCTTTTCCTTGGGGCACACCAATATGACATCGAGTACAAAGGAACTAAACAGCATGAAAATGCTGATGGATTGTCACGCCTACCGTTGCCGACGGTGGAAGAAGAAGACCTTGCAGCGGATCCAATGGAGTTATTCCCCTCGACCACAGTCGAATGTCTCCCTGTGATGAATGCAAACATAGAAAACGAAACACGGAATGACCTGACACTATCACGGGTCTATGATTTAACGGTGAAGGGATGGCCAGCACATGGCGAACCACTGCTGCCAGCATTCTCGCCGAGAAGAGAACAGCTGTCAGTGTGCAGAGGGACCTTGATGTGTGGATCCAGAGTAGTAATTCCACCTAAGTTGACGGATAGAGTACTCAATGAGCTTCATGAGGGTCATCTGGGTGGGGTAAAAATGAAGAACTTAGCCAGAGCGTTTGTGTGGTGGCCGGGAATCGATAGAGAAATCGAAGAGATGACCAAGAGCTGTGCAGGATGCCAGAAGGTCCAAAACGCCCCACCACAAGCTCCTCTGCATCCATGGGAGTGGCCCTCATCTCCATGGCAACGGGTGCACATTGATTTTGCTGGTCCCTTCATGGACTCGATGTTTTTAATTGCGGTGGATGCACATTCAAAGTGGCCAGAGGTAATAAAAATGTCCTCAACCACCACGGAAAAAACTATCACAGTTTTGCGAACCATATTCGCCAGGAATGGGCTGCCTGAACAGATTTGCTCTGACAATGGACCACAGTTTGTGTCTGAAGAGTTCCGGAGGTTCTTAAAGAACAATGGCGTTAAGCATTACACATCTGCCCCATATCATCCAGCCACTAATGGATTGGCCGAGAGGTTTGTCCAAACTTTCAAGAAGGCTGTCAAGGCAATGTGTAATGAAGATATACCCCTACAACACAAGGTGGACAACTTCTTGTTTGCCTACCGGAATGCGACACATGCGGTTACCAACCAAACTCCAGCCATGATGTTCTTCAATCGAAGACTACGATGCCGCTTGGATTTGGTTAAGCCAAACGTCTGAAGAGATGTGGAGAACAGGCAGTTTCAGAATATGAATGAAAGGCCGACCAGGAGTTTTAAGATAGGTCAACCAGTTTTGGCCCGGGACTACCGCACTGAGAAATGGCAGCCAGGAACGATTTGTACACGACAAGGACCTCTCATGTATACCGTGGACGTTGGGGAGAGCATTGTAAGACGCCATGCTGACCAGATTCTAGAGTCACTGGAAAACGTCAACTCCACACCACGATCTGATACACCTGGTAATGAAATTGACGTTCCAATTGCAGCTACTGCAGAACTGGTAATATTGGAAGCAGATGAACCAAACAAAGACATTGATCCCGACGCAACATTGCCAGAAGAACCTGATACCCCAAAGAGGCGTTATCCAGACAGAGTCAGGAAGCCTCCTCAAAGACTGAACTTATAATTGCTTAAACTTAACCAATGTATCTAGCAACAGTAATTGTGATTGTAATTCATTATCATTTAGTTGTTAAATGAATGTTATGTACTGTTTATCTAACAGGGGAGGAATTGTTGTGTATGTACCTTTAAGTAAATAACTGGTCTCAGACTGCAATACCAGCAGTGACCACCCCTGTATAAAAGGCGCTAGAGAGCCTCTGTTTGTTAGTTTTTCACTATTGACTTCCACCAGTAAAGACTTGTTTGTTTTCACTCCTGCTGGTCCGTGTCTCAATCATTCACAGACTTAACAGTGACCTCCTCTGCAATCTGCAACCAGGCTGTTTTGGTGTCCTGGGGAGGTCTCTTTCGCCCATTGGAAGGGAAAAGGACCTCACTGCGTACTCTGACTCCCTCCATAAGCATATGGAGGGAGTCATCGGAGAACCTGGGTACAGCCCTCTGCCTCTGTGCAGTCATTGTCAGTGTTTGCAGCACTCCAATGCTGTAGTACTCTGACAGCACTATATTAGATTAAACATCAAATCTAATGTGGCTATGGTCCCTTTAAAGATCCTATAATGATCAATAACATGTCATTCTATAGTGGACACTAGGTGGAGCCGTAGAGCTGTGTAGAGCTGTATATAAGACTACACTACCCAGCTGTATATATATTAAGACTACATTACCCATGAGGCACTAGGCTACCCACAAGGCGGCAGTCAAGATGGAAGCCTCTACAGATACAGTACCTAGTCCACATGTGCTCAATAAAGTAACTAGCAAAAGCTAGCTGTGTTCATAATAAGAATGTCTATTTATTAATGAACATAACATGGTACCAGGGTGGTGAAGATCTGCTGAAAATTGTGAAAAGCGACATGGAGAATTTGAAGCCACAAGAGCGTTTGAAACTCAAAGAAAAAATCGACTACAATTGGCAGACTTTTAAACAGCAATTCGAACTCTACATTGCTGCCATCGGATTCGGTACGAAGCCAGACACAAGGAAGATAGCGTTGCTGCTTACGGTTGCAGGCCCACAGGCGATAGAGGTATTTAATACATTTGTATTTAATCCAGCGGAGAACAGAGACAAATTAGACGATGTGCTACCGAAATTTGATGCACATTGTTCTCCCAAAAAGAATGAGACGTATGAAAGATACATCTTCCGTTCTCGGACACAGCAACAAAATGAGACTTTTGATAGCTTTATAACTGATCTGAAACTGAAAGCACAGACATGTAATTTCTCTGAGCTCAAAGCATCCATGATTCGTGACCAGATTGTGTTTGGTATTCATGATAAAAAAGTCAGGGAATGTCTGTTGAGAGAAACTGAACTAAATTTAGAAAATGCGGTGAAAATATGCCAAGCCAGTGAGCTAGCTCGAAAGCACACGAAGACCTTCAGTGAAATCAATAATGATGCAATTGTAATGAGTGATAATGCTGCTGTCGGTGCTGTGTCCTATAAGGGGAAGAAACATGGGCAGAACAGAAATGAAAAGCAATCGGAGGATGAAATTTTTAATTGTAAACGCTGTGGTTACAAACACCAGTTAAGACAATGCCCAGCATTTGGAAAAATGTGCACAAAGTGTAATGGAAAGAATCACTTTGCCAAACAATGCTTTTCAAAAGTACAAACTAAGAAAGGGCAACGAGTTAATGTAATTGAGGACACTGATTTAAGTGAGACATTTTTTGTAGGAATGGTGTCATGTGACAATATCAAAAAGGATACAGAAAATGTGCAGCCCTCAGAAATGGACAATGCTGAACATAAAGTTAATGCAGTAAAAGAGGACAAATGGAGGATCCCACTGCAGGTAAATGGAGCATTAGTTACCTTGAAACTAGACACTGGGGCAAAAGCAAACTTAATCAGTATGAGTGACATTAACAATATGAAAGAAAAGCCCAAAATACAGAAAAAGTCAGTACTACTGAAGGACTATAATGGACAGAAAATAGATAGCTTAGGTGTATGCAGACTTAAAGTGACAGTCAAAGACAAAGTGCATCATCTCATGTTTTCTGTTGTGGCTGAAAGGCTTGATTCACTACTGGGTGACAAAGCTTGTGAGGACTTAGAACTGGTCAAGAGAGTCTACCGTATAAACTGTGCCATAAGCAGACCAGATGGCTCAGTGGATTCTGTAGTGAATAATTTCCAGGATGTGTTCAAAGGATTTGGAGTTCTACCATTCACTTACAAGATCCAGCTAAAGCAGGATGCTCAGCCAGTGGTACATGCTCCACGAAGAGTTCCAGCACCCCTGCGTGACCGGCTCAAGAATGAACTGGACAGAATGACCACACTAGGAGTCATCAGGAAAGTCGAATAGCCAACAGACTGGGTTAACTCCATGGTACATGCAAAGAAAAAGAACAATGATCTAAGAATATGCATGGATCCAAAGGACTTAAATGCAAACATAAAACGTGAACACTACCAGATTCCCAAGCAAGAAGAAATCACCAGTGAAATGTCAGGTGCCAGATACTTTACAAAGCTCGATGCCTCACAAGGATTTTGGCAACTAAAACTGGATGAAGAGAGCATCAAATACTGTACCTTCAACACACCATTTGGCAGGTATTGTTTCCTCAGAATGCCTTTCGGGATAATATCTGCATCTGAAATCTTTCATAGAGCGATGGAACACATAATTGAAGGTCTGGAAGGAGTTCGGGTCTATGTTGATGACATCATCATCTGGGGCTCCACACTGGAAGAACACAATGAGAGACTGACTAAAGTGCTACAGAGCATATGCCGGAATGGACTGAAGCTCAACAAAGCCAAGTGTCAGTTTGGCGTCCAGGAAGTCACTTTCCTAGGAGATAATCTATCTGGTAAAGGAATAGAGCCAGATATGGAAAAAGTAAATGCCATACTCAAAATGCCCTGACCCACTGACAAAAAAGGAGTGCTACGCATCATGGGGATGATAAACTTCATTGGAAAGTTCATTCCTAACTTGTCAGCCAAGACAGCCTGTCTGCGAGACCTGCTACATAAAACAAATGAGTTCGCATGGACAGAAAGACATGAACAAGAGTGGATAAACCTCAAAACAGTGCTAACAACCACACCTGTACTTACCTTCTTTGACCCAACCAAAAGAATCAAAGTGTCAACGGATGCATCAAAAGATGGCCTAGGTGCGGTCTTGCTACAAGCAGAGGGTGAAGATTGGAAGACTGTTGCCTATGCCTCCAGGTCTATGACTGATACTGAGTGTCGATACGCCCAGATTGAAAAGGAATGTCTAGGCTTGGTAGTTGGACTAGAAAAGTTTCATGGCTACATATATGGATTCCCGCCTTCACAGCTGAGACAGACCACAGCCCTCTGGTTGCCATCATAAAAAAAAACCTGAATGAGATGTCTCCAAGGATTCAACGACTCATGATGAAGCTGCAAAGATATGACTTTGAACTGATCTACACACCAGGCAAATACATAGTGTTAGCAGATGCACTATCCCGAGCACCCACAATGAGTCATGTGAGCTCTACTGAAGAAGACGTGGATGTTCATAAGAACATATAAGAACATAAGAACATAAGAAATAGGAGCAGGAGTAGGCCAATCGGCCCCTCGAGCCTGCTCCGCCATTCAATAAGATCATGGCTGATCTGATCCTAACCGCCAATCCACTATCCCAGAACCATCTCCTGAATCTAACAGAATTAGACACACGAAATAGGAGCAGGATCAGGCTACACGGCCCCTGGGCCCGCTCTGCTACCCACAGGGCCATGACCGATCCGAACCTAGACTCATGTCCAATTTCCTGCCCGCTCCCCGTAACCTTTAATTCCCTTTACTTCTAGGAAACTGTCTATTTCTGTTTTAAATTTATGTAATGATGTAGCTTCTACAGCTTTTTGGGGCAGCATATTCCATGGACCTACCACCCTCTGAGTGAAGTAGTTCCTCCTCATCTCAGTTTTGAAAGAGCAGCCCCTTATTCTAAGACTATGCCCCCTAGTTCTAGTTTCACCCATCATCAGGAACATCTTCCCCGCATCCACCCGATCCAACCCCTTCACAATCTTATATGTTTCAATAAGATCGCCTCTCATTCTTCTGAACTCCAATGAGTAGAGTCCCAATCTACTCAACCTCTCCTCATATGTCCATCCCCTCATCCCCAGGATTAACCGAGTGAACCTTCTTTGTACTGACTCGAGAGCAAGTATGTCCTTTCTTAAGTATGGACACCAAAACTGTACGCAGTATTCCAGGTGCGGTCTCACCAATACCTTGTACAATTGAAGCAATACCTCCCTATTTTTATATTCTATCCCCCTAGCAATGAAAGCCAACATTCCATTGGCCTTCTTAATCACTTGCTGCACCTGCATACTAACCTTTTGAGTTTCGTGCACCAGGACCCCCAGATCCCTTTGTACTTCAGTACTTTCCAGTTTCTTGCCATTAAGATAATAACTTGCTCTACGATTTTTCCTGCCAAAGTGCATAACCTCACACTTTCCAGTATTGTATTCCATCTGCCAAATCTCTGCCCACTTACTTAGCCTGTCTATGTCCCCTTGCAGGTTTTTTATGTCCTCCTCACTCACTACTTTCCCTCCCATCTTAGTATCATCTGCAAACTATGATATGTTACACTCGGTCCCCTCCTCCAAATCATTAATATAGATTGTAAAGAGTTGGGGACCCAGCACTGACCCCTGCGGAACACCACTAGTTACTGATTGCCAGTCTGAGAATGAACCATTTATCCCAACTCTCTGCCTTCTGTTAGATAGCCAATCCTCTATCCATGCCAGAATATTACCCCCAATCCCGTGATTTTTTATCTTAAGCAATAATCTTTTGTGTGGCACCTTGTCAAATGCCTTTTGGAAGTCTAAATACACTACGTCCGCTGGTTCCCCTTTATCCACCCTATATGTTACTTCCTCAAAGAACTCCAGCAAATTTGTCAAATATGACTTCCCCTTCATAAAACCATGCTGACTTTGTCCTATTAAATTATGATTATCCAAATGTCCTGTTACTGTCTCCTTAATAATGGACTCCAAAATTTTACCTACCACAGATGTTAGGCTAACCGGTCTATAGTTTCCAGCCTTCTGTCTACTGCCCTTTTTAAATAAGGGTGTTACATTTGCAGTTTTCCAGTCTGCCGGGACCTTTGCCGAGTCCAGGGAGTTTTGGAAAATTATTACCAATGCATCCACAATCCCTACCGCCACTTCCCTCAAGACCCTAGGATGTAAGCCATCAGGTCCAGGTGATTTATCCGCCTTGAGTCCCATTATTTTACCGAGTACCACTTCCTTAGTGATTTTGATCGTGTTTAGCTCCTCCCCCCCTTTAGCCCCCTGTTTGTCCAGTGTTGGGATATTCTTAGTGTCTTCTACTGTAAAGACTGATGTAAAATATTCATTCAGTGTTTTTGCCATCTCCATATTTCCCACCATTAATTTCCCGGTCTTATCCTCTAAGGAACCAACATTTACTTTAGCCACCCTTTTTCTTTTTATATAACTATAAAAACTCTTACTATCTGTTTTTATATTTTTTGCTAATTTACTTTCATAATCTATCTTCCCTTTCTTAATCAATCTTTTTGTTATTTTTTGCTGTTTTTTAAAGTTTTCCCAATCCTCTATCCTCCCACTAGATTTGGCTACCTTATATGCCTTTGTTTTTATTTGAATACTATCCTTAATTTCTTTACTTAGCCATGGATGGCTGTCTTTTCTTTAACACCCTTTTCTTCTCAGTGGAATATATTTTTTTTGGAAGTTGTAAAATAACTCCTTAAATGTACACCACTGATCATGTATCGTCTTACCCTTTAATCTATTTTCCCAATCCACTCTACTCAATTCCGCTCTCATACCTTCATAGTCTCCTTTATTCAAGCTTAGCACGCTTGTTTGAGATCCAACCTTCTCACCCTCTAATTGAATATGGAATTCAACCATGTTATGGTCACTCATTCCAAGGGGATCCTTTACTAGGACATTTTTAATTAATCCCATCTCGTTACACAGGACCAGATCTAAGGTTGCTTGCCCCCTGGTCGGTTCAGTTACATACTGCTCAAGAAACCCATCCTTAATACACTCAATGAACTCATCCTCAAGGCAGCCCTGCCCAATTTGATTTGTCCAATTAATATGATAGTTATTATGGTCACTGCTGCGCTGCCCGTGTCAGACACAAAATCAAAGCAAATAGCAGAAGAAACAGTAAAAGATACAGTATTACAAACATTAATAGAGAACATTCATCATGGTTGGCCAAAAGGTTCCTGACCAAAATATTTTCACATAAGGTCAGAATTGAGTGTCGCAAGTGGACTATTACTAAAACAGAACAGAATAGTCATTCCACAGGCTCTACGTCAAGATATGCTCAAAAGGATTCATGAGGGACACCTCGGAATTGAAAAATGCAAAAGGAGAGCAAGAGACACTGTTTATTGGCCTGGCATAAATAGGGACATTGAGAACATGATAGGCAAATGTGAGACATGTCAGAAACACCAAAACAAACAAGCAAAGGAACCAATGATAGTAGCTGACATACCAACTGTTGTATCCGTGTGTTAATGGAGACACGGAATGCAGGAGTTGGTTTAACAGGTGTTTACTGAACAAAGTCTGGAGGTGAACTAAAAGATACAAGACGCTATGCAGGCTTATATACCCAAGTGGTCACTACCGGTATTACAGTAAACAGGAGCTCTTAAAGGTTCATACACTACAATTCCTCCCCTTTTAGATAATTAGTACATAACATTTTAAGTAATTATTAATTAACATGTTTACAAGAACAATAATCTACACATTTGCTGCAGTTAATCAATTATAAGTCAGTCTCTCTGGAGGCTTCCTGACTCGGTCCATAAATAGACCAGCAAAGTCGATATGTACCCTTTGCCATGGAGATGAGGGCCACTCCCATGGATGTAGAGGGGCTTGTGGTGGGACATTTTGGACCTTCTGGCATCCTAGACAGCTCTTGGTCATTTCTTCGATGTCTCCATCAATACCTGGCCACCACACAAACGCTCTGGCTAGGTTCTTCATTTTCACTCCACCCAGATGCCCCTCGTGAAGCTCCTTTAGCACTTTATCCTGGAGTTTGGGTGGAATCACCATTCTGGATCCACACATCAAGGTTCCTCGGCACACTGACAGCTGTTCTCTTCTTTGCGAGAATGCTGGCAACAGTGGTTCACCATGTGCTGGCCATCCCTTCACCGTTAAATCGTAGACTCGTGAGAGAGTCGGGTCATTTCTCATTTCCTTTTCAATGGTAGAATTTGTTACTGGTAGACATTCTACTATGGTTGAGTGGAACATCTCCACTGGGTCCACTGTAGGTGCCTCTTCTACCGTTGGCAACGGTAGGCGCGATAAACCGTCAGCATTCCCATGCTGTTTTGATCCTTTGTATTCTATGTCATATTGGTGTGCCCCTAGGAAAATGGACCACCTCTGTAGCCTTTGCGCTGTCATAATGGGAACGCCCTTTTTAGGGTTGAATATGGAGATGAGGGGTTGATGGTCAGTCAACAAGGTAAATTTTTGTCCGTGTAGGTAATGGTTGAATTTCTTCACTCCCCATACCAGGCTAAGTGCTTCACTGTCGATCTGGGCATAGTTACGCTCAGCTGAGTTCAATGAGCATGACGCAAAAGCTATCGGCCGCTCTGAGCCATCAGGGAATCTATGCGATAATACCGCTCCTACGCCGTAAGGGGATGCATCGCACACCAGTCTGATTGGCAGTGATGGGTTGTAATGAGCCAACACTTCCTTGGACGTGATCAAGCATTTGCATTTATGGAAGGCACGTTTACATTCTTCACTCCATTTCCAAATTACTCCCGTTTGTAGCAGTGCGTTAAGAGGGTGCAGAACAGTTGACAAGTTCGGTAAAAATTTATGATAGTAATTTATCAATCCCAGGAACGACCTTAATTGTGAGATATTTTCAGGTGCTGGGGCTTTAATGACCGCTTCAATTTTTTCAGGTGACTTATGCAACCCTTCTTCGTTAATTATATGGCCACAATATGATATTTGTTTCTGGAAAAATGCGCACTTGGGGCGATTTGCTCGTAGGCCCCGTTCTCTCAGCCTAGTGAGCACCTGCTCCAAATTGGCAAGGTGCTCGTTGTCGTTTTCTCCTGTTACAAGGATGTCGTCTAGGTAGCATTGAGTCCCCGGAATCCCTTGCAGGACTTGCTCCATAGCTCTTTGCCAGGTAGCTGGAGCTGATGCTACTCCGAAAACCAGTCGATTGTACTGGTACAGGCCTTTGTGTGTGTTTATCGTGAGATACTTTTTAGATGCCTCCTCAACCTCCATTTGTAGATATGCCTGTGCCAAGTCAATTTTGGTGAAACGTTTCCCTCCGGATAGTGAGGCGAAAATATATTTTATCCTCGGAAGAGGAAACCATACCGTGTGAAGGACCGGGTTTACAGTCACCTTGAAGTCCCCACAGATGTGAATTTTTCTTTGTTCTTCAGATTTATCATTATTCAACGTTTTCTTCATGACCAGGACGATGGGTATTGCCCACTCGCTCCAATCTACCTTGGATAACACGCCTGCCTTTTCCAAATTCTCCAGCTCTGCCTCGACTGCTGGACGAATTGCGTATGGCACCGGCCTTGCCTTAAAAAACTTGGGAATTGCCGCATCTTCTACTTCTATTGAGGCGGTGACGCCTTTCAAGGTTCCTAGTTCCTGTTGAAACCCTTCTTTGGCGTTGGCCAAGATGTCTTTTAATCGTTCAGGTATGACGTCATCATCATTTTTTTTCTTACTGGTCACCGTCAGTGCCTGAATGGACTGCCAGTCTAAACGTATCTTCCTGATCCATTCACGTCCCAACAGCGGTGGACCACCATCTTGCAGAATGTATAAATACAACTTCTGTATTTCCTTGCCGTTGTATACAACAGGCACCCTTATTTTCCCTCTGGGGTATACTTTCTGCCCCGTATATGTCTTCAAGATAATGGATGTGTCTTTCAAAGGTATATGCGGAAATAGCCGCTCATAATCCCGTCGACTTATGACGGTCAGAGCTGATCCTGTATCTAGCTCCATTTTAACTGGGGACCCCGCTATCGTGAGGGTAACCCAAATGGTCTGGTTATCTTCTTTGGCACAGGGATGGATGGGCGGCGCAGACACGATGGGCCGAAGGGCCTCTTTCTCTGCTGTAAAACTCTATGACTCTATGACTCTAATTACATTATGTAATTTGAGACAGCTTAGTCTCTTGTTACCGGAGTCGCTATCGCTCTTCTGGTCTTCGGAGCTACTGTCCGTCATCATTTGTACCTTTCTGTACTTTTCCTTATTGATTTTTTTTCTGTCAGTGGATTTTTTGTTTCCAGATCGGCATACATGTGCAATGTGTCCCATCTTTCCGCATTGCCTGCATGCTTTGTCCTTGAACCAGCAGTCCCTCTGGTCATGGGTGGATCTGCCGCAGCGATAACATCTCTCGAAACCCCGTGTCATTTCATGGGTGCCGAAGTCCTGTGCCTTTTGCTGTATCTCTGCAGCTCCTCTTGCTGCTGCTTCGTATGATACAGCCACACTGAAAGCCTTGTCCAGTGTCAAATCTTTCTCAGAATGTAGCCTTTTCTGTGTTCCTTCACTTAGGAGACCGCAGACGAATTTGTCTCGTAGAGAATCTGCCAGTCCTGCCCCGAATTGGCAGTGCTTTGACAGCTTTCTTAATTCGGTGAGGTAATCAGCGTTACTTTCATTCTTGTGCTGATTCCTCCTGAAGAATTTGAATCGTTCCGCTATCAGCACAAGAATGAAAGCAGCATGGCAAAAGGTTGGTATGGACCATTTTCATTTTAATGGTCAAGACTATCTAATAGTGATTGACTACTATTCTAACTCTCCTGAGATGGCGCTGCTCTCAAGCACCACAGCAAGCAGTGTCATAATGCATGTGAAATCCATCTTCGCCAGACATGGAATTCCCAGGATTGCCGTTAACAACAATGGTCAGTGCTTCAACTGTAAGGAGTGGCAACAGTTTGCAGCACATTATGACTTTCAGCACATCACATCCAGTCCTTTGTATGGTCAGTCAAATGGTAAGGCAGAGAAAGGTGTTCAAGTTCTCAAGCAGCTACTGAAGAAAGCGACAGAAAGCAAGTCTGATCCTTATCTCGCCCTGCTGAGCTACCGAGCCTCACCTTTAGACTGTGGTTCTTCACCTGCTGAACTACTAATGGGTCGCAAGTTGCGCACCACGCTACCCTGCTGTGCAAAAGAACAGCAAAGTGAGGAACTGAGACAGAGACTTCAACTGTTAAAGCTGAAACAGAAATCATACTGTGACAAGTCATCCAAAACTCTAAAACCATTGACAAAGGATGATGTTGTCAGGATTGAGGATCCAGATGCATGGAACAGGAAAGCTACAGTTCTTGAGGAAGTAGAACCAAGGTCATACACTGTTAGAACTGAGGAAGGACAGATTCTCAGGAGGAACCGCCGTTCCCTCCTAAAAACACAAGAGACTATTCAAGACCAGATTGATGACAATGCCGCAACTGCATCTTGTCATTCACCACCAGAACAATCTCATGAAGACACATCAGACTTACCCATGTTGAGAAGATCCACACGTGAAGTAAAAGAGCCTGATAGACTTAATCTTTGAGTACAATGTAAAGCTTTGAAAATGTGTTGACTGTTTTGAAAATGTTTATGTTTACAGAGCACTAACAAAAGTGTTACTGATATTATCTTTATTGTTTTCTTGAAAGTTGATTGATATTGATTTTGTTAAACCTCAAAGAAAGGGGGATGTAATGATCAATAACATGTCATTCTATAGTGGACACTAGGTGGAGCCGTAGAGCTGTGTAGAGCTGTATATAAGACTACACTACCCAGCTGTATATATATTAAGACTACATTACCCATGAGGCACTAGACTACCCACAAGGCGGCAGTCAAGATGGAAGCCTCTACAGATACAGTACCTAGTCCACATGTGCTCAATAAAGTAACTAGCAAAAGCTAGCTGTGTTCATAATAAGAATGTCTATTTATTAATGAACATAACAGATCCCAGCTGAAAACGGATCATGAATGACGTCACCAGACCCGCTCCATCTCACTGGGCCGGGTAACGCACTGGGCGGGCTTAATAGGCCCCATTAAGGTAAGTTCATTCTGTACAGTGAGATGGAACCAGCAGTGGGGTCGCGACCAGCCACAGACACCACCCGCACCAGACCCGCCGAGGTATGCAAAATTCCAGCCTATGACTGTCATGAGAAACTCAACGGAAACAAAAACAAACATTTGAAAGCACTTCTTCTCTTGTCTCTCAAAGCACATGCTATATTTAGCATTTTGTCACTCAGAATAGAGGGCTGGTGACATTCCCAGAGTTGCACTCAGTAGACTAAGTTGTTCGGTCACTTTAATTTCTGCAGTTCTTTGAGATTTGGAAACCAGCAGGTGTTGTTGTTGGCTTTCTTCAGTGCCAAGGTTCTTCTGTTTGGTTTACTGCCTGAATTTCTTTGTTGGGACAGCATGAAAGCAGGAGAAAAAGGTGTTATATATTGAATGAGCGTACAGTGAGACATGAGTGCCAAATATTCAGGTACCTTACAGTTTCACATTTTAGTAGTGCTTAACATAGTTTAAGGGATCTCTTTAGGAGAGTTTGCTGCTTGAAAATTTATAAAATCTTAGTAATGGCTGTAAGTTCATGTATGAAAAAAACGGTTAAAATCTTTCCTTAGTTTTTTTAGAAGAAACCATTCAGCCATCAGGCATATGAACTGTTTCCAAGTGTGCACAGGAAGGTTTGACCATTTCAAATCACTTTTAGCCTGGCCTGGACTTTGAATATTTAAGAGGGAAAGGTTGCAGGCAAGCTAAGCTTGATGTGGAAATGTGAGACTGTTCATATCAGTAAATAATATGCCATTGATTTGTTTGAACAATGTATAACTGGTAAAAGTGTTGGCAAGTTTCATTAAAGTGTATTTTTAATAATAATTGATTTGTAATTACTCGGTATATATGAAGATTGTTCACCTTGAGATACTCTTTGCATCAATATGATCACTGCTACAGGGATGAGTTGTGTGGCAGTGCTTGATAAATAAGATCAATTGAAAATTCATGTCGCATCTGTGTGTTATTTTGGAAGTAACAATAGACTTGGGTCTGCACTGAGGGCCATTACAGAAGCAATGCAACAAGAGTTATATTTATATAGTACCTTTAATGTAGAAAAATGTCCCAAGGCACTTCACAGAGGTATAAGGAACAAATGGATGTCAAGCCAAAGAAGGAGATATTAGGAGACATGGCCAATCACTTATTCAAAGAGATGGATTTTAAGGAGGGTCTCAAAGGAGGAGAGTGGTTGAACAGCAAAGCGGTTTAGCGAGGGATTTCCAATTTGTTGGACCTCAGTGTCTGAAGGCACGGCTGCCCATGGTGGGGCAAATAAATGGAGGGATACTGTGATAAATCCATGTAGTGGAACAAGAACTTGAAGAGGCAATATCTTGGAACTAGTATGAGTATTTTATTAAACAAATAGAGTAACAAACATCATGCCTACATCCTGGCATTCCACCTTTGCTGACCTTGACAGGAAGCAAACCTCTGACTTTAACAGGAAGCAAACACCTGACCTTAGCAGCAGCATTGGCTACAGCACCACCTGGTGGATAACCTTAATCATAACATCCCAGATTACTATATCCCTCCCCCCTTAAGATTTCAGTCTGAATTTCTTAACAGACAACCATTCCTGAGGGTCACATAATGAGTCTCCATTCATCATGTTCCATACTTGATGAATCTAACAGTTCAGTATTAATCTCTCTGGTGGCTTGCGAGCCCTTTGTGAATGCCTAACAGGAAAGTCCCTGCTTGTTTGTGGTGAAGCCACCAGCTCCTCCTAAGCAGTGCTCAGAGTATCTGACTCTGCAACGATGGTTTCCTCTTGATGAATAGGTTCCTGTGGAATTGTCTCTGTCCCTGGGGGTGGCACCACAGATGCACTTGGATAACTGGGGGCAACCCTGTCTTCAGTCATTGCATCTGGAACCTTCATTTCAATTTCCCCTTGTCTGGGAAGTATCTGATCTACATGTCTGTGTACTACCCTACCATCTCCCAACTTGACCTTGTATGATACTGGACCTGTCATTGAGTCTATGAAGCCAGGAATCCACTTTGGTCCAGAACTGAAATTCCTGGTAAGGACCGCATCTCCTTCTCCAAAACTTCGGCTCTTTGTTCTTTTGTCATGGTTCTCTTTTTGTTTGTTTTGTCTGTTTTCCATTTTCCTTTTTAGGTCTGGGTAGACAAGGTCAAGAGTGGAGCATAGTCTACGACCTAATAACATCTCAGCAGGAGAGAGCCCTGTGATGGATTGAGGTGTTATTCTGTAACTGAACAGAACCCGTGACACTTTGGCTGCTAAACTCCCTTCTGCACTTTTTTTCATCATCTCCTTAAATGTTTGTATGGCTCTCTCCGCAAGTCCATTCGAGGATGGATGATATGGAGCCGAGGTCACCTGCACTATGCCATTTTTTCTCAAGAACTCTTTTGTCTCTGTACTCACAAAACAAGTGGCATTGTCACTCACCACGATCTCCAGTAGCCCTTGATTACTGAAGCTCCGACGCAGGCAGTCTATAGTAGTAGTGGCGGAAGCAGAATTTACAGGATAAACATCCATCCATTTGGAATGTGCATCAATGATTATGAGGAACATCTTCCCCATGAATGGACCCGCATAATCTAAGCGCAATCTTCTCCATGGTTTATCCGGCCACTCCCAGGGGTGGAGAGGAGCCGCTGCTGGTGCCTTCCTGTCTTCCTGACAAGTGCTGCATGTCTTGACTAGATTTTCTATCTCCTCATCTAGCTTTGGCCACCACAAGTAACTCCTAGCCAAGGCTTTCATACGCGAGACCCCAGGATGACACTGATGTAGTTGCTCTAGGATAGACTGTCATGCTGGCTGTGGAATAATCACTCGTGCTTCGCACAACACGCAACCATCCTGCACACTCAGCTCTGTTTTCCTGACACTGTAGGGTGTGAAGTCAGCCCCTTCCGGATGCTGTGGCCATCCCCTCACCACATATTCTCGAACTCTAGACAGTACTGGATCTTTACCTGTCCATGTTCTTACTTGCTCTGCAGTCACAAGTGCCATGTCAGTGTCCTCCAACATCAAAACTCTGTCCTCTGGAGCTGCACGGATAGGTGTGCCTGGCAGTGGAAGACGGCTCAAGGCATCTGCGTTCCCATGGTACTTGCCCGCCTTTTAGATGATGACATACTCATATGCCCTCAACGTCACTGCCCACCTCTGGATCCGGGGTGACACCATCTGTGGAACTGCCTTCATTTCATTGAAAAGAGAGAGAAGAGGTTTATGATTGGTGCATATGGTAAACTTCCTGCCATATATGTACTTGTGGAACCTCTGTAACCCAAACATTACTGCTAACCCCTCTTTGTCTAACTGGGAATAGTTTTTTTCCACTGGTGTTAGAGTTCGGGACATAAACCCTGTGATAAAAATAATAACTTCCGGGAAGTTATGTCATCACTTCCTGTGAACTGTGAACTGTGAACTATGAACTGCGTACATACCTCACTTCCTGTCATGTGTCACTTCCTGTTGGACTGGTATAAATACTGGTCTGTTCAGTATTGTAAGAGGCTTCTACCAGAGGCATGGTAAAGACCTCTCTTGTATATAGTGTGTTTATAAGTTACTTAAAGCTTACTTTAAAGTTACTTGATGGTAAGCCTCCTTTTTCTTACATCAATTTAAGTAACTTAGTATTTACACTCACGAATACTAGACCTTCGGACAAACTCGGAATTAAGGATCCAGGGAACCACCCATCATGGAGAAAATCCTTAGACCTATTCGTCTGGACTTGGACCCGAATGCACCAGCAGCTGGCAGGGTATGGAAGCATTGGTACCGTACTTTTGAGAATTTTCTGGATGAATGTGAAGCGGATGCTCCTGCTAGATTGAAGATACTTATCAATTATGTGACCCCAAAAGTGTTCGAATATGTTGATGAATGGGATAATTACGATGAGGTGATTCGGGCACTTAAGAAACTGTATGCCAAGACCCCAAATGAGGTCTATGCTAGACATCTACTGGCCACAGCCTGACAAGGGCCAGGGGAATCAATTGACGAATTCCTGCAAGAACTTCGCAGGCTCAGCGTAGATTGTAACTTTCAGGCAGCCTCAGCTGAGCTGTACCGCCAAGAAATGATTCGTGATGCTTTCATCTGCGGGATTGCCTCTCCATTTATACGCCAGCGTCTACTAGAAAGTAAAACACTTGAGCTACAAAAAGCTTTTGACCTAGCTTGTTCACTGGATTTGGCAAAGAGAAATGCAGACCTCTATCAGCTGCCCAGATCTCGATCTGCTGCTGTAGCTGCAACCAGACAATTCAAGCGGTCTCAGGTGAACCCTATCATGGGGGAATCTAATTCTGATAATTCTGATGAAGAAGAGGAGGACGACCCCACTTTAGCAGCTTCTTGGCAATCTAGGAAGGAATGCTTCTTTTGTGGAGATGCTTTTCCCCCTAGGAAAACCTGCCCTGCTCGCAATGCAATCTGCAGTTATTGCGGGAAAAAAGGACACTTTGCTAAAGTTTGCCTATCAAGGGCCTCTACGAGGGCCAATCCAGCTAAGGCCTACCGAACTGCCCCAATTAGGGCCTATCAAGATGCTCCAGCTAGGACCTATCAAGCTTCCTCTCGAGCTCTCTCCCGAAGAAGCACACCGAGAGTTTTAGCCACTCTCTGTGCAACGACACCAATTACAGCTGCTTGCCCACAGAACCTGTCTCATGCTGCCACAAAAATTTCAATTAAAGGGCATATCTTAGATGCCTTAATTGACTCAGGAAGTACTGATAGTTTCATTAAGGAACAGATTGTTGCGAAATTGAAACTACATGTCTTCCCATCGGACCAGGCAATTGCGATGGCCCAGTCATCACTTAATACCAGAATCTCCGGCTTTTGTGTTGTTGATATGACACTTCATGGTCGTATGTATCCCTCCACCCGACTTTCGGTGCTCAAGGACTTATGTAGTGATCTCCTCTTAGGACTGGACTTCCAAAAACAGCATAAGAAACTCACCATTGAGTTTGGTGGATCCAAACCCGGACTTACTATTTCTAATATACCGTCTAAATTACCATTTTGTGCATTATCAGCAGCTTCACTTGATGAACCCTCATTATTTGCCAGTATTCCGCCTCAATGCCAACCGATAATAACGAAATCGCGGCGCTTTAATCAGGAAGACCAATCTTTTATTGCGGCTGAAATCTCTCAACTTCTAGCAGAGGATATCATTGAACCATGTTCGTCGCCCTGGCGGGCTCAAGTCGTCATTGTCAAGAACCCTCTAAAACCTCACAAACAGCGACTATGCATCGATTATTCGCAAACCATCAATCAATATACCGACTTGGACGCCTACCCATTGCCACGCATTGATGATATGGTTAATAAACTGGCCGAATACAAAGTGTTCTCAACTTACGATTTAAAAAGTACCTATCATCAGTTACCCTTGAAGGTCTCAGATAAGCAGTACACAGCCTTTGAGGCTAATGGACGGCTGTACCAATTTCGTCGCCTCCCATTCGGGGTTACTAATGGAGTGGCTGTCTTTCAACGGGCAATGGATGGCCTGGTTAAGCAGGAAAACCTAAGGGACACTTTTCCCTATCTTGATAACATTACCATTGCAGGTCACGATCAACAGGAACACGACTCCAACTTCCAAAAATTTCGGGATGCCCTCCATCGCCGTAATTTGACCCTGAATGAATCCAAATCTGTTGAGTCGCAACCGACCATCAACATCCTTGGCTACTGCGTAGGCAATGGTATCATTCAGCCAGACCCAGAAAGACTTCGCCCGCTCCAAGAGCTCCCGTCACCTAAGAATCCGGCTTCTTTACGTCGGGCTCTCGGTCTGTTTGCATACTACGCTAAATGGATTCCTCATTTTTCGGACAAAATCCAACCCTTGCTGCATGCTAGATCATTTCCACTGGGAACAGCGGCTGTTGCAGCCTTTAACCTTCTCAAAAAACAGTTGGAGAAAGCGGCTCTTCACTCCATTGATGAGAATCTCCCTTTCGTGGTTGAATGTGATGCCTCGGAGGTGGCGATCTCGGCTACTCTGAATCAGGAAGGTCGTCCTGTAGCATTTATGTCCAGGACCTTACAAGGTGCCGAGCTACATTATCCTCCGGTTGAGAAAGAAGCCACAGCCATCATAGAGGCAGTACGGAAGTGGAACCATTTTCTAGCTCGCCAGCACTTTACATTGATCACAGACCAACGATCAGTCGCCTTCATGCTCGATAATCGAAAACGAACCAAAATTAAGAATAATAAAATACAACTTTGGAGGATGGAACTGGCCTCTTTTGGTTATACCATTCTCTATCGGCCTGGCAAGGAGAATGTGGCCCCGGACACCCTCACACGGGCATTCTGCTCCACTATGTCATCCTCCACCCTCATGGATGTCCACAATGGTTTGTGCCATCCTGGCGTTACGCGCATGCTACATTTCGTACGATCACGGAATCTCCCTTTTTCCACTGGAGATGTAAAGAAAATATGCTCAGAATGCCGGCTTTGTGCGGAATTAAAACCTCAGTTCTTCCGCCCCTCAGATGGTATACTCATACATGCAACCCAACCGATGCAACGACTTAGCATCGATTTTAAGGGCCCAGTGCCCTCTTCAATTCGGAACACATATTTGCTCGCCATGATCGACGAATATTCACGTTTTCCGTTTGCCTTCCCCTGCTCCAATATGCTGGCGTCCACAGTAATCTCCTGCCTTGAGCAGGTATTTTCTCTCTGTGGCATGCCGGCTTATATTCACTCAGATCGGGGTCCATCCTTTATGTCGAGGGAACTCAAGGACTACCTCTCAGAACGGGGAATTGCTACAAGCAAAACAACACCATACCATCCCATCGGAAATGGGCAGGTAGAGAGGTATAACGGTATCATCTGGAATTCCGTACGTCTCGCTTTAAGATCTCGGGGCCTACCAGACCAGCAATGGGAAACAGTGCTTCCGGATGCATTGCACTCTATACGGTCCCTGCTTTCTACAGCCACAAATACTACACCTCATGAGCGGTTCTTTGGATTCCAGCGTCGCTCATCTCATGGGACATCACTCCCGTCATGGCTAACTACTCCTGGACCTGTATTACTCCGAAGATACGTTCGGACGTCTAAAAATGACCCTCTTGTAGACGAGGTCGAACTAACCGATGCCAACCCCACCTATGCAAACATACGATATTCCGACGGCCGAGAATCTACCGTATTATTACGGGATCTGGCTCCCTGCCCACCAGGACCTAGTGGGACATCGGGTGATGGCATTTCACCAGGAAACTCTTGGGACCTATCGGGTACCCCTCTCCAGGATCCTGATCGGACACCAACTAGCTTGGTGCCGGTAGAACCCCGTGCTCAAGGTTGCGACCCTCCCAGTACCACGCATGAAAGTACTGGTCTGCCACAGACCAGCTCTGCACCTCCCTCTGAACAGAGGCAGTCTGACTTTGAACCTATTGGGGCTCGTACTCGAAGCCATGATCTCCCCGACCCTTCACAGGGCAATCCAGGCCACACGGACTCTGGCCAATGGCCAACCGCATGTAAGCGGACCAGCGACCCTCTACGACGGGAATCCAAACGGGTGCGACTCTTCCTTGTTCGGCGGCTGCGGACCAAAAGGTAGACCACAGCCTCCTAAACCTGCAGGAGGGAAGAATGTGATAAAAATAATAACTTCCGGGAAGTTATGTCATCACTTCCTGTGAACTGTGAACTGTGAACTATGAACTGTGTACATACCTCACTTCCTGTCATGTGTCACTTCCTGTTGGACTGGTATAAATACTGGTCTGTTCAGTATTGTAAGAGGCTTCTACCAGAGGCATGGTAAAGACCTCTCTTGTATATAGTGTGTTTATAAGTTACTTAAAGCTTACTTTAAAGTTACTTGATGGTAAGCCTCCTTTTTCTTACATCAAACCCTATTGGTCTTTCCGTTCCATCTTCCATGCAGTGTGAAAGAACTGCCCCCACCCCGTAAGGTGAAGCGTCACAAGAGAGAATGATGTCTTTCTCTGCATTGTAGTGAACCAGCACATCCGATGACAGCATCAGTTTCTTGGACTGTTCAAATGAAACCCCCTGCTCCTCTCCCCACTGCCACTGTGTCTCCTTGTGCAGAAGTTTGTGAAGAGGTGCTAACACAGTTGACAAGTTTGGTAAAAACCTGTTATAATAGTTCAGCAGTCCCAGGTAAGCTTTTAACTCAGCCACATTTGTAGGAGCAGGGGCGTCCTGCAGTGCTTGTACCTTCTCCTTGAGTGGATGGAGCCCGGTGGCATCCACTCTGTGTCCCAGGAACACTGTCTCATTCCCCAGGAAAGTGCACTTACTCCTCTTGAGCCGGAACCCTGCCCTCTCCAATCTCTGTCGTACCTCTCTCAGAGTGCTCAGATGCTCGTGGTCAGTTCTTCCCGTCACCAGAATGTCATCCAAATAGATGGAAACATGTGGAATCCCTTGCAGTACACCTTCGATTGTCCTCTGGAAGATAGCTGGACTAGATGAGACACCAAACGGTAAGCGGCTATATGTAAACAAGCCCTTGTGTGTATTTATGGTGACATACTTCTTTGATTCGTCATCCAGTGTAATCTGCAAGTAGGCATGACTCATATCCAACTTTGTGAATTTCTTTCCTCCAGCCAGGTTTGCAAAGAGATCCTCTGTTTTGGGAATCGGATACTGCTCTAGTTTGGACACCCGATTGACTGTCAATTTATAATCTCCACAGAGTCTTAACGAATTGCCTGGTTTCAAAACAGATACTATGGGAGCTGCCCATTCCTAACATTTCACTGGCTCCAGTATGTTCTCTCTCAATAGACGGTCAAGCTCAGCCTCTACCTTTGGCATCATGGCATAAGGCACAGGTCGTTGTTTAAAAAACCTTGGCGGTGCCTCCTTGTCTACATAAATTTTAGCTGGGGGGCCATTAAATGTGCCAAGTTCCTCCTTGAACACATTCTCGTGTTCACTCAACACTTCTTGCAAAGTCAACTGTTTGCCCGCATCTATTTGATTTACTGCTCCCCAGTCTAATTTAAGTTCTTTTATCCAGCCCTGATCTAACAGGTTTGGTCCAGTACCCAATACTATAACTATAGGTAGCTGTTCCACTGTGTCCCTGTGTTGCACAGTTACATTAGCTGTACCTAATGTTGCTACTCGTTCACCTGTATATGTTTTAAGATGCAGGGAGCAAGGCTTTATCTCTGGAACTTTTGCACGGTTCCACAATTTTGAGTACTCTGCCTTGTTCATTATGGTCATGCCGCACCCTGTATCCACTTCAAAGTTTACCTTATAGTCATTTACTGTCAGTTGCAATGTGATAGGAGCCACTTTTGGAATGTTCTCTAACATGCTATACATTATGAACACGTCCTCTTCTTCCTCAGCTTCCCCGCTGATGTGGTGTGGTCAATGTTTTTTCACTTCTCTCCCTTGGTTTTGCTGTCCTCCCCCTTTTGGTTTGGATTCCTCCACAGGTGATTTCGCCCTGCAAGCTCGTTTTATGTGTCCTTGTTTCCCACACTTGTAGCACTTTTCCTCCAGAAACCGGCATTCACTCGCCAGGTGATCACCCTTGCATCTATAACATGCCTTCACATGCTCACGTTGTGGTTTCTGATGCATGTTCAACTTGTGCACAACAACCTGACCTGCAACTTGCATAGCATTAGCCCTGTCTGAACCCTGTATTTTTTTTACATCTCGGTTCGCTGTCTCTATGGCTTGAGCAAGTTCAATGCTTTTTCATAAGTAAGCCCAGTCTCGGATAATAATCTACGCTGCATTCGGTCATCCATAATTCCGCAAACTAGCCTATCTCGCAGCATTTCCTTCAGGCTGTTCCCATAATTGCAATCTTGTGCTAATTTACGCAACACCGCTTCATAGTCCATTACGCTCTCTTCCTCTTTCCTGTTCCTTGAATTAAACTTGAACCGCTGTACAATCTCACTAGGCTTAGGGTTGAAATGTTCTTTTAGCAAAGCCACTAATTCAACAAATGATTTGTCTCCAGGCTTTTCAGGACTGAGCAGATTCCTCATCAAATTGTAGGTCTGGCTTCCCACTGAACTAAGCAGAATGGCTTTCCTTTTTCCGGCATCATTTATTTCATTTGCTTTGAAAAAATAACCCAACACTTCACAGTATTCCTCCCAGGTTTGTGCTTGACTATCAAAAGCGGAAACCGTGCCTACCGCGGCAGCCATGCTCTCTTCCAACTGGTAGCTAACTTCAGCTCGTGATTTTATTGTTTAAAAGTCCTGGCAGACTTCTCTTCTTTATCCAGTGCCCTTTTCACCTCATCGCCAAATGTGATAAATCCATGTAGTGGAACAAGAACTCGAAGAGGCGATATCTTGGAACTAGTACGAGTATTTTATTAAACAAACAGAGTAACAAACATCATGCCTGCATCCTGGCATTCCACCTATGCTGACCTTGACAGGAAGCAAACCTCTGACCTTAACAGGAAGCAAACCTCTGACCTTAGCAGCAGCATTGGCTACAGCACCACCTGGTGGATAACCTTAATCATAACATCCCAGATTACTATAGATACACAAAAGGCCACAGTAATTGGAATGGAAAGTTGGGGGTTTGTAGCACTGCGAGAGATTACAGTGATAGGGAGGGGTGAGGCCATGGAGGGATTCAAAGACAAGGATGAAAATTTAAAATTTGAAGCATTGAAGGGACTGGGAGTCAATGGAGGTCAGCAAGGATTGATGTAATGGGTGATCGTGAGTTGGTGTGGGATAGGATGAAGGCAGGAACATTTTGGATGCAGTGAAGTTTATGGAGGATGGAAGATGAGAGGCCAGCCAGGGAAACATTAAAATAATCAAGCCTAGAGATGACAAAGGCATCAGTGACGGTTTCAGCAGTAAATAGGCTGAGTAGAGACAGAAGCAGGTGATGTTACAGAGATGGAAGTGGGTAATCTTTATGAAGGAGAGGATATGAAGTTGGAAGTTCAGGGTCGAACATTGTCTTTGGTTGCTGCAATAAATTGTGTACCCTTGCCAGTAATTCCCGTCCCCTTCCTGGTCACAGTCTGAGGCTGGACCAGACTGTTCAGAGCTTTAGCATCCTATTTGACCCTGAGCTGAGCTTCTAACCCCATATCTTCTCCATCACAAAGGTCACCTACATCTACCTCCGTAACATCGCCTATCTCCACCCCTACCTCATCCCATCTGCTACTGAAACCCTTATCCATGCTTTTGACACTTCCAGACTCAACTAGTCCAATGTTCTCCTGGGCAGTCTCCCATCTGCCAGCCTCCATAAATTTGAACATCTAAAATTTTGCTGCCCATATCCTAACCTGCATCAGGTCCCACCCACCCATCACTCCTGTGCTCGCTGACCTACATTGGTTCCCGGTCGACCAACACCTCAAATTTAAAAATCTCTTCTGTGTTCAAATCCATTCATGATCTCGCCTCTCCCTATCTCTGTAACCTCCTCCAGCCCTATGTAGAAGTGCCTTACTTCTTAGCTCTGGGTAATGACTCAATACACACTTGGATTCGTCAGACGGACAGGCCTTTTATTTCACTTCTTGCAAGGGGAATCAGCACCTCTACTCAAGGGGTGAGGCTACTATTCCAATGATACAGCGTAAGCGTTCCATATTTATACAGTGTAACAAACAAGTTTGATTGACATTCCTTTGTTCCTCTATCAGGATACATTTTAGATTAATCATCAGGTAGAAATAACATATTGACAGAAGGATCCTGGACACATAAGTCAACCGTTAATCTATAACAGGGCATGAATCGTGTAACCGGAGGTCCTCTTTAATCATATATTGGGAGGCTAGCTTTGCTCACGGTCACAAGTTATCAGGTCACTGGTTACATCAAAGGAACTCATTATTTCACTTCTACATTCTCATTAGGTGGGCAGACATCTGTTCTTGGCTGTAGTCCGAGTACGTGCAATAGCTCTAGTTACACATCGACACTTGCCCAGTGTCAAGTCTGAAAACTTTTACCCAGCAAGCACTTGAAATTAACCCCTTATATCATGTAGATTTCCTCATTCCCCCCTTTTGTCCTTTCTAAGGACAATCTATTTCGCTAAGTTTAAGAAACTCTACATCAAAGGTCTCACCCTTAATATCCTCATATTCAGACATCATTGGTACTGGAGGAGTTGACGTTAATAAGGAAAGGACTTTTGTACACAATAATTTTAAACAACCAATCAATAAACTAACTAAAATTATTATCATCACAATTGCGATTAAGGCTTCCAAAATTTGCTTTCCTACTGCTCCCCCCCATCCTGAAATCCAATCGCACATGGACCATGGTTCAGGTTGACGTAGTTTCTCTACAGCCTCCTTTATGTGTTTTACCAGATTGGTGATATTTTCTGAGCTATCTGGGATATAGGTGCAACATTCGGTTTTTATGATTGCACGTGTGCCCCCTTCTTTTGCCAACAAATAGTCCAGAGCCATGCGGTTTTGTAAGGCAACAGTGCGCAAAGCCACCATTTCTGCGTTTACATCACTAAGAGCATCAGCAGTATCATTGGCTATTTGTTCCAACACTGCTGCCATGTTTATAGATTCTCTTGCTAACTTCCCTGTTCCATACCAGGGAAATGCTATAGCAAAGAACCTTTCAGTTTCTGTAATGGCTCGTTTTACTCGTGTCCCAGGGTGGCTATCCAAAGATGAAATGTGATGTATATAAGGCACTACATATCCCAAATAACATGACCCAGTCCAATTTTGTGGTAACCAAGGGTATGCACTAATAGACTCTCTGGATTCCTTCGATTATCATATTGGGGATGAAACCACCCTTCAAATTTTATAAGGTTGTATCCTGCATCTTTCCATTCATTTTCCAACTGATCTGGGTTTAAACTATTTTGGGTCTGAAATGTACTGGCTGCCTCCTTATTCCAGGTGGTATTAGACTGTAATAACCACCCTACCATCTCTTCTATTTCGAAGGGAATGGGCCTTAGAGGTATTCCACCCTCTGCATGCACAGGGATGTGGCTGCATATCCAGCATTTGGCAAGGTTCTGTCTTTTAGCGTACAGATAACTTGATGATAGTTATGAAAAGGATTATCACAAAACATTGACTTAGCTGTCAGGGCCAGTCCTCCTCTTGAATTACCATTGCAGATAACCCCTCCGTTCGCAGTTTTGTCACTTGGTAATACAGTATCAGGGCATGTGACCCATAGCTTATCAAGCTTCTGTCCACTATCTTCTTCTACTATCTTATTCTGCCTAATCCTAAAACTCAGCGGTTGATACGGGGGTAGCTGCATAGTGTGATCCTGAAGCTGAACCTTCATAGTCTCGTTATAGCATATAATATAAAAGAAATCACTGTTTAAAAGTACACATTCTTCTATGCATGGTTTGCCCTTCAGGGGATCTGGGTAAATCAATATGGCAGTTTCAATTATCGGTGACAAAGAACAGTCTTGTTAAAGTCCAAATCCAATTCATCTTGGCAGTGTATTGTCTTCAACTGATGCCTTCTTACAATGGGACGCATGTATCCATGTTGGTCGCTCCTTTACTTTCACAGCGGTGTTTGTGGTCAGGAGTACTTGGAAGGGTCCCTCAAATCTGGGTTGAAGGCTATTCTTTCGCTTGAAGATTTTTATATAGACGTTATCTCCTGGCTCGAAAGTATGGCACTTTCCTTCAGCGGGATCGACCTGGGCTTCCTTCACCTGTTGATGGAAACTAGAAATGCATTTGGTTAGTGCAATGCAATAACTCAACATATCTTCCTCCATTTTATGAATGTCCATTTGTTTAGCTGTTAAAGGTGCCGAAAAGGGCAATCTTTGTGGTCTTCCCATGACGATCTCGTGAGGCGACAATCCTGTAGTTCTGTTGGTAGCAGACCGCATTGTCATTAAAGCTATGGGTAACAGATCAACCCATTTAAGTCCAGTTTCTTTACACAGTTTTGCAAGCTTGTTTTTCAGCATCCCGTTATATCTTTCCACTAGTTCAGCCGACTGTGGATGATAACTGCAATGGAGGTGCTGGTTAATCTGTAAGGCTTTGCATAGTTCCTTAATCACTGTTCCCGTAAAATGGGACCCATTGTCACTTGACAGTTTTGCTGGTATCCCAAAGCGAGACACAATGTCCTTCAATAAACATTTAGCAACAGTAGTGGCGTCACTCTTTCTACAAGGAAACGCTTCAATCCATCTTGAAAACATATCAACAATAACTAATACATATTTAAAGCTCATACACACAGGTAGTTCAATAAAATCCATTTGCAAGTGTACAAAAGGGCCCATGGGGTTTGGGTGGGATGCGGGCTGTACCTTCTTTATTTCCCCTGCATTCATGGTCTGGCAGATAGTACAATTTTTACATATTTGTTTTGCCAACTTTGAGATTCCTGGTGCATACCAGGTCTTGAGGATACAGTCCGCCATCCCCCTTTTGCCCGCATGGGTGAATTTATGAACACATCGGGCAATTGGTGATAGTAATGATTTGGGTGCCACCATGCGGCCGTCATGATGAACCCATAAGCCGTCAGTGTTTTTTAAAACAATGATTAACAACCCATTCCTTTACTTCATCAGAACTGGCCCTATCTTGATGGGTCAGTACATCATCTAAGGACGGGGGCTGCGGTATCTCTGGCTTTTCCCTAACAGGGAAGGCTGAAACTTGTCGTTCAGTACTTGATATAGCTACTGACTTAGCAGCGCTATCTGCAGCAGCGTTTCCAAGCGCAACCTTGTCCAAATGCCCCGTGTGCGCTTGGCACTTAATAATTGCAATCTGTTTATGTCTCTGAATAGCTAGTAAAAGATTTTGCACTTCTTGTGCATTTTTAATCTGGGTTCCCGAGGAAGTCAGGTAACCGCGAATTTTCCAAATTTGTCATGCTCATGTCTGGTTATTTCTGAATAGTTCAATATCCATTGTCTACAATAGCCAGTCATTCCTAGAAAATGCTTCATTTCTCTTTTAGTTTTTGGCAACGATGTGTTGCAAACGACCTTTATTCTATCCGGCGTTAACTCCCTGTTTTAACAATGATTCCATCACTGGCTCAATTCCTTTTTCTGCTTTCTCTGACAATGGATACTGTGGCCTTTTGGGTAATGGTGCAGCTGGATTAATTGTAACTTTATAGGGCTGTGCAGTCTAATAGTTAGGAGGTATTTTAAATTTAAAAACGGCTGATAATCTTGTCCTGTTTTGTCATAGCAGGCCGTGCAGTGCAATTTTGGATGCCATTTCCCTAGTTTCAGGGATTCCTGGTATTGTTTTATGGAGCTTGTAACGAATCCCCATGCTCCTAACAGACTGACAAGTTTGGGACTCAAACTTGGGTCGGCAATTTCCCATGCGTAAAGAACAGGGTGTTTTATTTCTGTTACTGGGTACGCATATGCCTTATCTACTTGGATTTCTACCGTTACTCCTGATGAGGAGCAAATGATTGTAGCATTCATTTTTCACAGCAAGTCTCTTCCACATAAATTCATAGAGACATCTCCTGATAACAGAAAGGAGTGTTCTTCCTCAAATTCTTCTACTTTTACTGTGAGGGGAGTCGATTGATTCAAGCATTGTAGTATTCCAGCCAATCCAGCTATTGGGGTCTTTTTCCCATTAATAGGCATTCCTTCAGAATATCCTTTCCCTAACACCGAAAAGGTTGCTCCTGTATCTACTAAAATGACATAGGTCTCCCAGTTATTTACATTTTAATTTCAGGTTCGCTGCGTGAATTTAAAGAAACAACGGGCATTTGGTGGTCTGTGGCACCTGGGGCTGCTGGTGTCAGTCAGTAATTCTGATCTCTATTTCTCCTAAATCCCTGTCCGTTTGTAGGGTAACCTCCTGACTGGTCTGAAAAAGGGTTATGGACAGTGAAATTAGGACCTTTATTCTCTAACGGAGGTCCATTATTGGAGGCTTGGTTCTGACGATTTTTCGCAGGGCATTGGTTTGCCCAATGTCCGGGTTGTCCGCAATTATAACAATTACCAGATCGTCCATACCCTCTTACTCTACCACGTCTTCCTCTATATTCCCCTCTATTCATCCTTCTATAGTTACCTTGTTATCCTACCATAATAGAGGAGAAAGGTATTTCTTCGGGGTAATCTTTTTTTTTTCTTCTGACTCAACAAACATAGAGGCAGTCTTTTTATCTGGCTGTTCTCTATTCCTCCGTTAAACATTCCTCGAGGCAAGTAATTCTTTCTATGTTAAATGAACCATCTGAGGGAAAGGGTCTAGTCTTATTTACAGTCCATTTGGACCAATTTGGTAGGTGATCAATGGATGATTGACCAGTTCTTTAACATAAAGGCTGTTGGCGTGCCTTTCTCGGGTGGCTTACTGGTGCTAGCACCCATTTCAGCAGCTTAAATGGTTCACTTAAAACAATCTAAACTCCCGTGACAATCCGTAATCTGCGTTGTACGCCTCTACAGATCAGACATGACTAAACATTAATACATATGACAATAAACAATAAACAATACACTTGTTAAACAACAACCAAAGTGTTACTAAATCCCCAACCTATGCAGCCTTACTGGACAAAGCTGCAAAGTTGATTGATAATAACAAGTAGTTAAATGCTCACTCTCATAAACATTAAACATTGACACTATGTTTCAGACAACCGCCCACTCTTCTCTCCTTCTACCCTATTCCCTTTAGCCAAATCTTTAGCAAAAAGGGCCTTCAATTTGTCCCAGCTAACTTCACCCACTTGCTCTCCCTCTATCCTACTCCCTTTAGCCAAATCTTTGGCAAAAAGGGCCTTCAATTTGTCCCAACTAACTTCAAGCTGGAACCTTGCTAGTTCAATTTCCAGTAAATCGCTAGCTCCTTAGTTAATCAAATTCCTGACTTAACCTTCTCTCTCAGCAAGCTGGAACCTTGCTAGTTCAATTTCCAATAAATCGCTAGCTCCTTAGTTAATCAAATTCCTGACTTAACCTTCTCTCTCTGGTACCTTTATACAGTCCTTTTCTGCACGATCCTGTTCGCGGGGCGTCAGCGCCTCATGGCTGGTCCTCTGTTCCGTTTCTGAAAGGGAAGCAGTCACAACGGCAGTTTAACCTCCGAACCTTGTGAGTCAATTACCCGATGGCAGTACTGTCCAATGGAATAAACAGACTATGCGCAGCTATGCTTCTGGCAGGGAAAGTCCCAAAAATGTGGCAAAACACCACCTTCGGCCGATGGGACTTTCCCAACCGAGCAACGTACTCGGCGTCTGTTAACTCACCAATTGGTACAGCAAGCCATCTCGGTGGAACCTCCAAATTGTAGAAGTGCCTTACTTCTTAGCTCTGGGTAATGACTCAATACACACTTGGATTCGTCAGACGGACAGGCCTTTTATTTCACTTCTTGCAAGGGGAATCAGCACCTCTACTCAAGGGGTGAGGCTACTATTCCAATGATACAGCGTAAGCGTTCCATATTTATACAGTGTAACAAACAAGTTTGATTGACATTCCTTTGTTCCTCTATCAGGATACATTTTAGATTAATCATCAGGTAGAAATAACATATTGACAGAAGGATCCTGGACACATAAGTCAACCGTTAATCTATAACAGGGCATGAATCGTGTAACCGGAGGTCCTCTTTAATCATATATTGGGAGGCTAGCTTTGCTCACGGTCACAAGTTATCAGGTCACTGGTTACATCAAAGGAACTCATTATTTCACTTCTACATTCTCATTAGGTGGGCAGACATCTGTTCTTGGCTGTAGTCCGAGTACGTGCAATAGCTCTAGTTACACATCGACACTTGCCCAGTGTCAAGTCTGAAAACTTTTACCCAGCAAGCACTTGAAATTAACCCCTTATATCATGTAGATTTCCTCACCTACAAAGCTCTGGGAACTCTGCGTTCCTCCAACTCCACTTCCTACACAACCCCACTTCCTTTGCCCCACCAATGGCGGCTGTGCCTTCAGCCATCCAGACCCTAAGCTCTGGAATTCCCTCTCTAAACCTCCTGTCATTCCAAATTTCTCTCCTCCTTTAACACCCTCCTTAAAATCTAACTCTTTGACCAAGCTTTTAATCACCCCTCCTAATATATTCTTCTTTGGCTCGGTGTCAATTTTTGTATGATTACGCTTTGTGAAGCGCCTTGGGATATTTTCCTATATTAAAAGCACTATATAAATGCAAACTGTTGTTTATAAATATACCTGAACAGGTCAGAAGAGTCCCATCATCACCATCTCCACTTTACAAGACAGGCAGTCAGAGTTGCACCATCTGCAGATAACATTCAGAGCAGGGAATGATCTTCCTGTAGAAGTGAAGGCTACCACAGCACGAAGCTTTCCTGCTACTGGATCTTTCCAAGTTACTTCAGAGGACAATTGTTATAATCAGGCAGTGTGCAGTGCATGCATGAATTAAGCACATGACAACTGCTATGTTTGCAAAGGGCAACACCTTCCTCACTTTCCCTCTAGAAAGGTGGCATCAGCTGGCCAGGATGCAGAGCTTTCACAAGGTGGCAGGGTATCCTGAGGTGCAAGGTGTTGTAGATGGAACCTATGTGGACATCAGGCCTCCTCATATCGATCCCACAGCCTAGATGAACAGTGAAGGTTTGAACTTAATTAATGTTCAGGTGGTTTCTGACCACTGAAACATTATTATGCCCATCAATGGCCATTAGCCAGGAAGCAGTCATTATATCACATCATGCAGCAGTCCATGGTCCCTCCATTTTTGGAAAGAGAAGAAATATTGGGGGAATGGCTCTTAGGAGACCAGGGCTACTGAGCCCACTGAAAAACTCCTTAATAGTAGAGGAGGGCCTTGGGCTGGAGAGCTGAGCATTTGTTTACTCTTCCACCTCTACCAGCAAGAAAATTATACCATCCAACTTTGACACAATGATAAAGTGTGTGCCAAAAGCAATGATTGTGTACAATGCTTTAAATGGTATCTTGTACTGGGTCCAAGAGTACCAAACTTCGATTTGTGCCGTGCTTGCTAGGCAAGAAATGTGTGCAAAATTGAGAAGTACGCTTACTTCCACCAACCTCCTGAAATCCCAAACTTCTTCTGCATTTGTAGCCAGGTGCTAGGGATCTTGGGGACTGCATTGATTTAGTCAGTGACCTCCTTCTATGTAGCTTGCACCTAAGCTTTTACTGGAGGGTGGACTTCAGCCCCAAATAGGGTCACCTTTCTTTGGTGCACAACCTCCAACCATTCAATATTAGAGGCTCACTAATTATTCACTACGGTACAGCAAATAGTAACAACAACAACTTGCATTTATATAGCACCTTTAACGTAGTAAAACATCCCAAGGTGCTTCACAGGAGTGATTATCAAACAAAATTTGACACGAGCCACACAAGAAGATATTAGGACAAAAGCAAAGTAATGCGGATGCTGGAAATCTGAAATAAAAACAGAAAATGCTGGAAATACTGAGCAGGTCGGGCAGCATCTGTGGAGAGAGAAACAGAATTAGCATTTCAGGTCAATGACCTATCGTCAGAACTGGAAAATGTTAGAGATATAACTGGTTTTAAGCAAGTGCAGGGGCAGGGAAAGGGGGGAGGGGAGGAAAGAACAAAGGGAAGGTCTGTGATACGGTGGAAGGCAAGAAGAGATTAAATGATTAAAGGGATGATGGTGCAAGGCAAAAGGAGATGGTAATGGGACAAGTAAAGAAACAAAAGATGGGTCTAGAGGAGGTGTAAATAGGAATGGCAGAATCATTACCAACAGCTGCCATCCGAAGAAATAGGGGCAGAGGTTATGATATGAAATTGTTGAACTCAATGTTGAGTCCGGAAGGCTGTAAAGTGCCGAATCGAAAGATGAGGTATTGTTCCTTGAACTTGAGGATACAGAGGTCAGAGTGGGGGTGGGTTGGAGAATTAAAGTGACAGGCGTCCAGAAGCTCGGGGTCATGCTTACGGACTGAACGGAGGTGTTCTGCAAAGCGGTCGCCCAATCTGTGTTTGGTTTCCCCAATCGTGAGCAGCGAATACAGTATACTAAATTGAAAGAAATACAAGTAACTCACTGTTTCACCTGGAAGGAGTGTTTGGGGCCCTGGACGATGCGAATGGAGGAGGTAAAAGGGCAGGTGTTGCATTTCCTGCACTTGCATGGGAAGGTGCCATGGGATGGACAGGAGGTGTTGGGGGTGATTGAGGAGTGGACCAAGGTGTTGCGGAGGGAACAGTCCCTTCAGGTAATCCCCTTCCCTGCCTCTGCACTTGCTTAAAGCCTGTTATATCTCTAACTTTTATCAGTTCTGATGAAAGGTCATCAACTTGAAATGTTAACTCTGTTTCTTTCTCCACAGATACTGCCTGACCATTGAGTATTTCCAGTGTTTTCTGACAATATTAGGACAGAAGAGTTAGGTTTTAAGGAGCGTTTTAAAGGAGGCGAGACAACTAGAGAGGCAGAGAGGTTTAGGGAGGGAATTCCAGTGCTTAGGGCCTAAGCAGCTGAAGGGACGGCTGCCAATGGTGGAGCGATTCAAATCGGGGATGCGCAAGATGCCAGAATTGGAGGAGCACAGAGATCATGGAGCATTGTAGGGCTGGAGGTGGTTACAGAGATATGGGGGGTGGAGGGCAAGGCCATGGAGGGGTTTGAACAGAAGGATGAGAATTTTAAAATCAAGGCATTGCCAGACTGGGACCCAATGTAGGTCAGCAAGCACAGGGGTGATGGGTGAACAGGACTTGGTGCGAGTTCGGATATGGGCAGCAGACTTTTGGATGAGCTCAAGTTTATGAAGGGTGGAAGATGGAAGGCTGGTCAGGAGAGCATTGCAATAGTCAAGTCTAGAGGTAACAAAGGCATGGCTGAGGGTTTCAGCAGCAGATGAGCTGAGGGCGGCAGTGGCAGAGCCGGGCGATGTTACGGAGGTGGAAGTAGATGGTCTTGGTGATGGAGAGGTTACGTGGTCAGAAGCTTATCTCAGGGTCAAATATGACACCAAGGTTGCGAACAGTCTAGTTCAGCCTCAGACCATGGCCAGGGAGAGGGATGGATTCAGTGAATGTCTGAAAAATATTTTTTTTAAAAGCATTCCCTGTGATGAGTATGGTCTGAAGGTGTAGTTTACAATTTGGTTCAAGTGTAACTCATAACTCAAGTAATATATAGAATCTAACTAGCTGGAATGTGCTTCATGTCTAAAGTTAATAGGATCTGTCCCCAAAATTACCTACATTGATGTGTTTAGTTCACCAGTGTAAATGATTTTCTACAATGTTTAACATATGTCAGAATTCATGAACTGATACGATTTCATTTTACTGTATAGAATCAAACCAGTGTAAAATTATTGTTAGTCACAAAGAGTTTTTAATTATAAAAGCTTGTGATCCCAGTTATTGTTAATACGCCTGATAGAAGCAAGTGTTTCTAATTAATAAAAGTGCACATGTGACACGTTGATATGGCACCTCAAACTTAATAAAATTTTGATGTGCACTATAGATTACATTGTGTAGGCTCCTTCACACTGGATTCTTCTCCTATCAGCGAGTTAATGGTGGGATGGTGTAGGACTTCCACCCATCCAGGTGAATCTACTGCTAACCCACTGAACTTTCCACCCAGGGCCCTCATTATCAATGCACAGCAGGTTAGAAGCATTAATATTACTTCTGATCGGGCTGCCGCCGCTACGAGGGGGAGAGGTTTGAGTAATTGAGTAAAGGGGGACATCACTTTTTGAAGAGTAGAAAGCACAAGTGTATGATATCTGAAGGAGCTGCAGAAAGGGCTCCCAGATTCACTGATGCATGTGTGGAGGCATTGATGGCTGAAGTAGGAGAGAAAACAAATTGACTATTGAGCACTCAGGGCAGGAAATCCCATGAGGAGGTGGTTAAGATCCTATGGCGGGTGGTTGCTGAAGCAGCCAACACAATCTCTACCAACCCAAGAACTGCCATTCAGTGCAGGAAGAGGTTCAATGACCTCACAAGGATGGCCAAAATAAGTCAAGGCATTGTTCCCTATGCACATCTTTTACCAATGATAGAGGCTACACTCAGCTCCTTACCTCTCATGTCATAAATTGAGTGTTTGGGTAACTCAACCATGCAAAGGAGAAACTCTGCAAACACCCAAGCATCATCTTATCTCTGTGAACTCACTTAGCCTGCCACAAGAATACTGTTAGTCTTGAAGGAAAGTCCATTTAAAGGGACAATGCACCATTCTTTACTGCCCCAAAAACCCCTAATAAATTAAAGGAAAATCCACCCCACATTGTCCACAATAAAATCTACTGGGAAAAGTTGATGTTGAGTGTCTCCATTTTCATGTAGACCATCAAACTGAATCCAAAATCCAAAGCCATTGACCATATTGAAACACATCCAACCCTCTTCTACCTCAATTGATAAATTGATTTAAAAATAAAATGCTTTATCAATGAATGCAAAACAATCCACAAACATGCTGTTGTAATCCTGAAAAAATTATTATACAAAAATTATATAAAAGCTTAGGAATTTCCTCCTTATAAAATGCTGATTTTTGATGGGGGAGGGTTGGATTTTGAAAAAAAACATTTACTTCCAGCTTCATTCAATTTGAGGTTGTGCGGGAAAGTTCAAATTTTACATGTTGATATTGAACTAACATTTAAGTAGAGTCCAGTTAATTTATCTCAAAATGTATTTATCTGCTGTATGCAACATACACTTTGCTTGGAAACCTAATGGACGATATACAGAGCTGGGCCAATAGCCTATAGCCTCTTGAGATAGCTACAGTCAAGACAAAACTGCTAAATTAATGTCAGTGACGAAATGCATTTAATAAGAATTACTCAATTCATCTTGTGGACAAAATTCATGTCTTATTAGCCAGAGATAATGAGCTCATAGTTTAGAATTCCCCAATGTGAAATTAGTTTGATTATTCATGATAAATAGCACAATTGTAGCCAGGTTAGGCCAATTATTGGGTACAGGGAATAATTAGCTGAGGGTTAGAGGTAGACAATTGCATAATTCAGTAAGCAGCAAATTCCATGGACACAATTAAAGACGTATGTTTGCAAGAAATTTTGGTGAATTAATGCTTTTATTTATTTATTTATTGCTCCTTAGGATCCAAATAATCAGTGATAAGGAACTGTGCGATTAGAATCTGCAAGCACGTTTTGTTGAAATCATACTACCCAGGCTGCCCTGTAGGAAAATAAAATTTTAAAATTCTGACAGTGAAAAGTGTTTGCAACACAGTAGCACATATTTTGAAATACTCACAAATATTTGAAAATGACAGTGGTTGAATCTCTTGCTAATAAATGTTGTAAACTTCAGTAATATATTTTGGCTCAACTGGATATTGTAGCAGATGTCATTTTTGAGATGCACAGTTTGTTTTCCTTTTAGGTATTTAATTGTGTCTAATTGCCCATCAATAGTGTACATCATTCCTGTGGATAATGCAGTGCTATGACTCACTAAGTAATATAAGTGCAGGTACTCCCCATCTGAAAAACAAGCAGCAGCATAACCACAGCGGGCAGAGATGGTCTGGATTGGACAGTCTCAAACAAATGTCTTGTTTCTCTACAATGTTCAGAAGTCCATAACTGTTCAGAAAGCTTGACCAAGATGTTGTCCATCTACTCCTCCTGCTGTAATGTCTCGTCAATTAAAATGTTCAGCTTTGTGGTTTGGTAATCACATCCTGTTTACACTGGGGCAAATAAGTATTAAAGATGGTTGGAAAAGATAGAATGAAGGAGGTGCCGTCTTTTGGATGAGACGTTAAACCGAGGCCCTGTCTGCTCTCTCAGGTGGACGTAAAAGATCCCATGGTACTATTTCGAAGAACATAACAAAAAACAGATTGTCTGGTCATTATCACATTGCTGTTTGTGGGAGCTTATTGTGCTCAAATTGGCTGCTGCATTTCCTACATTACAACAGTGACTACACTTCAAAAAAAAGTACTTAATTGGCTGTAAAGCGATTTGGGACGTCCGGTGGTCCTGAAAAGCGCTATATAAATGCGTCTTTGTTTTCTTTCTTTTAACATCCTCTACGGCATCAGAGAGATACTATCAATTGGGTTAATAGTCCTCTACAAGAACTTGGCTGGAGCAGCACTGAAGGAAGTAGAGCAGTGTTAACTATGCTAAAGAAGGGGCCAGCTCAAATCAATGTATCTCCATCAGAAGATCATAAGAGTAATTTTGTGGCGTTGAGCCTTGCTGATTGGTAGAATGAGTCGGAGATAGGGTTACAACATCCCCATAAGTCTGACATTGTAAATAAACCATTCCAATGGCAAATAGAAGCCGAAAAGAAGATATGAACACAAGACTTTCTCCAAAATAAGTGAAGATAAGCTTTGAATAATACTAATGGATCCCACTGGTACTGTGCTAAGGAGTTGGGGACAGTCAGCTGTTCAGGTTCCTGGTGGAGCTTAACTGGATATTCATTACTGCTTAATTGCCATCTTTTATTCTGGGCTTTATTCTTTAGTATATAGCCTTATAAAAAAAACTGCATTACTATTCCACAACAAGCAAACACAAGTGCTTCCTAGATAAACTTCTTCTTATGATTTAAAAAAAAAACGCTTTTACAATCAGAAAGAATAGGCTTGGGAAATACATTGTACACTAATTGCTGAAGGTTAAAAAACAAGACAGTACCTACCTCAACAGACAAAGGCCATGAAATTCGGCACCTTAGTGCTGGCTGTTAAGGCTGGTTTCAGTAAAAAAATGGCGGGTGCCTCACTTCCGGCGTGGCCAGTGGCAGCTGCCATTTTAGACAGGTCGGCCGTTGCCTGCACTCGCCAGAAAAATGCTAATCAGTCAGATCGTGATGTCAATCAGTGTGCAACGCTGATTTGACGCATGGCCTGCCATTTTGGACATCGTCGCTCAACTGCACGCACTCCAAAACATGCATAAAGCTGCACGAGGAGCCCCCCACCAGCGGTATTTAAAGGGATCATTAGCAACTTGCAGGTGACTTGCTTTTTGATTTGTACTGGTTCTGTGTAAATTTGTGCAATGGTTTGGAGCTTTCTGCAGTTATTTAAAGTTAGAGCGGTGACAAGGAGTTTTGCTGAAAGTGGAGAACGCCTTGCTTCTGTATTCAAGGGTTCTGCTCACACCACTTGCTCCCAGTCATGGGACTCTACTTGCAATCACCCTCATGCTGGAGTATGACAGGGAGTTGGAGCAGACGCAGCAAAGAAGAGGAGAAGCTGTGCGCAGAAGGAGGAGGAGGAAGGGCAGAAGGCTCTCAGCAGGAGGACTTACCCACCTAGCGTCTTCTGAGAGCACTTCTCCTACGTGCTCTTAAGCAAGGAGCAGTATATTCGGAGGCTCTGCTTCACCAAGGAGATGGTCACAGAACTCTGCCACCTCATTGGAACAATGACCTGCAGCCTCAGAGCAATGCGAAGACAGCACTGCCAGTGGCCCTCAATTTTTTCGCCACCAGATCCTTCCAATCTGGAGCAGGCGACATAGCTAACATCTCCTGGTTCGCCATCCGTTCCTGCATTTGGAAGGTCACAGAGGCTCTGTACTCCAGGAGAAGGGACTTCATTGTCTTCTCTTTGTGCATTGAGTGCTGCTGGAGTTTTGGTAAGTGGGAGAAAAATCATTTAAGAGTATTTTGTGAATTTTAGTGTGTTAAAAAGTCAATTATTTGAAGTAAGTTAAATTTTTTAAGGGTATATTAATCTATTGGGCAGTTTAAACCGGAAGTAGAATCTGGGTATAAAAGGGGCGGGGCTAGTGCTGTGCATGGAGTGCTTTGTGCATTGAGTGCTGCTGGAGTTTTGGTAAGTGGGAGAAAAATCATTTAAGAGTATTTTGTGAATTGTAGTGTGTTAAAAAGTCAATTATTTGAAGTAAGTTTAATTTTTTAAGGGTATATTAAACTATTGGGCAGTTTAAACCGGAAGTAGAATCCGGGTATAAAAGGGGTGGGGCTAGTGCTGTGCACGGAGTGCTTTGTGCATTGAGTGCTGCTGGAGTTTTGGTAAGTGGGTGAAAAATCATTTAGGAGTATTTTGTGAATTTTAGTGTGTTAAAAAGTCAATTATTTGAAGTAAGTTTAATTTTTTAAGGGTATATTAAACTATTGGGTAGTTTAAACCAGAAGTAGAATCCAGGTATAAAAGGGGCAGGGCTAGTGCTGTGCACGGAGTGCTTTGTGCATTGAGTGCTGCTGAAGTTTTGGTAAGTGGGAGGTGAGGGTATGTTTTTTGCTCTGTTTTGTTCCCCACGCCCAGGCTTAGACAGCACTGCGGAAGCGGAGCAGCGAGACGAGTCAACCAAACAGGCCCCACAGACAGTATTCAAGGAGGAGACTGGTGATCAGCTGGTTGGTTGGTTTTCTTCCTTCTCTTCTCTTTTATACCTTTAAGTTGGTAAGTCCTATTGAATAGTGGTGTGATATTATCATCTATATCCGGGCAGGGTCTTCATAACTAATAAGAAGAAATTTAATTAATTATATAGAATGGAGCAGGTGATGTGTTACTGTTGCGAGATGTGGGAGCCGGTGGACCCCATTGAGGCTCACGGTTATTACATCTGCGACAAGTGTTTGCTGCTAGAGGAACTCAAGTTCCATGTTATGGAGCTTGAGACCGAGCTTCAGACACTGTGACACATCAGGGAGGGGGAGAAGTTCCTGGACTCTATGTTTCAGGAGATGGTCACATCTATGAAGTTAATTACTGCAGATGTAGTCCGTAGTCAGGGACAGGACGGTGTGACTATGAGTAAGGAAGGTACAGGGATCCAGGATGTAGTGTTGAAGGAGACGCAGCCCTTGCTCTTGTCCAGCAGGATCGAGGTTCTTACTCCCTGTGAGGGTGGGAGCAGGGACTGCAGGGAGGATGAGCAACCTGGCCACAGCACCGTGGTACAGGGGGCCATTCAAGTGGAGGGAGTAAAAAGAAATGTTGTAGTGGTAGGGGATAGTATCATTAGGGGGATAGATAGGGTTCTCTGCAGTCAAGAGCGGGAGTCCCGAAGGCTGTGTTGCCTGCCCGGTGCCAGGGTTAAGGACATCTCTTCTGGGCTGGAAAGAAACTTGGAGTGGGAGGGGGAGGATCCAGTTGTCGTGGTCCATGTTGGTACAAACGATGTAGATAGGACAAGGAAGACGGTTCTGTTAAAGGAGTATGAGCAGCTAGGGTTCAAATTAAAAAACAGAACCTCAAGGGTAATAATCTCTGGGTTATTACCTGAGCCACGAGCGAATTTGGCTAGGATAAATAAAATTAAAGAGTTAAATGCGTGGCTCAAAGACTGGTGTGGGAGAAATGGGTTTTGCTTCTTGGGACACGGGCACCAGTACTGGGACAGGAGGGAGCTGTTCCATTGGGACGGACTCCACTTGGCCAGTGCTGGGACTAGAGTCCTGGCGAATCATATAACTAGGGCTGTAGAGAGGGCTTTAAACTAATTAGTGGGGGGGAGGTTTCTAGAGAGCAAATAATAGAAATGACAACAGAGAAGGTCATAGACTTAAGTAGCAGTGGGGGAATTAAAAAACTGAATGTGTCAGGAAGGGACAGAAGGTATGGAGTAAAAAGTAAAGTACTAAAAAGGGAAAAAACAGGAACTAAGTGTTACAAAACATATTTGAAAGTTCTTTATCTGAATGCACGTAGCATTCGTAACAAAATGAATGAGTTAACGGCACAAATAACTACATATGGGTATGATCTTGTGGCCATTACAGAAACATGGCTGCAGGGTGACCATGACTGGGAATTAAACATACCAGGTTATTTAACAATCAGGAAGGACAGGCAGGAAGGGAGAGGAGGTGGGGTGGCTATGTTAATAAAGGAAGGAATCACTATAATACAGAGAAATGATATTGGGTCAAAGGAGCAGGATAGTAAAACAGTTTGGGTGGAGATAAGGAATAATAAGGGGAAAAAAACACTAGTGGGTGTAGTCTATAGGCCTCCGAACAGTTGCAACTCAGTTGGACGGAGTATTAATCAGGAAATAGTTGAGGCTTGTAATAAGGGAACAGCTATAATTATGGGGGATTTTAATGATCATATTAACTCAACAAATCAAATTTGGCAGAGCAGCCTTGAGGATGAGTTCATTGAGTGTATTAGGGATGGGTTTCTTGAGCAGTAAGTAACTGAACCGACCAGGGGGCAAGCAACCTCAGATTTGGTCCTGTGTAATGAGACAGGATTAATTAAAAATGTCCTAGTAAAGGATCCCCTTGGAATGAGTGACCATAACATGGTTGAATTCCATATTCAATTAGAGGGTGAGAAGGTTGGATCTCAAACAAGCGTGCTGAGCTTGAATAAAGGAGACTATGAAGGTATGAGAGCAGAATTGATTAGAGTGGACTAGGAAAATAGATTAAAGGGTAAGACGGTACATGATCAGTGGTGTACATTTAAGGAGTTATTTTACAACTTCCAAAAACAATATATTCCACTGAGGAAAAAAGGGTGTAAAAGAAAAGATAGCCATCCATGGCTAAGTAAAGTAATTAAGGATAGTATCTGACTAAAAACAAGGGCATATAAGGTAGCCAAATCTAGTGGGAGGATAGAAGATTGGGAAGTCTTTAAAAGACAGCAAAAAATAACTAAAAGATTGATTAAGAAAGGGAAGATGGATTATGAAAGTAAATTAGCAAAAAATATAAAAACAGACAGCAAAAGTTTCTATAGTTATATAAAAAGAAAAAGGGTGGCTAAGGTAAATGTTGGTCCCTTAGAGGATGAGACCGGGAAATTAATGGTGGGAAACATGGAGATGGCAAAAACACTGAACAATTATTTTGTATCAGTCTTTACAGTAGAGGACACTAAGAATATCCCAAAACTGGACAAACAGGGGGCTCTAGGGGGGGAGGAACTAAATACGATTAAAATCACTAAGGAAGTGGTATTTGGTAAAATAATGGGACTCAAGGCGGATAAATCCCCTGGACCTGATGGCTTGCATCCTAGGGTCTTGAGGGAAGTGGCGGTAGGGATTGTGGATGCATTGGTAATAGTTTTCCAAAACTCCCTGGACTCAGCAAAGGTCCCGGCAGATTGGAAAACTGCTAATGTAACACCCTTATTTAAAAAGGGTAGTAGGCAGAAGGCTGGAAACTATAGACCTGTTAGCCTAACATCTGTGGTTGGTAAAATGTTAGAGTCCATTATTTAGGAGACAGTAATGGGACATTTGGATAAACATAATTTAATAGGACAAACTCAGCATGGTTTCATGAAGGGGAAGTCATGTTTGACAAATTTGCTGGAGTTTTTTGAGGAAGTAACATACAGGGTGGATAAAGGGGAACCAGTGGACGTAGTGTATTTAGACTTCCAAAAGGCATTTGACAAGGTGCCACACAAAAGATTATTGCTCAAGATAAAAAAATCACGGGATTGGGGGTAATATTCTGGCGTGGGTGGAGGATTGGCTCTCTAACAGAAAGCAGAGAGTTGGGATAAATGGTTCGTTCTCAGATTGGCAACCAATAACTAGTGGTGTTCCGCAGGGGTCAGTGCTGGGTCCCCAACTCTTTACAATCTATATTAACGATTTGGAGGAGGGGACCGAGTGTAACATATCAAAGTTTGCAGATGATACAAAGATGGGACGGAAAGTAGTGAGTGAGGAGGACATAAAAAACCTGCAAAGGGACATAGACAGGCTAAGTAAGTGGGCAGAGATTTGGCAGATGGAATACAATACTGGAAAGTGTGAGGTTATGCACTTTGGCAGGAAAAATCATAGAGCAAGTTATTATCTTAATGGCAAGAAACTGGAAAGTACTGTAGTACAAAGGGATCTGGGGGTCCCGGTGCACGAAACTCAAAAAGTTAGTATGCAGGTGCAGCAAGTGATCAAGAAGGCCAATGGAATGTTGGCTTTTATTGCTAGGGGGATGGAATATAAAAACAGGGAGGTATTGCTGCAGTTGTACAAGGTATTGGTGAGACCGCACCTGGAATACTGCATACAGTTTTGGTGTCCATACTTAAGAAAAGACATACTTGCTCTCGAGTCAGTACAAAGAAGGTTCACTCAGTTAATCCCGGGGGTGGTCATATGAGGAGAGGTTGAGTAGATTGGGACTCTACTCATTGGAGTTCAGAAGAATGAGAGGCGATCTTATTGAAACATATAAGATTGTGAAGGGGCTTGATCGGGTGGATGCGGTGAGGATGTTCCCAATGAAGGGTGAAACTAGAACTAGGGGGCATAATCTTAAAATAAAGGGCTGCTCTTTCAAAACTGAGCTGAGGAGAAACTTCTTCACTCAGAGGGTGGTAGGTTTGTGGAATTTGCTGCCCCAGAAAGTTGTGGAAGCTACATCATTAAATAAATTTAGAATAGAAATAGATAGTTTCCTAGAGGTAAAGGGAATTAAGGGTTACGGGGAGCGGGCAGGAAATTGGACATGAATCTAGGTTCGGAATGGTCATGGCCCTGTGGGTAGTGGAGTGGGCCCAGGGGCCGTGTAGCCTGGTTCTGCTCCTACTGTGTTCTAATTCTGTGTTAGATTTCAGGAGATGGTTTTATTCCTGTTCCTGGCTGGGGTGGAGATCGCCTTTACAGAAGGTAAGTACTGTAGAAAATATAGGGACAGAGTGATCTCCTGGAAGAATTTCGATCGCCTAGATGGGTCGGAGAGGAATTTCCCAGATTTTTTTCTCCCAAATTGGCCATTGGGTCTCTTATCTGGTTTTTCGCCTCTCCTGGGAGATCACATGGGTTCGGGTGGATGCAGAGTGATAGAAGATTTGAGGTTAGGATCAGATCAGCCATGATCTTATTGAATGGTGGAGCAGGCTCGAGGGGCCGATTGGCCTACTCCTGCTCCTATTTCTTATGTTCTTATGTTCTCTGAACAGAGAGAAGCAGGAGGAGCACGCATTTGGCTTTGCCAGGATATCGGGCTTCCCCATGGTGCGGGGCGCACACACGTGGCTTTGCGGGTGCCACATGTCAAAACTGAGATGCACCGCAACTGCAACTGCAAAGGCTACCACTCACTTCATGTGCAGTTGGCGTGCAACCACGCCCAGCAAATCATGATGGTGAATGCCTGGTATCCTGGCAGCAGTCATGATCCCTTCATCCTGCGCCAGTCCATTGTACCATCAATCTTTCAGCCACAACGTCAAACCCGAGGGTCGTTGCTCGGAGACAAGGACTATCTGTTCTACACCTGGCCGCAACCCCACCGCTCATGGCCAGCAATCATATAATGAGAGCCATGCTGCCATGAGGAACCTCATCGAGCAGACCATTGGGGTACTAAAGCAACAGTTCCACTGCCTTGACCACACAGGAGGTGCCCTCGAGTACACGTTGGAGCGGGTGTCCCATTTCATGGTGGTCTGCTGCATGCTCCACAACTTGTTCATCATTAGAATGCAGCCCTTGCCACCATGGGTTCTGTGACCATCTCAGGAGAAGGAAGAGGAGGAGTAGGAGGAGGAAGAGAAGAGGAGGAGGAAGAGCAGGAATAGGAGGAAGGGAGAAAGCAGGCAGCAGATCCCCATTCCGGATGGGCTCTCCGTGAGCATAGTCATAGGCCTAGAAATTCGGTATAGCCGCGTTTGGGGCGCTAGTTCTGGCGATGCGCAAAGTTTAGCGCCAGGCGCAATTTAGCACCACCTAGCGCGATATTGGGTTGCAGCGCCCCTAAAGGTGATTGCAGCGCTAAATCAGGCACTGCACGCTACTCTTAAGGCGCTAACCCGGCAGCGCAACCCAATTTCGCCGCGGCGGGGCGCAGCGAGGGTTCTGTTAATAATCACTTTCCCTGAGACACACTGGCGCTGGCCAGCTCTTAAAGGGGCAGGTCAATTGGCATCACCAGACACACTCACTGCCTTGTAGGCCTTCAAAGCGGTGGGAGCCTACCTGTGGCGCACCAGCCTAGCAAGACATGGAAAGGGTGAGGCAGAGGGTGGAACGCCTCACTGATGGGGCATTGGATGCTTTGGCTGGCGCAGTGGAATCAAGGCCAAGGAAGATGGTCGGAATGTGATTTATGCTTTGGACAGTCTCCCGGGTGTGAGAGCCAGTTATGTGTCAGTGTATTAGTTTTGCTTTCTGTTGCCATAGCTTTCTCATGTTTGAAGGAACCACATTTTGTGTAATGAAACACTTTCTTCATTTACAATGGCCTTGCTGCTATTTACATGCATCTTGCCCTTCACAGGCTTGGGGGTATCAGACCGGTTCCATTCCTGTTCTTGGAATGGCAGCAAGCATTCCGTGAGAGGGGCCTAGAAGCTACTTCTGATCAGCCTCTGACGCGCAGCCTGAGAAGAGCCGCTCGCGTAGAAGTTCAGGCCAGCAGGCATCTTCTCAGCCACCGACAGATGTCCTGCACCTTATCTGAGGCTGCAGATCTGGCTGAAGCAGCTGGCACAGCTCAGTCACCACCTCCTTTCTAAATCGCAGCCTTCTGACACACTGCTCCTCCGGCATGTTCATGTAAGAAAACTGCTGTCGGAAAACCCTGCCAGTATAAGGTCTGCTGTGGCGACGTCTGCTGGCCCTCCTCCATCTGGCCATGCCCGCCCCCCTCTCCCAGCATCTCAGTGTCCTTTCCAGATGATTCAGCAGCAGGACGTTCCCCTCCAATGCACCCCCATAATAAGTGCCCATAGGAAGGTTCCCCGTTGTCAAGGCTCACCAACAGCAAGGTGATGGTCAGAAGGCTGAAGATCGTCTGCCTGCGCTGGCTCAGTGGTCAAATGGCTCTCAGTGTGCAGCTCAGCAACTCTTTGTAGCTCTCGAGGAAGTTGTGATCCAAAAATGGCTGCCGCTTTTAAACCACACCAGTCCCCTTTAAATAACGCTCCTCCAGCCCAAGAGAGACTTGGTAAGGCCCAGGTAAGCTGTCACTATTAGCATCAGGCACTACGGAGGGGGGCGCCACTGAATTTCCGGTCCGGGGCGCCCAAAAGGCGTTGCACACTCAAATGACGTCATAATTAGCCTGCGCCCATGAGCGGGCGCTAAGATTTAGCACCGGTGCTAAATGCATGCTCAATATGGGGCAAGGCACTAGGGCCTAGAAATTCAGTTGGGCGCTGCAAGCTTTGCGCCCAGTTGGCGCCTAAAGAGGGTTTCTGCGCCAGTATAAGAGGTTGCGCTGATATTCAGCGCTGCGGTAATGGCGGCGGTAGCCGGTAGCGCTGCGCCGACACCGATAACGTCATCAGTGTGCGCAGTGCCCCGGTACCACCCTGCTTCCAGCCCAAACCCCATATTTAGTTGCGGCCGCCTCTTCTGCAGCGGCCGCAAACAACGTTCGTGAAACGGGGCCGTACTGCTGCGCTACTGGGGCGCTTTAAGGTGGAGGTGCGGCCGGCCGCTTTTTCGGCGGCCGCCTGCCCGCACCTCCCTCCCCGGCCTCCTCCACCACCCCCCCGCGGCATTGGTGGCTGATTCCCGTGAGTCCGGCACTTCTCCGTGGTGCTGGGCTCATTTGCTGGCAGAATCCAGCGGCGATCTCACGGCTGCAGGCAGCTCCTCCTTAAGAGAAGGAGGAGGCCTGCAGTACCCCAGCCTGCCGCACCGCATCGGGTGGCGCAGCGGCAGCTGGAGCGCTGAAATTCACTTTCAGCGCCCCAAGCGGAGGCGGGCACACCCTAGAACAGCGCCCGGTTCCGAATTGGGGCGCTAAAAGTGAATTTCTGGCGGTCGCAACGGGCTCCGCGCGCAGCGCTAACTTTTGGGCGTTAGCCTGCTGGCGGGCCTTAACTGAATTTCTAGGCCTAGGCGCCTTGCGCCCGCCCGGAAATTGGCTAGCGCCCCACTTCTCGGCCTCTTTAGGCGTTAATTGGTGGCGCTAACAACCGAATTTCTCCCCCATAGAGTTATACAGCACAGAAAGAGGGCCTTCGGCCCATCGTGCCCGCGCCGGCCATCAAGCCCTGTCTATTCTAATCCCATTTTCCAGCACTTCGTCCGTAGCCTTGTATGCTATGGTGTTTCAAGTGCTCATCTAAATGCTTCTTGAATGTTGTAAGGGTTCCTGCCTCTACCACCCTTTCAGGCAGTGAGTTCCAGATTCCAACCACCCTCTGGGTGAAAAGGTTGTTCCTCAAATCCCCTCTAAACCTCCTGCCCCTTACCTTGAAACTATGCCCCCTAGTTATTGACCCCACTAGTAAGGGGGAAAGTTCCTTTCTATCTACCCTATCTAGGCCCCTCATAATTTTGTACACCTCAATCAGGTCCCCCCTCAGCCTTCTCTGCGCTAAGGAAAACAACCCCAGCCTGTCCAGTCTCTCTTCACAGCTGAAGCGCTCCAGCCCAGGTAACATCCTGGTGAATCTCCTCTGCACCCTCTCCAATGCAATCACATCCTTCCTATAGTGTGGCGACCAGAACTGCACACAATATTCCAGTTGAGGCCTAACTAGCGTTTTCAACAGCTCCATCATATCCTCCCTGCTCTTATATTCTATGCCTCGGCTAATGAAGGAATGTATCCCATATGCCTTTTTAACCACCTTATCTACCTGTCCTGCTGCCTTCAGGGATCTATGTACATGCACACCAAGGTCCCTCTGATCCTCTGTCCTTCCTAGGATCCTACCATTCATTGTGTATTCCCTTGCCTTGTTAGTCCTCCCAAAATGCATCACCTCACACTTTTCAGGGTTGAATTCCATTTGCCACTGTTCTGCCCATCTGACCAACTCGTCTATATCGTCCTGTAGCCTGAGGCTTCCCTCCTCGCTATTTACCACTCCACCAATTTTCGTGTCATCTGCGAACTTACTGATCATACCTCCTACATTCATATCTAAATCATTAATGTACGCTACAAACAGCAAAGGACCCAGCACCGATCCGTGCGGTACACCACTGGACACAGGCTTCCAGTCACAAAAACAACTTTCGACCATCACCCTCTGCCTCCTGCCACTAAGCCAATTTTGGATCCAATGTGCCAAATTGCCCTGGATCCCATGGGCTCCTACCTTCTTGGCCAGTCTCCCATGCGGGCCTTTGTCAAAAGCCTTACTGAAGTCCATGTAGACTACATCAACTGCACTACCCTCATCCACACACCTAGTCACCCCCTCTCAAAATTCAATCAAGTTGGTTAGACATGATTTCCCCCTGACAAAGCCATGCTGACTATCCTTGATTAATCCTTGCCTCTCCAAGTGGAGACTAATTCTGGCCCTCAGAATTTTTTCCAATAATTTCCCTACCACTGTGTTAGGCTCACTGGCCTGTAATTCCCGGGATTATCCCTACTATTCTTCTTGAATAATGGTACTACATTAGCTGTCCTCCAGTCCTCTGGCACCTCCTCTGTGGCCAGAGAGGTTCTGAAAATTTGTGTCGGAGCCCCTGCAATCTCCTCCCTTGCCTCACACAGCAGCCTGGGATACATCTCGTCTGGGCCTGGGGATTTATCCACTTTAAAGCCCGCTAAAACTGCGAATACATCCTCCCTCTCAATACTAATTTGCTCAAGTATATCACAATCCCCCTGCCTGATTTCTATGCCTACATCGTCCTTCTCCATAGTGAACACAGATGCAAAATATTCATTTAAAACCTCACCCACATCTTCCGGCTCTACACACAGATTGCCACTTTGGTCCCTAATGGGCCCTACTCTTTCCCTGGTTATCCTCTTGCCCTTAATATACTTATAAAACACCTTGGGATTTTCCTTTATTTTGCCCGCCAGTGTTTTTTCATGCCCCCTCTTCACTCTCCTAGTTTCTTTTTTAAGTACCCTCTGCACTTTCCATACTCCTCTAGGGCTTCCACTGTTTTTAGTCCTTTGTATCTGCCAAAAGCCTCTGGCCTAGATTTTCAGTATAGACAGTTATGGGGCGCTAACCTTAGCGCCCGCCCGAAGTTAGCGCTCGCCCCAAAGTAGCGCCCCGTTGCCGGAAATTCAGTGGCTTCGCCCTAAGAGGTTGGTGGAGCGCTAAAAGAGGCGTTCCACTACTATCTTTAGGCGCTAAGCCGGCGGTGCAGAGCGCAACACCCGAGCTCGGGTGCAGCGCACGGTAGACACTCTGGTGCCAGTGAGCTCTTAAAGGGGAAGGGTGCATGTGTTTTTTTCAAAGGCAGAGTCTGGGGGGGAAAGAAGAAGAAGGATGAGGAGGAGGAGGAGGAGGAGGAGGAGGAGGAGGAGGAGGAGGAGGAGGAGGAGGAGGAGGAGGAGGAGGAGATAAATACACCGTTCAGACCACACAACACATGCAGACTGCCTTTTATACTGCAGGAGGAGTGCCCTTTAATTTGCGCTCTCCAGGGTGTGTTGCGTTCCATTTTACAAACGCTCTGGACGCCAGCCGCACAATGGGGCGGTCCGACTGAAGTTTGGATTCGGGGCGGCCAAAGGGCGTTGCACGACGGTGTGACGTCATTTTCTGCGCACGCATCCGGGCGGCCGCTAAACTTTGCGCCGGCGCTAACGGGCAACTTAATTTGGGGCGGGGCGCAAACTGCGCTGCGCCCGGGCGCTACACGCATAGCGCCCGAAAATCACTTCTCTTAAGGCGCTAACTGCTGGTGCAAGCAACTGAAAATCTAGCCCTCTGTTTTTTCCTAATCCATTCTTGTATATCCCTTGACATCCAGAGTTCCCTGGGCTTGTTGGTCCCACCCTTGACCTTTACGGGAACATGTTGGCATTGTATTCTCTCTCTTTCCTTTCTGAAAGACTCCCACTGCTCTGATGTGGATTTCCCTACAAGTAGCTGATCCCAGTCCACTTTGGCCAGATCCTGCCTTATATTAAAATCGGCCTTCCCCCAATTTAGAACCTTTATTTCCGGTTCATCTTTGTCCTTTTCCATGACTACCTTAAATCTCACTGAATTATGGTCACTGTCACAAAAATGCTCTCCTACTGACACTTCTACCACTTGCCCAGCTACATTCCTTAGAATTAGGTCCAGTACCACCCCCTCTCTTGTAGGACTTTCTACATGCTGGCTCAAAAAGCTCTCCTGGATGCACTTTAAGAATCCTGCACCCTCTAAGCCTTTCACACTCTGACTACCCCAGTTAATATTGGGGAAGTTGAAATCCCCTACTATTATTACCCTATTATTTCTACACTTCTCTGAGATTTGCCTACATATCTGTTCCTCTATCTCCCCCTGGCTGTTTGGGGGCCTATAGTACACTCCCAACAAAGTGCTTGCCCCCTTTTTGTTTTTAAGTTCTACCCATATGGCCTCATTAGAGGAACCTGCTAAGATATTGTCCCTCCTTACAGCAGTAATTGACACCTTGATTAATATTGCGACACCCCCTCCTCTTTTACACCCCCCTCTGTCTCGCCTGAAGATTCTACACCCCGAAATATTGAGCTGCCAGTCCTGCCCCTCCCTCAACCATGTCTCTGTGATAGCAACAATATCATACTCCCATGTGTTCACCAAAACCTTCAATTCACCTGCCTTACTCGCAAGACTCCTTGCATTAAAATAAATGCCATCCAGCCTTGCCATACTCCCTTGTGCCATTACATATTTGCACCTAATCAGAATCCGGTTCCCATGAATGAAACCCCAGATCCCCATTGCTCAACACTGTGACAGGTGGTGAGAGAACCAACACGAGGGAAGAACCTACTTGACCTCATCCTCACCAATCTACCTGTCGCAGATGCATCTGTCCATAACAGTATTGGTAGCAATGACCACCGAACAGTTATTGTGGAGACGAAGTCCCGTCTTCACACTGAGGACACCCTCCATCGTGTTGTGTTGCACTACCACCGTGCTAAATGGGATAGATTCAGAACAGATCCAGCAGCTCAGAACTTGGCATCCATGAGGCGCTGTGGGCCATCAGCAGCAGCAGAATTGTATTCCACCACAATCTGTAACCTCATGGCCCGGCATATCCCTCACTCCACCATTACCATTAAGTCTGGAGGCCAACCCTGGTTCAATAAAGAGTGTAGAAGAGCATGCCAGGAGCAGCACCAGGCGTACCTAAAAATGAGGTGCCAACCTAGGGAAGCTACAACACAGGACTACATGCATGCTAAAAGGCGGAAGCAGCATGCTATAGAGAGGGCTGAGCAATCCAACAATCAACAGATCAGATCAAAGCTCTGCAGTCCTGCCACACCCAGTCGTGAACTAACGGGAGGAAGAGGCTCCATGAATATCCCCATCCTAATGATGGTGGAGCCCAGCACGTGAGTGCAAAAGACAAGGCTGAAGCATTTGCAACCATCTTCAGCCAGAAGTGCTGAGTGGATGATCCATGTCGGCCAACTCCTGAGGTCGCCACCATCACAGAAGCCAATCTTCAGCCAATTCGATTCACTCCACGTGATATCAAGAAACGGCTGAGCGCACTGGATACAGCAAAGGCCATGGGCCCTGACAACATCCCGGCTATCGTGCTGAAAACTTGTGCTCCAGAACTAGCCGCGCCTCTAGCCAAGTTGTTCCAGTACAGCTACAACACTGGCATCTATCCAACAATGTGGAAAACTGCCCAGGTACAGGAAACTCTCTTTTAACCAGCACCTAAATTCCAGAAATCTCTCTTAACCAGCAAAATTCAGGAGTAGGTTCAGGTAAGTTTTACTATATATTAGTGGCCGTGTAAACGGGGTTCCTGGATCTGTGGCCGTGTAACCAGGGTTCCTGTACCTGTGGCCGTGTAACAGGGACTCCTAGATCTGTGGCCATGTAACTGGGACTCCTGCACAAGTGCCATGTAACCAGGGCTCCTGCACCTGTGGCCATGTACGGGGCTCTTGGTAAGTATACCTCTTTGTAATCCGGACTTTTTCATCAACCCGCACTACGCCGGTCCCGTCGGTGCCAGATAAAAAAGAGTTTCCTGTAAGTCCTGTCCAGAAAAAGCAGAACAAATCCAATCCGGCCAATTACCGCCCCATCAGTCTGCACTCAAACATCAGCAAAGTGATGGAAGGTGTCATCGACAGTGCTATCAAGCGGCACTTACCAATAACCTGCTCACTGATGCTCAGTTTGGGTTCCGCCAGGACCACTCGGCTGCCGACCTCATTACAGCCTTGGTCCAAACATGGACAAAGGAGCTGAATTCCAGAGGTGAGGTGAGAGTGACTGCCCTTGACATCAAGACAGCATTTGACCGAGTGTGGCATCAACGAGCCCTAGTAAAACTGAAGTCAATGGGAATCAGGGGGAAGACTCTCCACTGGCTGGAGTCATACCTAGCACAAAGGAAGATGGTTGTGGTGATTGAAGGTCAATCATCACAGCCCCAGGACATCAGTGCAGGAGTTCCTCAGGGCAGTGTCCTGGGCCCAACCATCTTCAGCTGCTTCATCAATTACCTTCCCTCCAACATAAGGTCAGAAATGGGGATGTTTGCTGATGACTGCACAATGTTCAGTGCCATTCACAACTCCTCAGATAATGAAGCAGTCCATGCCCGCATGCAACAAGACCTGGACGACGTTCGGGCTCGGGCTGATAAGTGGCAGGTAACATTCGCGCCACAGAAGTGCCAGGCAATGACTATCTCCAACAAGCGAGAGTCTAAACACCGCTCCTTGACATTCAATGGCATTACCATCACCAAATCCCCCACCATCAACATCCTGGGGGTCACCATTGACCAGAAACTTAACTGAACCAGCCACATAAATACTGTGGCAACAAGAGCAGGACAGAGGCTAGGTATTCTGCAGCGAGTGTCTCACCTCCTGACGCCCCAAAGCCACTCAAGAAGCTCGACACCATCCAGGACAAAGCAACCCACTTGATTGGCATCCCCTCTAACACCCTAAACATTCTCTCCCTCCACCACCGGCATACCATGGCTGCAGTGTGTACCATCCACAAGATGCACTGCAGCAACTCGCCAAGGCTTCTTCGGCAGCACCTCCCAAACCCGCGACCTCTTCCACCTAGAATGACAAGGGCAGCAGACGCATGGGAACACCACCACCTCCAAGTTCCCCTCCAAGTCACTATCATCCTGAGTTGAAAGTATATCGCTGATCCTTCATCGTCGCTGGGTCAAAATCCTGGAACTCCCTACCTAACAGCACTGTGGGAGTACCTTCACCACACGGACTGCAGCAGTTCAAGAAGGCGGCTCGCCACCACCTTCTGAAGGGCAATTAGGGATGGGCAATAAATGCTGGCCTTGCCAGCGACATCCACATCCCATAAAAAAACAAATAAAAAACTTCCCCATCTTACTAACCCTCTTTCACGGAACATCACAACATCCTTTTGGACACAAAGCTGAAATGAGAGCCACCACAAAACAAACATTCCAAACATAATTTATAAATTAATCAATCCAAAAACTACATACTAAATCAACTAATCACCCTTGTGCATTTAGAAAATGCTATAAATACTCAGCAGATGCTGACTGATCTGCTGAGTATTTCCAGCATTTTCTGTTTTTATTTCAGATTTCCAACATCTGCAGTATTTTACTTTTGAACCCTTGTGCATTCCTTAGCGTCTGTCTTTTGTGTTCCTTTGCCTATCCTAGTGCTCCTACGAAGTGCTACCCCAGTGGCTGCAGCATAGCTGGTGGAAGGCTGCTGACTTTCTGTGGAGGAGACTGCAGAGGGCCTTGCAGGACGACCTCGAGCACCTCTCAGCCTAGAAAGCCTGGCTGTAGACTGCACCACCTCAGCATCGGCGGCAGCAGTCTGGGCTGGCTGGCTGACAGGCAGCAGCAAGGGTACTAGCAGAGAGGCAGGGGTGGGAGTATGAATGCTGTCATCCTGAGAGAGGACTGCGGGTTCATGCTCCATGGAGCCACTGCCACTTCCCCGGGTAGGTGCCTCACCATTTCTAGCCATCTGTTGGAGCACAAATTGATGGACTGCTGTGAGACCCTGCAAGCCTCTTTCCACACTCATAATGGCATCAGTCTGAGCTTGCATCACAGCAAGCTGAGCCTGCATGAGAGCAGTCTGAGCTTCCAGTGCAGCACTCAGACATTGGGTCGCTTCCACTTGTGCTGCAATGGAAGCTGCGACACCGCCCATCACACCCAGCGTCATGGTTGAGTCCACAAGTGCTCTGATGGAGTTGCCCATCACTTCCATCCTGAAAATCATCAGCTCCAAGCTCCGCGCAAAGCCCCGTGCAATGTTGGAGGTGGCCTCTCCATGATCCTTGACACTGACAAGAGGCTCACTGGCAGTTCTGTGTGCATGCCATCACCCTTCTTCAGAAGGCCACCCCATCGAAGTCATCATCGGAGTCCTGTACAGCAGAACTCGTTTGCGAACTCGCCCTCCGGGGAGCTGGCACCCGAGCTACCCTTTCCCCCTGGCCTGGCTGCAGCCTACTCGTGCCTGGTGACTCACCACATGCAGATCCCACCTCTATACTACCCTCTAAAGTTCGCACAGTGCCATTTTCTGAGATGGTGCCTGGGCATGTCAGTTTGAGTGACTCTCCTCCTTCACTCTCCTCCTCTACTAGGTCAGGGACAGGCTAGGCTGCTGGCAGTTCTTGGGTATCTGAAAGGAGAAAGGCACAAGAATCGAGTTACGGCGAGGGGAGGGGTGAAGCAAGATGTACATGCTTACACCATCAGCAGCTTGTAAGTGAGAAGGGATTGTGGGATGAGGAAGAAGTAAATGTGAGAAGAAGGATTAGGTATGAGCATACCGTCATCAGCAATGCGTTCAACCTCCCCGCTCGCTACGGCCTCAGTGATGGGTGCTCCAATGATCTCCAGCAATGTCTCCTCCAGCTCCGTGAGGTTTTGAAGACCTGCTTCCTATCCACCTGACTGTTGCTGCTCATGGCGGTTGTGAGCCACCTTGGCCTGCAAGAGAAAGAGAATTATGTCAGTGAGTGCAGTGCAATGTGTTTGGGTGACGTGCCTTTCATGGTTGAATAGCTGGCAGTGTGTGCAAGGCGTGAGATGTGGGTGTGAGGCTTTTAGCAGTAGTAAGTGTGTAAGGGTGAGGTGAAACTATGATTGTGAGATATGAGTCGTGGTTGCTAGAGATTGTTGGTAGGTGAGTAATGGGGATATGGTGCATTGAGCATTGTGTGAGGCTAGTGGTGCAGTTGGTGGGATATGGCATTTGGTGATACAGTCACTCACCTTGACCACTCATGTGAGGTCATTGAACTTCTTGCAGCACTGGATCTGTGGTGTATGTGCCTTTAAGAGCCCCTGTGTACTGTAATGCCGGTAGTGGCCACTCGGGCTATATAAGCCTGTATAGTGTCTTGTATCTTTTAGTTTACCTCCAGACTTTGTTCAGTAAACACCTGTTAAACCAACTCCTGCATTCCGTGTCTCCATTAACACACGGATACAACAGTGGCGACAAATTGGAAACGGACTTACCTGCAATTCGGCAGCACCTCAAGGAGATCGATTCCTCAGACGAAGGTCGAAGAAAAAAAAAGAAAAAACTCTGGTTTCACCAGCTAGCCGGGCTGGTGGCAGGTACTGCAATAATCCTTCCTGGGCGGCGGGCTAGGGCTCGATCGGCTGGCTCTGCAGCGGGGCCGAGCAGCGAAGGCGGAGGCAAACAGAGACGGAGGGTAGAGCACTCGGTGTAGTGTATGTAACCGTCTACCTTTAAGAGACTTCTTCATGCGTTCATATTCATCCCAGTCCAGCGGCTGAACTGTCCTCCGTCAACGGGGTATACCCAGCGCCGGTAGAGCCGAGCGAGCGGGAGAGAGACAGAGCCGAGCAAGGGGAACTGTGCGAGAGCCAGCCCAGCGGCTGAACCTGTTCGCCGTCAACGGGGTACCCAGAGCCGGTCGCCCTGCCATAAAATTAAAAAAAAAAGGGAAAGCCTTGAAGCCGACGCGCAGGCTGTGAACCTGAAAGCCAGCGGCTGTCGCCCGTGGGGAAAGTGTACCCCTCCCGCCAGGGAAGAAACGCGGGAAGCCGCCATTAGGCGGGGAAGAAGACAGAAGCGGGAAACCGCCATTGAAGTGGGCGGGGAGAGAAGATAAGAGCGGGAAACCACCATTTTCGCGGGAAAACCGCCATCTTAGAAAAAAAAAGAAATAATAATTTAAAGAAATACTTGTGTTGTTCCCAAAGAGAGGAAGATGCCTAAGCGTGGTAACATCAACGATTTTAATTCCGAGGTAGAAGACTGGGCCACGTACGTGGAACGCATTGAGATCTATTGTGAGGCCAATAAAATAGAAGAAGATGACAAAGCTATAACCTTGCTGAACTCGATGGGCGCAAAGACATACGGGCTCTTGAAGCATCTACTAGCACCAGCTAAACCGGCGGATCAGACTTTCGATGATATTGTGGCTGTCCTGAAGGACCACTTGAACCCCACACCGTTGATGTTGGCGGAACGATTCAAATTCTATGCGAGAACGCAACGGAAAGACGAAAGCAACGCAGAATACTTGGTCGAACTGCGTAGACTAGCGAAATACTGCCAGTTTGGAGGGAATCTGACAGAGGCATTGCGAGACAAGTTCGTGTGCGGGTTGGCAAAGGAAGGAACGCAAAAGCGACTACTCGAAGAGAACGAACTTACACTTGACAGGGCTGTCCTTATTGCAGCATCACACGAAGCCGCAGCGAAGGGAACTGCGGAAATGCAGCTAAAGACAGCAGCACTAAGTGTGGATCAAATTACCTCGACGACAACAACAAAATGCTATCGTTGTGGGAAGACAACACACGACCAGAACCAATGCTGGTTTAAGAACCAGGAATGTAGGAAATGTGGCAAACTGGGTCACATAGCTAAGGTATGCCGGTCAGGGAAGGAGACCAACAACCAAAGGACCAACAACCAAAGGAAGCCATCACAGGAAAAGTACAACAAGGTACACAAGGTGGCTGAGAAGAGTTCAGACGAACAGAATTCAGACTCAGGCCCAAACGGCCAGGAGCTGGGTAGTCTGAGAATTCACAATGTGAGTAAGGAAGCTGACCTACAAACTATCTGGGTCATGCTAAAAATAGCTGGAATCCAAGTGAAAATGGAGTTGGACACTGGATCAGCTCTATCAGTCATAAATCGAAGGGATTACCACCGGCTATTCTCACATATACCCTTAAGAGATACCAAGTTCGTATTGCAGACATACACGGGGCATAAAGTATACCCCATGGGAAAGATAAGAGTCAAAGTGAGAGATAGGGGTAAAGAACACCCAAGAATGAACTTATACGTACTACATGAGGGAGGACCACCACTTCTAGGACGGGAGTGGATCAAGAAAATAGACATGGAATGGCACTATCTAAAAGCCATAATGAGTGAGGACTCGGTGCAGACAATCAGCTCAGATTCTGAAACGGATGACGCTAAGACCAACCCAAATATGAAAGACAAGGCTGAAATGGACTTGCCGACGAAGGTTGGAAAAACGAAGGCATGCATAAAGGCTTATGCTCCAGAGAAGAACAAAGTTTCAGAACAGAACTCCACCGAACAACGACAACCTAGTTCGACAGAAAATTCTGAGCCTGTTCAAGTTACGGACATATCCATGACGGAAGAACACCGAGCTCGGACTCAAACTTATTTCAAATTACGACAACAATTAGAACAATTGAGTTACCGTCTCGTACAAGAGATGAAAACAATGAAAAAGTTCTATGACACCGAATGGGAGAATCTGGAAAGACAACAGAAGCAGCTAGCTCAAGCAGAGAGCGACCATAGAGCCATCGTGACCAATTACCGATCACATCTCCCTTATGCTGTTCAGGAGTTAGAATATTTGCAGGAAGAAGCAAATGAAGAGGAATCTTCAGGAAGCCAGGATTTTATTCCAGTTCTTCTCTACGACTCCTTACAAGCAGAGTGTGAGAAGTTGAAAGAACAGTACGAACAGGCCCAGGCTACAATTCTGGAAGGGGTTAACTCGGCAACCTCCGAAAAGCTAGTTTCAGTGGAAGCATATGAGCAACTGAAGGTTGAACATGAGCAAGAAGTCCAAAGGCTGCAGGAAATTCTTGATGAGCTCAAGGCCAAGACAGACTCATCGGTAGAAGTTCCATCCATAGATGAGAAATTAGAGGTGAAAGACATGGCAGAACCTGAAAGACAAGATGTACAAGAACTCATAAAAATATTAAAAGAAACCCAAGACAAATATGGGGCGGCAATGACCGAGATTCAACAACTTGAAGAACAGATTCAACTGGGAATCCGTTCAGTGGAAGAAAAGGGAACTGTAAGAAACACAGAGACTGTAAGAATGGCCTCTGAACATGAGCTAGAGAGCATCAAGGCGCAACTTCTCCGAGCGCTGGAAGCCAAAGTACAAGAGGAAAAGAAGGTGAAAGCATTGGAGGAAAAGGTGGATGAAATGGAGAAGACTCTGACCCACAGTGTTCCCGTGGAAGAGTTAACGGTCAGCCAACTCCTTCATATGCTGAAGGACAAGACTCTACAATGGGAACAATCTGAACACGAGCTTCAATCTTCAAAGGGAAGGAGTTCGGAGCTCTCAAAAGTTATGGAAATAGCTGAGGTTGCAACACAGATTTTACAGGGATGCCAAAAGTACGCTGAATCACGTCAATGTGAACAGCAGAATGTTGAAACAGCTGCTCCAGTAGAAGGATTGAATAGCCTGATCAATCAATCCCCGAGGGAAGGGGAAGTATTGAAATCACAAACGAGGTCATTAGTGAAGGATTGGCAGGAAACCCAGGAAGAGCGGGATGAATATGAACACATGAAGAAGTCTTTTCAGGAAAGATGTCTAGGGAGGGAACAACAGTCGGCTAACGTCCAGTTGGGTACGGAAGAAGTAGCAGGCCCTCTCGCTAGACTAGCTCAGGACGACACCGAATATTACCATGACCTGTTGAGTGACACTGAATATTACGAGGATCTGGTCTGCCCAGCTTGTGATGAAAACTCCCAAAGTGCAGAAATCAGGATGAAGCACTTAAAGTCTAAGGAACATAGAGAGATGGTGGCGCTACAGCTGGCAGCTGATAAGGGAGCCCCGAGAGTCTCCAAGAAGCAGAAAAGAAAAAGAAGAAGCAGAAGATGATAACCATCAAAATCATTATCACTCCTACCAGATCATGCACGTGGGCCCTACAAAGGGAGATAAATCAGTTGGAAAGTAAGGAAAATTACCAAGGCAATACAGCTGTTTGTAAAAGTCAGCATTGCTGGTTCAGCAGGACGGGAGTTCAAGCTGTTACGTCAAGGGGAAGACTAGTGGAGGAGTCACGCTAGCAATGTGAACCGGCTACACCACAGCGATGTTGTTCGGACTGAGTCAAGACTAGAGACTGAATCTATACACTGTTCCCACAGAGACTGAACCTGTGAACTGTTTCCCACAGAGACTATATCTGTAAATTGTTTACCTGAAGTTGAATATATGTATGTTAATGAGAAATAGTATGTTGTAAGCTAAAAAGGGAGGATTGTAGTGTATGTAACCGTCTACCTTTAAGAGACTATTGTATGGTACCGTTCACCTTTAAGAGAACTATTTTAGGTGTGGCACTACTTGTTTGGCTTCTGTATATGGTAATACCGACGGTGACCACACCGGTATATAAGTGCTGTGGCACGATTTATAGGGCAGATTCGCCCTGACCTTCGAATAGTAAAGTCCTGTTGTATGTTACTCCTGAAGTCTGTGTCGTAATTAACTGCACAACCCACAGACTTTACACTCGGGAGACGGCCAGTGCTGCAAAGCAGGTCGGCGTTCGGACCAAGCAGAGGGAGGGAAAAGTCCCAGAGAGTCCGGCGGGAACGAGTCTCCAACTATTAAAAATATCTGTATGAATAAAAACTGCGGAGAACAGCGTTGTCAGCAGCGGCAGCGGCGGGAAAGCGCGGGAGGCGCCATTTTTTCTCGGCAGGGAAGAAAGGAAAGCGCGGGAGGCGCCATTTTTTTTCAGGATGCCTAAGACTGGCAATATTACTGCTTTCGATAGTGATGTAGAGGATTGGACCACATATGTGGAAAGAGTGGAGGTATATTGCACAGCGAATGAAATAGAGGATGATAAAAAGGCATCGGTACTTCTAAGTCTAATGGGTGCAAGGACATACGGGCTGTTACGAAACTTAATCACTCCAGCCAAACCGATGGACAAGAATTTTAAAGAGATTGTTGATACCCTACAGGAGCACTTAAACCCAACACCGCTGCTGATAGCGGAACGATTCAAATTCTTCAGGAGGAATCAGCACAAGAATGAAAGTAACGCTGATTACCTCACCGAATTAAGAAAGCTGTCAAAGCACTGCCAATTCGGGGCAGGACTGGCAGATTCTCCTCGAGACAAATTTGTCTGCGGTCTCCTAAGTGAAGGAACACAGAAAAGGCTACTTTTTGAGAAAGATTTAACACTGGACAAGGCTTTCAGTGTGGCTGTATCATACGAAGCAGCAGCAAGAGGAGCTGCAGAGATACAACAAAAGCCACAGGACTTCGGCACCCATGAAATGACACAGGGCTTCGAGAGATGTTATCGTTGCGGCAGATCCACCCATGACCAGAGGGACTGCTGGTTCAAGGGCAAAGCATGCAGGCAATGCGGAAAGATGGGACACATTGCACGTGTATGCCGATCTGGAAACAAAAAATCCACTGACAGAAAAAAAATCAATAAGGAAAAGTACAGAAAGTTACAAATGATGACGGACAGTAGCTCCGAAGACCAGAAGAGCGATAGCGACTCCGGAAACAAGAGACTAAGCTGTCTCAAATTACATAATGTAATTGCCAAAGAAGATTACCAGACCATTTGGGTTACCCTCACGATAGCGGGGTCCCCAGTTAAAATGGAGCTAGATACAGGATCAGCTCTGACCGTCATAAGTCGACGGGATTACGAGCGGCTATTTCCGCATATACCTTTGAAAGACACATCCATTATCTTGAAGACATATACGGGGCAGAAAGTATACCCCAGAGGGAAAATAAGGGTGCCTGTTGTATACAACGGCAAGGAAATACAGAAGTTGTATTTATACGTTCTGCAAGATGGTGGTCCACCGCTGTTGGGACGTGAATGGATCAGGAAGATACGTTTAGACTGGCACTCCATTCAGGCACTGACGGTGACCAGTAAGAAAAAAAATGATGATGACGTCATACCTGAACGATTAAAAGACATCTTGGCCAATGCCAAAGAAGTGTTTCAACAGGAACTAGGAACCTTGAAAGGCGCCACCGCCTCAATAAAAGTGGAAGATGCGGCAATTCCCAAGTTTTTTAAGGCAAGGCCGGTGCCATACGCAATTCGTCCAGCAGTCGAGGCAGAGCTGGAGAATTTGGAAAAGGCAGGCGTGTTATCCAAGATAGATTGGAGCGAGTGGGCAACACCCATCGTCCCGGTCATGAAGAAAACGTTGAATAATGATAAAGCTGAAGAACAGAGAAAAATTCACATCTGTGGGGACTTCAAGGTGACTGTAAACCCAGTCCTTCACACAGTACAGTATCCTCTTCCGAGGATAGAAGATATTTTCGCCTCACTATCCGGAGGGAAACGTTTCACCAAAATTGACTTGGCACAGGCATATCTACAGATGGAGGTTGAGGAGGCCTCTAAAAAGTATCTCACGATAAACACACACAAAGGCCTGTACCAGTACAATCGACTGGTTTTCGGAGTAGCATCAGCTCCAGCTATCTGGCAAAGAGCTATGGAGCAAGTCCTGCAAGGGATTCCGGGGACTCCATGCTACCTAGACGACATCCTTGTAACAGGAGAAAATGACAACGAGCACCTTGCCAATTTGGAGCAGGTGCTCACCAGGCTGAGAGAACGGGGCCTACGAGCAAATCGCCCCAAGTGCAAATTTTTCCAGAAACAAATATCATATTGTGGCCACATAATTAATGAAGAAGGGTTGCATAAGTCACCTGCGAAAATTGAAGCGGTCATAAAAGCCCCTGCACCTGAAAATGTCGCACAATTAAGGTCGTTCCTGGGATTGATAAATTACTATCATAAATTTTTACCGAACTTGGCAACTGTTCTGCACCCTCTTAACGAACTGCTACAAACGGGAGTAAATTGGAAATGGAGCGAAGACTGTAAACGTGCCTTCCATAAATGCAAAGGCTTGATCACGTCCAAGGAAGTTTTGGCTCATTACAACCCATCACTGCCAATCAGACTGGCGTGCGATGCATCCCCTTACGGCGTAGGAGCGGTATTATCGCATAGATTCCCTGATGGCTCAGAGCGGCCGATAGCTTTTGCGTCATGCTCATTGAACTCAGCTGAGCGTAACTATGCCCAGATCGACAGGGAAGCACTCAGCCTGGTATGGGGAGTAAAGAAATTCAACCATTACCTACACGGACAAAAATTTACCTTGTTGACTGACCATCAACCCCTCGTCTCCATATTCAACCCTAAAAAGGGCGTTCCCATTATGACAGCGCAAAGGCTACAGAGGTGGTCCCTTTTCCTAGGGGCACACCAATATGACATAGAATACAAAGGATCAAAATAGCATGGAAATGCTGATGGTTTATCGCGTCTACCGTTGCCAACGGTAGAAGAGGCACCTACAGTTGACCCAGTGGAGATGTTCCACTCAACCATAGTGGAATGTCTACTAGTAACAAATTCTACCATTGAAAAGGAAACGAGAAATGACTCGACTCTCTCACGAGTCTACGATTTAATGGTGAAGGGATGGCCAGCACATGGCGAACCACTGTTGCCAGCATTCTCGCAAAGAAGAGAACAGCTGTCAGTGTGTCGAGGAACCTTGATGTGTGGATCCAGAGTGGTGATTCCACCCAAACTCCAGGATAAAGTGCTAAAGGAGCTTCACGAGGGGCATCTGGGTGGAGTGAAAATGAAGAACCTAGCCAGAGCATTTGTGTGGTGGCCAGGTATCGATAGAGACATCGAAGAAATGACCAAGGGCTGTCTAGGATGCCAGAAGGTCCAAAACGCCCCACCACAAGCCCCTCTACATCCATGGGAGTGGCCCTCATCTCCATGGCAAAGGGTACACATCGACTTTGCTGGTCCATTTATGGACTCAATGTTCTTAATCGCGGTTGATGCACACTCCAAGTGGCCGGAGGTAATAAAGATGTCCTCCACCACCACGGAAAAAACCATCACAGTATTAAGGACCATATTTGCCAGGAATGGGCTGCCTGAACAGATCTGTTCTGATAATGGACCGCAATTTGTGTCCGAAGAATTCAGGAAGTTCTTAAAAGACAATGGGGTTAAGCACTACACGTCCGCCCCATGCCATCCCGCCACCAATGGATTGGCTGAAAGGTTTGTCCAGACCTTCAAGAAGGCCATAAAGGCCATGGGTAATGAAGACATAAATCTACAGCATAAGGTAGATAACTTCTTGTTTGCGTACAGGAATGCAACACATGTGGTTACAAACCAAACTCCCGCCATGATGTTTTTCAATAGAAGACTAAGATGCCGGCTGGATTTGATCAAGCCAAACATCAGAAGGGACGTAGAGAACCGGCAATTTCAAGGCATGAATGAAAGGCCAACTAGAACCTTCCAGATAGGTCAACAAGTTTTGGCCCGGGACTACCGTACCGAGAAATGGCAGCCTGGAACTATTTGCACCCAACTAGGACCGCTGATGTATACCGTGGACATTGGAGAAAGCATAATAAGGCGCCATGCTGACCAGATCATAGAGTCATCCGAAAAGGGACAACCTACACCACAATTCTATACGCCTAATGATGAAGCAGAGATACCCATAGTATCTACCTCCGATCCGGTGATACTGGAACCAGATGAACCCGACACTGGCATTCAAGCCGAATCGACCTTGCCAAAAGAACCTACTACACCACCGAAAACTACTACACCACCAAGGCGTTATCCGGACCGAGTCAGGAAGCCTCCAGAGAGACTGACTTATAATTGATTAACTGCAGCATATGTGTAGATTTTTGTTCTTGTAAACATGTTAATTAATGATTACTTAAAATGTTATGTACTGGTTGTCTAAAAGGGGAGGAATTGTGGTGTATGTGCCTTTAAGAGCCCCTGTGTACTGTAATGCCGGTAGTGGCCACTCGGGCTATATAAGCCTGTATAGTGTCTTGTATCTTTTAGTTCACCTCCAGACTTTGTTCAGTAAACACCTGTTAAACCAACTCCTGCATTCCGTGTCTCCATTAACACACGGATACAACAGGATCCAGGTCCTGAGAGCAACACACGTGGTACTGACAGCTTCTGCAAATCCAAATACACCACATCCACTGGTTCTCCCTTATCTATTCTACCAGTTACATCCTCAAAACACTCCAGTAGGTTTGTCAAACACGATTTCCCTCTTATAAATCCATGTTGACTTTGTCTAATCCCGATGAAAAGAAAAAGATTAGTGAAGACAAATGTAGGTCCCTTACAGTCAGAAATGGGAGAATTTATAATGGGGAACAAGGAAATGGCAGTGCAATTAAACAAATACTTTGGTTCTGTCTTCACAGAAGAGGACACAAATAACATCCCAGAGATGCTAGGGAACCAAGGGTCTAGTGAGAAGGAGGAATTAAAGGAAATTAGTACTGGTAAAAAAATAGTGCTGGAGAAATTAATGGGACTGAAAGCCAATAAATCCCCAGGGCCTGATAATCTGCATCCCAGAGTATTAAAAAAGGTAGCCATGGAAATAGTGGATGCATTGGTTGTCATCTTCCAAAATTCTATAGATTATGGAACAGTTCCTGCAGATTGGAGGGTGGCAAATGTAACCCCACTATTTAAAAAAGGAGGAAGAGAGAAAACCAGGAACTACAGATCGGTTAGCCTAACATCAGTAGTAGGGAAAATGTTAGAGTCTATTATAAAGGATGTGATAACAGGACACTTAGAGGGAAAAATTCAGTTGTTTGTGCCTCCTCTTAGTGCCTTAAGAGGGCGCCAATTGGGGCGCAAAGCAACTAGAGGCCGGGCGCGGCGATGTTTGTGCCACTTGCGAAATTAACTAGACATTTTGCGGCGGCACTAAACACTTCCGCCACGATCTCCTGCGCCGGCAGATTGTGATGTCATTCGAGTGCGCAACACCCCGTTAGCACCCCGGACCGGATATTGAGTGGCGCCCCCTGCCTTACTGCCTGCCGCTAGCAACGACAGGTTGAGGGGAGCGTTATGCTGTCAGAAAGGGACTAGGGGAGTGCTATTTAAAGGCGACAGCTTCCTGCCTTTTTTTGTCGGTGACATTTTTGCACCATGCAGTCTGAGAGAGAGAGAGACTTCTGGAGAGATTCAACGCTGTGTGAAGGAGTTCTGAGTACTGAGCAGCACTTTGCAGGTTTATTTTGATTTGCCCTTCCTTGCTTCGCCAGCACTCTGAGGTAACGCCTCACTCCTCGGTGTTTGCACCTTAAGACAGGTGTGAAGCGCCTGATTTAGCGCTCCAATCACCTCCAGGGGCGATAAAAGCCAAGTTTGCTGTCGGAGGCGATAATTAGCGCCAGGCGCTGAACTTTGCGCACGGCCGATAATGGCATCCAAAATGGGGCGATACTGAATTTTCCCCCCTTTGAAAATATCAACGGGATTAGACAAACTCAACATGGATTTATGAAAGGGAAATTGTGTTTGACAAACCTACTGGAGTTTTTTGAGGATGTAACTGGTAGAACAGATAAGGGAGAACCAGTGGATGTGGTATATTTGGATTTTCAGAAGGCCTTTGATAAAGTCCCACATAAGAGGTTAATGTGCAAAATTAAAGCACATGGGATTGGGGGTACAGGAAACTCTTTTTTATCTGGCACCGACGGGACCGGCAAGGTGCCGGTTTATCAAAAAGTCCGGATTACAGTGAGGTATAGTTAAAAGGTACGAGAGTTCCGTACACAGCAACAAATCCAGGCTTCCCTGTTGCTTAGCAACAGGTGCAGGAACCCGGTTACACAGCCACAGTTCCAGGAACGGCCACTAATATGAAGTAAAACTTACCTGAACCTACTCCTGAATTTTGCCGGTTAACAGAGATTTCCGGTTATTTAGGTGCCGGTAAATTGAGAGTTTCCTGTAATATACTGGCATGTATTGAAAATTGGTTAACAGACAGGAAACAGAGAGTAGGAATAAATGGGTCTTTTTCGGGGTGCCAGGCGGTGACTTGTGGGGTACCGCAGGGATCAGTGATTGGGCCCCAGCTATTCACAATATATATCAATGATTTGGATGAGGGAACCAAATGTAATATTTCCAAGTTTGCTGACGCCATGAAACTAGGTGGGATTGTGAGTTGTGAGGAGGATGCAAAGAGGCTTCAAGGCGGTTTAGACAAGTTGAGTGAGTGGGCAAATACATAGCAGATGCAGTGTAACGTGGATAAATGTGAAGTTACCCACTTCGGTAGGAAAAACCGAAAGGCAGAGTATTATTTAAATGGTGATAGATTGTGAAATGTTGATGTACAGAGGGACCTGGGTGTCCTTGTACACCAGTCACTGAAAACAAACATGCAGGTGCAGCAAGCAGTTAGGAAGGCAAATGGTATGTTGGCCTTCATTGCAAGAGGATTTGAGTACAGGAGCAAGGATGTCTTACTACAGTTATGCAGGGCCTTGGTGAGACCACATCTGGAGTACTGTGTGCAGTTTTGGTCTCCTTACCTAAGAAAGGATATACTTGCCATAGAGGGAGTGCAACAAAGGTTCACCAGACTGATTCCTGGGATGGCAGGACTGTCGGAGAGATTGGGTTGACTAGGCTTGTATTCACTAGAGTTTAGAAGAATGAGAGGGGATCTCATTGAAACATATAAAATTCTGACAGGGCTAGACAGACTGGATGCAGGGAGGATGTTTCCCCTGGCTGGGGGGTCTAGAACGAGGGGTCACAGTCTCAGGATACGGGGTAGCACATTTAGGACTGAGATGAGGAGAAATTTCTTCACTCAGAGGGTGGTGAACCTGTGGAATTCTCTACCACAGAAGGCTGTGGAGGCCAAGTCACTGAATATATTTAAGAAGGAGATAAATAGATTTCTAAACACAAAAGGCATCAAGGGGTATGGGGAGAGAGCAGCAATATGGTATTGAGATAGAGGATCAGCCATGATCATATTGAATGGCGGAGCAGGCTCGAAGGGCTGAATGGCCTACTCCTGCTCCTATTTTTCTATGTTTCTGCTATCTACTCCCACTGCCTTCCGGTGTTCTGCCTGAAGGCATCCTGCCCCCCAGCGGGTAGAGGACCTGTCTTCTTCTGTGTACCCCCAAGGCCTCCAGTACTGCATCAGAGAATCTCCTTGCCATTTCTCTTCCATGTTGAGCCATGGCTGCATGCAGAGTGATAATGATGTGCTTCTGCAACAAAGCATCTTCTCTTTAAGAAATGTAGAGAGCCTAGGCAAAATTTTATTGGCCAGTAGACTGCACCCGATATTGGCCCCTCTCTTGAGCACTGAGCCAACCCGCAGCATGTTTAGCGTTGAGCTCAGCATGCCAATCATGTAAATGAGCAGGCAGCACGAATTTTGCATGCTGCCTGCGCCACTTTGAACAGGCGCGGGCAGATCACGCTTCGCGCTCCCTACACCTGTTTTCGGGCCCAATCCAATTTCATCCCCAAAGAGTTTATCATCAGTATTCAACTAGTTAATAAGTTTTGAGAATGCAAGTTAATTATTTATAAATGAAATTTCTCTCAAATGTATCTACGTGAATGGGTGTAGAACAAGTGAGATAGATTTTTTAAAAATCTTTTCTGTTACTGCTATTAGAAAATAATAGACCAGCATCACCATGGCAACCTGCTCAAGCGGTCACCACTCCACCTTTCATATAATTGCAAGCAATTTGATAAAAAACAGCTTTATAGAATTCCGGGGTACAAAATGAAAGCACCTCTACAACAAAGATGACTATTATTAAACACCATCTGTTGAATTGGATACTGCAGCTGTTTTTAGAGGGTGCTTGTAAGCTATGTGGGTATGCTCAGAATTTTAATGTTTGTTTACAACTGATGTGAAGCTTCAAAATGGCGTCTGCGTGCCATTAGCCAATTTCAAAGCAAATAAAATGCAAGCACAAATTTCAATGCACAAATGATTTAAGTGTGATTTGACCTCATGAGTTATTCTGTGCTTTAGAAAGGGTGCAATTGGTATTTAAAATCTGCAATAAATGTAGTTGATCACTATGGTTAGTTCTTTAATAACTGTTCTTATTGACATCTCCGTGCAGGATGTGCTTGTTCAATAACTGCTAATTTCACAGCAGGCCGGATTCAGACTTCCCATATCCTGGGTGGATAAAAGATCATTGCCGGCCAAACCATCAGCTCACCGAAATCTTTATCTTTACAAAGCTTCCTACCATCGTGAAATATTTACAACTATTTTAAAAACGCTTAACTTATTACTAAAAACAAAAAAGTAGGATGTTATTGAAGAAGTGACATTAATCTGCAGATTTTACCTGTGGTATCCTTTGCTTGCCACTAGTCTTTGGTTACTGTGCAGCAGCAAAAAATTTAGGACCACTAGTCATTGGTGCCTAACCACTACTTCTTTAATCTCAGCTTTACAACAATGATCATGCTCTGCCCTTTGAACCTTGACCCGTCACTTAGATTTCTCAATTTAAAAAAATGGATAACATGTATTCTCACCCACACAATTCTTTGTATGTCATTTTTACTTTCTCAAAATGATCTCCCATGTAGGTACCACTAATGCCCCCAGGCACCAGTAACTGCCCAGATCTGACTCTTTTCCAATTTTTCCTGCCCCTGCAAGGAACTTCCACAGCATCCATTGGGCACTTTCCCACTCCTTTACAGTCAAGAGGAGGCTTGCAGCACAGCTCTTCCTCCCCCCTTTGCTACTCCATGCCTGGACTTTCATTGTCTGTTTTCAGGTAGTATAGAGGTGGTCTGGCAAATAAAATGGGGCAGAGATGCCTTCTGCTGAAACTCCAGCCCAAAAATGGACACGACAATTTCTCTCCTCTGACCCAACAACAATAACTTGCATTCATATAGCGCCTTTAACGCAGTAAAATATTCCAAGGTACTTCACAGGAGTGTTAGCAAACAAAATTTGACACTGAGCCACATAATGAGATATTAGGACAGATGACCAAAAGCTTGGTCAAAGAGCATCTTAAAGGAGGAGTGAGAGATAGAGAGGCGGAGAGGTTTAGGGAGGGAATTCCAGAACTTAGGGCCTAAGCAGCTGAAGGCACAGCTGCCAATAGTGGAGAGATTAAAATCAGGGCTACATAAAAGATCAGAATTGGATGATCTTGGAGGGTGGTAGGGCTGGACCCTTACCTTAACACAGAGCCGCTCACCTAAAGCCCATCCTGACGCATGCACATGAAACCAAGAGGGTGTAGCTTAATCGTCTCTGGGATTTTCTTGATGTTCTACCCATTTACTGCCTCGAAAAAACACCACCAATATATACTAAAAACAGAAAATGCTGGAAGCACTCAGCAGATCAGTTAATGTTTCAGGTCAATGACCTTTCATCAGAACTTTTCATCCACCAATATAAAGATGGCGATGTTGGGTCCAGTACGATTATCGGAGCCCAGTCGAGCAGGGTTAAAATCAGCCCTGAGGTCACTGCAACTCTCAGACTCCTTTCATAATTTAGTCTTCAGTTTAGGTTTAAGTAGTGATGGATGGCATGTTTGCTAGACATCACTCAGTGAATGAATTTGCACCAGGCTACCCACACTCTTGATTTTGCAGCCACTCTTCACAAGGACCTTTTGACCAGACAAGACAAATTTCTCATTTTGTCCTTCTGCCCATGGGCTTTGGCATTTTATTTTAAAGAAGCAGAACACCACAACAGGAAATGGATTAGTTAGTTGGATTCATTAAAGTTATTAGGTGGACCTGTCCGTACTGCTCAATTTCATATCACTTCAATTTTGGTATTTGCTTTAGTATTCATACCCAATATCAACACTCTGGGCATCTCCAGGATTGGCCATAATCTTTCCCAGGTCTTGATTTTTCATGTGGTGCATCATTATGCAGACCGCTGGATGGGAGATGTGGAACAAATTATTTTCAGTGGAAGGTGGCTATCATGGTGGTGTGGCAGAGCCACTGAGGGACTCTGAACAACTGTACATAATTCCCTTTAATGATGTGTTAGCTACAGACTAAATCTGTACCATTGTATATACTGTTTGCATGTACAGCGCGCGGTCCCTTTAAGAGCGCGGGTAAACACGATGACGTCATGCCGCTAATCACGTGATCACCCAAACGCGGGAAAAACATGATGACATCATGACGCCATCCACGGGACCGCCCAGGCAGTCCTCGAGGAGCTTCCGACCTGTTAAGACCTGTATTCATAGTTCTCTTGCATCAATCTGTTTAAACTCGTTAGTTTGACATTAAAAACCTTTTTGATTGATTGCCTGCATCAAACTCAATCTCTAGATAGGAATTTGACCATTCCTACATTGGTGACCCCGACTTTTGTGAACGGATTTTGCGAAAGGAACACAGCATGGAAGCAAATGCCATTTCGTTGAAGCTGCCGCAGTTCTGGGAGCAACAAGCGACCTCGTGGTTCATCCAAGTTGAAGCCCAGTTCGCCCTGAGAGGCATCATTGAGGATCAGACCCGTTACTTATACATGGTCTCCGCACTCGACGGCTCTACCGCCTCGCGGAATCTCAGTCTTCTCGAGAACCCCCCAACTGACCGCAAGTATGAGACCCTCAAGGCACGGTTGCTACAGGTTTTCAGGCTCACGAAATCAGAGCGCGCCTGTCGGCTGCTCGCTATGCCTGGGATCGGGGACTCCAAACCTTCCGAGTTGATGAGCCAAATGCTACGAACCGCAATGCTTTCTCTTCAGAGAGTTGTTCCTCAGCCAATTACCGGAGCAAGTGCAAGCGGCCTTGGCGAGATCCGAGGTCGAAGCCTGCGCAGCGCTCGCTGCCGAGGCGGACAAAATATTCGCAGTTACGCAACAGTACTGCGCTGCCACAAGGCACCCATCCCCCACAGACGCCGCCCCAGCTCCTCAGCCCACGGGGCTGTGCTTCTACCACGCGCGGTTTGGCACGAAGGCGAGATGTTGCCGTCCTCCCTGCAGCTTCTCTAAAAAAAAACAACAACTCCGTCCAATGAAGAACAGTTCTAACAGGTGCCCCGCGGCTGTGATGGCAATCGGCAATGCAGGCAAGCTGCTCTTCATCACAGATGCCCTCTCCGGTCGTCGGTTCCTCTGCGACACCGGAGCGCAGTGCAGCATTCTACCCGCGTCAGCCCTTGATGTACAGGCTGGCAGGCACGGCCTTCCCCTCGAAGCGGCTAATGGCGGAGCTATTCGGACCTTCGGCAGACGGCGGGTCCAGGTGTGCTTCGGCAGCCAGCGGTTTTTCTGGGAATTCGTTACAGCCAAGGTTTCGCAAGCCATTCTCAGTGCTGATTTCCTGTGCACCAACGGCCTCCTGGTCGATGTAAGGAACCGGCGGCTGATCAACGCCACCACGTTTCACTCTATCCCTTGCCACGGTTGTAACACCATGTCGCGCACCGTCTCCTGCGCTTTCCCGAGTCCGAATGAGTTCGCTCGCCTGCTAGGCAAATTTCCGGATCTGACCAGGCCCACGTTCTCCTCCACGGCCACGAAGCATGGTGTGGAACACCACATCACCACCACTGACCCCCCCAGTCCACGCGCGGGCCCGGCGCCTCGAACCTGGCAAGCTAGCGGTCGCGAAGGCGGACTTCGCAACAATGGAACGCTTAGGGATTATTCGCAGGTTGAATAGTCCCTGGTCTTTGCCTCTTCACATCGTACCGAAACCTGGCGGCGGATGGTGGCCCTGCGGTGACTGTCGGCGCCTAAACAACGCCACCACTCCTGATCGATACCCAATCCCCCACATTCAGGATTTCTCTGCCCATTTGGCAGGAAACACTGTTTTTTCCAAGGTTGACCTTGTCCGAGGCTACCACCAGGTCCCGGTGCACCCGCAAGACGTCCAAAAGACCGCAGTCATCACCCCTTTCAGTCTCTTCGAATTTTTAAGGATGCCGTTTGGGTTGAAGAACGCCGCCCAGGCTTTCCAGCGCCTCATGGACTCCGTGCTGCGGGATCTCAAGTTCCTTTTTGTCTACTTAGACGATATCCTCATCGCCAGTCCTAATAAGGAGGAACACATCTCCTATGGTCAGAATGTGCCCTCTTTCGACGCCTCAGCCAACACGGCCTGATTATCAACCCAGCCAAGTGCCAGTTTGGTCTGCGCCAAATTGATTTCCTGGGACATCGCATTACCTCAGAGGGGGCGGTTCCTTTGCAAGCGAAGGTAGAGGCGGTGACATCCTTTCCACGCCCGCAGAACATAAAGGCCCTGCAGGAGTTCCTCGGGATGGTAAATTTTTACCACCGTTTCGTGCCTAAGGCAGCACTGCTCATGCAGCCCCTGTACGAGGCCCTCAAGGGCAAGTCTGGCAAGGATCCGGTGGGCTGGATGGTTGACATGGACCAGGCATTCACCGACACCAAGAGTGCCTTAGCCAACATGACCATGCTGGCGCACCCGCTACCAGGAGCCACCATCGCCCTCACCACCGACGCGTCAGATTACGCAATCGGCGCCGTTCAGGAGCAGTGGGTGAACGGGACGTGGCAGCCGTTGGCATTCTTCAGCCGTCAACTGCGGCGTAACGGGCGGGCGTACAGTACTTTCGACAGGGAGTTACTAGCCCTTTTTCTGGCCATCCGCCATTTCCGGTTCTTGTTGGAAGGACGTCCTTTCACCGCTTTCGTCGACCATAAGCCACTGACTTTTGCCATGGCCAAGACCGCCGAACCGTGGTCATCTCGACAACAACGTCAGATGACATACATCTCCGAATTTACCACAGATATTCAGCACGTGGCCGGTAAAGACAACCTGGTGGCAGATTGCCTCTCCCGCGCGACCGTGCATGCGGTCCAGCTGGGCATCGACTACGCCCTCATTGCAGCAGACCAAGTCTCAGACCCAGAAGTGCAGGCTTACAGCACCAAAACCACTAGCCTCCAGTTGGCCGACGTCAGGTTCCATTCGGCTGGTACCACATTGCTGTGTGACGTCTCTGTTCAGGACCCTCGCCCTATTGTGCCGGTCGCCTGGTGCTGCAAGGTGTTTGACGCCATACATGGGTTGTCACACCCAGGAATGAAGGCTTCTCAAAAGCTAATCTCATCTAAGTTCGTTTGGTGGGGCATGCCTAAAGATATCCGTGACTGGGCCAACACCTGCGTGGTCTGCCAAAAGGCCAAGGTACAGCGCCACATCAAGGCTCCATTAGCCACCTTTGCAGTTCCTGAGCGACGGTTTGACCACGTTAATGTGGACCTGGTAGGACCACTTCCACCTTCCCATGGTTTTACGCACATTCTGACCATAGTAGATCGCACCACCAGATGGCCGGAGGCGGTTCCCCTGTCATCTACTACTTCGGCAGACGTGGCTAGGGCGTTCATCTCTTCATGGGCCGCCCGTTTTGGAGTGCCTGCTGACATCTCTTCGGACCGGGGACCGCAGTTTTCCTCTTAACTCTGGAATGCGGTGGCTCAACGACTCGGTGTCAAGTTACACCGCACCACAGCCTACCACCCACAAGTGAACGGTCTGTGCGAACGTTTTCACAGATCGCTTAAGGCCGCACTGAGGGGCAGCCTCCAAGATGCTGGATGGGCAGACAAGCTGCCGTGGGTCATGTTGGGCCTTCGCACAGCCCCCAAGGAAGATCTTCACTCTTCCGCGGCAGAGCTCGTTTATGGTCAGCCACTGCGAGTGCCAGGGGAATTCCTGCCAACACCAACGGAGCCATGGTCCGCCTCACGCCAGCTTATCAGTCACCAGGAAGCAGCCAGATGTTTCGCGTCGGTTCCCACATCGCATCACGGGTTTCAGGGCTCTCACATTCCAGCAGAGCTGAAACAAGCCAACTACGTGTTCATCCGCCACGATGCTCACCGGGATCCGCTCAAGGCCCCATACACTGGTCCTTTCCGCGTGTTAGAGGCAGGAGACAAAACCTTCAAGGTGGATGTCGGTGGTAAACCGGCCCACATTTCGGTCGACCGTTTGAAGCCAGCACACCTGGACCTTGACCGTCCCGTCGAGACCACACAGCCATCGAGACGAGGTCGGCCGCCCACCGCCATCACACCAGAACAAGTGCAACCACCTGCCGGACCGCCCGCCGTCCAACAGCTTCCGCTTCGGGAATACAGGAGTCGTTCTGACAGGCTTGTCAGACCCCCTCACCGTTTGACTTTTTCCGTTAAAGACAATTCTGTGGGGGCGCATGTGGCAGAGCCACTGAGGGACTCTGAACAACTGTATATAATTCCCTTTAACGATGTGTTAGCTACAGACTAAATCTGTACCATTGTATATACTGTTTGCATTAAGAGCACGGGTAAACACGATGACGTTATGCCGCTAATCACGTGATCACCCAAACACAGGAAAAACATGATGACGTCATGACGCCATCCACGGGACCGCCCAGGCAGTCCTCGTGGAGCTTCCGACCTGTTAAGACCTGTATTCATAGTTCTCTTGCATCAATCTGTTTAAACTCGTTAGTTTGACATTAAAAACCTTTTTGATTGATTGCCTGCGTCAAACTCAATCTCTAGATAGGAATTTAACCATTCCTACAGTAGAACCATTGGTGCTCACATGTCAAAACAACAAGCTGTACCAGCATATGAGTATATCCCTGCTGCCAATATTTCTTCTGCTCTATTTGCAGATCAACAAGCTGAAGCTAACTCTTGACTCCTCCTTCATTCTGTAGATTTTATGGAATTATTAATTCTTCTAAAAAACAGAGATCTCAAAGGCTTGTAGGGCTCGAGGAGGTTACATAGTTATGGTGGGGTGAGACCACAGAAGCATTTGAAAACAAGGACGAGGATTTAAAAATTGAGGTGTTGTCGGACCGGGAGCCATTGTAAGTCAGCAAGCACAGAGGTGATGAGTGAACAGGACTTGGTGCAAGCTAAGACAGGGGCAGCCGAGCTTTGGACGAGCACAAGTTTATGGAAGGTGGAAGATGGAAGGCCAGCCAGGAGAGTACTGGAATAGTCAAGTCTGGAGGTAACAAAGGCATGGATGAGGGTTTCAGCAGCAGATGAGCTGAGGCAGGGTCAGAGTCGGGCGATGTTATAGAGGTGGAAGTAGGCAGGCTCGGTGATGGAGCGGATATGTTGTCGGAAGCTCATTTCAGGGTCAAACACAACACCAAGGTTGAAAACATTGCAAGTATAAAAACATTGAAAATGTGTATGAGACACACAATCTCGGAGAAGTAGTGATAAAATGATAATCCACATTGCCTTTATAGTTACGTGAACCAGGGCAGCTCACATTCCAGTTAGTACAATCCCACTTAGAAAAAAACAGTAAATTGAATAACCACCAATTTTTTTGCAATCTAAAGTGAAATAACATTCTGAAACTGTAACTAAACTGAATTCTGGATATTAAAATAAACCATCACTGTCACCTCTACTCATGCTACAAAATGTGATTAGTAGACCAGAAAGATTAATTTTGCTAAAATTTTATTTTATTATCTTCCTTCACAGTATCAGGGCTAACTGGTGATCTACATTCACAAGCAATGCCAGAAACGTTTAAGCTAGTTCAATTGTGCACAGCTGTAATGCCTTTTCCTTCTGTGTTTTTTAATAGCTCAGCTTGAGTTCTGCTTCTAAAAGCCACCGCAGGCTGACCTGGGATTTGCTCAACCATGAAACACATTCCTTTCCCAATTTCTTCTATTGCTTCTACCCCTTCAGCAAAATTTTGGAGTAGCAAATGGACCTCATTGCGCCTATTTTATGGGCATAAAATAGGTGCAATGAAGGCCGATTTCAGGGTGCAATGTCTCACACCCGATCAACACCAGGGTTATGGGTGCTGCCATATTGGCTTACACAGTTGCCCAGACACCCACCTGAAACTGCTGTTAGGCCTCTTACATAAGGGGCCTAATGCCCATTTCACAACCCCTCCACTGAAATGGTGAGCAATGAGCGGCGGACCTGCTCCTCTAAGGACGCTTCAGTCGTCACTGTAACCTAAGCAGTGACTGCCGCCAAACTGCACATTTCTCCAAAGCCAAGAGGAGCAGGAGGGCTACTCTCGGCTAACCCAGCACTCCTGAGGGCTATTGCTGGCCCCACCCTTCTATTGTCCTTCCACCCTTCCTGGGGCTTACCTGAGGGCGGCTGCCGACGAGGCATGTGACCCAAAATTGGAATGCTGGCAATGGGCGATATGCCTCTGGAGATATGAAAGGCCCCCGGCAGCTCACCCAAATGATTGAAATGAGGCCCAAGGCCCAATTTTGGGTGAGCCTCGAGCCTCCCAATTGGTGTGTGCACTCTGTGCACGTTGTTGCTTATGCGCCCGAAAACAGGTCATAACCAATTTTTACCACTTCATCTCCTTCTCTTTCTACTCTTGGCTATTCTATCTTTCGCCACAGAACTGTCTTTTCTGTCTCTCTGTAAATTCCACTTCCATTAAGTTCACCCATAGTATAATAGTTTATTTTCAAGTTGAAAATAATACATAGTAGTGGTGCCAATTTTGGGTTTTGGGTGACTGACAGGCGGAGTGTGGCGGCCGGTCTCCTGCACTCAGCGAAGACGTGGTAGTGATTTTCAGCTGTAGCCTCATCAACTTGTATGGTGCATTCAGATTCAATAGTACCCGTCAAAAGGGAATTGGATAAATACTTGAAGAAGAAAAAATTGCAGGGATATCGGGAAAGAGCAGGTGAGTGGGACATAGATACATAGATACATAGAAGATAGGAGCAGGAGTAGGCCATTCGGCCCTTCGAGCCTGCTCCGCCATTCAATGAGATCATGGCTGATCATCCAAATTCAGTACCCGGTCCCTGCCTTCTCCCCATATCCCTTGATCCCTTTAGCCTTAAGAAATATATCCAACTCTTTCTTGAATATACTTAATGAACTGGCCTCCACCGCCCTCTGTGGCAGAGAATTCCACAGGTTCACCACTCTCTGGGTGAAGAAATTCCTCCTCATTTCAGTCCTAAATGGCTTACCCCTTATCCTTAGACTATGACCACTGGTTCTGGACTCCCCGGCCATCAGAAACATCCTTCCTGCATCTAGTCTGTCCAGGCCTGACAGAATTTTATAGGTTTCGATGAGATCCCCTCTCAATCTTCTAAACTCCAGTGAGTATAAGCCCAATCGACACAATCTCTCCTCATACGTCATTCCTGCCATCCCAGGTATCAGCCTGGTGAATCTTCGCTGCACTCCTTCCATGGCAAGAACGTCCTTCCTCAGGTAAGGCGACCAAAACTGCACACAATACTCAAGGTGTGGTCTCACCAAGGCCCTGTACAACTGCAGCAAGACATCCTTGTTCTTGTACTCGAACCCTCTTGCTACGAAGGCCAACATACCATTTGCCTTCTTAACCGCCTGCTGCACCTGCATGCTTACCTTCAGCGACTGGTGTACAAGAACACCCAGGTCTCTTTGCACTTCCCCTTCTCCCAATCTATTACCATTCAAATAATAATCTGCCTTCCTATTATTGCCACCAAAGTGGATAACCTCACATTTATCCACATTATAGTGCGTTTGCCATGTTTCTGCCCAATCACCCAACCTGTCCAAATCGTGCTGGAGTTTCACGACATCCTCCTCACAGCATACCCTCCCCCCCAGCTTTGTGTCATCTGCAAATTTGGAGGTATTACATCCAATTCCCTCGTCCAGATCATTAATATATATTGTGAACAGCTGGGATCCTAGGACCGATCCTTGCGGTACCCCACTAGTCACTGCCTGCCACTCGGAAAACGACCCGTTTATTCCAGCTCTTTGCTTTCTGTCCGCCAACCAGTTCTCTATCCAAGTCAATACCTTGCCCCCAATCCCATGTGCCTTAATTTTGCACACTAATCTCTTATGTGGGACCTTATCGAAAGCCTTCTGAAAGTCCAAATACACCACATCCACTGGTTCTCCCTTATCTATTTTACCAGTTACATCCACAAAAAATTCCAGTAGATTAGTCAAGCATGATTTACCTTTTGTAAATCCATGTTGACTTTGTCCGATCCAGTCACTGCTTTCCAAGTGCTCTGCTATTACATCTTTTATAATGGACTCTAGCATTTTCCCCACTACCGATGTCAAGCTTACCGGTCTATAATTCCCTGCCTTTTCTCTACCACCTTTTTTGAATAGTGGGGTAACATTAGCTACCCTCCAATCCATGGGTACCGTTCCAGAGTCTATCGAGTTCTGGAAGATGACCAGCAATGCATCTACTATTTCTAGGGCCACTTCCTTAAGTACCCTGGGATGTAGATTATCAGGCCCTGGG